>NC_050201.1:21412525-22063070 GCF_013141755.1 Anopheles stephensi | reverse complement strand
TTGAGGCGTTTTGTGCAGATGGCTCGGTGAATTTTGCTGCGTGGCTGACCGATTTTGAGGATGTTGCGACCATGGCGGGATGGTCAGATGAGCAAAAATATGTGATGTGTCGAAAAAAGTTGGTGGGCACAGCGAGAAGTTTTTTGCTAACGATGCGTGGGGTCTCATCGTTCGGGGCTCTTCGCAAGGCGCTAGTAGCAGAATTCGGAGAAAAAGTGCGTCCGATGGACATTCATCGTCAACTTGCATCACGACGACGGAAAAAAGGGGAATCTGCTTTGGATTTCATTTACTCTATGCAGCGAATTGCCAAACAGATTGACCTTGACGAAGAAAGTGTGTGTGAGTACATTGTTGATGGTATCGCGGAGAGCGAAGCGCAACGCGCGGCATTGTACGAAGCGCGCACGGTGAGAGAGTTGAAAGAAAAAATTGCCTGGCAAGAGCGTGCAGCGCAGAAACAAACACGTGCGGTGAGATCTGCATGGCACGAGCGCGCGGGGCAGAAAGAGAACAAAAGTTTGCCGGTTCAAGACACAATTCCTGTGAAAAATGCAACAAAAGCACGTTGTCTTAATTGTGGTGTGATGGGACATATGGTACGGAATTGTCCATAACAAAGAAGAGGACCACGGTGTTTTCAGTGCAACGAGTTTGGGCATCGTGCGAATCAGTGTGGGCAAAGGAATAAACAACAACCGGGTACAAGTACAAACCTGATAAACCATGTCCAAGCTGAGCTACCGACAAAAATGGTCCAGTTGGGGGGAAAAAATATAAAAGCGGTTATTGACACAGGCAGCGAAGTGTCGATTGTCCGTCAAGACACATTGCAAGATTTAGGGTGTGTACAGCAAAGGATGGAACAATCCATACAACAATTGCGTGGTTTTGGTGGAATCATACAAAAGCCGATAGGCGAATTGGTAACAAACATTGGCATCGATGACGTTGAATACGAAATCGGTTTGCTGGTGGTCTCTCCAAATTCGATGAAGGCTCCAATGCTGGTAGGCATGAATTTTCTTCGAAGTGTTTGTTACGCTATAACCAACGATGGAGTGCAGATTTTTAAGAAAAAAAGTGACAATGAGGAATCGGGTAGCGATCAAGGAAGTGCTGTGTATAAGATTGATTGTGAACAAATCCAAGAACTGGAAGTGCCGGAGAAGTTTCGAGACAAGGTACAAGCGCTGAAAAGTCAATACGAAGCTTTTTTTTTTTTTTTTTTATTCATAAAGAACGGCCTGGCCGTATTGCTCAATACGAAGCTTCAGTGGTGGATAATTACGAAGACAATTGTCCCATACAAATGAAGATAGTGTTGGAAGAAAACGCGTCACCTTTTCGGCATACGCCCCGTCGCTTGCCTTTAACGGAGGAAGAAGCAGTCGAAAACTATGTAGGGGAATGGTTGAGGAAGGGAATTGTTCGTCCATCGACGTCAGACTTTGCAAGTCGCGTTGTGGTAGTGAAGAAGAAAGACGGCACTAGTCGGATTTGTATCGACTTTCGGAAACTGAATACAATGGTTCTAAAGGATGGGTTTCCAGTTCCATTGTTAGAAGAAGTTTTGGAGCAGCTTCAGAGTGCAAAGGTGTTTACTGTTATGGATTTGGAAAACGGGTTTTTTCATGTGCCGATAGAAGAAGCTAGCCGCAAGTATACCGCATTCGTTACAAAATCGGGATTATTTGAATTTAATCGTGTGCCATTTGGACTATGCAACTCGCCAGCGGTGTTCATAAGGTTTGTGAACTATGTTTTTCAAAATTTGTTAAGAGAGAATGTGTTGCATATTTACATGGACGATATTGTGGTTTGTGGTAGTACGGCTGAGGAGTGTTTAGAAAAAATGGGGAAAGTGTTTGAAGTAGCAGCCCAAAATGGATTAAAAATAAAGTGGAAAAAGTGTCGTTTCCTTCAAACATCGATTGAGTTTTTGGGACATCATATTGAAAACGGATCGATTTGGCCTGGACAAGAAAAAGTTAGTGCGGTGAAAAATTTCCCTATACCGAAAAACATAAGAGCGGTGCAAGCGTTTTTGGGTTTGACGGGATTTTTTAGGAAATTTATGAAAGGATATTCTATTATGGCCAAGCCTCTTACTGACTTGTTGCGGAAGGAGGTAGATTTTAAAATGGGTAGTATAGAGATCGAAGCCTTTAATGATTTGAAAAGTGCGTTAGTGAAAGAACCGGTGCTCAAAATATACGATCGAAATGCTAAAACGGAAGTGCACACGGATGCTTCCATCAAAGGGTTTGGGGCAACAATGTTGCAATGGTTTGATGGAGAGCTGCATCCCGTATATTTTTGGAGCAAGAAGGCAACCGATGCAGAGGCCAAACATCACAGCTATGTGTTGGAAGCAAAGGCTATTTATCTTGCGTTGAAAAAATTCAGGCATTATCTCCTGGGGATAAAGTTCAAGCTTGTGACCGACTGTAATGCATTCAAACAAACATTGAAGAAAGCAGACGTTCCGCGAGAGGTGGTGCAGTGGGTTATTTGCTTGGAGGAGTTTAGTTTTGAGGTGGAACATCGTGCCGGAGACCGATTGAAACACGTCGATTGTCTCAGTCGATATCCACAGTTAACAATGATGGTGACATGTGAAGTGACGGCTCGTGTTAAAAGAAGTCAACAAAGGGACGATTCAATAAAAGCGATAGTTGAAATTCTTAACACCAGACCGTACGAAGATTACAAAATAAAAGGAGAACTTTTATACAAGTGTGTCGAAGGACAAGACCTTTTAGTGATTCCGCGTGATATGGAAAAACAAATAATTTCGGACATTCATAGTGAGGGTCATTTTGGACTATGCAAAACCATGCACGCCATAAAACAACGGTATTTTATACCGCGTTTAGAGCGAAAAGTGAAACTGATTCTCAACAGCTGTGTGAAGTGTATCATCCACAATAAGAAGTTAGGACGAAAGGAAGGGTTCCTGCACCCCATTGACAAGGGAGATCAGCCACTGCAAACCCTTCACCTCGATCATGTAGGGCCGATGGACGCTACGGGAAAGCAGTACAAATACGTTTTGACTGTAGTGGATGGTTTTTCCAAGTTCGTCTGGTTGTACCCGACAAAAACGACTGGAGCGGAGGAAACGTTGAGGAAGCTGGAATGCTGGTCGACAATTTTTGGCTATCCGGCTCGTATCGTAACCGACAGGGGCTCAGCTTTCACAGCCAACGCATTTGGTGAGTACGCTAATCGCCATGGTATACAGCACGTCGTTTGTACAACAGGAGTACCGAGAGGCAACGGTCAAGCGGAGAGAGTGAACCGCACCATGTTATCGGTTTTGACGAAGTTGTCATCGGAAGATCCTGGAAAGTGGTTCAAGGTGGTGCCTTCTGTGCAGCGAGCGATTAACTCTCATATTCACGTAGCAGCTGGAAAGTCGCCATTCGAGTTGATGTTCGGGACAAAGATGAGGACGTCGGAGGTGGAAGACTTGTCGCGGTTAATGGAGGAGGAAGCGTATGATCGTTTTGATTGTGAACGGCAGGAAATGCGAAAAGGAGCGAAGAATGACATTTGTAATGCGCAAAATGTATATAAAAAACATTATGATTTATCACGAAAGCCGGAATATGCGTACGTGGTAGGAGATTTGGTAGCCATCAAAAGAACACAATTTGTAGCCGGAAGAAAGCTTGCTAGCGAATTTTTGGGACCGTATGAAGTTATTAAAATTAATCGTAACGGACGATACAAGGTTAAAAGGGCAGCCAATTGCGAGGGACCGAACATAACAACAACAAGTTGCGACAACATGAAGTTATGGTCGTTTGCCATCAGTAACGACAAAGTATTTTCGGTAGATGAAGCAGAATCGGAAAACGAATAAAATGAATTAGAAGAAAAATCTTCGGGGGCTGAAGATAGGGTAGGACGGCCGAATGTAAGAAAGGAAAAGCGCTAGTGGTAGTGAGAGAGAGAAATAACGGTAGTGAGATCAGGAGAACGAGAGCGAACTAGGAACGAGTAGCGAGAGAGAGAGCGCGCAGCTTTAAAATCGGGAGCGCGGGTTAAGCGCGGGGAGTTGAATTCGGACCGCGAAGCGAATAACATGTTGTGAACTGAAATCTAAATAAAGCGTTATTTGTCTAAACCGAATAAAGACTTCACAGACATGTGATTTAACATTCTTGACCTCTTATTGATCTTTGTGTTCCTACAACACGTAGACACATGCTCTTTCTTTTTACCCACGAAACACATCCACTCTCGCGCTGGACAGGTGTTTGGGTTGTGCGCTCTACCACACCGATAACACGCTCCGTCTTTACGCACACGATCACTAATAATCTGCTGCGTACGCTGCTGCTGGTTGTAGTATGGCTCGTTCTTACGCACACGATCTCCTGTTCTTTGCTGCGGTGACTGATAATACATGTGGTGTGGGTGATGATGTCTAACACTGTTGCTCGATGCCGCTCTTCGTACTGCTGCCATTTCTCCAACATGTGGTTTCAACCTCATGGCTTCATTATCATCTTTCGCCGCTTCTCAAGTGCGTGCGATTGCCGTTGCTTTCTCGAAAGACAACGATTCTTGTCGCAAAAGCTGCTTCCGCAATTCACCATCACGAATGCCCGCTACGAATTGATCACGTAGGGCTTCCTTTAAAAAGTTGCCGAATCTGCACTGTTGCGCCGCTGACTTAAGCATGATGATGTACTCGTGGATCTGCTAACTTTCCTGCAGACAGTTCCGGAATTTAAAACGTTCCGCAACCACACTCACTACCGGACTCAAATGCGCTTTTAATAGTTCGCACAGCTTCTCATAAGGCTTCAGACGCGGTTCCTCCGGATCGCACACTTTGCTTGCAACCTTGTACAAGGATGCTCCGCCTAACGTATGCAACAATCCAGTCTTCTTTTTTTGCTCGACGTCGTTCACTTCAAACAACACATTTATTCGACACAAATATTCCGTAAAGGATTCGCCTAAAACGAAAGGCTCGACAGACCCGACTTATTGTGCCATTGTACTTTTTTCTTTTTTCTCGTCGCCAATTTACTGTTGTGACCGATCGCTTTGACTCTTTATTCTAGACTGACCGCCGACCTTCCACTTACATCTTATAATACACATTAAAATCTAACTCACTAAAACAAACATACTAACACACATTATTTACTACTTCCATATACTACATGTCCCAAGCACCGGTTATGACTGCTGGCATCTTCTGTGGAACGACCAAACCCGAATCTGCAGAAGAATATCTTCGTCCAATGGTGGTCGAAATGAATGATTTGATGCAGCGTGACATAATCGTTCATGGATGTCATGTCGCCATAAGACTGCGCGCAATCGTGGCAGACACTCCTGCGAGGGCATTCATCAAAGGTAATGATTGATAAAATTATGCTTTAGCGCTTAAGACATTGTGCACCTTGTCTGTTACCCTTTTCAGGATAATATAATTTATTGTAGTGTCTAACTATTTTTTCTATTTTTATGTCGACAGGAGTCAAGGGACACACCGGATACGACAGCTGCTTGAAATGTACCGTCGTCGGCAAATACAGTCAGGCAGGATGTACAATGACATTTCCTGGTACAAATGCTCTGCAACGAACGGATAAGTGTTTTAGGGACAATGCATATCCTGGACATCGCAAGACGGAAACGCCGTTGGTGGATTTGCAATTCTTCAACATCATCAAGGACATACCAACGTAAGATCGACTACACTGTGTGGATCAAGGTGTCGGCAAGTACTATATTTTAGGCTTTCGGGATGGTACGTTGAGAAAGCAACGCTGGACGACAAAACAATGTCTTCAAATTTCAAACCACATTGAACAGATTAAGTTGCCGACAGAAATTCATCGCAAAATACGTCCTATCAAGCAGGCACATTTTTGGAAAGCGTCGCAGAGCGCGTCTTTTCTCCATTATGCTGGGTTCGTAGTGCTGAAACCCCATCTTACTGATTGTGAGTACAGACATTACTTACTGCTGTTTTGTGCTGTGACATTGCTGTCCTCTTCAGTTAATAAGGAGAAGTGGCGTTTTGCTGGCCAATTATTAAACAAATTCGTTGAGGACTTTGCAAGTGTGTATGGCGAACAACATATAAGCAGTAATGTGCACATATTGCAACATTTGTACAAGGAGGTGGAGCGATTTGGACCTTTATCATCCTTTTCCACCTACCCATTTGAAATTCAGTGTAAATGTTTAAAAAAAATATTACGTAGTGGATGGAAGGAGCTAGAACAGGTAATCAACCGACTTATGGAATATGAGGAGTATTATATAGGAAACCCTAACACAGCATCAAAGCCCTCTATTTCCAAACGAGGGAATATAATAACATTTAACCTCCAGAAAGAGTGTAAGCTTCAAAATAACGAGAAGAATTGTTGGTTTATGAGCAAGGATAGCAGTATATACCAATTTCAAACAGTTAATGGCCAAATGGAAGATGGCAATATGCGCATTTGCCGGCGTAGGTTGAATGAAAAAAACTTGGCTTTTGATTATCCTTGTGAGTCAAGTATTTTAAACGCTTACAAAGGATCCATTAAAAATTTAGATTCGTCGTTTGTGTATATATGACCGGGATAAGTTAAATGTGAATTAGTTGCTATACCGAGCATTCGCGATGAAACTATTTCCTCTGCTGCATACATTTGTGGAATAAATTCAGTAAAAAAAAAACAATGTAAGTAACAATTGTAAAGGAAGTTAACGAACAGTTCGTTAGTTAGTACAATTATTAAGCTGGAAAAGGAAGGTAATTAAAGCTTACAAAATTTGCGATAGAAAGAAAGTATTGTTGTTCAGCGAATACCAGATAATCGAAGCGGACTAACGAAATGTATAATGTAGTATCAAGAGGGATTAATAAATTATATCAGATTGTACATCCAAATACAGTTGTTTAAGTATATTGTATTTTTTGTACTTAACTCAATTAACAACTTACTTAACTAATTTCATGACTTAAAAACTAACTAAATCTACTTAAACACTACTATTTACAAAACTATTTTTTTGCTGGCAAGACGTACGCTTACTATTGCTAATCTTAATCCAATCCTTAGCATGATATAGTTTTCTTTTTAAAAAAAATTCTACGTAATGACTATTTAAAACTAAAGCATTGTTAAATCTTAATTCTACAAATAATCTTACCACTAACTTAAATTTACCTAATCCTATTTTTGTTTGTCCCGCCTTTTTTGCTTATGCCAGTCCAATTCATGGTGGCAAAAAAGGTTTTGTTGAACAGCAGATCAATTAATTCGTGAAGACGGTTATCCACGTCCACACGAGTGATCTGTGTTTCAATCCAATGGACAAGTTTTGCTCTCTTCTCTGAATCGTTTTGTGGAGTGCATCTAAATTTTGCAGTTCTTCAACCGAATCTATCGGAGCAAAATCAAACTCCAAGCAGGGTCAAACGTCGTGCTTAGGTTTCATGGCATTTATCAATTCACCCACTTGTGTCGCCAAGCGGGCAGGAGACCGCGTAAGCCCAGTGAGTGTGCGGACCACATTTTCTTGGTCGTATGGGTCAACCGTCTCCGTATTCGAAGCAACACTGCACAACTGTACCGCTTTCTGTTTTCGTGAGTCTAAAAAACACAAAGTTGATAAATAACAATACACCAATTTGTGCTGTGTAAAAAAATAACGAAAAAATGTAACTAAAAAAACCTAAAGCCGTTATATAAGAACTTATGGAAATTGTCCCCTACTTTCTCTGAACACACACTGGGGCGCGACGCTGGAATCCAACCAGTGCATCACTGTCATTGAGTCAGTCCAACAGTAGGCCATCGTAGATGCTGTTAGGGCTCGACTCACTTTCTGGTACAGTTGGGTTGCTAATCGTGCAGCGCACAATTCTAGCCTGGCGATCGAATGCGTGTTTGATAGTGATACGACTTTGGATTTGGCTGCTAACAATTGCACCGTAACGATGCTTCTCGTTGATTCTGCTCGTACGTAACAACAATCGCCATACGCACTTTGTGAGGCATCAGCAAAAACGTGCAATTGCAAGCTGGACGTTTTCGGTTGAGATATGAATCGTGGCACTCTTAATTCGCATAGCGAATATAACGTTGAATGGAAGCTCCTCCACTCTTGTTGGTGCTCGCCTGGTAGAGCACGATCCCAATCCCAAGCCTTTCCTCCTTCCTTCAAACTCCAAAGACGTTGAAGAAATACTTTGGCGATGATGATAGTAGGATGATGATAGTTCGATCCACAAACCAAGTGGATCGAATATGCTTGCCGTATACGGTAGGACAAGGCTTCTTGTTAATACTTCTGCTGGCTCTGGCATGTCGACTTTAAAGAAAAGCGAATCGTTGGCCAGTTCCCAAACCAGCCCTAGAGTTGAAACTGCTTGACCGTTTTTCCATTCGTGCATCGTCTAAATCGCAAGATCTTCTCGCGGTACATCCAGTAGTGATTCAGTAACGTTTGATGCCCATTTTTTCAGTACGAAGCCAGCCGAATCAAGCATTGCCGTTATTTGTTCTCGCACTTCGATTGCTCCGGTTCGATCTGTTGCTCCGGTGAGCAGATCATCGACGTAAAAATCACGCAAAACGTGATCAACTGCCTTCGAGTATTTGTCTTTGTGATCGTGCGCAACCTGTTGTTGTGTTCGGGTGGCGAGGAATTGAGCTGACGCCGTACCGTAAGTCACTGTATTCAGCTCATACGTAGATATCGGATCCAGGAGGCTCTTTCGATATCTGATACGCAGCAGATTCCGATCGGCTTTGCTGTGGAGAATCTGCCGGTGCATATTTTCCACATCAGCCACTATCGCGATTGCATACGTCCTGAACCGTAGACCGCATGGTGAGGAATATAGCAGTGCGGAACACCATCATCCACCGGCTCGGTAAGTTTTCGCATGTGACTAAGCGTTTCGTATTCCTGGATAAATCGCTTATACTCTGCTTCCATTTTAGGGTTGTTCTTCAGCCGTCGTTCCACACCAACCAATCGTCGATCCGCAATTTCCTTGGATGAACCCAATAATACATCAATGCTGGGATTACGGGGAAGGCATACGATGTATCGACCATGTTCATCACGTGTTGTAGTGGCAGCATAACGCTTCTCACAAGCATGTTCCTCGAGCGATAAAGCGGGACCCTCTAGGTTGCATTCGTTCTCCCAAAATCGTTGAAGTAATGCATCAAGCGAATCATGGCTTCTGATTGCATTGTAGGGTACACGAGTGGAAGTCGAATTGTGGGAAGTATTTCCAGCAATTGTCCAACCAAACGGAGTTTCAACCAACCAAGGACCGCCTTTGACCAAAAGCCGCTTCTTTCCCGTATGCATTTCCCAGTATGCATCACTGCCAATGACGACATCGACTTTGGCCGGCAGGTGGAACATCGGATCAGCCTACGGAACGTCTGGGAAATTCCACGCAGTAGTGTCGATTGGGGCAGTTGGAATTTCAGCACAGGGTGATTTCAAAATCACGAACTCCATCGATGAGGAAAACATTGCTGATATCGACTGAACAGTTACGAATATGGAGCTCTTCGTTTGCTGTACTGCATCACCGATACCCGACAGTGCAACATTGATTGGTTCGCGTGGTCAACAGCTTCCGTGCTAGGGATTCCGACACAATATTTCACATGGAACCCGAATCCAACAACGCACGCGCCTCGTTCCGAATGCCATGGTCATCGACTAACCAAAGTCTCACCGTCTCAAGAACCACCACCTCATGGTTCGATCCCACGTTCATCGACACCTGCGAAGGTGTATTTTCGTGCAACAAGCTATGATGACGTGCGTTACACTTTTTGCAACGGAAGACGGAGTGGCACGACCTAACCTGATGGTGCGGATTCAAACAGTTGAAGCACAGTTTATGCTTGGTTATCACCTCACGCCGAAACGATACATCTCCCCTTTGGAACTTCGGGCAGCTTTGAAGATGGTGTGGCTCTGCACACTCTAACGGGCACGCTGCTTGAAGATAACTGCTAGACGGCTCCTTCGCTGATACGGTATTGGCCACGTATTTCACTCTTCCTCCAGTTCTTCTCTCTCCGCTAGCCACCGTTGCAGGAGTCGATTCAGCAACCTCCGTCAACGTTTGTGACGATCGCAAAATTCGGATTCTGGCCTGCAGGAAATGGATTAGTTCCGAATACTTATCTCGGGGGCTCGCTGACGAATGCTTCTTCCAAGCCAGGATGGTATCCCAACTGGCAACCGGCTCGTTCAGCTTCTTTAGTCCGTTAACGTGACGAGTGAACTCGTCCACCAGCTGTGCCAGTTCATCCACGGACTCGGAACGCACAGCGGGAAGATGATACACTTTCCGATAGTAGTCACGAACTAACATGCGCGGATTGTCGTACCGTTTTAACAACGCAGCTCATGTAATCGCGTAATTATCCGCAGTTAGTGTGGTATGTTCGAACAGAAGCGCGGCATCACTCTTCAATGATAGCAGATATTGCAGTTTAAGAATCGGTGGTATATCTGCTGAAGAGTCAATCGTCGCCACGAACCGATCGTTGGGAGATCAATTTTCGGTAGCCAGATATTGACCGAGCCTAAATTTCCCGATGCGTTTAGCGATGAATTTGCTTGCATTATTCTAATACCATTCCAAACAAAAGTATGATTGTACAATTAATTAGAACTGATCATTTATCGAATTTTGAAAAAGAGCAAATTATCAACATCATTGTGACACATCATCGAGTACTTTTAAAAAATAATGAAAAACTCACGAGTACCACCATAGTAAAGCATAAAATAAATACAAAAGATGATATCCCGGTGTACGCTAAAACTTACAGATATCCACACGTATACAAACAAGACGTAGAAGCTCAAATTAAAGACATGCTAGAAACGGGCATAATTAAACCTTCAAAGAGTCCTTACGCATCTCCTATTTGGGTTGTCCCAAAAAGAAAAGATGCATCAGGAATACAAAAAGTAAGAGTTGTAATCGATTTTCGGAAACTAAATGAGAAGACGATTAGCGATAAATTCCCTATGCCTGAAATTGAAGATATCCTGAATAGCTTGGGTAAATCACAATATTTTACGATATTTGATCTTAAATCTGGTTTCCACCAGATCGAAATGCATCCCGATCATCAAGAAAAAACAGCATTTTCCACAAGTTACGGTCATTTCGAATTTACTAGAATGCCTTTTGGGCCAAAAAATGCACCAGCTTCATTTCAGCGCACAATGAACAACATTTCAGCAGAGCTTTCCGGTAAAATTTGTTATGTTTACTTAGACGATATCGTAATTGTTGGAAACAGTTTGGAAACCCATCTGGAAAACGTTTCAACAGTGTTAGAACGTTTGGCACAATTTCATTTTAAAGTTCAACGGGACGAGTTCTTAAAAAGAGAAACAGAGTTTCTTGGACATACAATCTCTCCTGACGGGATAAAACCAAACCCTGATAAAGTAAAGAAAATTTGAACTGGCCATTGCCCTCAAACGAAAAACAAATCCGACAATTTCTTTTTTTCATCTGGATATTATCGTCGATTTATTAGAGACTATTCAAAGATTACAAAACCATTAACTAAATATCTTAAAAAAGGGCAGGTAATTGATATCAAAGACCCAGAATACATTGATTCCTTTATCAAATTAAAAGAAATAATAGCGTCAGATCAAATACTTGCATATCCCGATTTCAATCTACCTTTCATACTAACTACGGATGCCAGTAACTTTGCTTTAGGAGCAGTACTTTCACAAGTACACAACAAAATCGAGAGGCCTATTGCGTTTGCTAGCAGAACATTGAATAATGCAGAAACGAATTATTCTACTATAGAAAAAGAGGCACTTGCGATTATTTGGGCAATCCGTAAATATAAACCATACCTTTATGGGAATGAGTTCAAACTTTTTACCGATCATAAACCTCTCACGTTTATTAAACCATCTTTAAAAAACAATAGAATTCTAAATTGGAGGCTTGAGCTAGAAAATTACCAATAAAATGTCGAATACAAGCAGGGAAGAGCTAACGTGGTAGCAGACGCTCTTAGTAGAAAAATAGAGGTTCCAAATGAAATTAATGCCGACAGCACAACTAGCCTTGATACAAATCATTCAGCAGATACGTCAGACCATTTTTATATAAAATCAAGCGAAAAGCCTTTAAACTATTACCGCAACCAAATAATATTTGAAAAGGGCAATCAACATCAAGATTTAATAGAAACACCGTTCGCATATTATAGAAGAATTATTATAAAAAGAAGAGAATACGATGAAAATACGATCACTAATATTCTGCAGAAGTACCATAACGGAAAATAAACGGCCATATTAGCTCCAAAATGTATCATATCATTAATACAAAGTTCTTTCAAGAATCATTTTAGTTGCTGTGGTTACATGATCATGACACACTCACAAGTCAAAGATGTGACGTCGGTTGAAGAACAGAACCAGCGTATAGCAAAGGACCACGAAAGGGCTCACCGTGGCACAAATTAAGTTGAAAGCCAAATTAAGCGATCATTCTTCTTCCCCAAGATGCATGAGCAAATCAAATCCGCAGTCAACACGTGTACCGTATGCAATGAAAACAAATACGAACGGAAGCCAAATAACATCAAAATATTGCCGAGACCGACAACAGAAAAGCCAATGGAACGTGTTCACATGGATATTTTTTCCATCAACTCGAAAAGTTTCCTTTTTTTCAAAAGTTAGTAGATGCGTTTTCGAAATTCGCTCAAATGATTCCTATAGAATCGAAAAACTTTATAGACGTTAAAAGTGCACTGGCAAAATATTTCAGTAATTTTGGAATCCCAAGACAAATAGTTGCTGATCATGAAACGACGTTCAGATCCATACAGCTAAAACAGTTCTTGAGCAGTTTAGGCGTTACTCTTAAATACGCATCATCCTCGGAAAGTAACGGACAGGTAGAAAAAACGCACTCAACAATAATAGAAATCTACAACACGAACAAACACATGTTTTTGAACATGAATACGCCAGATATTATCGCCATATCGATTTCGTTGCACAACGCAACAGTTCATACTGCAACAGGCTACACTCCAAATGAAATATTGTTTAATCAATTGAATCATACCAATCCTATTGTAATAAAAGAACTAGCAGAGAAACTATTTAGCTAGGTGAAAACGAAAATTGAACTATCAAGGCAAAAACAAATGAAAGGAAACAATAACAAAGAAGAACCACCTTTGATACAGGAAGGCCAGCACGTTTATGTTAAACCAAATATCAGGAAAAAATTAGATGAAAGAGCTAAAATAACTACAGCACAAAATGTAAAAGATAGGACTTTCGAGAACTCAAAACATGTTAAGAGGCATAAAAATAAGATCAAAAGAACTAAAGCCGCTTAGGAATACGTCCGAGGACGTCCATCTTTCGCCCCGGGGACAAATTATGTGGTATAATCACTTAGGCTTATCAATAAATTATAATTATATGCTTTCCGTGTGTGGATATGTGCGTCGCCACGAGTGTGTGTGTCAACAAGTTGTCTTCCCTATGCTTTCCATGCGTGGATATGTGCGTGGCCACGAGTGTGTGTGTCAATAAGTTGGCATCGCTTCGTACTTGTGTGATTTTGTGATTTGGCGTTAAGCGCCCCGTAGACGGTGCATACTTGTAGCCGGTGACTTTTGACAACCATCAGGCGCAGCAACGGTAAATCGGCAATTAAAACTGGAGCAAACCACCTAACCTATATCGAACCGAAATTGCGCAACGTAAGGCGACACATTGTTTGCGCCAAGAACCTTAAGTTCTTGTCAATACGGCGTCAAGCCGTCTAACTCAAAATATAAATAAATAAATAAATAAGCTTAAGTTCTTGTCTCCATGCGGAACGTTAATGTAAACAAATTTTTAGACCATGCTATTCAACGAACAAACAAAACATGACTCATTCGAACTAACAAACAATAACTCAAGTCCATCCATCCAAACGAAAATCGACACTTTTGTTGACGACAAAAGCTTTATGCTCTTGTCGCCAACCACGAAAAACTATTAGGCAATGTAACTATACAAATAGGAAGAGTTATTGTAAATTTAACATAAACTCAACCTAAATTAAGTAAATTGAACTTTACTAAACTGTATGAAATAAATCTTATAAATAAAGCAATCTTTCCCGGCCAACGAAGGAGTTGGTTCCTGGGCTTGCAACGAAGAACCTGATGTCCAAATCTGTTCAAGAGCTTTGAGAGTCCCCCTACCCAAGGTAAGGCCTCGAAGTCTCCAACGAGCTAGTAAGGGATGTTCCCTCTGAACATCTGAAGTCGCCTAGCCGACTTAACCCGTAAAAAGGTTCGTGCGCTCCGTGATGCATATTACATGGCGACCGCCGCGTTCAAACCCCGATCGATCCCGCATATTACACCTTGTTCGCTTCGTGAAACTACGTGACGGCTGCGTGTCGAAACATTTGGTGACCCCGACGTGATTGTGACGTGATTGTGGACTAACGACGAATTCGCGCGTGAGTGCCAGTAGCGTGTGCGTTAGTGTGAGTGATAGACTATTGAACGCGATTAGTGCTACGTGTGACAATAAGGTGCGTGATGTCGCTGGAAGAATCGAAGGACGAAGGAGCAACGCGGCAGCTGACGGCGCTGGAGGGCGCTATACAGGGCCTGCTAAATGAAGCCCGAAGTGGAAAGGTGAACCCAGCGATGGCCAGCATAAAGCTGGATGTTCCCTGTGGAATGATGGGAATAAGGCTCTTCTGAAGCTGGAAGAGTTGCAGGGTCCGCAGCCCCGTCGTGCCACCTTTATGGAAGCGTATGCGACGACAAAATTCGAGCTAAAGAGGATTGGCTTGGCCGAGGCTCCGGCAAGCCCTCAGTTCGACGTCACCCTAGCGCCTGGACCGAGCCGATCGGATCACCTCCCACTAATCGAACTTCCAAGGTTCAATGGCGATCCCACCGAATGGCCAGCGTTCGCCGCCCGATTTGAAAAGCGAGTCGCCGGCTTAACCGGAGACGCAGAGCGGTATGCGTTTTTAACAAAATGCTTCGAGCTATGCGATATTGCTCGAAACAGCTACGAGGCGTTCGAAAACTCCGGAATGCCGTTCAGCAATGCGTGGAGTAAGCTGGAAGAACGTTTTTACAAAAAACGGGTGGCCTTCCTCGGGCATCTTAAAAACGTCATAGATACGCCCAAAATTACCAAGGCGTCTTCCACCGGTTTAATGCGGATTATCGATGTGGTCGACACATCGATTTCATCGGCACATCAAATAGCTGGTGAAAGTGGGACCAAACCGACTGTGGTGGAAGATGGTCTTCTGGTGCAACTCGTGTTGGGTAAATTGGACGACGATACCATCACGAGAATTACGAGCAGATTGGATGCCCAAACCATCCCTACATGGAAAGAGCTACGTGAAGAGCTGGACAGGCTGTCAAGCCAAATCTACTACGAGCCACGTAGACGGGAAACACCGCGTTACGATCGTGTCCAATCCACCAGTCAACCAGTGCGCCAGCCACGGGTAGTGCTCTCGGCCGCGACTGGAACCAGCCTGCCTAGCAACGCTACAATACTGCACGGACAGGAAGTAACACGTCGTTGCTACGCGTGTGATAAGCTAGGCCATGTGGGAACGCTTTGTCCCGAACTTCGTGTACGATCCGCGCTTGAACGAGTGAACCTCATCAAAGGCAAGGGCAAGGGTGTAAACTGTCTCTCTGGTCAGCACCCGACCACGCAGTTTCCCAGTGAGAAACGGTGCCAGGTGTGCAAGAAAAAGCACCACACGATGCGGCATGTTGAGCCTCCCGAAAAAAGTGACTTCGTCGCCAATCTCCTTTTCTACGTGCATGCGTCACGCCTGGTTCCTGTTCCTGTTCCGTACCGTGTGGTTCCCGCTTCGTGCCGTGTGGTTCCCGTTCCACCCGTTCCTGCTCCGTGCCTCCATGTTCCCGGCGTACATCCCCGCCACGTGGTGTCCTGCGTTCCTGCTCCGGGCCGCTTCGTTCCCGTTATGTGCTACGTTCCTGTTCCGTGCCGCCATCTGCCCGGCATACCCGGCAGACTCGTGGTGTCCTGCGTTCCCGCTCCGTGCTACGTTCCTGCTCCGTGCCGTGTGGTTCCCGTACCACGATTCGTTCCTACTCCGTGCCGCGTGCTTCCCGCTTCACGCTACGTTCCTGCTTAGTGCTTCGCTCCCGCTCCGTGCCACCATTTGTCCGGCTTGCTTTCCCGCCTCATGGCTTCGACGTGAACCAAAGCCAGGCTGTCCCTACGATGACCTTGCATGATTTCCAGCGTTCTACATCCCTTCCAGCTACGTGCCGTCCCGCGCACACCCCTGCGATATCAACAGCATCTCATGACGTTTCCAGCCTTGATGATTACGTTCTTTTGGCAACTGTTGCTGTACTCATACAAGACGGTATGGGGGCATGGCGACGGATTCGCTGCATACTCGACTCGGGTTGCCAAATCCAAGCCATCACTCTGGACGCAGCAAAACGATTGAACCTACCGCCGCTTCCTGGGCGATTGACTTTAATGGGGATAAGTGGTGAACTCCCCGTATCTCATCAAATTCGTACTAAAGTCATGTCAACTGATAGAACCTATCGTTTCAGTTCTAATTTCTACGTAATAACCGAACTTAGTGCGCAGCCCAATCACGAAATCAAGATGGACGATTTAATCCTTCCTTCAGACGAGCTGCTTGCGGGCAAAGACTTTGGCCATCCAGGATCAATCGATGGGATATTGGGCGCCGGAATATGCTTCCATTCGTTGGATACAGGAATTCAACGTCACCAACGGACTCACCTCCAAATTCGGATGGCTTATCGGAAGATTACTACGTGGAATGACTCCTACCGAGCTGTACGAACAGAGCTGCCACAACGCTACGAGCGACGACGAACTTAAGATGAGCCTCGAATGATTTTGGGATGTGGAAGAAATACCACAGGACGCCCCTAGCACGACTACGTTACTTGACCAAGATCTCGAGGAGCACTTTAAGAGGCATACGAAGATTGCCGACGATGGGCGATTTATAGTCCGAATTCCCCTAGTTAAACCCCCTAGTGGGGGGAGTTAAACCAACTTGGAGATTCGATCAAACAAGCTCAACGACGACTACTATCATTGGAACGACGATTGGCCCGGCATGTGTACACCTACGAAGAATATAGAAGGTTCATGCGAGAATATTCGGAACTTAAGCACATGACTCCTGTCCTGCCACATGAGCTGCATAAAGTTCGCTACGTTATTCCACACTCATGTGTCATCAAACCCGATTCTACCACCACAAAGCCACGTGTAGTGTTTGACGCCAGTGCGAAGTCTACTACCGGAGTTTCTCTCAACGACCTTCAGGCCATAGGACCAGTGATACAGCTTGACCTTCTTCACGTTTGGTTGCATTTTCGCATGCAAACGGTGGTGGTAATGGCGGACATCGCTAAAATGTACCGCCAAGTTTCGGTAGCTAAGCCTGACACTTGGATGCAATGTATTTTATGGCGGGACGACACCTCCTGCTCAGCACAAATGTATCGGCTATGCACTGTTACGTACGGTGAGGCTTCTTCTTCTTATCTAGCTTGTAGGGCGCTGCATGAAGTAGGCGAGGAAATACGATCGTCCAACCCAGAAATCGCCGATGTCATTCAACGGTCATTCTACGTGGATAACCTCTCCATGGGTGCTGCGACATCAGACGAACTACGTGTACTCAGATCCGGAGTAGAGCGGGCGCTCATGAACAGAGGGCCTTTGAGAAAGTGGGCCTCGAACGTCCCTGAGGTAATATGCGATGTACCAACTGAACACCTTGAAACGACGGTTCAAATCGGAGACAGGCAAGCTATCAAGATGCTAGGTTTAGCCTGGTGCCCTACGGCGGACACGTTTCAGCTAATCATCGAGGACGATTTCCACTTGCCAGTGGTGTCCAAGCGAGGTCTAATATTGAGAATTGCAAAACTTTACGATCCAGTAGGCATTCTTTAACCCGTGATCGTTTCAGCAAAGATCCTCATACAAGATTTATGGCGGTGTAATCTTGGTTGGGATGAGGACGTGCCACAACCTGTGATGGAGAAGTGGAATGCATTCACAGCTCAATTACCATCACTTCGTCAGCTTCATATACCAAGCGTTGCCAAGCAAGACCAACGATGCCGTTATTTATGGGTTTTGTGATGCCTCTGTAAAGGCTTATGGCTGCGCAATATACGTACGATATGCGAACGACGACGACAAAGGGCAACAGTCTTTATTTATTTTTTATTTATTTATTTAGTTCATATTGTCCGCCAATGATGGTTCAACAATTTTCATTAACACTTAAAGGGAAAGCGAGGATGACAGTCAGGATTAGGTGGCAAGGAGTCTATCGCGGAGGCGACGGGAAGGAGCATAAAGGGGGATGGAAGAAAGGAGAGAAGGCATAAAGTTCATTTAACAGGAGACCTGCAATGAAGGAAATGCCTACCCTCAATGGTATCTAGCCCAAGAAGATGACAACGGACTGGATAGGGAGGGAGAGCAAGATGGTAACCGTTAAGGAAACGCCGAACAGCTACACGAGTGAATTTACGCTGAACGCTCTCCAGTCTGGCCATCGTAGTGGAGCTTGGGGGAGACCAGACTACAGCCGCGTATTCCAACGAGGATCGCACCCAACAGCAGTACAGGGACTTCAAGCAGAGGGGATCGCGGATTTCGGACGATAGCCTAATGATCAGACCCAGTGATTTATTAGCCTTGCTAATTACATAATCAACGTGGGAACTGAAGGACAGCGTTTCTTCGAGCCACACACCTAGATCCTTTACAGAGGATACACGACGTATTACTGTATCACAGAGGGTGTAGCTAAACGGGAAACGAGAACGAGAACGAGAAAACGAGATCACACAACACTTATCGGGGGACAGGAGTGGGCCATTTTTACGACACCAAACAGAGAAGGAATCAAGTACAGTTTGGAGAAGACAACAGTCAGCAGATGAGGACACAGGAAGAAAGATCTTAAGATCGTCTGCGTAAAACAGAAAACCTTCGGCGGGGAGGATGGAAACAAAGTCATTAACAAATAACAGAAATAAAATAGGACTAAGGACACTACCTTGAGGAACACCCGAGGAACCAACGAATGAGTCGGACAGACAAGACGAAACTCTAACTCTATACGATCTCGCAACCAGGTAAGTCTTCAGCCAGGACAGTAAACGACCCCCGATACCAAGTCTGTCGAGTTTGGCAATCAGCAGATCGAGAGGAACACTGTCAAAGGCAGTACTGAAGTCGGGATATACGACGTCAGTTTGACAACCGGATGACATGTTCGATAGAGCAGAGGATACAAGACACATAAGGTTGGAGGAAGTTGTGCGTTTGGGATTGAAACCAAGTTGGCGCGGGGATAGGTGACCAACAATGATAGGAAGGATGAAGGAGAGAATAATTGATTCAAGGATTTTGGAAATGGGGGGGAGTAGTGAAATACCACGGTAATTGGAGCATACAGAGCGGTCACCTTTTTTGAAAAGGGGGACCAGCCAAGCAGACTTCCATATGGTAGGAAAGGAACCCTCATTAATGGATCTCACAAAGACGCGAGTCAAGAGAGGAGCAAAATAGGAAGCACATTTCTTAAGGACAGAGGAAGGGATACCATCAGGACCAGGCGAGTAGGACAACTTGACCTTTAACAGGGCAGACAATACAGAGGGAACATCAACGTGAACATCACTTAGGGAGAAGACGTCACAAGGGGTGTACGATAGACCGTCGACTAAAGGCACCGCACTACTGCAAGGATCAACGAAAACACTAGAGAAGTTTTTGGCAAAGAGGCGGCATTGATCGAGAGGATTGGAGGCGGTTTCATCATTAAGGGATAGGATAGAAGGGATGCCGTTAGGATTACGACGCGCATTACTGAACCGCCAGAAAGATCTGGGGTCGGTTGTGAAGCGGTCTTGTAGCCGTACTACAAAGGACGCGTAGCGCCAACGGTTATAAGAGCGATAAGCGCTAGATGCATATTTAAAAATACGAAGCGTAGTCGGGTTACGGCTGCAACAATAGTTACGAAAAGCTCGATTCCTGTCGGATTTCAGAGTGCGCAACGATCTGTTCGACCATGGGGGGTGAGGAGGGGGATAGAGGAAGGGACAACAGGAAGGAAAGACAGCGGTGATCTTCTCGTTGAACTTGGAGACAGCAGCATCGATGTTGCAGGATTCCTCGATGAAAGACCAGTCGACAGCCGACAAGACGGCAATAAGTCTCGAGTGATTCATTTTCCGGAAGTTGAATCCACGGACACCACGGTCTCTGCGAGGTAGATGAGCGGCTGGGGGTGACGGAACCGAAATAGTGATCTCCAGTGCGGGGTGATGCAGGTCGATGGGCGCAAGGGGGCATGGTGCGGATTGAACAAACGAACAGCTTTCAGCCGCGGCAGGATTAGTGAAAAGTAAATCCCGCTGGCGATCGCGATGATTTTTCACCCCTGACAATTGCAGCAATCCATTGTAGGTCATGCCATCGATGAGAGAGCATCCGGATGATGAATAGTTGGGCATGAAGTGGCGTGGTGGATCGGTAGCGGCATGCCAGGTAATAGCTGGCAAGTTGAAGTCTCCAAACAGCAACAGTAGATCGTTTTGCGACATACGTTCGGAAATGTCACATACACTCTCATAGAGATTGTCGAACACATCCACAGAGGAACTGCATTCAGGAGCGATGTAGATCACACCGATGAACAGGCTGCAGCGATGAAGTTTCTCAAGCGCACACCTACAGGAGCTCAAGCGATGAGAAAGCGTGACGTAACATGAAGCTGTTTAACGAAGCAGCACAAGCGACGAGCACACCTCCACCACGAGAGTGTATGCTGTTATCGGTACTTCGGTCGCAACGGTATACGTTGAATTGCGTGTCAGCTGGTAGTGCGCTGGGTATCGATTCGTCGAGACAGGTTTCGGTAAGTACCAATACATCGAGGTCAGACTCAGATAGTGTGAGTCGGGTGTTATTCAGCTTGGTGCGCAGTCCTCTAACGTTCTGGTAGTATAGGAGAAGCTCTAAGTTAGGAGCCTGTGCATGTGTCGGCGGGGTATCAGGGAGAACACGTGTAGTTAAGGCAGTGGTGGCTCGGGCATAGTGGTGTGGTGCGGATCGGAGAGCGGCGGATTCAGGTGGTTGGGCGGCAAGTTGACTCGTGTACTGGTGGTCGGAAGTGGTTCCCGGGGCCCTGTGTGCCAAAAATTCTGTGCTGTTTGTGAGGTGAGGTGGTCAGTGAATTCACGGAACACTATACCGTTGTGCCATGTGGATGGTGAAAGCGCCTTTTCTTTTAAATCAGGCGACATCCCAACTTTAAAGGAGATAAAGCTGAGAGTGCCTGGATCCTTGTCACGTGGCACCAGTCTAATAGTGATGACGTCATCAGTACCTAACTGAGAAGCCACCATCAGCTTGAAATCGGAGTCAGACACCGATGGAGCAATTCTGGTAAGGTATAACCAGAATTTCGACCCGTTGGATACATTCAACGGGACGGCAGTAAGACGACCGTCAAATTCGCGAAGCAACTCGTCCTTCAGAACATCGAGAGCGGTATTGAGTTCATTGAATATAGCTCTACCGTTAAGCCGTGATGCGTTGCAACTTGCGCAAATCCAGAGGGCTTGAGCATCGGGCCGTGTGAATTCCGGAAGAGCAGCTTCGGGGACTCCAATACAACGAAGATGGTAAGATGTATCACAGGAGCCCGCACACTTGTACAGTTCTTCGTTGTTTACAGGCAGGGAGCACGAAGGACAGGACGTAGCCATCAATTCCAGACCTACAGCTATCCACGCTAGTCCCGGATCCGTTGAGGCGCTCACCCCCGCACACTTCCTGATCGCACGAACATCATTCTCGGTTCCCGCTATGGTCGAAGACGATGACACGGACGGTGTCAAAACGAGATGGAAGTGAGTTCAAAAGTTGGCTCAACAATGTTGGTCTCGTTGGCGAACCGAGTACCTGTCTCAGCTGCGATGCAACGCAAAATGGACAAAACGAAGTCCCAACGCACAAGTTGGGCAGATTGTGCTAGTGGGTGACAACAACCTCCCGGTCGGACGCTGGCCAATCGCGATCATAACGAAAACCTACGTGGGACCGGATGGAATTGTACGTGTTGCTGACGTAAGAACGGGTAACATCTACAAGCTGAACGTAAGGCTGTTTGCCCCGCTCCCGATAGGTGCCTCCGAGAAACATGACTACGACGCAGCAACGGATATGGTGCATCCTTCAACCGAAAGCGAGAATGTAAGGTGTCAGCCTACCTTGCAGCCCACGATGATTCCACGACCAAGCTACGGGGGCACTCCAGACCTTGATGCACCAACGGACTACGTGAAACCGGAACTCGAAGACGACCCTCCACCTACGTGCAATGTTTGGGAAGGACGTTTGCGTCCCAAAGAGGGGAGAAATGGTTATCGAACATAACGATGTTCGATTAACCGCGTATCATCATTGCGAAACCCCTGCTTTCGAATGCGTTTCTGGAGCGATATGTGCGTTCTTAACGCTTGTCAACTGCGAGAGCGCGTGGGAGAGAGTTTCCGGCGTGGATCCTCCCTCCGATCCTGCGATAAGATTTTTGTAAAAGGCTTCGTGTGTACGATCGATGTTTTTAGACGCTGCATCCGAAAGACAATTTCTATGTGACGCTCCTTTACTTCGTTCCTTGTTCGCTTCGTGAAACTAAGTGACGGCTGCGTGTCGAAACACACTCCTTTCAATAAGTATAACTGGCTTTTCAACATTAATCCTGCACATTCTACTACAACGTTTGTTTAGGAGATCTTAAACACATTCCCACTAAAAATTAACCTATACACCCCAATACCTTCAGTAGCCGTACAAATATCATCCCCGTTAAAAGCAATCATTCTCTCCCTCTCTCAAATTATCTCCAATACAAAACGATCTTCCTGACCTACTCTATCAGTTTTCTCATCCACAGATCCTCCTAGGAGATCTTAACGCCCAAAACAACTGCTGGGGTTGGCCCCTTACGAATTCCCGTGGCAACCTCTTAGATGAAATATTCCATACTCTAGACTTACAAATCCTCCACAACCAAACCCCAACCCGTGTTTCTCCGTCTGACGGAAGTAGCTCCATCCTTGATTACTGTGCGGTGTCATCTTCTATGGCACCTCAATTCCACATAGACGTTGACACAGACACACACAATAGCGACCACTTTCCACTTTTTATCCGTAGTACTTTTCGCTCTCAGCCATCTCTCGTACGTCCTCGTTGGAAGTGTGAGGGGGCTGACTGGGAAAGGTATCAAACAGAAATCCGATTCAATCTGCCACTTGACGAAACCCCTCCCATTTCCCGGTTCGTAGAAACCATTAAAATAGCAGTATCCCTCTAACAAAAGGCAATACATCCTCCCGAAGAAATGTCCCCTGGAGGAATGAGATAGTTGTGCAGGCTATTAAAGCCCGTCGCGCTGCTCTACGCCGACTCCGCCGTGCAAGCAATATTCCCGATAATTTCTTCACACCTGTATTAGCCGAACGGTATCGCGAAGCCAATCGCCTTGCCAAAGAAGCCATCCGTGCAGCGAAGGAGAGTAGTTGGAATCAATTCGTGGCTGATGTCAACCCTCTCTTGACTTGTAAGGAACTTTGGCGGCGGGTGAGTGTGCTCTCGGGCCGAAACCAACATTCGCATTCCCCTATTATTCTAAACCAGCCCTCTGATCCTTCAACTATTCCAACCTTCTGAAGTACCTGTATCATTTGCACAAAATTTTGCAAACGTTTCAGCTACAGTTAACTTTTCTCCACGATTCCGCAGACGCAAATTTTCCGAAGAACAGATTCCACTCCCCCAAGCAGATGCCACTAACCACAGATACAATAGCCTTTCTCAACAGCAGAACTTAACTGGTCCCTTAGAAAATGTCAGGGCAAATCTTCCGGCTCTGTCAACGTAGGGTATCCTTTACTAAAGAACCTACCACCGTATGCAAAACTAACTCTTCTTAATATTTACAATAGTATCTGGTCCACCGGGAATATTCCGGCGGATTGGGAAACTAGCCTAACCGTACCGATTCCTGAACCCGACAAAACAACTAATGAAATAGATAACTACCGTCCTATCTCGCTCCTTAACTGTATAGCTAAGGTGTTGGAAAGGATGGTAAACCGTAGACTAACTCAGGAATTAGAGGACCGCAATCTCCTTAGCAATAACCAGCATGCGTTCCGGATGGGTAGAGGCACGGAAACGTACTTTGCCAAGCTGGACGATCTATTAGATAAAGCCACCAATAGAGACCACCACATAGACCTTGCAATCATAGACCTTTCCAAAGCCTTTGATCGAACCAGGCGTCATGCCATCCTTACACAACTATCTCGTTGGGGCTTTGGGGGACTTTTAACCAACTTCATTGATAGCTTCCTTACGGACAGGACATTTAGAGTACAAATAGGAACCGAACTATCCAACCCCTACACACAAGAGAATGGTGTTCCGCAAGGGGCCATTCTCTCTCCAACCCTTTACCTCATCAGTATGGAATCCCTTTTTTGCTCCCTTCCCACAGAAATCCAAGCATTCCTCTACGCAGACGGTATCATTCTGGCCTCTTCACCACGTACTGCTTGTGAGTCTCGTAATCTCCTGCAAGAAGGGGTTTGCAGGATTCGACAGTGGTCGAGATGGACGGGACATACCAAATCCAAAATCCTCCATATCTGCAAACACTCTTTCTGCAAACAACGACGATCTATTACATAGAACAATACAATACTATTACATACCTAACACACGAACTGCCGACGGACTCCCGACATACTCGGCATAACACTCGACAGACACCTTTCTTTTCTTCCACATTCAAACAGGGTTAAGAAAGAAGTTAACAACCGGTTGAACCTGTTCCGCATGCTCGGAGCTGGCAAAGCTCGGGCCTCTTGATTAACCCTGAACCGCATCATCAACGCCTGGCTCCTGCCCTAACTACTATACGGCATCGAGATTGTTTCCCGCGAGCGAGCAACCTTCGAGAAGAGAGTAGCACCCGTCCACCACACAGCCATCCGCTACGCCACTGGTGCTTTTGTCACCAACCCGATTGTTTCACTCCTCTGCGAAAGCGTTTTTTTTTCCATTTCAGCATATCATCACCAATAGACTCATGGCAGCGGCAGCCCGGATCCTTGCAAAAGGAATCGACGCAGCTGCCCTCATCACCAGAGCTAACTACAATCTGCAACAACTCACCAACCCTCAGCATCCATCCATCATCCAATCCAGCCGCCGGGGCATACGTCTCTGGTATCACCGTACTCCTGCAATAGACTGCGAACTAAAACACAAACTCCGGGGGACCGGAAAAAGCTGTCATATCGCTAATAGCACCTTTACACACCTGATACGTACCAAATATAAACACCATCACCTTATCTTTACACACGGCTCCGTTCATCGTGAATTAGCCGGCTGTGGAATCCACTCTAGCCTCAATAACTGCGCCATCAAACTTCCTGACCACACATCCATTTTTTCTGCCGAAGCTTTTGCCATCCGACTAGCCGCTGACGAAGGACTACGCACCGACATACCGAACGAATTCCTCACCGACAGTGCCAGTGTGCTGGCAGCCCTCGAACACGGCACCTCCAAAGATCCGCACATCCAGCTCCTAGATGACATCCCTTCATCTCCTGCAGTAGTCTTCTGTTGGATTCCGGGTCATTCCGGAATCCAAGGAAACGAGAAAGCCGACCGACTGGCCAACAGAGGTCAGCTCCGTGAAACTGAACTACACGACTCCCTATCTAGACGCCACTATCCCCCCTAGACGCCATCCGCTTCACTAGCACTGCAATCGCTCAACATTGGAACACCACCTGGTACAATCTAGACCTCTCCACGAAACTCCCTAAGATCAAACACAACACAGCACCATGGGATGATCCTGATTCCAGCCGCAACCAACGAGTCCTTTCCCGCCTCCGCATCGGACACACCCGCCTGACCCATTCCTACCTCCTCGAAAAATCCAGTCCTTCACTCTGCAGCTTCTGTGGCGTTGACATCACGGTCCACCACATTCTCACCGATTGCCATGGTTACACTATACACCGAAACACCTGCCAACTAGATAGCGACCTAGCCACCATTCTCTCACCCGGCAAACATCAACAAAACCATCTAAACCGTCTAACACATCAGCAACCTTTATAGAGAAATTTAGTTTTAATCCGCAATAGTTATTTATGAGCCACACTTGTAAAAGTCCTTAGTTACAATCTAGCCATAACCACAATAGCCATGTAGTCTTCGTACCAGAAAGAGGCGAATGAAGTTTTTAAGACTCAAAACCTCTATAAATAAATGAAAAAAACTGTGTTCAAATCATCCAAACTGTCCACACGTACGTTATCACCTCGCATGAAAAAAACCACGTAATCAAAATGGGTCGCAACACTCTCACTACTGAGGAGCAGCGCTCGCTTGTAAAGGGCCTATCTGCTGAGGGGAAATCGCAGCGCGAAATTGCGGCACATTGCTTTTTAACGCGCTCCACTCTACTGCAACCAAGGTAGCAACGGGCCGGCCACGTAAAACTACCGATCGAGTGGATTCACGGATCACGCGATTGTGCAAGGCCGAGCCATTCAAGTCGGCCAGGACAATCAGGGGAAGCTGAATCTGACCGTAAGTAGCCGGACTGTTCAGCGTCCGCTAGTTGAAAAACACCTGATTGGCCGTAGCCCCCGCAAAGTTCCGCTGCTTAAATGGTGCCACGTCCAAGCCCGTCTGAGGTTTGCCAACCCGCATTACCCTTGGGTGGGCGATGAGTGGACGAAGTGGCGCAATGTACTGTGGTCAGACGAATCCAACTTTAACTTGGTTGGTTCGGACGGCAAACGTTGAGTTCGCCGTCCAAATAAAACCGCGTTCCGACCACAGTACACTGTGAAAACCGTAAAGCACAGAGGTAGCAACATCATGGTCTGGGGTTGCTTTTCGTGGCATGGTGTTGGTCCAGTCTTCTGGATAAAAGATGCAATGGATCAACATCGCTATGTTGAGATATTGCTGTTACTTTATGGTAATGATGCGATAGTTGGAGGACGGCACACGCGCCCATTGTCAGCTTGTGCTACCGGCCGCGAGGGGGCGCGTTGCTACGGACGACATCGGCGAACGGACCCAAGCGAAGGATGACGTGGTCGAGGAAAGGATCTTTCTTTTTGATCCTGACCAGCGGGCCAAGCGGACGAATTTTTAGTTTCGTAGAATAAAGTGTATACTAAAGAATCCACTCGCCTTTTTTATTGCTGGTCAGGCGTTGCAATTCGCAACTATTGCAGGATGTGATGTTGCCTCATGCGGTGTAGGAAATGCCATTGAAATGACAATTCCAGTACGACAACGATCCAAAACACACGTCGAGGGTAGCTCGACAGTTTCTTTTGGATCAAAAAGTTGTCGTGATGGAATGGCCTGCACAATCGCCGGACCTTAATCCAATCGAGAATCTGTGGCGAATCGTGAAGTCCACGCTTGGTGCTACCGGTTGAAGGAGCAAGGAGGAGCTTTGGCAGCAGATACAGGCTGCGTGGTATGCGATACCGAAGGAAACCTACCAAACGTTGGTAGAATCAATGCCTCGAAGGGTTAGGGATGTTCTAAGGAACAATGGACATGCGACAAAATATTGATGTATGCAATGTTAAATGAATTACTTCAATATATAGTTTTCAAAATTATTTAACTACATAATTTCAGCACTGGTCTTATTATTTTGACAAACAGCATATTGCCAAATTTTCATAACAAAGCTTCAAAACTAAACCAATCTTTCACAAAGATTTTTGTATACATCGACAAATATTAGTCAGGTGTCAAGTAAGTGTTTTAAAAGTTAACTGCACTCATTTGATGAGAAAAATCACTGTTACATCAAAATATGTTCAACGAAACATTATGGTCCTATTCCTTTGTCCGGCACTGTATATATATAGTTATAGGATGGGACCTCACCATATAAACACGCGCACGCACAAATGCATTACTCACGCACACAACAAGGGAGGTCACATGCGTGCTGCCAACCAACAGCGTTCCTATTTCACGTTCCGGCTTTCGAGGTGTTCACTTGTACTACAATAAAACACAACACATAAGTATTCATCTTGTAATTGGCGCAGCCGTACGGAATTACCAGTGTGGTTTTAGGTGTTTTTTTAAGTGGCAGTGGCTGATTAATAAAAGCTACAACAGGAATCCGCCTAAGGCATCCGCGGCACGTAGGTTTATCCGTCGTGTGAGTTGAGGATCCACCCGCCTACTATAATACCACGTGAGTATCTGATACCCGCTTCCATCACGACGTTTTACCGTAAAAGAGATCGTTTTTTATCAACGTCTCTAAATTGTTTTATTCGCGTTTCAATTGAAAAAAAGAGAAACATGTGAATTTGTTTTAGTGCTTTTGTTCTGTGAATGAGGCAAGCTAGAGAAAACCACGTGGATTCTGATGAAAGCGATTCTATTTCATCCTCATCAGAATCAAACCACGAGTAAGTGTGCACTTCAACCGCAGCTACAGGGGAACTATCTCTTAATAGTCTCTCGATAAAGAGTAACGAGATGGAACAAACCATTTTAGAGCAACTATCCGTAATGCAAATTGCTATGCAGGATTTAATGCAACGGCAAATCTCTTTAGAAACATCACTAAATAAAACACATGCGGAGGATCAGTTAGATAGGCCATAGAACCCCTGTGCAGCTACCCGAAAGAACCATTTTTTCTGTAATACCGTACCCTGTGAAAGAGCTACCATGCTTCAATGGTAATAAAAAACAACTTTCGGCATGGATCGCCAAAGTTGCCAAAGTTTGCCAGGAAGGAAATTCCCATGAGTTCGAAAAAATAAAGAGAATTTTGATTGACGCTTTTGGAGATCGACAGGATATTTCCACATACAAATGCCAACTTTGGCAATGGAAATTAACTAAAAACGTGTCAATCTACAAATATTATAACGTGCATAAGGAAATAGTTGAAAAAATTAAAAATATTGCAAAACAAAATCAAAAGTATTGTGATAATTGGGATATAATTAGCTCTTTTATTGAAGAAGATTCATTAGCAGCATTCATGACAGGCCTTCAGGAGGATTATTTTGGACGTGTGCATGCAGCACGCCCGAAAGATGTTCACGACGCGTACACATTTTTGTGTAAGCTGAAGAATAAACGAGATTTTGATGGGATCGTCCAACCCAATTGTAATAAGTTTAATTCGGATAAAAAAACCGATCGTATCCTGAACGCTTCATATAACGCACGATCGTATGCTGGCAATTACAAACCAACACATTCAAACGAAGCAAAGGATAATCACGTACCCATGGATTAGAGATGGGCAGATCCGACCATTTGCCGGATCGGATCTACCCGGAGCCCTCCGCCGCCGGAGTCGAGTCCGGATCATGATTCCACGCTCCGGTTTTTTTTTATCTGGGAGGGGGGGGGGGGGGGGGTAACGGTAAGGTAACGCATTAACAAAGCAAGGTATTGCTTGCATTACCAAAGCCGAAAAATCATTATCAGCCCATGTTTTCACCTCTTCACAATAAATCAATAAAAACTTATGTATAAAAAATCAATTTGAGAATCAAGAAAAAAATCAGCATCAAAACAAACTCCAGACTCGTTTTTGATTCCGGAATCGTTTTGATTCCGGAATCGTTTTGGTTCCGGAATCGTTTTGATTCCGGACTCGTTTTGGTTCCGGACTCGTTTTGATTCCGGACTCATTTTGATTCCGGACTCATTTTGATTCCAGACTCGTTTTTTATTCCGCGCACCGGATTCCCGTTCTGCTACAAATGTATGTGTCGTGCACACTGTTTTTCTGGGGGGGGACGGGGGGTTTCACTGGGGGGGACGGGGGTTTTTTCTTCTTTTTTACTTTCGCTTACTGTGTTTCTTTTTCATTTCGCAGCGGCTGCTTGCTCAAATTTGGTAAATTTGTTTGGGTATATAAACTCACACCTTCAAATGATTTTAAGTCCATTCCATTTTATTGCTCATGCATATGCTTTCTATTCACTCGTTTAATATGTTTCCGACTCCTATTGATGACGCTCGATTCTCGATTCCGGGAAAAAAATTGAAATAAAATAAATTGTTTTTAGGTTTAAGAGACTTTATTCATTTTGACACAAATTCCATATTATCATTCAAAGGATGATATAAATTTAATATTAACATGAATATGAATTTTACATTCATATCAGGAAACATTGCAAACGAGAAATAAAAGCTAAATTCTAACAGTCCGGTGCTAAAGATGCTTTAAAAAAGAACAATAACAAAGCGGCGCTATAAAAAAAGAAGAAGACTGGGAGAAAACTGCTCATATCTCATTAAAACAAATCGGCACAGGTTAAGAATTTAAAATGTACAGGTTAAAGTTTCATGATCAAAATCATTTAAAGGTTTATGCACCCAAACAAATTTACCACGGCCAGACTATCCTGTAAAACAATTTGTAACGAATTTACTGCAAAGCGGTGTGTGCATGTCTGTGTTGGTGCGCTATTACAAAATAGAAGAAAAAATTGTAACGTTTACCGAGCAAGAATAGAAAAAGAAGATGCGCAAAACCAACGACGAGTAAGCAGCCTCTATTAAAGGAAAAAGAAACACAGAAAGCGAAAGTAAAAAAAGAAGAGGAAATCTTCGTCGCCTCCAAAATTCTACCCGTAAATTATACCACCAAGCAACCAGATGGCAAGGACAAACAAGAAAGGAGATAACGCAGAACAGTGTGTACAGCATACATTTGCAGCAGAAAAGGAATCCTGAGCGCGGAATCAAAAACGAGTTCGGAACCAAAATGAGCCCGGAATCAAAACGAGTCCGGAACCAAAACGACTCCGGAATCAAAATGATTCCGGAATCAAAACGATCCCGGAACCAAAACGATTCCGGAATCAAAACGATTCCGGAACTGGTTGGAATCGTTCATTCGGATCGGATCGGACTCATTTATATGCTAGATCGGATCGGAATCGTAATTCCGAACCGGAGCGCCCATCCCTACCATGGACACAAGTACAACACGTTCCAAATTAACCCTTAATAGATCAACAAACAATCACGAATGTTTTGAAAACAATACAAATTCAAATGATGATGAAATTTTTTTGTTTCTTCGGAAACTTGCTACCCGGAAAAACAAAAAATAAACACAATTTCCTTCTATACATCAAAGTAATAGATAAATTGAACAATCAAACGTTGAATATTCTTATTGATTCTGTTTGTTTCTGTATTTCAGTGGTGTAGGTGAGAGGGTATTTTGTGTGAATGTATGGGTGTTGGTGGCGCCGCGGTGCGCGGACTCGGACTGAAGCGTCAGTCGGTATCAAGAGCTACTAAAAAAAGCACGCACCAAAGTCGAAGCTAACCGTGTTACTTAAATTGAGTAAAATAAAAAACATATCACAACGTAGGGACTCAAAGGCAACAGTCACGGGACGAAACATTGGTGCGTAGTGACCAGGATTTTGTTAAATCCACGGGATTTTGGTAAATCCTACGGTTTTTGGAAAAACCGCAAGTGTCGTGTTAGCGTACGATTGCTTTGCTAGTGTGTGTGCGCGAGTTTCTTGTGTCAACATGTCCAAGCAGGATAAATTGCACAGCAAGGAGCTTCGTCGGAAGCAGTACTTGGACTCCATACAACGCGCGTGTGACTTTATTAAAAGCTATTCTGTAGAATGTGAAAATCAGGTTGCAACGCGTTTAGATCGCCTCGAAAAGATTTGGGAAAGTTTCGAGCGGGTGCAGGACGACATAGACGATATGGACCTTTCTGCGGAAGACTGCCTAACGAATCAACGGATCAGGGCGGAGACAGAGGAGTTGTATCTTTATGCTAAGGCAAAGCTACAAGATATGCTGCCTAAAGAGTCGAAACCTGTTGCTGCTAGCATTCAATCGTCTTCGTCGAGAGTGAAGCTGCTGAGAATCACACTACCTGAATTCAGCGGAAACTTCGATGAGTGGCTTACGTTTCACGACACATTTGTGTCACTAATACATTCATCGAAAGAGATGTCGCCGATTGAAAAGTTTCACTATCTTCGTGCGTCGCTAAAGGGAGAAGCAGCGAATCTCATCCAAGCAATTACGGTGACGAATGCAAACTATGAATTTGCTTGGCAAACGATCGTAAAGCGTTACTCCAACAAAATAATACTGCGTAAAAAGCATATACGAGCACTCATATCGCTTCCAAAGATGAAGGACACCGGAGCAGTACCACTTAACCGCTTAATTGACGATTTTCGAAGGCATGTGCAAATACTGCAGCAGTTCGAGCAACCTATCAAATCGTTCAGCTCAATTCTCATTGAGTTGATGGCGGATAAGCTGGACGAAAAATCTCTGCGTGTGTGGGAAGAATCCCAAGCCGATAATGATCCGTCATTTACTGAAATGATGGAGTTTTTGGAGAAACGTGTGCGTGTGTTAGAAACGTTGGCGATCGAAAAAGTGTGTGAAAGAAGCAAGCGAAAACAAAAGTAGTGGTAAACGCGGCCACTACAAACACGAAAATCGTGCCAGTGTGCGTTATGTGCAAGAGGAAAGGACACGGCATAGCGTCATGCAGTGTATTCAGGAATATCAACGTACACGATCGGTTAAAAGTGATCAGTGAGGAAAAGCTTTGCAGAAATTGCTTGAGCAGTGGACATTTGGCTCATATGTGCTCCTCCAAATACAATTGTCAGCAGTGTTCTCAGCGCCACCATACCTTACTTCATGTGAATAGTAAAAACAACGATGTATTAGCTGAAGCAACCACCTCTACCATGGCGTTGGCATCGTCGAAGAAATCAATGCATGCGTTACTCTCTACAGTGGTATTAGTGGTCGTTGATGTGAATGGAAAGGAGCATTTAGCACGAGCATTGCTCGACACCGGCTCGCAACCGAACGCGATCACTGAGCATCTCTGTCAGATGCTACAACTACCACGAAGGCATGCAAGTATTTCGATCATTGGAGTGAACAGCACTACTACTAGTGTGAAACATGCTGTAACCACGGAAGTTCGATCTCGGGTTTACAACTACAGCCAAACCATGGAATTTCTTGTGTTGAAGAAAGTGACGGAGAATATCCCTAGCGCGTCGTTCTCCACCTCTGCTGTAGGTGTTCCATCGGGTTATGTTTTGGCTGATCCAGATTTCGGAACAGCACGTCGCGTGGATATGATCATAGGTACAGCATATTTTTACAAACTATTGCGTGGTGGACAAGTGCATTTGCGTGGGCAGGCGATATTACTGGTTGATACGGTATTTGGCTGGATTGTAACTGGAGAAGCGCCGGCCTTTCCTGAATCACTCTTTCTGTCAAATCATCTCGAGCAAGTCAGGTTTGGTATCGGCTCCACTAAAAAACGTAAAAAATTGTGTGTAAAATTATTTGTCCGTTGTGCTTCCCTGCATCAATCGTTTGTTTGTGTATCATTCTATCCGTGCTTACCATCTCCTTGCTTTAACGGTTGTTGTTTGTGTCCTAATTTGGTCGATTTTGTTTAGCGTCGCTCAGCTGTTTGTTGTTGTTTATTCCGTGGGCTTGTGTGTTGCGCTGTGTGTGTAAATGGCTCCTGTGTGTTCGGCCTGTGCAGCAGATGCCTCCGTGGCCAATGATGTGCTGTGCTGCTGTTTTTGTGATGCGGTTTGTCATAGAAGCTGCGCCTCAGTTCCTGACGCCGTTCTGGAATGCATCAGCCCTTACCAAAATGTCCACTGGAGCTGTTCCACTTGCACGGTAACCGTTGAAAACCGCCGCAGATTGCCCACGAAGGATGGTAGCTTCCAAGCGGGCTTCCAGACGGCGCTAGATTCCATTGTCGCGTCGCTCAAGGATGCCATTCTGCAGCCTCTCACTAGTGAGATTCGCTATCTGATATTTCCTCGGAAGGCCGGCTTAACTCATGTCTCTCACCAACCAGGTACTGATCATGGTGCGCCCACCTCCTCTCCGATCAGGCTTCCTCCTATCCTTAGCACCGACCGTCCTTCTTCCTATGCCGCGATCGCAGGACAAACCCCCGCTCCGAGCCTTGTCGGAATATCGGGCACAAATGCGGTGACGTCACCTAATCTAGTAGCGACTCAAGCGCGCAATCCTCGCAGATTTTGGTTGCACCTCCTTGGAGTTGCACACCATATCACGACCGACCAAGTGAGAGCATCGGTGATACGCCGTCTCAACACCGAGGACGTGCTCGCTTTCTCTCTCTTGGCAAGAGGTGTTGATCCAGCTTCTCGACGCTCTCTATCTTTTAAAGTGCGTGTTCCAGATTCCTGTCGTGAGTTGGCTCTCTCCCCTGAAACGTGGCCTGTTGGCATCCGAGTGAGAGAGTTTATCACCGCTACTCATTACGATCCACTTAGACGTCCACCGGCTCCATACAATACTCCTGTTTTAACAGTTAGTAATTCTCTCTTCGCCGCTCGACACCGTCGTAGAGAGGCTCCCTACATCGACCGCACTCAGCCTCTCCACAGCACACCTTCCTCTCCTGGACACAGTTCGGACTTGACGTTGATCCACGCTACACCACTCACTTCACTTCCTCATCCCGCTCCCCCTAGCAAGCGTAAGAGAGTACTAACTTGTAGTCCCCATCAGCAAACATTGGACCAATTCTTTCGTGCATAATTCGGCGCCCAGGAAAAAAATTTATGCATACTATCAGAACGTGCGGGGTCTCCGCACGAAACTCATTAGCTTCCGCCAGGCCTTTGCTGAATCTGACTATAACATATGTGTCCTGACCGAAACCTGGCTTGATGATTCGATCCCATCGTCGCTTCTTTTCGATGAAAACTTTATCATCTATAGATGCGACCGCAATAACAGGAATAGCAACCTTTCGCGTGGTGGTGGTGTGCTTATTGCATGCTCATCACAACTTGCGGTCTCGTCGATCTCGTCACCATGCGCATCGTTGGAGGCGGTGTGGGTTCGCATCAACCTGGGGACCTCGCACCTGTACCTTGGAGCCATCTACATTCCGCCATACAGCAGCTCATCCTCATCTGTAATTGATGATTTGATGGAGGGCATCGGTGTAGTCCAGGGGCGCATGCGCTCCGAAGATAAAATTATGATTTTTGGCGACTTCAACATGCCGCGCATCTCGTGGACTGCTGATCCCCATAATAAACTGTGGTTTTATCCTTCCGTTTTAAGGCAGCGGGATACGACGTTCATTGACGGTCTGAACTTTAACAACTTGAAGCAACTCTCAGGGGTAACTAACGGTAACGGACGTCAACTGGACCTGATATTTGGCAATTCCGCTGCAGCCGCGATCTGTGATTCAGTACACCGAGTGCCTTTGACGATTATTCCCGAGGACGCTTATCATCCAGCATTGGAGACGTGCATCACCGTCTTCGCGTCGCCCTCTGATCGTCCGTCTCGTTTAGTTTTGACGCGTGAGCTGAACTTCAGGAAGCTCGACAACAGAAAATTTACTCGTCTCATCTCGACATACGACTGGAGCTCCCTGGACGCTGCTCCTAGTATTGACGAGGCAGTAGCCAAGTTTACGTCTGTGATTTTGTCTTTCCTCTCCCAGTGTTGTCCCTTTCGTACCCCTCCTCCAAATCCCTTGTGGTCAGATAGACACCTTCGTTCACATAAGGCGGATCTTAAGCGTGCGCTTCGTGCGTATCGAATGCACCGCTCCACTTTTCACCTGCGTGTCTTCAAATACGCAGCATCTGCTCATCGCAGTTATAACAGGATCCGCCTTCGTACCAATAACGCGCGCATTCAATCCCATCTTTATACAAATCCTAGGTCATTCTGGAGATACGCCAATAGACAACGTGGATCCTCCGGTATTCCAACAAATATGTCTTTGGGCGATTGCTCTGCTTCCTCCCCGTTGGAAATATCTAATTTGTTTGCGCATCACTTCGAGGGTCTTTTTGTTGATCCGACCCACTCTACCGCGTCTCTTGTGGCCAGGCTCTCGAGTGTTCCTCGGGACTATATTAACGCTCACTCGGTGCATATCGACGAACAGATGGTGCTCACTGCACTTTGTCAGCTTAAGCGCTCCTTCTCTCCTGGTCCTGACGGCATCCCTTCTTCCGCACTCATTGACGCTAGAGAGGCGATTGCTCCTGTGTTGATTCGCCTATTCACTAGGTCGGTTGATACGGGAGTTTTTCCCTCTCCTTGGAGATCAGCTTGGCTGATCCCAGTCTTTAAGAAAGGTTGCCGGACGTCCCCCTTAAATTATCGAGGCATCTCCATCCTCTGTGCAGCGTCCAAAGTCCTCGAGTCTGTAATCTACTCTTCTATCCTTCCTATTGTTTCCCCGTTAATCCCATCCTCCCAGCACGGTTTCGTGCCGAGACGCTCTACCGTGTCGAACCTTATGTCGTTGATGATCGATCTGTTTCCGCACACAGCCGCTGGTAGGCAGGTTGACGTCCTTTACACAGATTTCAAAGCTGCGTTCGACTGTTTGTCGCATCAATTGCTTATGGCAAAGCTCGAGCGAATGGGTTTCGGTGGAGCCCTTCTTCTCTGGCTCTGTTCCTTTTTGAAGGACCGGTCGTACAGGGTAAGGGTCGATGGGGCTCTGTCGGACCCGTTCATCAGCAAATCTGGGGTTCCTCAGGGTAGTGTCTTGAGTCCTTTATTGTTTTCACTCTTCATCGCCGATTGCATTCAATCGCTTCCCCCTAACGGTTGTTTGTTGTATGCCGACGATGTCAAGTTTTATCTTCCTGTGTCTTCGTCCCGCGACTCCCGCTCCCTCCAATCCCACATAGATGCTTTCGCTGGCTGGTGCATATCCAACGGGCTCGTTCTTTGTGTCTCGAAGTGCTGTGTAATTTCGTTTGGTCGCTCTTCTTCCAAACATTTACACCAGTATCGGCTCTACGACTCAACACATCCGCGAGTTTCCTTGGTCAGGGACCTTGGGGTGTGACTGGACGACAAATTGTCCTTCGAGCCGCATCTCAACTCGGTCCTTGAGCGGGCTAGCAAGGTGTTGGGTCTAATCGCTCGTATGTCCACTGATATTCGAGACCCGTTATGCCTGAGAGCGCTGTATTGTTGCTGGGTGCGTCCCATCCTGGAGTACGCCAGTGTTGTATGGTCCCCCGCTGGTGTCACCGCTATGAACAGGTTGGAGAGGGTGCAGAGGAAATTCACGCGGATAGCCGCTAGACGTTTACTGAACGACCCCAGCACAACCTTACCTTCTTATTCGGAGCGGTGCCAGCTGCTGGGTTTGGTTAAGCTGGAAGATCGTCATGGTCATGCTCGCAAGTTATTTATTGCCAACATCCTGCTTTCCAACATTGACTCCCCCGCCCTTCTGGCAGCTATCCCTTTATATGTCCCCTCCCATCGCTTACGCGTACGTCCTCCCCTGCTTATCCCTTTTTGTCGTACGCGGTTTTCCCAGAGCGATCCATGGATGCGCGCGTTACTAGCATTCAATTCGGTTGGTGATCTGTTTGACCACAATATCTCCATTAATTGTTTCCGCTCCCGTCTTTTGTCTTCTTTATCCTAAAATCTGTTTTTCTTTTCCTCACTAGCCATCTCTGTCTGCTCCCTATATCCTCCTTGTGTGTCATGTATGTTTAGTTATAAGATAAATTGACTTTGTAAAGCCCTTGAGGCAAACAATTTGAATAAAGAAGAATAAGAATAAGAATCACGAGTGGAAAAGGCGTTTAGTTTCCACATAATGGAGTCAACAGACAAGGTTCAGGAGCAACTTGAGCTGTTCTGGAAGGTTGAGGAGCTTGCTGTATCGAACTTGTCTCCTAACGAGCAACAGTGCGAGCAATACTTCAAGGAAACGACAAGCAGAGACTCTACCGGAATGTACATCGTTCGAATGCCGAAACACCACAATTTTGCTCAAATGCTTGGTGATTCAAAGGCTGCAGCGCAGAAACGTTTCCGGTTGCTGGAAACGAGATTGTCTAAGGACACACATCTGAAGCAGCAGTATGACGACTTCATGAGAGAGTACGTGTTGTTGGGTCATATGTTTCCAGTGCATATAGAACCTGACTGTTTATCAGCAGCGCATTACCTTCCGCATCATCCCGTCGTCAAGGAAGCTAGCACAACGACCAAAGTGCGTGTGGTGTTCGACGGATCGGCGAAGACGACTACAGGCAATTCTTTGAACGACGTGTTGCTTGTTGGACCAGTTGTGCAGGATGAGCTGTTGACCCTCGTAGTGCGGTTTCGCAAGTATGAGGTTGCTGTAATTGCTGACATCGAGAAGATGTATCGCCAAGTGAGTGTGCATCCTGAAGATAGACGTTTGCAGTGTATTTTTTGGCGATTTAAGGATACAGAACCAATACAAACTTTCGAACTGGCTACCGTGACCTACGGACTAGCTCCGTCTTCCTTCCTTGCAACGCGGACACTTCTCCAATAGCTGAGGATGAAGGAGCTCCATTTCCATTGGCATCTGAAGCTGTGAAGAAGAACCTTTACGTAGATGACCTGATCTCTGGCGCAGAAAACATCGAGCAAGTTGTACAACTGCGAGAAGAGCTGACCTGTCTGATGGAGAAGGGTGGTTTTCGTTTTCGGAAGTGGTGTTCGAACAAGATAGGTGTGCTTGATGGTTTGTCTCCTGATTTGCTCGGTATGAAATCTTCGCACGAATTCTATGCTGGTGAAAGCGTCAAAACACTTGGCATATCTTGGGAACCGCCGAGTGATACATTCAGATTCACAATATCGCTTTCTGTTAGCCGACCTTACACGAAGCGTTCCGTTCTTTCTTCCATCGCTCAGCTGTACGATCCGCTTGGATTTATATCCCCCGTCATTGTATAAGCAAAAATCCTGATGCAGGAACTTTGGGCTCATAATCTTAGTTGGGATGAGGAATTGCCGCGGCATTTAAACAGCAAGTGGGAAGGGTTTTGTTAAGGCCTTCCCTACCTAACTCATCTTCGAATCCCTAGATTTGCGTTGACGCCCAACCATTGCTACATAGAGCTGCATTGTTTCGCTGATGCCTCGGAAGCGGCATATGGTGCATGTGCCTATTTGAGATCTCAAAGCAAAGATGGCACCACCCAGATAACGTTGCTAGCGTCTAAATCTCGAGTAGCTCCGCTTAAGCCACTTACCATCCCTAGGTTGGAGCTCTGCGCAGCCTTACTAGCTGCAAGATTGCAGAAAAAACTATTTGAGGCTCTGGACATGCCAATAAACGAAATCCATATGTGGTCTGATTCCACCATTACACTGCAATGGCTAGCTTCTCCACCGCGAACTTGGAAAACGTTCATCGCGAATAGAGCAGGAGAAACTCAAGCAGCTTCCAATGGTTGTATTTGGCATCATGTACCTGGGACAGACAACCCCGCTGATATGCTATCCAGGGGCGTGTTTGCGGAAACACTCCTGAAGAGTAAGATGTGGCAACAAGGACCAGACTGGTTGATGTGTGAAAAGTCGTGCTGGCCCATACCATCGAATAGTCCTCAGAACTTCACCGATGATGAGATGGAAAGAAAAGGTGACCTTATGCTTGCTGCTCAAGCTGTCGAGCCCAATCCTTTGTTACAGCGGTATTCTAAGTTTCGAACGCTTGTGAATGTAGCAGCGTATTGCCTCCGATTTGGCTATAACACACGTAATAAAAACCAGCGTAAGACCGCTTGTCTATCAGTGAGTGAACTACAGAATGCAAAGAACATGCTGGCGAAGTTAATGCAGCGAGATGCATTTCCAAGCGAACTGAAGCAACTCACAAGAGAGAAGAGGCTTTCTGGTGCATCTCCCCTCAGACTTCTCCATCCGTTCGTCGATACTGAAGGCATCATACGAGTTGGCCGCAGACTTCAACATACAGATTTACCGTTCTACAAGAAGCATCAAATTGTTATGCCTGGATTTCATCCTTTTAGCAAATTGTTGTTAAGGCACTTACATGAAAGGATGATGCATAGCGGTATTACTGCAACATTATCTGCAGCGCGTGAGGAATTTTGGCCATTGAATGGAAGAAGAGCAGTTCGATCTGTCATCCGAGAATGTTTTCGTTGCCGTCGTGCTACACCAATTCCAATGCAACAGCCGATGGGTCAGCTACCTCTTCCTAGGGTGACAGCAAACGAGGCGTTTGCATGTACTAGCATCGATTACTGTGGACCGATCTCGCTTAAACCTGTACATCGAAAAGCTGCGGCTCAAAAGGCAACTTGTGCATTTTTGTCTGCATGAGCACTAAAGCAGTGCATTTGGAAGTCGTGAGCGATTTGAGCACGTCGGGGTTCTTAAAGGCTCTAGATCGTTTCATCTTTCGACGAAATAAGCCACAGCACATCTATTCGGATAATGGCACAAATTTCATCGGCGCAAAGAATGCTCTTCACCAGCTGTATCAAATGTTTCATGACGACGCTCCAAACAGACATATTTGCAGTCATCTCGCAGAGGAGGGAATAGTGTGGTATCTTATTCCACCTCGGGCACCAAACTTCGGCGGGCTTTGGGAAGCCGCCGTAAAAGTGGCTAAAAAACTTCTGATCAGACAGCTGGGATCATCACTGCTTTCATACGAAGATCAAACAACGATTCTGGTCAAAATTGAGGGATGTATGAACTCTCGCCCTCTGACACCTCTCTCAAACGACCCGAATGACCTTGAAGCCTTAACTCCGAACCATTTCCTCATTAAAGGAATGCTACGTCCACCCCCTGAATCTGACGTTCGAGACTTGCCAACTAATCGTCTTGACCAGTTCCAAAGGCTTCAACAGCATACACAGCAATTTTGGCGACGCTGGTGTTCCGAGTACCTTCATGAATTGAACCAACAACATCGGCGAAATCCTGCAGAATGTCAGGTATCCATCGGAGACATCGTAATCATGAAGGACAAACAACTACATCCTGCTCGTTGGCCGCTTGCTCGCATCGTGGAGACACACTCTGGGCAAGATGGGATTATACGAGTGGTCACTATCAAAACGGCATCTGGTGTTGTTAAAAGACCAATTTCCAAGATTTGTTTGCTGGAGTGTGCAGGTGTTGAAAACTAAGTTGTTCAAGGGGGCCGGTATGTTTGTTTCTGCATTTCAGCGGTGTAGGTGAGAGGGTATTTTGTGTGAATGTATGGGTGTTGGTGGTGCCGCGGTGCGCGGACTCGGACTGAAGCGTCAGTCGGTATCAAGAGCTACTAATAAAAGCACGCACCAAAATCGAAGCTAACCGCGTTACTTAAATTGAGTAAAATAAATAACATACCACAACGTAGGGACTCAAAGGCAACGGTCACGGGACGAAACAGATTCTGGTGCCAACAAAAACCTGTTGCGTCCAGGAATACTTAAAAACTCAAAAGGTGTTGTGATACAAGAGAAACTACATGGTCCGTTTCAAAAGTCAAACATTATTCCTTGGGCTAAATTTACCACCAATTGAGTTATACGAAATGAAGTTTCACAGTTTTTTCGATGCTTTACAAGGCACTGAAACATTATCTACTTGAAAGGCTATCCTAGACTATAAAGCAGAGACGTTGACTCTATTAAATAAAAAAAATACAGTTTTATAAATATCAGATACAACCATCGTCGAGAGAGTTCCATATTACAAGCTGTACAAGAAATAACTATGACCCATCGATAGTAAAATTGCTTAGAATTGATCATCTGAATTCATGCGAAAGAGAAAGGTTATTAGAGACAATAACCAAATACAAGGAAATTATCCCAAAAGATAATCAAAACTTGTCTGCAATTACCCAAGTGAAACATAAAAGCAATATTGATAACAAACCCATATACACAAAGTCATATAGGTATCCACATACATATAAAGCTGTAGTTAAAGAACAAATAGAGGAAATGCTAAAAAGTGGAATTATAAAACATTCTAACCCGCCAAGGAATGCTCCCGTTTGGGTCGTCCCAAAAAAAATCAGACGCACCAGGGAAGAAAAATCCGCGTAGTAATTGATTACAGGAAATTGAACGATGTTACAGTGGACGACAGATATCCCATTCCCCAAATCGATGATATTCTAGACCATTTGGGACGTTCAGAATATTTTTCCACTTTGGATCTTAAGAGTGGATTCCATCAAATAGAAATGGAACCCGAATCAAGAAAAAAACCGCATTCAGCACAGAATCTGGCCACTACGAATTCCTTAGAATGCCGTTTGGCCTAAAAAATGCTCCATCAACGTTCCAAAGAGCTATGAATTCCATATTAGGCGACCTTATAGGAAAAAAATGTTACGTGTATGACGATGTTGAAAAATGTGATAACAAACCCATATACACAAAGTCATATAGGTATCCACATACATATAAAGCTGTAGTTAAAGAACAAATAGAGGAAATGCTAAAAAGTGGAATTATAAAACATTCTAACCCGCCAAGGAATGCTCCCGTTTGGGTCGTCCCAAAAAAATCAGACGCACCAGGGAAGAAAAAATCCGCGTAGTAATTGATTACAGGAAATTGAACGATGTTACAGTGGACGACAGATATCCCATTCCCCAAATCGATGATATTCTAAACCATTTGGGACGTTCAGAATATTTTTCCACTTTGGATCTTAAGAGTGGATTCCATCAAATAGAAATGGAACCCGAATCAAGAAAAAAACCGCATTCAGCACAGAATCTGGCCACTACGAATTCCTTAGAATGCCGTTTGGCCTAAAAAATGCTCCATCAACGTTCCAAAGAGCTATGAATTCCATATTAGGCGACCTTATAGGAAAAAAATGTTACGTGTATGACGATGTTGAAAAATGTGATAACAAACCCATATACACAAAGTCATATAGGTATCCACATACATATAAAGCTGTAGTTAAAGAACAAATAGAGGAAATGCTAAAAAGTGGAATTATAAAACATTCTAACCCGCCAAGGAATGCTCCCGTTTGGGTCATCCCAAAAAAATCAGACGCACCAGGGAAGAAAAAATCCGCGTAGTAATTGATTACAGGAAATTGAACGATGTTACAGTGGACGACAGATATCCCATTCCCCAAATCGATGATATTCTAGACCATTTGGGACGTTCAGAATATTTTTCCACTTTGGATCTTAAGAGTGGATTCCATCAAATAGAAATGGAACCCGAATCAAGAAAAAAACCGCATTCAGCACAGAATCTGGCCACTACGAATTCCTTAGAATGCCGTTTGGCCTAAAAAATGCTCCATCAACGTTCCAAAGAGCTATGAATTCCATATTAGGCGACCTTATAGGAAAAAAATGTTACGTGTATGACGATGTTGAAAAATGTGACGATGTTATAGCGTTTGGTACAAATGTAGAAAATCACCTCTCAAACTTAAGCCAGGTCTTAGAAACACTTTATGAAGCTAATTTGAAGATACAAATTGACAAATGTGAATTTTTGAAAAAAAATTGCGAATTTCTCGGACACATCGTAACGAAAGATGGAATAAAACCGAATCCAGATAAGATCAAAGAAATAGTTCATTGGAAATTGCCGTCCAACGAAAAAGAAACAAAACAATATTTGGGCCGTTTAGGGTATTATAGAAAATTTACCAAAGACTTTGCTAAAATTACTAGACCTACGACAAAATATTTGAAGAAAACAAGCTTACTAAATACTTCAGACCCCGAATATATCGAAGCCTTCGAAAAATCAAAGAAAATACTAATAATGGACCCTATACTTGCATACCCAGATTTTTCAAAACCATTCACATTAACAACCGATGCTTCAAACTACGCATTAGGCGCAGTCTTATCCCAAACTATCGATTTAAAAGACCACCCAATTGCATTTGCATCAAAAACGCTTAACCATACCGAGATAAATTACTCTACAACAGGGAAAGAGGCTCTTGTCATAGTTTAGGTTGTAGATAAATTCAAACCATATTTGTTTGGTCATAAATTCACATTAGTCACAGATCATAAGCCTTTAGTTTTCATTAAGAATTTATGTAAAAATTCAAAAATAATTCGTTGAAGACTAGACTAAGAAAATTATGATTATAACGTAGTTTACAAAAAAGGTAAAACAAATGTAGTTGCCGATGCATTAAGCAGAAAAGTGGAAGTATGCAATAATGAGACAATTCATATAGAACCCATTCCTACCGATTCAAACACACTGCACCCAGCAGAAAGTTCAGAAAAAATGGAAAACAAAGCGCTATTCATGCCCCCGAACAACTATTCCAATTGATACAAGATGTGTGTAGAACGTATTCTACCGAAACTCTCTCTCACTTCGTAATAGCACCAAACATGGTCGAAGACGTCGTATTAGAAGAAAGACAGTACGCTCTCATTACTCAAGCCACGACTCAAGCCTTATAATATAAAAATTTCGCCGCGACCGATAGGAAAGGCTACTTTTGAACGACTGCACATGGATATCTTCGGTATAGACAAACTCTACTTCTTATCTCTAGTCTGCACATTCTCTAAACACCTACAACTAGTAAAGATTGTTTGAAGAAATGCAGTAGATATCCAAACTGGACTGACACAATACATCTCTCCGTTTGGGATCCCGAAGAAAATAGTTTGTGACCATGAATGCTCATTCAGGAGTACTCAAATACGTGGATTCCTTAGCAATCTCGGAATCGAATTGGAATTAGCGTCCAGCTCCGAATCGAACGGTCAAGTTGAAAAAACTCACTGTACAATATTAGAAATATTCAACACCAACAAACACAAGAATCCGGAATTAAGTACTCTAGAAACTATGCGACTCACAGTAGCATTATACAACGATAGTGAGCATTCATCAACGGAATTTACACCTAATGAAATCATATTTAGTCAACAAAACGAAATGAACCCTAGAGCTATTACCGAAAGTGCAAAAAGAATATTCGATAAAGTATTGTACAATTTGAACAAAGCAAAAACTAAAATGGAAAAATACAACGAAATGAAAGAAGATCCCCCTGTTGTAGAAGAAGGAAAGGACGTTCTCATAAGAAAAAGAGTTAGGAAAAAAATAGATCCACGTTACCATTTAACACGTTGTATACAAAACAAAAGAAAAACTATCAAAATCGGCAGAGATGTTAAACGGAACAAAAACAAACTGAGACGAATAAGAAATTAGCTGAGTCGAGTGGGTTGTACATTTCTCTTTTTTAGGTAAATAGGAATAGTAGATTAGGCTTATTAGATAGCTTATACGAATTTTGTAATTAGTTAGGAAATTTGAATTTGACAAAATGTAAACATTGTAAACACCACGGAACGACAGCCGCTACTCTCCTCGAAGGGAGTTTATCGACCTCACTTAATACGGACGAGGACGTCCGTCTTCTTGCCCCAGAGGAGTTATAGGATTGGACCTCACCATATAAACACGCGCACGCACAAGTGCGTTACTCACGCACACAGCAAGGGAGGCCACATGCGTGCTGCCAACCAGCAGCGTTCCTCTTTCACGTTCCGACTTTCGAGGTGTTCACTTGTATTACAATAAAACACATAAGTATTCATCTCGTAATTATATATATTGAGTAAAAGTACAAGAAAGATTTTAGTTTATGTCCCACTCACACACACATCACATACACACCACATCGTCACCACGGGGCATAACATGTATTACCATTCGTAAAATTTTACCCAAATCGATCGAGTCGAAGAGCATCAAGAAAAGCGTTGAACTGAAGTGAAGATGTCCCGTATCAAGCAGACCACCCGTAAATCTACCTTAGGAAAGGCTCCACGGAAGCAGCTAGCTACGAAGGCCACTCGTAAGAGTGCCCCATTGACCGGTGGCGTCAAGAAGCTGCATCGTCACCGGTCGTCTACGGTTGCTCTGCGTGAAATTCGTCGTTACCAGAAGTCGACGTAGTTACTGATCCACAAGCTGCCGTTCCAGCGGTTGGTGCGTGTTAGGATTTGCATGAAGTATGGAATAATCGGTAATAAAATTGCATGAAAACTAAAACTTGCATGAAGAATTAGTAAGTGAGGTGAACCAGTACATATAAACGAACCATAGTAGGGAATAAGAACTAAATTGTAATTGACCAAGAATATACAGTTGAATCTGAACCTTCGGCGGGTCAACACTACATACACGTTTTACGAAAGAAATTGCGAATCACGAACATTTTGGTCCTTCGAACCGGATCGTGAAAGGTGGATAGTGTTGTAATTCGGTTAGACGGTGTAATAGTGTGTGTTATGCATCAAGAGCTGGTGTAAAACGCTCTGGATCAAGAGAAACGGACGGAGTACGCTGGGTATCAAGAGCAACGACCGTACAGTTACATCGGTACACCACGCTTGAACGCTATACTGATTACCCACGCGTTACGCACACATACGTATTAACGCACGCATCAGTGTTATTTCACGCAATCAGTGTTCTCGTCTGTACACTTAAGCGCATTTAGTGTTCGGCATCGTTTATTTGTGACTAAAAACTATACTCGGTGTTCGGTATCGTGTTACTAGTGAAACAAAAACTCTACTCAGTGTTCGTGTTCAATATCGGCTTGTGAAATGGATAAAAAGAAGAAGGCAGCCTTTCAATGTTCGATGCCGTCATGTGCGCGCGTTTTTACGTTCGCGTAGGTTCGTAGTATTTTTACGTAGGTTCGCGCAAACGTTTAAGATATCTGCGGCCATCGATAGCGATACGCATGTACGATTAGCGAATAACACATAATGTATAGCGAATCGCGTGCACACTTTAGTTAATGTCAGCTTTCGCGCGGTTTGAAAATTTATATTTATATGACCTTTGTTGAGGAGTTGAAAAAAAACGTTTAAATTTCGGTTTTTATGTAATTGGGAAGTTGTTGCATACAAAAGTGGTGTGAAAATTAATGTTCATTATTATAGAGAATAAATTTATTGATTTTCGTTGATTAAAAAAAAAATAACAAAACTATGTGAAACATCAGAAGAACAGCCATATATACACGAATTCAAAATTGATGCAATCACAAGGTAAAATCCGTTTAGGTAATGAACATATTTAGCATATTGGTCTAGAAACCTAAGCGTTCAAAGTTTTATCAAGCAAATAACAATCATAGCATCATTTGCGGTTTAATTATACATTCCTTCGTTGTTTTTGCTTTTGGCAATCATCCTTTCATACGTACATATTTCAGCCTTCCGATTAAAAAATGCTACAACTAGAATTGTCATTGAATTTACGTGGATCAATTGATGGGAGCGATTCGGAATGGGTCCTGGTTAATAACCGCACAGGATTGCGATGGCTACATTTCGAATTTGTGGCAATACATGTTCCGTTGTTTGAGTTGTTGTTATATATATATATATATATATATATATATATATATATGAATATATATATATATATATATATATATATATATTCATATATATATATATATATATATATATATATATATATATATATATATATATATATATATATATATATATATATATATATATATATATATACAGAGTTTCGTCTTGTCTGTCCGATTCCTTCGTAGGTTCCTCGGGTGTTCCTCAAGGTAGTGTCCTTAGTCCTATTTTATTTCTGTTATTTGTTAATGACTGTGTTTCCATCCTCCCCGCCGAAGGTTTTCTGTTTTACGCAGACGATCTTAAGATCTTCCTTCCTGTGTCCTCGTCTGCTGACTGTTGTCTTCTCCAAACTGTACTTGATTCCTTCTCTGTTTGGTGTCGTAAGAATGGCCTACTCCTGTCCCCCGATAAGTGTTGTGTGATCTCGTTTTCTCGTTCTCGTTCTCGTTTCCCGTTTAGCTACACCCTCTGTGATACAGTAATACGTCGTGTATCCTCTGTAAAGGATCTAGGTGTGTGGCTCGACGAAACGCTGTCCTTCAGTTCCCACGTTGATTATGTAATTAGCAAGGCTAATAAATCACTGGGTCTGATCATTAGGCTATCGTCCGAAATCCGCGATCCCCTCTGCTTGAAGTCCCTGTACTGCTGTTGGGTGCGATCCTCCTTGGAATACGCGGCTGTAGTCTGGTCTCCCCCAGGCTCCACTGCGATGGCAAGACTGGAGAGTGTTCAGCGCAAATTCACTCGTGTGGCTGTTCGTCGCTTCCTTAACGGCTATCATCTTGCTCTCCCTCCCTATCCAGTCCGTTGCCGTCTTCTTGGGCTAGAAACCATTGAGGATAGGCATTTCCATATCCGTGCTAGCTTCATTGCAGGTCTCCTGTTAAATGAACTTGATGTCCCTTCTCTTCTGTTTGCCATCCCCCTTTATGCTCCTTCCCGTCGCCTCCGCGATAGACCTCCCCTTTATATCCCATCCCGCCACACCCGTTACGGTTCGAACGATCCTCTGCTACGAGCTTTGTCGGCTTTCAACAAGTGCTATCACCTGTTCGACTATAATGTCTCCTTGTCTCGTTTTCGTGTCCGTCTTCGAGAAGTCTCTTTCCTTGCCACCTAATCCTGACTGTCATCCTCGCTTTCCCTTTAAGTGTTAATGAACATTGTTGAACCATCATTGGCGGACAATATGAACTAAATAAATAAATAAATAAATAAATAAATATATATATATATATATATATATATATATATATATATATAATAAATAATAAATATATATATATATAATAAATAATAAATAATAAATAAATATATATATATATATATATATATATATATATATATATATATATATATATATATATATATATATATATATATATATATATATATATATATATATTTATTTATTTATTTATTTATTTATTTAGTTCATATTGTCCGCCAATGATGGTTCAACAATGTTCATTAACACTTAAAGGGAAAGCGAGGATGACAGTCAGGATTAGGTGGCAAGGAAAGAGACTTCTCGAAGACGGACACGAAAACGAGACAAGGAGACATTATAGTCGAACAGGTGATAGCACTTGTTGAAAGCCGACAAAGCTCGTAGCAGAGGATCGTTCGAACCGTAACGGGTGTGGCGGGATGGGATATAAAGGGGAGGTCTATCGCGGAGGCGACGGGAAGGAGCATAAAGGGGGATGGCAAACAGAAGAGAAGGGACATCAAGTTCATTTAACAGGAGACCTGCAATGAAGCTAGCACGGATATGGAAATGCCTATCCTCAATGGTTTCTAGCCCAAGAAGACGGCAACGGACTGGATAGGGAGGGAGAGCAAGATGATAGCCGTTAAGGAAGCGACGAACAGCCACACGAGTGAATTTGCGCTGAACACTCTCCAGTCTTGCCATCGCAGTGGAGCCTGGGGGAGACCAGACTACAGCCGCGTATTCCAAGGAGGATCGCACCCAACAGCAGTACAGGGACTTCAAGCAGAGGGGATCGCGGATTTCGGACGATAGCCTAATGATCAGACCCAGTGATTTATTAGCCTTGCTAATTACATAATCAACGTGGGAACTGAAGGACAGCGTTTCGTCGAGCCACACACCTAGATCCTTTACAGAGGATACACGACGTATTACTGTATCACAGAGGGTGTAGCTAAACGGGAAACGAGAACGAGAACGAGAAAACGAGATCACACAACACTTATCGGGGGACAGGAGTAGGCCATTCTTACGACACCAAACAGAGAAGGAATCAAGTACAGTTTGGAGAAGACAACAGTCAGCAGACGAGGACACAGGAAGGAAGATCTTAAGATCGTCTGCGTAAAACAGAAAACCTTCGGCGGGGAGGATGGAAACACAGTCATTAACAAATAACAGAAATAAAATAGGACTAAGGACACTACCTTGAGGAACACCCGAGGAACCTACGAAGGAATCGGACAGACAAGACGAAACTCTGTATATATATATATATAATTACAAGTCGTGTTTCTAGTTCCCTGTCTTTATTCGTTCGTGGTCGAACTAAGAATGATGGCCCGTCGAGGAGCCTGTCTGTGTGTAGCCGACTGACGATGCACAGATGTCATTTGGCTAAGGTTTTCTAAATAAGGTGTGATGAAATATTATAATGAAATATAATATTCATCACCTATCTATTATTTCTCCGGGGGGTAGAGATCGGGCGTCCTCGTCCGAATATTAACGACAGTATTCAAAAAAAAAGTTCAAATGGTTTCCTAGCCTAATTCCTTATCCTAATACAATTGACATACAATGAATTTGCGTTCCTTAATTTAAGTACCGTATACAAAAAAAAAAAAAATGGTTTCATTCGAATTCTTTTTACGCTATTCCTTACTGGTTAAATTTTTAACCTCTTAATCTTTTTCTTATGTCTCTTAACGCCTCTAGCATTTTCAAATGTTTTGTCCTGTACGTTTTTCACTAGTATTTTTGTTGCTCTAGGTTGCATCTTAGTTCTTATGTTAGGTATAACGAATACTGCTTGCTCTTCTGCTAATGTTGGAGGGACACATTTCGTATCGTTTTTATTAGTTTGCTGTTTGGCGGCTTTGCTCATATTCTTATACGCCTCATCATACAGCACTTGAGCGTTTCTAGATATTTCTAAAAGATTTCTATTGTTAGTGTTGTTAAACAACAATTCGTTGGGCGTAAATTTAGTTGCTGAGTGTACACTATTATTGTAAAGAGATACAGCAATTTTTGTTAAGGTTCGTGTGTCCGCTCTTTCATATTTGTACTTATTTGTATTTATAATCTCTGTTATTGTGCAGTGTGTTTTTTCAATTTGGCCGTTAGACTCTGAGCAAGATGCATACTTCAACAAAACTCCTAACGATGAAAGATAACTTTTTAGTTGGACAGACATGAATGTGGTCTCATGATCTGTTATAATTTCTTTAGGTAATCCTATGGTAGAAAAGTAAGAAGCTAATTTTTTTTGAACTTGCACAATATTTTTGTTTTTAAGATACAGCATTTGCAAATGTTTAGAAAATGAATCAATGATAGATAAGAAACTACAACTATTGATTATATAAATGTCCATATGAACGCGATCTAATGGTTTCCGGGTGATCGGTCTAGGGGAAATCTTAATATTATAACGTTTTCGTTCATACTTATTACAACTACAAATTTCACAACTGTTCACATAACGTGTAATCATTTTAAGCATACAAGGAAAAAAATACGATCTCCTTAGCTGTTGCTCTACTTCGCATATGCCTCTATGGGCCCTATCATGTTCAGATGTTACAAGAAAGTTTTGTTTCTCAGAGCTTGTCACGTCTTCTACCATATGTGTTGTAACTACGAAATGTCCTTTACTAAAGGAATGGTTACTAAGTGTTTCTTGGATCACTTGCATAAGATTTTCTGGGGCAAAAATCGCAGTTTGCTTTCCGTTATGGTACATTCCTAAAAGCTGACTAACATTACATGAATCGAAATTATTCTTAGTGATTACAGTTCGTTGATAATTCGTGAATGGTGTTTCTTGTACAATAGAATCCGTGTCTCCCAACTTGAATATTAGCTGGTTACGATACAAATTCACAGGTCTTGTTGTGTAGTGGACGTAGTGATCGTTGGATCTATCCGCCGAATGAATCGTGCCACTACTTTGGTTTGTTCCACTTCTTGGTGAATCTGAAATGGAGGAAGCATTAATATCTCGTATTGGTTTGTCGGGATCAATCCTTCTACTCAACGCATCCGCTACTACATTAGTTTTTCCTTCTTTATACTTAACCTCGTAGTCAAAATTTTCCAGCTCTAAACGCCAATTCAGAATTTTTGAATTTTTAAAAGAAGTTTTTATGAATGTGAGGGGTTTATGATCCGTGATTAACGTAAACTTTTTTCCGTAAAGATAAGGCTTGAATTTTTTGACTGCCCAAATTATTGCTAAGGCCTCTTTTTCTGTGGCTGGATAGTTAGACTCGGTGCTATTCAGTGTCCTACTTGCAAATGCTATAGGCCTTTCACGATTATCCTGAATTTGAGACAACACCGCTCCTAAGGCGAAATTGCTAGCGTCTGTGGTAAGAATGAAGGGTTGTTCAAAATCTGGATAAGCGAGGACTTGATCAGAAGCAATAATTTGTTTTAATTCTTCAAATGCCTTTTTATAATCTTCTTCATCATAAGTGACTTTAGTGCCTTTTTTCAGGCATTTTGAAAGTAGTCTACTTAGCTTGGCATAATCTTTCACAAACTTGCGATAGTAACCAGTTAGCCCGAGAAACTGTTTAATTTCCTTTTGATTCGTGGGTATTTTCCAATCTAGAATTTTTTGAATTTTATCGGGGTTAGGTTTTATCCCGTCCTGAGTTATTAAATGACCTAAAAATTCCGTCTCTCTTTTTAGAAATTCACATTTGTTAACTTGAATTTTTAAATTGCAAGCTGCTAATCTTTTCAAGACTTTATCCAAATTTTCCAAATGTGATGTTAAACTATGACCTGTAACAATAATATCGTCCAAGTAGACAAAACAAATTGATCCTATGTATCCTGCTAATACGTGATTCATTGCACGTTGAAAAGTCGCTGGGGCATTTTTAAGCCCAAAAGGCATTCTCGTAAACTCGAAGTGTCCTTGTGCTGTAGAGAAAGCCGTTTTTTTCGCGATGTGCGGGATCCATTTCTATCTGGTGAAAACCAGATTTGAGATCTAATGTGGAAAAGTATGTAGATTTTCCCAAACTATCTAAGATTTCCTCTATCTGAGGAATGGGGTATTTATCATTGATAGTTTTTTCATTTAGTTTTCGAAAATCTATTACGACTCTGATCTTTCTTTTTTGAGAGGCATCTGGTTTTTTGGGAACAACCCAAATCGGAGAAGAATATGGGCTGTTGGAGGGAACAATTATCCCATCTTCGAGCATTTCTAAGATTTGCTCCTCTACATCTTTTTTAAAATGATTTGGAAATCGGTACGTTTTGGAATATGTTGGTTCATCGTCTTTAGTTATAATTTTGTGCTTAACTACGGTAGTAGAAGAAAGTTTTTCATTGCTCTTGAGGAGTACCTGTTGATTTTTTAATATTAAATCCAAAAGGTTTTCTTTTTCATAAGGTGTCAAATGGTCAACCCTTATTAACATTTCTATTGTTTTTTTATCAATTGGTTCATCAATGTTTAATGGGATAGGGTTAATGGTTTCAAAATTATTTACATTTAGATGAAAACTTGTCGTAATAGTTGGTGCAATATGAGATTTGCTTATGATTTTTACGGTAGACTTATTGTTTTCTGATTTATATAATCCAGGCTCTATTATAATATTATTACAAAGAACTTGATGGCACGGAACAAACCAATCTCCATTTTCCAGAGTGTCAATTGTTACTATGTGATAAAACAATTTTTTAGATGGAAAATATTTGCGGAATGCAATCGAGTTACCAGCGATGGTTACTGTTTCTTCACTATAGCTGATAACAGAATCACATTCGGCTAAATATTGTGAACCGATAATTCCATCAAAAAACTTATGGAAGTCATATTCATAGTACATTTGGTCTGGAAATTCTGGTCCAAGCAAGTTTATTGATCCTTTCCGTGAAACTTTATGACGACCTGAAGTGTTCTTTATAACTGTATCAACAGATTGTAATGACTGAATTATACCCGGTTTCAAAATATTTTTATTTGCACCACTATCCAAAAGTAATTTAAATTGTCGTGAAGTTTTCGGATGTGTTCCTATTATGTATGGAAGAAAGTCTAAATTGGTAGATTTGTTTCCGTAGTCTCCCAAAAATTTACTGTAATGTCTTCCTCCTCATCTTCAAACGATCGAGTTAAGTTCGTATCAAACGTTTCGTTTGTATTTAAATTTTTCCTATTTAGTGTTAGTCTTGTTCTGCTGGTTTCAGTTTCCATTGGAACAGGGGCATTTGTGTTAGAAGAGTGCACATTTCTCGTGCTTCGGTTCATTGAACTCGATGACGATGCTTGATTTGTAGGTTTTGATCTATTGGCGTTATTATCAAAACGCTTTTGGGATCCTTCACTGTTTGAAAAATGCTTCGTCTCTGCAATTTTCCTAACATTCAAATTTTGTGCTGTCACCTCGTTGGATTTCAATTTGCATAAAAATGCATATGCCTCTTCCAAATCCTCAGGGCGTGCTGCTTGAACATGACCAAAATATGGTTCCTGCAACCCTGCAATAAATGCAGCTAGACTTGTTTCGTCTATAAATTGGTTTATAGCAGACCAACTCTCCTGATATTTATCGGTTTGCCTAGCTATCTGTTTAATCTTTTGTACTAATTCTTTTGTGTGTATGTAATAAGTTTTTAAATTTGCACTGTTATTCATCTTGTTATGCCACAGTTGGCTCATGTGCATTGATAGATCATATTTATCACTGAAAGCTTTCGTCAAAATATCTTTGATTTCTTGAAAATCAGCAGGATTTCCTTCTAAGCACAACGCATCTTTTGCTCGACCTTGTATTTTATTGCTAATAGCATCTTCATACATGCGATAAACAGCAGGATGCACGTTATTTTTAAAAATATTCAATACACTCTCAGCTGTCTTCAACCAAGCAAAAAGCTGTTTTTTGTTCCCATCGTACACTGGTACTGCCTTTATCGGATCTGGGATTTTATAAAAGGCATCCAAATTAGCACTAAGGTTAGCGCCATGCGGTTCGCTACTACTACTAGCTTGATTATTGCTAGACTTGTTCTCTAATGAGAGAATTTTTTGAGATTGCTGCTCGTGAGAGACAGCGAGAGTTTGCACAAGCTGCTTAAGCTGCTCAAGTTGCACTTGTATTTGTTCCATATTATCTGCTAAGGATAAATTTTCGATAGGAATAACTACGTTTGTGGGTATGTGCGAGAGGCTACCGGAATCGTTCGATATGGAATCGGAATCCGAAGAAAAAGCCTCAGCCGTTGGATCTCTCCACATAAAAATGTGTCGGTTAAAAACGTCTCTCTAAGAACGCGTTTTTAATACACTCAAATTAAAGAAATCGAATAGCTCTATTCAATAGTTACTATTCGAAGCACGGTAGCAAAAGTTTTTTTTTCTCTGTCACTCGGACAAACAAAAGATATTAAAAACTAAAAGTTTGCTTACCTGTGCGTTAGTGTTGAAGAACACGTGAGGATCCTAACCTCAATCCGACACTGGATGATGAAAGAGGGAAGAGGATGGTCCTTTCGATGAAAAGAAAACGGCGTTGCCACAAATCGTCCGCACTTTTGGAATCGCACGGAGATGAATATGAAGCCCTATCTGGTAGTAGCTACAAATCCGGACAAACTACGTGAGCTTTTTGTCACTCACTAGCACTGTTCTTTTTTCTAATCACCTAATACCGGCTGCGCCAATTACAAGTCGTGTTTCTAGTTCCCTGTCTTTATTCGTTCGTGGTCGGACTAAGAATGATGGCCCGTCGAGGAGCCTGTCTGTGTGTAGCCGACTGACGATGCACAGATGTCATTTGGCTAAGGTTTTCTAAATAAGGTGTGATGAAATATTATAATGAAATATAATATTCATCACCTATCTATTATTATATATATATATATATATATATATATGAATATATATTTATATATATATATATATATATATATATATATATATATATATATATATATATATATTCATATATATATATATATATATATATATATATATATATAACAACAACTCAAACAACGGAACATGTATTGCCACAAATTCGAAATGTAGCCATCGCAATCCTGTGCGGTTATTAACCAGGACCCATTCCGAATCGCTCCCATCAATTGATCCACGTAAATTCAATGACAATTCTAGTTGTAGCATTTTTTAATCGGAAGGCTGAAATATGTACGTATGAAAGGATGATTGCCAAAAGCAAAAACAACGAAGGAATGTATAATTAAACCGCAAATGATGCTATGATTGTTATTTGCTTGATAAAACTTTGAACGCTTAGGTTTCTAGACCAATATGCTAAATATGTTCATTACCTAAACGGATTTTACCTTGTGATTGCATCAATTTTGAATTCGTGTATATATGGCTGTTCTTCTGATGTTTCACATAGTTTTGTTATTTTTTTTTTAATCAACGAAAATCAATAAATTTATTCTCTATAATAATGAACATTAATTTTCACACCACTTTTGTATGCAACAACTTCCCAATTACATAAAAACCGAAATTTAAACGTTTTTTTTCAACTCCTCAACAAAGGTCATATAAATATAAATTTTCAAACCGCGCGAAAGCTGACATTAACTAAAGTGTGCACGCGATTCGCTATACATTATGTGTTATTCGCTAATCGTACATGCGTATCGCTATCGATGGCCGCAGATATCTTAAACGTTTGCGCGAACCTACGTAAAAATACTACGAACCTACGCGAACGTAAAAACGCGCGCACATGACGGCATCGAACATTGAAAGGCTGCCTTCTTCTTTTTATCCATTTCACAAGCCGATATTGAACACGAACACTGAGTAGAGTTTTTGTTTCACTAGTAACACGATACCGAACACCGAGTATAGTTTTTAGTCACAAATAAACGATGCCGAACACTAAATGCGCTTAAGTGTACAGACGAGAACACTGATTGCGTGAAATAACACTGATGCGTGCGTTAATACGTATGTGTGCGTAACGCGTGGGTAATCATTATAGCGTTCAAGCGTGGTGTACCGATGTAACTGTACGGTCGTTGCTCTTGATACCCAGCGTACTCCGTCCGTTTCTCTTGATCCAGAGCGTTTTACACCAGCTCTTGATGCATAACACACACTATTACACCGTCTAACCGAATTACAACACTATCCACCTTTCACGATCCGGTTCGAAGGACCAAAATGTTCGTGATTCGCAATTTCTTTCGTAAAACGTGTATGTAGTGTTGACCCGCCGAAGGTTCAGATTCAACTGTATATTCTTGGTCAATTACAATTTAGTTCTTATTCCCTACTATGGTTCGTTTATATGTACTGGTTCACCTCACTTACTAATTCTTCATGCAAGTTTTAGTTTTCATGCAATTTTATTACCGATTATTCCATACTTCATGCAAATCCTAACACGCACCAACCGCTGGAACGGCAGCTTGTGGATCAGTAACTACGTCGACTTCTGGTAACGACGAATTTCACGCAGAGCAACCGTAGACGACCGGTGACGATGCAGCTTCTTGACGCCACCGGTCAATGGGGCACTCTTACGAGTGGCCTTCGTAGCTAGCTGCTTCCGTGGAGCCTTTCCTAAGGTAGATTTACGGGTGGTCTGCTTGATACGGGACATCTTCACTTCAGTTCAACGCTTTTCTTGATGCTCTTCGACTCGATCGATTTGGGTAAAATTTTACGAATGGTAATACATGTTATGCCCCGTGGTGACGATGTGGTGTGTATGTGATGTGTGTGTGAGTGGGACATAAACTAAAATCTTTCTTGTACTTTTACTCAATATATATAATTACGAGATGAATACTTATGTGTTTTATTGTAATACAAGTGAACACCTCGAAAGTCGGAACGTGAAAGAGGAACGCTGCTGGTTGGCAGCACGCATGTGGCCTCCCTTGCTGTGTGCGTGAGTAACGCACTTGTGCGTGCGCGTGTTTATATGGTGAGGTCCAATCCTATAACTCTTCTGGGGCAAGAAGACGGACGTCCTCGTCCGTATTAAGTGAGGTCGATAAACTCCCTTCGAGGAGAGTAGCGGCTGTCGTTCCGTGGTGTTTACAATGTTTACATTTTGTCAAATTCAAATTTCCTAACTAATTACAAAATTCGTATAAGCTATCTAATAAGCCTAATCTACTATTCCTATTTACCTAAAAAAGAGAAATGTACAACCCACTCGACTCAGCTAATTTCTTATTCGTCTCAGTTTGTTTTTGTTCCGTTTAACATCTCTGCCGATTTTGATAGTTTTTCTTTTGTTTTGTATACAACGTGTTAAATGGTAACGTGGATCTATTTTTTTCCTAACTCTTTTTCTTATGAGAACGTCCTTTCCTTCTTCTACAACAGGGGATCTTCTTTCATTTCGTTGTATTTTTCCATTTTAGTTTTTGCTTTGTTCAAATTGTACAATACTTTATCGAATATTCTTTTTGCACTTTCGGTAATAGCTCTAGGGTTCATTTCGTTTTGTTGACTAAATATGATTTCATTAGGTGTAAATTCCGTTGATGAATGCTCACTATCGTTGTATAATGCTACTGTGAGTCGCATAGTTTCTAGAGTACTTAATTCCGGATTCTTGTGTTTGTTGGTGTTGAATATTTCTAATATTGTACAGTGAGTTTTTTCAACTTGACCGTTCGATTCGGAGCTGGACGCTAATTCCAATTCGATTCCGAGATTGCTAAGGAATCCACGTATTTGAGTACTCCTGAATGAGCATTCATGGTCACAAACTATTTTCTTCGGGATCCCAAACGGAGAGATGTATTGTGTCAGTCCAGTTTGGATATCTACTGCATTTCTTCAAACAATCTTTACTAGTTGTAGGTGTTTAGAGAATGTGCAGACTAGAGATAAGAAGTAGAGTTTGTCTATACCGAAGATATCCATGTGCAGTCGTTCAAAAGTAGCCTTTCCTATCGGTCGCGGCGAAATTTTTATATTATAAGGCTTGAGTCGTGGCTTGAGTAATGAGAGCGTACTGTCTTTCTTCTAATACGACGTCTTCGACCATGTTTGGTGCTATTACGAAGTGAGAGAGAGTTTCGGTAGAATACGTTCTACACACATCTTGTATCAATTGGAATAGTTGTTCGGGGGCATGAATAGCGCTTTGTTTTCCATTTTTTCTGAACTTTCTGCTGGGTGCAGTGTGTTTGAATCGGTAGGAATGGGTTCTATATGAATTGTCTCATTATTGCATACTTCCACTTTTCTGCTTAATGCATCGGCAACTACATTTGTTTTACCTTTTTTGTAAACTACGTTATAATCATAATTTTCTTAGTCTAGTCTTCAACGAATTATTTTTGAATTTTTACATAAATTCTTAATGAAAACTAAAGGCTTATGATCTGTGACTAATGTGAATTTATGACCAAACAAATATGGTTTGAATTTATCTACAGCCTAAACTATGACAAGAGCCTCTTTCCCTGTTGTAGAGTAATTTATCTCGGTATGGTTAAGCGTTTTTGATGCAAATGCAATTGGGTGGTCTTTTAAATCGATAGTTTGGGATAAGACTGCGCCTAATGCGTAGTTTGAAGCATCGGTTGTTAATGTGAATGGTTTTGAAAAATCTGGGTATGCAAGTATAGGGTCCATTATTAGTATTTTCTTTGATTTTTCGAAGGCTTCGATATATTCGGGGTCTGAAGTATTTAGTAAGCTTGTTTTCTTCAAATATTTTGTCGTAGGTCTAGTAATTTTAGCAAAGTCTTTGGTAAATTTTCTATAATACCCTAAACGGCCCAAATATTGTTTTGTTTCTTTTTCGTTGGACGGCAATTTCCAATGAACTATTTCTTTGATCTTATCTGGATTCGGTTTTATTCCATCTTTCGTTACGATGTGTCCGAGAAATTCGCAATTTTTTTTCAAAAATTCACATTTGTCAATTTGTATCTTCAAATTAGCTTCATAAAGTGTTTCTAAGACCTGGCTTAAGTTTGAGAGGTGATTTTCTACATTTGTACCAAACGCTATAATATCGTCACATTTTTCAACATCGTCATACACGTAACATTTTTTTCCTATAAGGTCGCCTAATATGGAATTCATAGCTCTTTGGAACGTTGATGGAGCATTTTTTAGGCCAAACGGCATTCTAAGGAATTCGTAGTGGCCAGATTCTGTGCTGAATGCGGTTTTTTTCTTGATTCGGGTTCCATTTCTATTTGATGGAATCCACTCTTAAGATCCAAAGTGGAAAAATATTCTGAACGTCCCAAATGGTCTAGAATATCATCGATTTGGGGAATGGGATATCTGTCGTCCACTGAACTAAATAAATAAATAAATAAATAAATAAATAAATAAATATATATATATGGACGAATAGAAATAACGCTAAAAATCTATAAATTTATGCTTTATTATTTTTTTTTTTATTCATGAAGAACGGCCAGGCCGTATAGCTAAATTTATGCTAACATTAATTAGCAATACGGCCAGGCCGTTCTTCATGAATAAAAAAAAGTAACATTAATTGTCACACCACTTTTCAATGCAACAACTTCCCAATTACAGTCTGCCTCCAGCCTCCGTAGCGAGAGGATGGTTATCGCTTGGAAGCGCTCCTACGAGTTTTTTGTTGAAAGCAGATAGTGATAATTTCTCTCGAGTGCGATTGCGTAGCCCACGAGATTACGCGTAGCGTGCTAATCGTTGTTTACGTCTTTCTCCGACTTTCGCTCGGAGTTTGTACTATCGATGGAGCGGCGCTTAGCCCTGATCGACGTTTGTGTCTAGTGTTGTGAGTGTGTGCACCTGTAGATCGTTGCGATAAGCGAGCGTATCATCGCTGCGTTGTCGCATCGATCGACGTTGGTAGCCAGTGAGTGTGTGTAGGTGTGCTTGTTTATTTGTGCATCGTTCCCCACGGTGAGTTTTTTTCCCCCTCTTCCTAAACCTTCCGTTGTGTCCGGCTCTAGCATGGGGGTAGAGCAGGAAGAGTCCGAGTCGGATCGGGATGTTGGGCCTTGCAGGGAGGTCAAACGAAAGCCAGGTCGCCCTAAGGCTGCCCCAGCCACGAAAAAAGTGGCCCTGGAAGAGAGGCCTTCAACATCGAAGGCCTCGAGCAGTGCCCCGCCGGCAAGCAATGCCCCGCTGACGCTTAACAGCGAGCTATCGGAGCATCGAGCACGTGCTTACCCGCCGTCATGGGAGGGTAAGCCGTTTGTTTTTTTCATGCCGCGATCAAAACAGCTCGATGTAAGGACGATCGCGGCATCGTTGTTTAAGAAGTACCCGGGTGTTGCCGATGTGTTTCGGATGCGCCCAAACAAGATCAGGGTAACCGCAAAGGACCGGGCTCAAGCCAACGTCATTGCGGCTGATCCAGATTTTACGGAGCACTACCGGGTTTATATTCCCGGTAGTTTGGTGGAAGTTACCGGCGTGATCGAAGACTTCGATTATCCGGAGGAGGAGGTGGTTAAATTCGGTGTAGGTGCATTTCATGCACCAGACACGCCGAAAGTAAAAGTCCTTGAGGCAAAAAAGCTTTTTAAGCTAGATGCCTCATCGAAAGATGAAAAAAAATATATCCCGACCACCTCCCTCCGGATCACGTTTGAGGGAACGGTACTTCCGCAGGCCCTCATTTTAGAAGGCCTCCGGATACCCATCGACCGGCCATACGTGCCAAGGGTGGCCATCTGTTCGAAGTGCAGCCGGATTGGGCATGCCGATCCGTTTTGCCCTCGCAAGATTTGCTGCGGTAAATGCAGAGGGGCTCACGCTACCGAGGAGTGCATAGCCCCATCCCAAAAATGTTCGCATTGTCGGGAGGAGTGGCATGAGGTTGCATTGTGCCCTGTGTACCGGAAACTGCAAAGGGAGCAGACCAAAACGGTAGCAGAGCGGGCACGCGGCTCATTAAGTGATGCTCTAAAGGGAGCAAATGCATCGAACCCCTTTGCAGTGCTGGATAACACTGCTGCAAATGGCGAGACCAATCCGACTGCACCCGAACAGGTGCCACTGAGATCGGTAAAGACCTCGAGAGTGCCTTATAAAAAGGTACAGCGGAAGGTCCTTAAAACAAAAAATAGACCTTTGGCACCACAGCGCCACGCTAAAGTTTCTTCCCCCGGTCCAAAACGTGACGCTGATCCCAAAACTCCCGCCCCCCAAATTGCCAGGAAGCAGCCCAAGAAGAAGCGATCACCTCGGGCCGAAGTTCCTTTGGAAAACCTAGCTTTTCCAACTGAGCCCAAGGGCTTCCCGAGGATCCCTACACCGTCCCTTTCCGAGATCCTAGAATCCCTCCTCTTGACCCTTAACCTCCCGCAGCATCTGCATATGATCGCAACTTGGGCCCTTCCTTTCCTGAAGGGGATGATCAAACAGTGGCTGGCTCAATGGCCATGCTTAAGTATGATGGTCCGTTTGGATGATTAATGGCTCCTACGGCTACTATCATACAGTGGAACTGTAGGAGTTTGCTTGGCAAGCTAAACTCCTTTAAAGCATTAGTGGGCGAACATAACTGCGATGTGTTTGCCCTCTGTGAAACTTGGCTATCGGATGAAATTAAATTAACCTTCCCGGGATATAATATAATCCGTGAAGATCGCGTTACTAGGGGTGGGGGGGGGGGGTACTGATTGGTGTTCGAAAGAGTCACACTTTCACCAGAATACCCACCCCTAGACAAGAAATGATAGAAACTGTCGCAGTTAAGGCAAAACTGGGCGTTCTTCACGTGACAATTGCATCCATCTATATCCCCCCGATAGCCAATAATGAAAAAGAAAAAATTGAAAAGTTCAAAGAGGATCTTGGAAATTTAGCAGCGGTCTTGCCTGGACCACTTTTGATCCTGGGAGACTTTAACTCCCATGGAATCGACTGGGGGTGCGATAAGGATGACATTCGCACTCCTATCATCCGAGATTTCTGCGACAGATTTGGTTTTTCGATTCTAAACTCAGGAGAGGCAACTAGGATGCAGACACCTCTAAGTAGGGCGAGTGCACTGGACCTGTCTCTAAGTCCATCAGCAATGGCCCTGAATTTTAGTTGGAAGGTGATCCAGGACCCTATCGGCAGTGACCACTTGCCGATAGAAATTTCCTACATCAAGGGAGGATGTCCAGTTGAAGGAATCCCCGTTAAATGTGACTTAACGAGGAACATCGACTGGACGAGATACGGCGAATTAATAGCCGCTTCGCTTTCACTTGACTTGGAAGATTTGTCTCCTGTCAAGGAGTACGAAAAACTTGTTTCACTCATAAACAAATGCGCCCTTGAGGCCCAAACAAGGCGCTCCCACCAAGCAAGGACATTTAAAAAACCGCCCACTCCTTGGTGGGACAAGGATTGCCAAGCGGCTTTTACCAAGAAGCGTGAGGCATTTAAAGCCTTCCGGGACACGGGCTCGAGGTCCTTGTATGAAAAATATAAAGCGCTAGAGAAAGCGTGTAAAAACCTGTTGAAGGCGAAGAAAAAGGGTTATTGGCGTAGATACGTCAATAATCTAGACCCCGCCACTTCACTTAATTCGCTTTGGAGAATGGCTAGAAGGATGCGAAACAGCAACATCAATGAGAGCGAAAGCTTTTCTGGCGAGTGGCTGTATGAATTTGCCCACAAGCTTTGTCCCGATTTCGTTCCTGCGCAAAGCTTTACACAACATGCGCCTGGTAGTGACCCTAGGATGGATTCACCGTTCACAATGGTAGAGCTATCACTTGCTCTCCTATCAAGCAAGAATTCCTCCCCAGGTCTGGATCAGATTGGTAGCAAATTGCTTCAAAATCTTCCCGACATAGGGAGGAAACGTCTGTTACGTATCTTCAACAATATGTTGGAGGTCAACAGCGTCCCGCAAGAGTGGAGTGGAGTGGAGAAGTGAAAATTGTCACTATCTTGAAGCCTGGCAAACCGCCATCAAGACACGACTCGTATCGGCCAATATCGTCACTGTCGTGTTTGAGGAAACTCCTTGAAAGGATGATTCTTTTCCGGTTAGAAGAATGGTTGGAATCAAACAACCTTCTCTCAAATACCCAGTTTGGTTTTCGTAAAGCCAGGGGTACTAATGACTGCTTAGCCCTTCTGGTAACAGAAATAGAGCTTGCTCGTGCACGCAAGCAGAACATGGGATCTATTTTCCTGGATATACAGGGGGCATTTGACTCAGTATCACCATACAAGCTGAGTCAAAAATTAGAAAATGTGGGGCTGGGTCCAAAGTTGAACAACTTTCTGTTCAACCTTTTGTCGGAGAAAGCTATGAGTTTCAACAATGGTCATGTGCAACTAAAGCGGACCAGTTTCCATGGACTAGCACAAGGGTCCTGCTTGAGCCCCCTGCTATATAACTTCTATGTCAGTGAAATAGATTCTTGCCTAGCTCCGAACTGCAGCATTAGACAATTAGCAGACGACGGCGTCATATCTTTTGCAAGCAGGGACGCCGCCGAAATCCAACTGGCTTTACAAACCACTTTGGACAATCTTGCCGAGTGGTCTGAAAACCTTGGTATCAAGTTCTCTGCAACGAAAACTGAGATGGTAGTCTTTTCTCCTTTCAGCGACACGACGAAAAACAGGGAGAAAAGACTATTTGACCCGAAAATTGATGTCTTTTTGTACGGTGAAAAGAAATCAACTACCGACAATTTTCGATACCTTGGTGTTTGGTTCAATTCAAGGCTAAACTGGAGTACACATATCACCCATCTGGTGCAAAAATGCAGTAAAAGAATCAACTTTCTAAGGACAGTCACGGGATTCTGGTGGGGCGCACATCCATCAGACGTCCTGCGACTGTATAAGACAACGGTACTATCCGTGTTGGAATATGGAAGCATATGCTTCCATTGGGCATCCAACACGCATATCCTCAAACTGGAGAGGCTACAGTATCGTTGTCTTAGACTCGCACTAGGGAGCATGAAATCCACACATAACATGTCCCTAGAAGTGATGACCGGAGTGATGCCGCTAAAACTTCGTTTTGAAATGCTGTCGCTTCGCCTTCTAGTCCGTTCTTCAGTATCAAATCCCTTGATCGAAGAAAATTTTAAAGCACTTCTAGAGACAGGTTCTAAGAGCAAAATCTTGAAGATCTATGAAGATTTTGTTGCTCTACAAGTGCATCCTAGCGCTCCACAGGCATTAAACCGTGCTGCCCTTCCTGAGACCTACAGTTCCATTTTAACAACAGATTCCTCGTTGCACGAGGAAATTAATACCATACCGAATGATCTTCGCCCGATGGTAGTTCCGAGCATTTTCAGGGATAAGTATGGCCATTTAGACCAAAGTAGCCAGTATTATACTGATGGATCATCTTCTAAGGAAGGCACCGGCTTCGGCGTTTTTAGTGAGTCCGCCGAAGCATTTTTCAAATTGCGGGAGACGTGTAGTGTCTACACCGCAGAACTAGCCGCAATCTTGTACGCACTATTGATTATAGCAGCGAGACCTTCGGATCAGTACTTCATTTTTACAGATAGCCTTAGCGCTATTGAAGCACTAAGATCCCCGAAGGCTGTTAAGAGTCAGGATTTCCTGGTCATTAAAATCATAGAATTGCTTGGCTCCATGTTCGACAAGGCGTTCAGGATTTCGCTAATTTGGGTACCTTCTCATTGTGGAATTCTCGGCAACGAGAAGGCAGACTCACTGGCCAAAACAGGCGTCCAACAAGGCGCATTTTACGACCGTCCGATCTCGGCCCGAGAGTTTCTTCGCCTACCACAGCAACTTTTCCTGTCTCGCTGGCAGAGCATGTGGGAGGCGGATGATCTCGGGCGATTCCTTTTCTCGATCTCTCCGCAAGTGTCCCTGCGGCCTTGGTTCGGTGGGCTCTCTGTTGACCGGGCATTCATACGCATGATGTCTCGACTTATGTCGAATCACTTCGCGTTGAATGCTCATCTTCAGCGTATAACTCTGGCTCAGACGAAGGTGTGTGGCTGCGGTGACGGATTTCATGATTTGGATCACCTTCTGTGGTCCTGCGTGGAGTTTGAAACCGCAAGACCCTCCTTGTTAAGCGCAGTCGAGAGCATCGGCAGACGACCGGGTATAGAAATAAGAGAAGTGTTGGCAACTAGGGACCTCGCCTACATGAGGCTCGTCTACCGATTCGCCAGAGACAACGGTCTTATCCTTTGATCCCGCATCCCTATTATCCTTCCAATCCACATCCACCACTCCTTTTGTTATGTGTTGTGTTGTCTTTGTTGTAAATGTTTGACGTTGTGCAACGTGCGATCCGTTGACGGAGCAATTGCATTCGAGGGCAATTTTCTTACTGCCGTTAAAAGAAGGCAGACTTGTGTATTTTTTTTTTGTCTGTATTAGTGTGCTCCAAGTCAGTCCAGCTTTGGTACAGCGGGGTCGCCTGGGTTGGCGTTGGGCGCGGGAGTGGTCGGCGGGTACAGCCTCGTAAACAGTGGAGTCACTCCAGCTGTTGCGAGATGGAATCCGCCGATCGCTTTTGAGTTCGATGTTGACTTGGTCGATCACGGGCTGTGACATTGCTGGGCTGCTTGGAGAACATTGCACGCAGAAAAATTCATGTTTGTACTGTCCAAATAACTGTGCTTGTTTGTTTCAGTCCAGACCTACATCACACACTGCAATAGTCAACCGGAGCGAACCAACCCCCATCGAATCCATAGCAACAGCAATAGAACCGGACCAAAAAACCTACAACACACACACACCCACCCAATAGAAATGGACAACAACCACCCATCTTCCGTCACAACCGAGCATGCCCGGGATATGGCAAATAACTAGGAGGAAATGCCTAGTTAATTTTGTTTCACTGTTTTTTTTCGTGAATGTAATTCATAGTCACCACATTCAGTGGTGACAATACGGCACCAGTCCGTCATACTTTATAAATAAATAAAATAAAATAAATAACTTCCCAATTACATAAAAACCGAAATTTAAACGTTTTTTTTTCAACTCCTCAACATAGGTCATATAAATATAAATTTTCAAACCGCGCGAACGCTGACATTCACTAAAGTGTGCACGCGATTCGCTATACATTATGTGTCATTCGCTAATCGTACATGCGAATCGCTATCGATGGCCGCAGATATCTTAAACGTTTGCGCGAACCGCTAAGATATGCTCGCCATATGCTATATATCGGTGAACCCTGTATTCCCTTTACATGGGTCGGCTTCAACCCCAGTTACATTCCCATCCCAAATCGTTATGGGATCCCGATCGGTCTTCCGGTCTGGTAGATAACCCGATCGGTCTTCCGAGTTACTGCTCGCGGATAATCGATGAAAAATCATTCTTCAAGGCAATAAGCTCGCTCAAACTGTCCTACAAGGTTGATCCAGACGGAATTCCCTCATCCGTATTAAAAAAAAAAAGTTGTACAACGTTCGTTCCTCTTCTTAAAAAAATATTCCTCTTGTCTTTGCGTACTTCCTCTTTTCCTTACTTTTGGAAACTCGCCTGGCTTATTCTTATTTACAAAAAAGGTGATAAGTCGTCAGATGGCAATTACTGAGGCATTTCCTTACTGCGTGTAATAGCTAAAGTGTTCGAGAAAATTCTCCATTCCCATCTTCTTAATGTTACTCGTTCTTTCATTATTCCCCAACAACATGGATTCATTCTCATAACATCAACTTCCACAATCCTAATGTGTTTTACCTCCTTCCTTGCGACCCAACTGGATACGATCTCTCAGGTTGATGTCGTTTGTACCGATTTCAAATCTGCCTTTGATCGTATCCCCCATTCATTCCTTGTTTCCAAATTATCCTCTTTTTGCATCCACAGTTTCTTATTTCCCTGGTTCCGATCATTCCTGTGTAATCGTAAATATCGTGTCTCGTTTAAAGGTTCCTTTTCTTCTCCCTTTGCTTCCGTTGCAGGTGTACCTCAAGGAAGCGTCTTAAGTCCACTGGTATTCGTTTTGTTTATCAATGATGTTGACCGTCCTTCGTCCCGATTATTTCCTCTGTTTTGCTGACGACTTAAAAATCTTCTATACCATATCTTCTCCTTCTGCCTGTGTTGTTTTCCAATCTATCCTTGATCGTTTTTGAAAGTGGTGCAATGAAAACAGTTTCTCCCTTTGTCCTATTAAATGTAATGTTATTACGATCACTCGTTCCTATAGTCCATAAGTCACCCATAGTCACTTAGTCTAAGATAATTCTTGGTGTTTTAAACATGTGTTCCGTGACTTTTACGATGCCTGCTGTTTCAAGACTTTCTTCTGTTCAGTAGTCAGATCTGTGCTGGAGTATTGCTCGGTGATCTGGTCCCCGTTGACAAGGATCCACAATGATCGTTTGGAGCGGGTGCAGAGATCCTTCACTAGGTTTGCCCTTCGGAAAACCACTGGTGATCGATCCTCTGCCTTGCGCTGTTACGAGGACAGATGTCGGCTGCTTGGCCTTGCATCTCTGGAAGATCGCCGTACCCTCTCCCAATCCTCATTTATTGCCGTACTCCTCCTTGATTGTATCGATGCCCCAGCATTACTTAGCAATATCTCCCTATATGATGCCTCCCGTGCACTTCGTAACCGTCTCTTAATTTATATTGCCACACGTCGCACTGCAGTGGGTCTCAAAGATCCCCTCCTTATTGCAATCAAAACGTTCAACTCCTTGTCCCATCATTTTGATTTTAATATTTCCCTGCCTGTTTTTCGATCCCGGTTGTCATCACCTTCCTCTCTCGCAGGCCGAGACCTCTCGAGGTTATAGTGCCAAGGAAGAAGAAGTATAGCCGAGGGCAAACGGTAGAAATATATATCAAATGAATTTTTATGCAAGTGCAGCAATCGATCACACCGCGTGCGATCACCCCGAAACAAGCAAATCAATGAGTGATAATTTCATATCAGCAGGTTAACGAACATACAAACGGAAACGACTCAAACCAAAACCACCCTAAGGAAAATTCCATAAGTAACTTGATTCTTTTGTTTACAACGAAGCGCTATGCTCTTGTCGTCTACCAAGAAGTTACTCAATAACTTAAAAAAGTTTTAACCAACCTTAAGGTGAATGAACTAACCATAAACTAAGAAATTTTTGGTATAAATAAAGCTGTCTTTCCCAGCCAACGAGAGAGTTGGTTCTGGGCTAAGACTTGATGCAAATCAAATTCTGACGTCCAATTCCTTTTAAGAGCTTTGAGAGTCCCCCTACCAAAGGTAAGGCCTCGATGTCTCCAACAATCCAGTAAGGAAGATTCTCATCTAGAATCTTCACGATTGCCTGGACAGTCGAAAAAGGAAAAAATTGGTTCACTCAGGCGATTGTCTGTCGATCTCGTCACGACCAGAAGGAACCCCGTAAGTACGGCACGACACAAATCGCATGTGCGTCGCAAGTGCGCAAAGTCTCGTCGCGCAAAAGGACCGACCGACCTATGTACAAAATCGCTAAACTGTTTAGTTTTGTTTCAGCCAACGAATTTCTCAAATATTTTTTATCTCTTTTCAAAACAGACAATGATCTTTCCCCTGACGGGTTAGAAATACAAATAGAAAAAAAAAATTAACAAAATTTCTACAAAACAATCTACAAACAAAAAAAAACCCGAGAAGGACCCTAACAAAACTATTAGTTATAGACCCGTAGCCATATTACCAACAATTAGAAAGGTAATAAATACAGCAGTACTAGAGAATATATATAGCTATGTGGAAAAGTACTGACTGCTGCCCGCATCAGTTTTTCCTTGTTGCTTTAGAAAATACCGAGCCACTACATCAGCTGTAGACTGCCTGGCGAACAAGCTAATGAGTGATAACAGGAAAAACAAACACACTGTTGTGGCACTCGACTATAAATAGTGTAACATTAGACTAAAATCGATAATAACGTTAAGTATCGTTAAGTTAGGGAGTTCCCGCGCGGGGAACTCACCAAAGGATATATAAGTGTGCACGCGGTGGGTTCCGGCCTCTTTCTGGTGTGGTGTCGTAGCAGCAAGAACTAAGTTTAATATAGTTCTTGAACGCATAAATCCCGTGTGCGTTTAATATAACATGGCGATCCTGCTAGAGTAAGTGTCGTGCGTGTCAAACAAAATTGAAAGTACGGTGCGTACAAAAAACGTATCCGTTCACCGAAGCCGAAGACCATCGCAAAAAAACTGTACGGAGGATCAACGCTGCGTTTACCCAGAGAACCAAACATGTCATTGAGCTACAAAGCTTCTCACGAGTGACAAAACGACAAACAAAGCGACAAGCAGAACAATGATAGCGAAACGCACATCACCGCTACGATTGGGCAACGACAAAAAAAGACACCAGAAATCAAATTTACATTGATATACTGATCGCAACCTAAATCAGCAGATAACAGCACTCTCACGCCACAAAGGAAAGGCTGTAACGCTCTGAACACGCTTTCCCACCAAGACGAAGACACGTGACGTCATAGCGTCGAAGTCCACCATCGCGCTGAGTGCGCTGAACGACCGCTAACACCCAAGTTCATCACGCCGAGCGATAGAATCCAGCTACTGAAAGAATCATCCAAACGACAAAACCCAGCATCCGAGAAGGCGAAATCAGTATCCGAGAGCAGCGTAGTGTCGAGCAACAGAAACGCTTATCCAGCATCGAGACACCGTGCCGCACCGTGCCTCACAGTGCCGCACCGTACCGCACCGACGCATTGAACGAGACACACCGGTACACAAACGCATCTACAGAAAAAAGGTACGTGAATCCACCACGTATTATTGCACACAAAAAAAGTGGGAAAAAGCTAGATAGGTTATAACATTTTATTGTTATTTATATTTTTGCGTTTTTAAATTATTTGTTTTTGCGTTATTTATTTACTTTATTTGCACTAATTATTTTGCGTCATCTTATTTCATTAATTTATTTTTTGCGCATCAATTATTTCATTGTGTTATTTTATATCGTGTCAAAAAAAAAACTGTGCCGTGCTTAGTGAAAAAAAACCAAAGTACTAGTGAAAAATTCTTCCCATGTGTATCCTTGTGCCAATTTTGTTGTTAGTGCGTTGAAACTTCGTGGTCTCTTCAAGAATTTAATTTAACCATTCGACCGTGATGGGTCTAAAAGGTTCTTCGTTTTTTTCACATACCCCTTTGCTTTTGAAAAAAAAAATACACAAAAACTATGATGTAAAAAAAAATTTATACAAAAAAAACCACAGGATGTCAAAAAAAAATTAAAAATAGATCATAATATAAAATAGAATAGTGTTTCGCTCCGAAGCGTCCAACGGATCATACGGCAGATACGGCAGATAGTGGACATTGTCCTCGTGTGCGATTGCGTAATCAACGTGATTACCCGTATCGCACTAATCGGTATTTCCGCCTTTCTCCGGCATTCGCTCGGATCTAGTTTTTTTGATCGAGTGGCGCCTAGCCCTGATCAACGTGTGTTTTTAGTGTTGTGAGTGCGTGTATCTGTATATCGTTGCGATAATCAAGCGTATCGCCGCTGCATCGTCGCCTCGATCGTGAACTGTCTTGTGCGTGAGTGTGTTTGCTCGTGCGCGAGAAGGGTAAGCCGTTAGTGTATTTTATGCCACGCACCAAACAGCTTGACGTGAAGACGATCGCGGCACAGTTGTTTAAGAAATACCCGGGCGTTGCCGATGTGTTTCGGATGCGCCCGAACAAGATCAGGGTCACCGCAAAGGACCGGGCTCAAGCCAATGTCATTGCGGCTGATCCATATTTTACGGAGCACTACCGGGTTTATATTCCCGGTAGTCTGGTGGAAGTTTCCGGCGTGATCGAGGACTTCGATTATCCGGAGGAGGATGAAGTTAAATTTGAGTTAACGCACGGTGTCCGGGTAGGGTGTTTTTAAAAAAACTTAACTTTATTTCCATCGACCGGCGGAGTTAATAACCGTTCGGATTAGCGTCTGAGTATCAACTGAACTGTTTGGATGGATGCTGGTGCGCTGGTCCGTGCTGAATTATGCTGCGTGCTGAATTATGCTGCGTTGCAAATTATGTTGTGCGCGCTGCTTTGTGGTTTGTTTGTTTATTGGTCGTGCGTGGTTTGTTTGTTTATCGGTGGCGCGTTCTGCTGCGTGGCGTTTCTCGTGCTGCGCTGTCGTCGTAACTCCTCGCTGCGCTGTCGTCTTAACTCCTCCCCTCTTAAATGACTTTGCCCTCAAAGTCTCGTTGCTGCGTGGAATGAAGTTGGTCTGCTAACGAACGTTTCTGGTCGTTTCGCTTGAGTCATGTTTACTTTTATCGTCGTTCTCTTGAAGTGGAAGAATAAACAGATTATAAATGCGCATAGGCATATGAATGCAAAAGTTCCTCCGAATACATTAATTTTCCATCTTAGAGAATCATTCTGCAAGTTAATACTTTGTAGTTTTTCTCTATGTTCTATGGTGAGTTTTTGTACGAGTTGGAGAGGCGGTTTATGTTCGATTTCACCCTTATCGATGTTGATTCCTGCTGTTGATTTGAATGGTTTACCAGGAATGGTGACTTCGTTGTTTGAATAAATTTCTCCATTAATGATAATGTTACAATTTTCGAATTGTGTGACGTAGGAACCGTTCAGTACTTAGTTAATTTTGCTGCAGTTTGATGCGATTTCTGCTATTGCGTCGTTGATAAGTATTGTGTCTTCTTTGATTCTTTTTATGAAGCCTCGACTGTAAACCTTTTCGTAGTTACATTGTGAATCTTCTCTTCTCACAATTTGTTGAATGCATGTTGTGGGTTGTTGTATGCCGATTTGCGGACATATGTAAACATCTTCTTGTTGTTGGCACTTCTCTGTCATGGAATATACGTGGGTTTGATTTTGTAATATAAAGTTTTGTGTGACGATTATACGTGCATCGTGTTGTATTATCGAGTCAATGTATTCGTACTCGTAGATTTTTGAAGATAGTTTGGGGAACTTTAGCATATATAGTATATGAGATTCATTTACTGCTACTTGGGCAGTTGATTGCCTTAGCAATTCTTCCGGTGGGTTGTATTTAATGTTATTCTTCTCAAGAAACTGTTCTATTGATGTCAGATCCTCAAGGGATAGAAGCTTACTGCTCGAAATACCGTGTTTAGCTAACAGTATAGCGTCTTCTATGACATCCATTTTTTCTTGTAGCATATTTATGTTGGAAAGTAGAATAAGTTTCCGAATTTCCACTTGGTGTGACTCATAGCGTTCGTTCTCGATATTTACGACTTGGTTAGCGACATCAGTTATTTGTTTCAACCTGTCGTTGAAGCCTTGGTTGATTATTATTTGTTTGTTGCTTTCTGCTATCAGGGAGTTCATTGTGGAGTTTATGACATGTAGGTCGTCTGCGTCTGGAGTTCCAGCGATCCATTTCCAAATTTTGCCTATCGTGTCCCATCGTTTTTGTCTTTTCACAAATGGTTTGATTTTCGCAAAAGTGTCCTTTAGCATGCTAGCTTTTTATGCTGATCAAATTTTCGATAGATTCAGTAGAATTTCCATTTGGACTATCTTGTAATGTTTTCTCTATTGTTTCGTTTATATCAGTTAAATCTATTGGATGTATTGTTCTTACGTATCCAATTTGAATCTTAGCTTTACCTATCGGTATTATGGCTAATGGATTGTTATTTAAATCATATATGTTTATGTCTGCGAAAATAAGTTTGATCAACAGGATCGTAAATATTCTGTAACGATAGTTAAAACAAATTTGAAAAAGTATTAATATTTTTTCATTACTTTCTTAAGTTTACTTTATGTATTTTTCGATTGTTTGAATCGATAATATATGTTGGATGATTCTCCTTTACTTTTACTGCGTTAAAACGACTTGTTTGTTATTCGTCTTTTTCTTTTCGAATGCATATTCGTTTTCTACGTAATCCTTATATTTTTCATCTTTGATTTTTTCTTCATTCTTTTTGAATATCTGTAGTATTCTTTCAGTTGTTTTTTCTCTTATTCTTGATCTCTCTAGCGGATCGTTTGATATTTCTCCTACATACACATTTCGTGGTGTATCCTTTATGAATGAATGTATGCTGTGATTATACTTATAAACAGCTTGTTGTACTAATGTTATAATGCTCATCTCTGGATTGAGTTTTTTTGTGCATCTAGCGATTTCTCTAATTGTCGAATGGCAACGTTCTATTTGTCCATTCGTTTCTGAACGATTAACTGGAGTTTTAAATATTTTTATTCCTAGGTTTAGTATTGATTGTTCGATAACGTTTGAGACAAACGTACATTCGTTGTCTATTACAATTTGAACTGGTAAGTGCCAGTCATATAGGAGTTGTAGTAAAACTTTCTTTATATCAGCGATGCATTTCGATTTTATCGGTCGGTATTTTAACGTATTTTGAAAATTTATCTATTGATGAGATAAATAAAAAGTTTGCGTTATAAGCAAATATGTCAATATGGATAATTTCTCCAGGATATGTCGGTATTGGTGTTTTTACTGGTATAAATTCTTGGGGTTTTCTCTAGCATTTTTCTGTTTTACATATCTCACAATTTTTTACAATGTTTTGAATACTTTTTCTCATTCCGGGAAAGTAGAATTTTTTTATAAATTGCAATGAGTTTTCCTTAGCATTTCTGTGAGCAAAATTATGATTATTTTTGATTTCTTCTATTTGTGTTTCTTCATCGCATAGGTCTTGTACTTGTTTTTGGGAAAATCTAGCTTTGATTGTTTTTGGATTGTAGAGAGTTTTATATACTTCTTGGATAACTCCCATTGTTTGTTCATCTGTGTGAATTCCATTAATTACATTTGGATTGATTAATTTTTTGAATTTATCCTTGATAAAATAAAAGTAAATGTTGGTTCAATAAAAATATGTCTTCTGAATTTTGGGAAAGGGGTAATTAATTGGTATGAAGAATTAGTTCCAATTTTAAATACTAGTTGGTTGTGGAATACATTAATTGGTGCTTCTGTTGAAGGTATATAAGAATGATCGTCTTCGTCAGCTGAGTGCTGAGTTGGCGTTAATGAGTTTAGTTGTATACGGGAAAGTGCGTCTGCTACAACGTTTGATCTTCCGGGTTTGTAGAATAATTGGTAATCGTGTTCCTCCATGAAAGATTTCCATCTTTTCAGTTTTGCGTTGTTGTTCTGCGGAGATAAAGCAAATGCTAATCAAATGGTTGATGATCTGTATGAATATTAATTTTAGCTCCGTATATGAAATTTCTCAATGTTTGTAGTGCCCAAACGATGGCAAGCATTTCCTTTTCGTTGGTTGCATAATTTTCCTCTGTTTTGGAAAGAGTGCGAGAAATGAAGGTTATCGGTCTATCGCCTTCTTGACATTTTTGTGAAAGCACAGCTCCTAGTGCTTTTTCCGATGCGTCTGTTGTTAGTTCGAATGGCTTCTGGAAATCTGGAAAAGCTAAAACATCATTAGAAGATATTATGTCTTTAAGGGTTTGAAATGCGTTTTTTGCGGTTTGATTAAATATAATAGGAACATTTTTTGATTCGTGTTTGGAAATTTGGCGATGGCCATCCTCCCCTCTTAGGAGTTTTGTGATGGGTTTTGAGAGTTGTGCATAGTTTTTAATAAACCTGCGGTAGTAACCTGACATTCCTAAGAATTTTCTTAGTTCTTTAAGGTTTTGTGGTTCTGGGAATTTTTTTATGGCTTCAATCTTTTTTAAATTTGATTTAAGTCCTTCACTTGAGACTATGAATCCGAGGAATTCAACTTCTGTTTTTAGAAATTCAGATTTATCCGGTTGTATTTTGAAATTAGCCGCTCTCAGAGTTTCTAGAACAATTCTTAAATTTTGCAGATGTTCTTCAACTGTTTTGCTAAAAATGATTATGTCATCGATGTAAATGTGACAAATTTTTCCGATGTGTTCCCTTAAAGTGTCGTCCATGACGCGTTGGAATATTGAAGGGGCATTTTTTAAACCAAATGGCATGCGTACGAATTCATATTTTCCGTTGTTTATTGAAAACGCAGTTTTTTCGATATCATTTTCCGACATAGGTACTTGATGAAATCCTGACGCTAAGTCAAGAGTTGTGAAATATTTATTTGAACCTAGATTGGCTAAAACAGTAGATTTTTTCAGATGATACGAAAAATGGTTGATCAACGTTGTGTGAAATTTTTGCATATTTTGGATGTATGTAATTTTTATTAGATCCAGTATCAATTCACATTTTGAGTGGTTCTGAAGCGTTACCATAGAATAAGAAGTAAGGCAACGCTGAGTTTCAAAAACTCACTTCTTCAAAAGTGTCTCTGAAGTTATTACCTTCTTGTTTTTCAATTGTTCTGAGATATCGGTCGAATGACTGTTGCACACTGCCAACCGTTGTTGACAACAATTCACGTTGTTGTTTACGTTTTCGAATGTTTGTGCAAGATTGGCATCTGCTATATGGTTAATGTTGTTTATGTTTCCGGCGTTTGTTTGGATATTATTGATTCTAGGTCGTTTTGGTGGTCTCACATTGTTTGAATTTGGACGATTTCCGTAATTTACTTGGCGAGTTCTGATGGATTGATCAACATCCATCGGTTCTGGTGGAGGTTGACGTTGAAATTGAATAGATTGCATTTTTTGAAAGGGCTGTTGGTGCCTTGGAGTGAAATTGTTAAAATTTCGATTTCCATACATTGGAGGTTTTGGGTAATGAGGCCTTGGTGGTGGCTGGGCATGTGTGTACCTTATTGGTGTTGGTGGCGGTAAGGGAATCATATTCCTTGGTGCCGTTGGTGGAGTGTATGTTCTCGGTTTTGTTAACATTTTTCTGCATTCAATATTTTGGAAAGAGATACAATAGCTGTATGCTCCTGCAAGCGATGTTGGCTCATAATTCCTTATGAACTTGTAAACGTCTCCATCGAGTCCTCTCATGAAAGCATCTATTGCTTTTTTGTTGTACATTTCAATTAAAGCTCTGGAAGCTTCGGGGTGTGTAAACCTTTCATCGGTATTTATTTGATTTGCGATGAGGGACAGTAATCTGTTCACCTCGTCGTAATATACTTCAAGTGAGCGGTTCTTCTGTTGCACGCTCATGAGTTGGAAGTCCAATGTTTCCAAGTCACGTTTTTCGCCGTAATAGGTGATCAATGTTTTTTTGATCAGATTCCAATTTATGCCTACGTTTGAAGCGACGAGTGAGTCATTCGCTTCACCGCGGATTTTTCTACGAATGAATTTGCAGATCATGTGGTATTTATTTTGACGTTCGATGGTATCTTGCACGTACCTTTAGTTTGATAGAGTTTCATTAAACTGTTGGCAAATCCTTTACCAAATCGGGAATTTTTTCAAAAGTTTCAGGATTTACACTTGTTCCATCTGGCTTTGTGAAATAAAGCGGTGGATCAGAATAATCGGTAAAAGTGGGGGCAATATTGCACGCTTCGAGTGCGGCAATGCGGTTGATAATTTGATCAAGTACGGGTCTCGACATTTTTAATGTTAGAGATTGTAATGAATTAATTAGATCATCCAGGATTTTTTCGTTAGTTTTAACACGTTTTTAACTTCACTTGTTTGAGTTAGTAATATGTAATATTAATTTGCGATCGTTTTTAATACTCGTTTTTGATTTTTTTCACTGTTTGAAATTTTCACTTACGATTTTTTATAATTCACTGTACTTACGGTACCATACGCATCCTGTTTCGGGCGTTGGATGTACGTCTTATGTTGCCTTTATTCAGCTCCTCTAGCGGGCCTTATGTTGTTTTTCGCTCCTCTAACGGGCGATGTGTTGTTTTTGCTGGGAAACCGGCTATGAAAGTCCTCCTTCTCAGTGTGATGGATGGTTCCTTTTTGTCCTGCGTGAGCTGCTAACTGCACAGGTGACTCGGGATCCTTTTCACACGGCTGCTCTCGGCGATCAGGAAGTCTTTTTTAGTTTAGGATTTGGTGGTAACTTTCACTCTAACGTGGTTACTTTTCACTTGCACCTTAACTTTATTTTTCACATAGCGCAGTCCCTATTCGGGCGCCAGTTAACGCACGGTGTCCGGGTAGGGTGTTTTTAAAAAAAACTTAACTTTATTTCCATCGACCGGCGGAGTTAATAACCGTTCGGATTAGCGTCTGAGTATCAACTGAACTGTTTGGATGGATGCTGGTGCGCTGGTCCGTGCTGAATTATGCTGCGTGCTGAATTATGCTGCGTTGCAAATTATGTTGTGCGCGCTGCTTTGTGGTTTGTTTGTTTATTGGTCGTACGTGGTTTGTTTGTTTATCGGTGGCGCGTTCTGCTGCGTGGCGTTTCTCGTGCTGCGCTGTCGTCGTAACTCCTCGCTGCGCTGTAGTCTTAACTTTTGGTGTAGGTGCCTTTCATGCACCAGACACGCCGAAGGTAAAAGTGCTTGAGGCAAAAAAGCTTTTTAAGCTAGACGCCTCATCAAAGGATGAAAAAAAAATACATTCCGACCTCCTCCCTCTGGATCACGTTTGAGAGAACGGTACTTCCGCAGGCCCTCATCCTATAAGGCCTCCGAATACCCATCGACCGGCAGTACGTGCTAATGGGGGCACCTGTTGCTGCGGAAAATACAGAGGGGCTCACGCTACCGAGGAGTACAAAGCCCCGTCCCAAAAATGCTCGCATGAGGTTGCATTGTGCCCTGTGTACCGGAAACTGCAAAGGGAGCAGACGAAAACTGTAGCCGAGCAGGCACGCGGCTTATACAGCGTTGCTCTCAAGGGAGCAAACGCATCGAACCCTTTTGCAGTGTTGGGAAACACAGCTGCAAGTGGCAAGCCCAACACGGCTGCGATTGAGCAGGTGACTTTGAGTCGAGCAAAGGCCACGAGAGTACCTGACAAAAAGGTACAACGGAAGTTTCTGAAGAAAAAAACTAAACCTTTGGCACCACAGCGTCACACCAAAGTCAAAGTTTCTCCTCCAGTCCCCACGCGTGATGCTGACATTCGCATTCCCACCCCAAAAATTGCCAGGAAGCAACCCAAGAAGAAGTGATCTTGTCGGACCGGTGGAAAGCCTGGCTTTTCCGACAGAGCCCACGAGCTTCCCGAGAACTTCCACCCCGTCCCTTTCCGAGATGCTTGAGTCCCTCCTAATGACGCTTAACCTCCCGCAGCATCTGCACATGATCGCTACTTGGGCCCTTCCTTTCCTGAAGGGGATGATCAAACAGTTGCTGGCTCAATGGCCATGCTTAAGTATGATGGTCCGTCCGGATGATTAATGGCTCCTACGGCTACTATCATACAGTGGAACTGTAGGAGTTTACTTGGCAAGCTAAACGCAATGGAAAGCATTATTTTAAACTATTGTTTACATATTGTATCAAAGGAATTCAATGAAAAATATTGAAAAAGAAAAATGTAAACTAATAGCTTCATGAGCTTTTCTAAATTTTCTTCGCCGTTCGAACCCGTTCATTTCCGCTAGTTTAATGTAAAGATTACCACTAAACTCTGAAAAACTAGTTTGTGTATCGATACTATTCGATGTTGGTATCGTCCTACACATTTTTTCGTCATTAACGGTTTATTAGCCGTTTGTTCGCATAAAAATGCCAACGGATTGTTTTATAATGATAACGAACTAACCGGTCTGTTCATTACACCAAATGCTTCATACAGGAGCAATCAAAAATCCATGTATAGAGTAATCCTGCTAGAGTAAGTGTCGTGCGTGTCAAACAAAATTGAAAGTACGGTGCGTACAAAAAACGTATCCGTTCACCGAAGCCGAAGACCATCGCAAAAAAACTGTACGGAGGATCAACGCTGCGTTTACCCAGAGAACCAAACATGTCATTGAGCTACAAAACTTCTCACGAGTGACAAAACGACAAACAAAGCGACAAGCAGAACAATGATAGCGAAACGCACATCACCGCTACGATTGGGCAACGACAAAAAAAGACACCAGAAATCAAATTTACATTGATATACTGATCGCAACCTAAATCAGCAGATAACAGCACTTTCACGCCACAAAGGAAAGGCTGTAACGCTATCCCAACAAGACGAAGACACGTGACGTCATAGCGTCGAAGTCCACCATCGCGCTGAGCCGTTTGTTGGCATAAAAATGCCAACGAATTGTTTTCTAATGATAACGAACTAACCGGTCTGTTCATTACACCAAATGCTTCATACAGGAGCAATCAAAAATCCATGTATATCGGCACGTGATTCCAGTGCGCATTCGATGGAACGGCACGCAAATCGAAGCAAGCAGCTTATGAGTCGCAGCAAACGGTGAGCGATTTGACTGTAACTGTAAACAGGTGTAATATAATCCGTGAAGATCGCGTTACTAGGGGTGGGGGGGGGGTTCTGATTAGTGTTCGAAAGAGTCACACTTTCACCAGAATACCAACTCCCAGACAAGAAATAATAGAAACTGTCGCAGTTAAGGCAAAACTGGGCGTTCTTCACGTGACATTTGCGTCTATTTATATCCCCCCGATAGACAACAATGAAAAAGAAAAGAAATAAAAGTTGAAAGAGGATCTTGGAAATTTAGCAGTGGTCTTGCCTGAACCGCTTTTGATCCTGGGAGACTTTAACTCCCATGGAATCGACTGGGGGTGCGATAAGGATGACATTCGCACTTCTATCATCCGAGATTTCTGCGACAGATTTGGTTTTTCAATCCTTAACTCAGGAGAGGCATCTAGGATGCAGACACCTCTAAGTAGGGCGAGTGCACTGGACCTGTCTCTATGTCCATCAGCAATGGCCCTGGATTTAGTTGGAAGGTGATTCAGGACCCTATCGGCAGTGACCACTTGCCGATAGAAATTTCTTACATCAAGGGAGGATGTCCAGTAGAAGGAATCCCCGTTAAATGTGACTTAACGAGGAACATCGACTGGACGAGATACGGTGAATTAATAGCCGCTTCGCTTTCACTTGACTTGGAAGATTTGTCTCCTGTCAAGGAGTACGAAAAATTTGTTTCACTGATAAACAAGTACGCCCTTGAGGCCCAAACAAGGCGCTCCCACCAAGCAAGGACATTTAAAAAACCGCCCACTCCTTGGTGGGGCAAGGATTGCCAAGCGGCTTTTACCAAGAAGCGCGAGGCATTTAAAGCCTTCCGGGACACGGGCTCGAGGTCCTTGTATGAAAAATATAAAGCGCTAGAGAGAGCGTGTAAAAACCTGTTGAAGGCGAAGAAAAAGGGTTAGTGGCGTAGATATGTCAATAATCTAGACCCTGCCACTTCACTTAATTCTCTTTGGAGAATGGCTAGAAGGATGCGAAACAGCAACAACATCAATGAGAGCGAAAGCTTTTCTGGCGAGTGGCTGTATGAATTTGCCCACAAGCTTTGCCCCGATTTCGTTCCTGCGCAAAGCTTTACACAACATGCGCCTGGTAGTGACCCTAGGATGGACTCACCGTTCACGATGGTGGCTCTCCTATCAAGCAACAATTTCTCCCCAGGTCTGGATCAGATTAGTAGCAAATTGCTTCAAAATCTTCCCGACATAGGGAGGAAACGTCTGTTAAACATCTTCAACAATATGTTGGAGGTCAACAGCGTCCCGCAAGAGTGGAGAGAAGTGAAAATTGTCACTATCTTGAAGCCTGGCAAACCGCCATCAAGACACGACTCGTATCGGCCAATATCGTTACTGTCGTGTCTGAGGAAACTCCTTGAAAGGATGATTCTTTTCCGGTTAGAAGAATGGTTGGAATCAAACAACCTTCTCTCAAATACCCAGTTTGGTTTTCGTAAAGCCAGGGGTACTAATGACTGCTTAGCCCTTCTGGTAACAGAAATAGAGCTTGCTCGTGCACGCAAGCAGAACATGGGATCTATTTACCTGGATATACAGGGGGCATTTGACTCAGTTTCGCCATACAAGCTGAGTCAAAAATTAGAAAATGTGGAGCTGGGTCCAAAGTTAAATAATTTTTTGTTCAACCTTTTGTCGGAGAAAGCTATGAATTTCAACAATGGACATGTACAGCTAAAGCGGACCAGTTTCCATGGACTAGCACAAGGGTCCTGCTTGAGCCCCCTGGTATGCAACTTCTATGTCAGTGAAGCCGATTCTTGCCTAGCTCCGAACTGCAGTATTAGACAATTGGCAGACGACGGAGTCATATCATTTGCAGGGACGCCGCCGAAATACAACTAGCTATTAAACCAATTTGGACAATCTTGCCGAGTTGTCTGAAAACCTTGTGTTTGGACACAGCCCTGACGTGTTGACAGTCGACGAAAGCACGATCGTGCTTTCGTTAAGTTGGGGCACTCGCGTAGCCAGGATTCGTGTTGAGTGCAGGGGCGCTCGCACGAATAAAAGTATCAAATATAAGTGCACTAGGAAAAATAAACTCTCTTACCTGCGAACTTCCAAGCAACACAAACGACGGTAAATATTCATCACTGCAGCAAAACAAAAACCACATCCGAAAACTCCCGCGAACGAACATTGGTGCCGTGACCAGGATATACAGTGAGATTCCTGAAATTTTCGCGAGTTTTTAAAGTTTTTTCCGCGCGCGTAACGTGATTCGTAATTTTGTCCGTTTTGTTCCGCTCACCAAAATACAATCCCTTCACACACTTCGCCCCACAATGCCTGCGCAATCGACAGTGTTAACATCGCGACGAACGATTCTGCTAGCTGCTCTGGTGCGGTACGTGCAATTTGTTCACGACTACGATGCTGAACGGGATGCCGTTGAGGTGGAGGTTCGGTTGGGCAGGTTTGAGAAGCTGTCCAAGGATTTGGAAAGCATCCAGCAACAGCTCAAAGACCAGACGAGCAATGCCGAAAAAATTGTACATAATGCTGCACTCCGCGAGGATTTTGAGCCGAGAGTGATTCGCGTTCAATCCGCGTTAAAACGGGAATGGAAGGAAATCTCCCGCCTAGAGAATGCGCAGCCGGGTGGCAACCCGCTGCAAGGCATAAAACTGCCCACCATTGCACTCCCGGAGATCGCAATATGGTCCCTATATGCAATGGCTGACCTTTAGGGACACTTTCGAGTGCCTCATCCACCAAAACGACGATTTATCAGCCATTCAAAAATTTCATTACTTGCGCACTGCTGTCAAGGGAGAAGCTGCTCAAGTGATCGATGCGATAACGATAAGTGCATCCAACTATGATCTCGCTTGGAGAATGCTGACGGAGAAATACTCAAACGAGTACCTATTAAAAAAAGCGTCACCTGCAAGCGATGTTCGGCATTGCACCGGCCAAGAAGGAAAGTGCGTCGACCCTGCATCAGCTGGTCGATGAGTTCCAGCGCCACAAAAAACGCTGGACCATTTGGGTGAAGACAACAACACATGGAGCAGCATTTTGGAACACCTCCTGTGCACTAAATTGCCTGTATCCACCTTGCGTGATTGGGAGGAACACGCTTCCACCAATACTAATCCCAGCTACGATGGACTCATCTCGTTTTTACAACGTCGTATGCGTGTACTCGAATCGCTATCCGTCAACAAGTTGGATACGTCCTACACGGAACCCCTAACACCACTGCGTCGAACGAATTTCACGCGCACTAACAGTTTTGCTACTACCGATCACCACTACCACAAAAAGAAATGCGCTCTATGCAGCCAACCGCACATGACAACAAAGTGCCAGCGATTCCTTGCATGGATCCTGCACGACGCTACAACATAGTTGTAAATGCTCGGTTGTGTTTTAACTGCCTGCGGGACACTCATCACACACGAGATTACTCTTCGCCGTACAGATGTAAACACTGCAACGGACTACACCACACACTTTTACACGCACCACACAATACCGGAACACTTTCCACTGCACGTAAACCAGCTGCGCAAGGTGAACCTAGTAACACAACACACACCCACGACGATCACATACCCAACACACAACGTAGTTTCGCAGCGGTTCAAGCACACGTACTGCTTCAAACCGCTCTCGTAAATATTGTCGATGTACACGGAATCTCGCATCTTGCGCGAGCACTTTTGGACAGTGCATCGCAACCTAATCTAATGAGCAACCGGCTCGCTCGTAGATTAGGCTTGAAACACGACAACGTGAATGTTACCTTAAAAGGCTCAGAACTTTCGACAAGACCTGTAAGTAAATCGGTGCGAGCAACGATTGCTTCTCGTATTTCCGATTTCAATGCGGAGATGGACTTTTTGATCATAGACAAGGTGATCGCTGATTTGCCGGCGCATGATGTTTGTATCCGCGGCTGGAACATCTCATCCAAAATCGTTCTGGCTGATCCGCAGTTCTTCAAGTCATCCCCGATCGACATCATTCTTGGCGCTCGACATTACGCTTCTTTCTTTGCCAACCTGCGTCAGGATGATACATCTCCGGATCTGCCTTCCATGATGAACAGCGTGTTCGGTTACGTCATTATTGATTCCTGTCGTCCTACACCTCCTGATCCGCTAACCGATTGTACCGCATTTTCCAACGCTGTATGCAGGGTGTCCCTTGAACAATCGCTCGAACGCTTCTGGAAGCTGGAAGAGGTTAAAGTTACCAAACCTTACCCTCCCGATGACTAGCGATATGAAACGTTTTACAAAGAAACCACCCAACGCGATGATTTAGGCCGATACATCGTTCGCCTACCCAGAAGCCCCGACTTCAACGAAAAGCTCGGTGTGTTGAAAGCAGCAGCATTGCGACGTTTTCAGTTGCTGGAGAGAAGATTACGGTCACGTACGGTCTCACGCCATCATCGTTCCTAGCTACACGCACTTTGCTTTAACTAGCGGTAGATGAAGGTTTCGACTATTCGCCTGCTTGCTTTGCCCTCAAACGAAACTTTTACGTCGACGATTTCATTGGCGGAGCCGATACCGTGGAAGATGGGCTCCTTCTTCGTAAAAAGCTAGCTGGTGTACTTGCCAAGGGTAGATTCGAACTGCGCAAATGGGCCTCGAATAGGCTCGATGTGCTGTCTGGTTTGCGTGCTGATCAAATCGGTACGCAGTCGTTGTACCAGTTTATTCCCAACGCGACAGTGAAGACGCTTGGCGTCTGCTGGAAACCTGAATCTGATGAATTGTGCTTCGAACCCAACGTTCGTGACGAACCAACCGCACTTACCCGTCGATCCATTTTGTCATGCATTGCCAAAATGTATGTAGAAAGAGAAAGAGAATACTCTGTTCAATTTTTTGGTGGGTCGAGACAGTTCATTGGTTGGCGATTAGCGGGAGACTGATTAATTAGGCTTTGACGCTCGTTTTTATATCCGCGTGACGACACCCATTTCCGAGTGACCGATCGCTCTCTTTTTTTTTTTTGTATTCGGGTCACTCTAGTGACACTCATCCTACACGGCCTTTCCTGACCCTACAGACGGCTCGACTGTGGCCAAGGCTTTAACATATCTGCTGAAGTTGTCGTATTCCGCGGGCCTTCTGTCTAGGCATCTACCTTACGCACCTCATAGCGATCATTAGGCATCATCTTTGTCACCTCATATGGGCCATAGTATTTAGGTTTGACCTTTCGACCTACTACAAATTGTGTCACCGGCAATGCAACAAAATCGCCCACTTGGTATCGTTTCGCATCTCGTCTACGAAGATTATAATACTTCCTATTCTGCTCTTGTATCTTCGCAATATTTTCTCGTGCAATTTTACGTAAACCGTCACGTTCTTCCATGAAATTACCTTGCATCTCTTCTTCTAGCATCTTGACTAATTCCAATTCATTCTTCTTTTTCATCTTTACGCCTATAAGTACCTCAAATGGTGTCATCCGTATAGCTCTATGCCAACTACTGTTCATAAGTGTCTGCACTTTATCAACGTGTTTAAACCATTCGTCAGGCTTGTCTAATGATAGTTTCGTCAACATGGGAATAATGGTCTTATGCATGATTTCTACCTGCCCGTTTCCTCGTGGAACTCCCGTCACTATTCTATGTAATTCAATCGTATTATTCTTACAAAATTGTTCAAATAAGCTTGAGGTGAACGCAGTTCCCTGATCACTAATTATTCTCTTAGGATATCCAAACGTCTGTGCTATGACATTCAATTTTTTCACTGCTTCTTCTGCGTTAGTAGATTTTACTGGAAACAGCCACAAGAATTTCGAAAATGCGTCTACCACTGTAAATATGTAATTATAAGACTTTCTTGTAGACGGCATTGGGCCAAGATGGTCAATGTGAAAAGTATCCAAGGGCACATCCCCCTTCGGAATCGGATACAAGCTACCCTCTCTTTTTCCACGTTTCTTTTCTCCTAATATACGCCTCACGCACGAGGCGATACACTTTTCGATCTTTGCTTCTAATCCAGGTATAAAATACTCAGCATCAATTCTTTCTTTCATCTTCTTGACTCCGAAGTGTCCCTGCTCATGCGCTTCTTTAATTATCTCTACCTGCATTACTTCTGGTACAAGTAACCGCCTTAAATTCCCATCACCTTTATATACTATCCCGTTTTTTACACAGTAATCATCCAACTTACGATTTTGTCCAGCTCTTTCCAAAATTTTCTGTATCTCGTCATCTTCGCGTTGTGCTGCTGCCACCTTTTTGCTGATTATCGATGAAATCGCCATCACGTTCACGCGCGACAACACATCCACGTGCTTCATTCTGTCCGCTGCACGATGCTCGATCTCGTACTCAAACTCGGCTAACGCCACTATCCATCGACTGGTTCTCGCATCAGGATTCTTCTTCGCCACCGATTGCTTAAAAGCGATGCAATCTGTGATGATTTTGAATCGCTGTCCCAGCAGGTAATACCGGAACTTTTTCAGGGTCTCCACAACTGCAAGCGCCTCCAGCTCGAACGAGTGGTAATTCTTCTCGGCGTTGTTGGTCAGACGGCTGAAGAAATACGTCGGATGAAACTTGTTGTCGTCTTCTGCGCGTTGCATGAGTATGCCAGCCAGAGCTTCCTTGCTAGCATCGGTATGCACTTCTGTTTCCAGGCCTGGTTTGAAGATACGCAGTACCGGATGTTCGCATAAGGCCGTCTTCAGATCTTCGAATGCGCGTTGTACTTCGTCGTTAGCATGAAAAACTGCATCTTTCTTCAGCAACTGTGATAATGGACGTGCTCTTTCCGCAAATCGATGGACGAATTTTCGGAAGTAGCTGGTCAGTCCATAAAATCGTTGCATCTGCTTTGATGTTTTGGGCATTGGAAAGCCTTTCACTTTTTCCACTTTGCACTCGGATGGTTCGATCTTGCCTTCGTATATGGTGTATCCCAGATACTCCACTCGTCTTTGCAGAAAAGCGCACTTTTTCCAATTGAACTTAAGTCCAACCTTTTCTGCAACGTCTAATAAACGCCTTAGGGATTTCATCCCTTCTTTTTCCTCTTTCGAAGGTATGATGATATCGTCCACGAATGTTAATATTGTACCGTCATTAACCAACACTTGTAACATACAATTGATGAACCGTCCGAACGCACTTTCACTTATGCACAGCCCGAATGGCGCACGACAAAATTCGTATTGCCCTTCTTGAGTCACAAATGATGTTAAATGCCGACTTTTCTCCGCGATGGGTACGTGAAAATATGAATTCTTGAGGTCCAACGTAGAATACACCCGCGCATCAACTAACTTGTCTATCTGATCTTCGACTATAGGCATTGGGTACGAATCGCGCACTATTTTCTTGTTGAGATCTCGGTAGTCGACGCAAACTCTTCGCGTACCATCCTTCTTCGGCACAACCACTACCGCACTTGCGTATGGGCTATTAGACACTCGTATGATTCCGTCGCGTAACCACTCATCGATTTGCTTCTTAACGATTTCCCGTTCCATCGGTGCTAAGCGTCTCGGACACGCGCGCACTGGTTCTTCGTCACTCACGCGTATAATCAGTTCATTATTTCCCGTGGCGATCTTGATCGGGTGGTAGTTAGCTATCATATCACTCACCTCCTCACGGTACGTTGTGGGCACTTCCAACTCGTTGGTTTTTATCTGAATTTCACACATCCACTTCGCTGATTCGTCGTAATCAGGCTTTGTCGTCGTCGTTCCGTTTTCATCGTCACCTCTTTCCTCGTTGTCTTCGTACCTTGTGTCCAGCTTGTTGATTTTAACACCTTCATTGGTGATGGAGAATTTCTTCGTACACAAGAAATCCATCCCGAGCAGCATTGGTGTATTTAATGCGAATACTGGAACCATCGCAAAATTTATATTATACGTTTCACCATCCACGATCGCTGGAACACATACCTCTCCTAATGCTGTCATGCCATTGCCGCCGAGACCGTAGAGGCGTAACGATGACTTCTTCAATTGCTGTTCTTTTCGGGGAATTGACCGGAGCGCGTCTTCTCTTAGTAGTGTTGCTTCGCTGCACGTATCCACTGCCGCATTGTAAACAACTGACCCGATAGTAACCGGAACATTTGGCACGGTGGTAACTACACAAACATTCCTTGGTTCTTCGTTCTTCCTGGCATTCGTGCACTGTTTCGCGATGTGCCCGAAACTATTGCACCGAAAACATTTGGTGCCTTTCGGTTTATTTGGGCACATTGGTGATCGATGGAATTTGTCACCACAATTAAAACAACCGTCGTATTTGTCCGCAACTCGTCTGACCGCACTTGCCTTCTTTCTGCACTCGGGGAATCTGGCCATTGTTCTTGATTTTATGAAGATTCATTTGCTGCCGTAACTTCTCGTACACTTTGAGTTGCACTTTCAATTCTCTTAGAGAATTGCACTGCAGAAGGCAAGCTTTATTTCGTGGGTCGTCCTCTATTCCGCGAACTACATACTCACACAGTGACACTTCATCTACTTTTCCTCGCTTACCGATTTCGACCATCGCATACACATATTCCAGGAAACTTTCGTCGTTCTTCTTCTTTCTTTGCCTTAAGAGTTCGTGGATACTAGCACTCGATGTTGTTTCTTCGAACTCTTCGATTAGCGCTGACTTTAGCTGCTTCCATGACGCGACATTTGGCAAGCTCCGCACAAAGGCTTTTGCCGGGCCTTCCAGCAAACGTTTCGCATATACAAACTTATGCAGCTCCGACCAGCAAAACACCTTGCATTGGTCTTCAAAGTCCAAAATCCACGCCACAACACTCTCCCCTTTACCCGTAAAAGGGTTTAGCGCATCCTTCACGTCGTTGAAACCGATGATCACTGTTGCTGGCATTGCGTCCGTAAAATTTTCCACATCGCCGTATACGGATGCCTCCAAAACGCCATCCGCTTGGTTTTGTCGATCGTACTCGACGATCCTTGCTGCAAGTTCCTCCTTGGTTCCTGACATCGCTAGTCCTCGCGTTGCACACTTCTTCGTCAGCCCCACACGCGTGCACTCGTCTACCAGCGTCGCGATCAACTCTTCGTTACTCATCTTCACGTCCTCGTGCACACTTCACTTTGCTTCCTCACAGGTCACACACACACGTTGTCACTTCTTTTCGATCTGGTACACTACAGTGATATGTTCTGCACGTCGCTTTAATCTTCTTCAAGAGCGCACACACTTCGTCGTCTTCTTTAGATGCACACACTTCGTCGCCTTCGTCGTCTTCTTTAGATGCACACACTTCGTCGTCTTCGTCGTCTTCTTTAAGTGCACATACTTCGTCGTCTTCGTTAGGTGCACACACTTCGTCGTCTTCGTCGTCTTCTTTAACGTTCACACACTGTCGTATACACTTGCGTCTTGTTCTTTAACGTTCACATCGTCGTAAACACTCGCGTCGTCATAGTTTTCTTCGTTATCGTTCACTGCCTCTTCCCGGACGAGCCCCCATGTAGAAAGAGAAAGAGAATACTCTGTTCAATTTTTTGGTGGGTCGAGACAGTTCATTGGTTGGCGATTAGCGGGAGACTGATTAATTAGGCTTTGACGCTCGTTTTTATATCCGCGTGACGACACCCATTCCCGAGTGACCGATCGCTCTCTTTTTTTTTTGTATTCGGGTCACTCTAGTGACACTCATCCTACATGTATGACCCGCTCGGATTAATCGCCCCGATTATCATCCGCGCAAAGATGCTGATGCAAGAGCTGTGGCTACTGAGATCCGGCTGGGACGATCCCGTCCCCGATGACATCTGCAACAAGTGGAAAGCGATTCAGTCCGATAGGAACTCTCTTCGTGAATGTAAAATTAATCGTTATGTTCTCTTACCCCATTCTAAAGTAGAGCTCCACACCTTCACCGATGCCTCCGAGACAGTCTATGGCGCGTGCGCTTATGTGCGCTGTGAGAACGCATCAGGAGAGGTCCGAGTCAGGCTCCAAGCATCGAAGTCCCGGGTGGCACCTCTTAAACGCATCACGCTACCGAGGTTGGAGCTCAGCGCTGCTGTTTTGGGAGCTCATCTACACCACCGCGTAGATGAGCCCCAAACCAGCATCTACACCACCGCGTCTTCTGGTCCGACTCTATCGTCACACTGAACTGGATTGCGTCTCCCCCAAACACTTGGAAGACCTTTGTGGCCAATCGCGTCGCCGAAGTGCAGCACCATTCTCATCCCCGGCAATGGAGACACGTTCCCGGTTCATCCAACCTAGCGGATTTAGTCTCCCGTGGCATGTCCGCAGCAAGCATCACGCTAAGCACGCTGTGGAATTCCGACCCGGACTGGCTTGTGCTTCCGTCATCCCACTGGCCACACTCGAATCCTGAATCGATCGACGGAGTTGATCTCGAAATCCGTCAGGTGAGTGCGAATATCGTTAGTACACCAACTCATCCGTGGTTCGATATCGACTCATCTTACACCAGACTGCTGCGCATCATTGCGCATTGCATACGTTTTGCACGCAACGCAAAACAGAAGGCGCGCACCCAGCAGCTGTCGCCGTCTTCATCATCACTGATGATACCGCCACAATACATCGCCGCTGCCAAAACTGCTTTCTGTAGATTGGCACAAGACGCCTTCTCCCTAGAAATCCGACAACTGAAAAGAGGAGAAGCCTTAGCCAAGCAGTCATCATTACGCAAATTAAGCCCATTTATTGACGAGGAGGGTTTAATTCGGGTTGGAGGTCGATTGAAGCTGTCGCAACTGCCTTACCAATCGAAGCATCCCGTGGTACTTCCCAAGCATCACAAGCTCGCTCGCCTCATCGCAGAACACCATCACGAGGAGCTTAGGCACGCCGGCGGAAGACTCATACTGTCCCAGATAAGGGAAAGCAACTGGCCCCTCGACGGACGTCGGCTGGTGAAAAGCATCGTGAGGAACTGTTTCCGATGCAATCGTCAGGATCCTGCACTCGCCCAGCAGCCCATTGGCCAGCTTCCCCCCTCGCGCGCCACACCTGGTCGTTCATTCGCGGTTACTGGATAGGACTACGCTGGACCGCTCTACCTGAAGCCAGCACATCGCCGAGCCGCAGTCGTTAAAAGCTACTTGTGCGTTTTCGTGTGTTTCGCTAAGAAGGCCGTGCACTTGGAGTTCGTGGGGGACCTCACAACTGCCGGATTTCTCGCTGCTTTACGCCGATTCATTTCCCGACGGGGCCTTCCATCCCAAATGCATTCCGACAACGGGAAGAACTTCGAAGGAGCCGCACATGAGCTTGGGGAGCTTTTCAAGCTTTTCGAGGACGAGCAACACCGGAACACCGTCGCTGCTGTTTGTGCTGATAAGGGCATCGATTGGCACTTCACCCCTCCAAAAGCACCACATTTTGGCGGGTTATGAGAAGCCACCGTGAAGACAGCAAAGAGGCATCTCTATCGACACCTTGGCAGCACGAGGCTTTCGTACGAGGGTTACTGCATTGTCCTTTACCAAATAGAGGCAGCAATGAACTCCCGTCCCTTACTACCGCTGTCACTCCCGCACATTTCCTGATTGGGTCATCTCTACATGCCGTTCCTGAACCGGACTACACGCGTCTGAAATCCAGTACACTCGATGATCTTCAGAAGTGGCAGCTACTGGTTCAACGCTTCTGGAAACATTGGGTAACCGAGTACCTACAAGAGATGCAAAAAACCAACACACAGTCGGGCGGCAGCAACAGCAACATACTCACCGGCAGATTGGTTGTGCTGATGAACGAATAATCGCTACCAACTACGCGCTGGCCTCTTGTGCGCATCCTGCAAGTACATCCCGGGGCAGATAAGATCGTGCGCGTGGTAACATTAAAAACAGCGAAAGGTATAGTTACGCGTCCCATTACTAAAATATGTGTCTTATCTACTAATCAAGACCCCGCGATTTGCTAAGTTTATTGTTGTTGTTTGTTTTGACATTCGTCAAGGTGGGGAGGATGTTTGTACACAACCCTGACGTGTTGACAGTCGACGAAAGCACGATCGTGCTTTCGTTAAGTTGAGTATTAAATATAAGTGCACTAGGACAAATAAACTCTCTTACCTGCGAACTGCCAAGCAACACAAACGACGGTAATTATTCATCACTGCAGTAAAAAAAAAAAAACACATCCGAAAACTCCCGCGAACGAACAGCTTGGTATCAAGTTCTCTGCAACGAAAACTGAGATGCATATATCTTTTCTCTTTTTAGCGGCACGACAAAAAAACAGGGAGAAGAGACTATTTGACCCGAAAATTTATGTCTTTTTGAACGGTGAAAAGGTATCAACTACCGACAATTTTCGATACCTTGGTGTTTGGTTCAATTCAAGGCTAAACTGGAGTACACATATCACCCATCTGGTGCAAAAATGCAGTAAAAGAATCAACTTTCTAAGGGCAGTCACAGGATTCTGGTGGGGCGCACATCCATCAGACGTCCTGAGACTGTATAAGACAACGGTACTATACGTGTTGGAATATGGCAGCATATAATTATGAGCCGTTATTCCACACTTTATTAAATTACCGATCCGTCCGCTGTCACGGCTTGAAGCAAAGAGAGTGGTTCGCTCTATCTGCTGCGTTATCGTCCTAACGCAGGTGAGCTCTCATCTAGCAGCGCGTCTATTATTCCTTGTTTAATGCTTAACACTAGAACTTAATCTAGTTACCATAATTATAACTATATGCTTCCATTGGGCATCCATCCAACACGCATATCCTCAAACTAGAGAGGCTACAGTATCGTTGTCTTAGATTCCCACTAGGGAGCATGAAATCAACACACAACATGTCCCTAGAAGTGATGACCGGAGTGATGCCGCTGAAACTACGTTTTGAAATGCTGTCGCTTTGCCTTCTAGTCCGTTCTTCAATATCAAATCCCTTGATCGAAGAAAATTTTAAAGCACTTCTAGAGACAGGTTCTAAGAGCAAGATCTTGAAAATCTACGAAGATTTTGTTGCCCTACAAGTGCATCCTAGCGCTCCATAGGCATTAAACCGTGCTGCCCTTCCTGAGACCTACAGTTCCCTTTTAACAACAGATTCCTCGTTGCACGAGGAAATTAAGACCGTACTGAATGATCTTCGCCCGATGGTAGTTCCGGGCATTTTCAGGAATAAGTATGTGTTAAGACTTATGTATATATTCAATAGCATAGGTTCCTCTTCTCACTCCCATTCCTCTTTTGTACCCTTTCCAACCAACCGCATGGAAATTTCCATAGAGTTCTTCTCGCTTTCCTCGGTTCTACTTACTCCTTCATAACATCCGATCTACAAATATCCTTACCCTGAACACACGCATATAGGAAGACCGGATGCAAGGAAGAACAAAAGATTACCCTGGCCGATCGTAAACAATTCGCGAGAATTGGGCTGTGTACGCATCGGTCAGGATGCGTAACTACTCATGCTGACTCTCCTTCGCATTGCGGTCTCCTTTGCACTGCTTAACAATTTCTCTATTCAAAAAAGGGTATAAAAAGGGGTTGCATCCCTAATTAACAAGAGTCGTCTACAAACCTTCGTACAAGAGTCATCTTCAAATCATCGGAAAGTTCAGTTGCTAACCTAAGCTATCAGTTACGCGTCACACCAGCTAATAAAGATTACTTCAATCGTTGTGTCGAAACATTTGGTCCTTCGAACCGGATCAGCATCTAATACGAACGGTACTGTGAAAGTTACATCGGATCTCAATATCGATTTCTGACGATATTGTGAGAGATTGAAGTAATTCGCAGATTACAATATCTAATGCGGACGGTATTGTGAACGACACTTTATTCTTACTGAAAGCCTATTGCGAACGGCTTATGTGTGTCTAAGTTGTATGTACGTGTATGCTAGTGTATTTGTGTGTATGTGCGTGTATGCGAGTGATTGTGTATGTGCGTGTATTGACAGCGTGTGTGTACGTGCATCTTAGAAGCGAACTATAGTGCAGTGAATTAAAAGACAATGCCTATTGAACATTCGCCTGCAAAGTCAGCTGTTGAAGTAGCTGATCAAACTCAAACCTCGAACCTTGACTTCAGCTGTGAAGTGCAAGTCGATCTTAGCTAAATTGAACGTACAAGGAGCCATTTGGAATGGCAACTCGAACGCCTGGAGAAAATGTTCCAAGACAAACCAACCGAAGTGTACGCAGTGCGAACCATTTCCGATCGTTTGAAGTAGTTAGCGGAGCAATACAATGCGTTGTTTGCCACTTTCCTTGAATCGGTACCTACTGACCAGATTTCTAACACGTCCAAAAAATATGCAGAGTTCGATGATCGTGTGTTCGAATTAACGACCAGAATCGAACACCAGCTAGCGAGTCTTACACCCTTACCTGTGACACCAAACCCGTACCTTGAAACTGACCCGAAGCTGGCAGCACAGAACCGCGTAAAATTGCCAGAAATCAACCTACCGAATTTTGATGGCAACTTAAAAGACTGGCCTGCATTCCGCGATGCGTTTAAATACCTCATCGACTCCTCCGAACAATTAACGGACTGTGATAAGCTGAGCTACCTAATCGCTTCTCTCACAAAAGAGGCTCGTACTGTTGTCGATGCAATCAGCATAACTGCAGCAAAATATTCCGTAGCATGGAACCTGCTCACGGATCGCTACGAGAATAAGTATGTCCTTATTAAGATATACGCTGAAGCGCTCTTTGCAATCCAACCGATAAGAAAGGAGTGTTCAGACGTGCTAAACAGACTGGTGGATGAGTTCGAACGATATCTAAGAATGTTGGAAAAGGAAGGAGAGAATGTCGACAACTGGAGTACTCTGCTGGTGTTCCGGTTATGTTCTCTGCTAGATCCTGCTACCCTACGACACTGGGAGCTACATCGCAAATCCACAAACATTCCGACATATTCAGACCTGATTGCATTTTTGCGCAGTCATAGTCACATCCTAAAGTCCATTAGTAAGCCATCTAACAACAGAATACCAGAACCCGCACGCATCATTAACAGTGTTTCCAGACCACCAATGTTCAGACAACAAGCCATCCATACTACCGTCGAAAGTTCAGCAAAGTGTTTATTGTGTGATGGCAACAAACATTCCATATTCCAGTGTGAGAAGTTCAGCAATCTCAGTGTTTCAAACAGAAGAACCCTAGTGCAATCGAAAGGGCTGTGCTTCAATTGTTTATCACCATCGCATTATCGAGCACAATGTAAATCCAGTGGGTGTAAAGTTTGCGGATCCAAACACCACACCATGTTGCACCTTAACGAACCTGTACAAATTACCCCTGACACCGAACCTACCGCCGGACCCCGAGCGGGTACATCATCACCTTCGTTGGTACATTGTTCAACGAACGAAAGGAATACAACCGTGCTCCTGCAAACAGTCGTATTGCATGTTCTAGACTCAAACGGTCAACCGCATTTAGTGCGCGAGTTAACAACCTGCGTTGTCAACACAGCATTTTCTAGTGTTGTCAACCGCCACCGGCCCGATTGCACACGATCAGCAAACAGCGTCGATCAGCAAATCGTGTTGATCGTCTGATCCAGTTACCGATTGCAAAACATGCAATCGCCGAATCAGCAATAGTCATCAAGAATCGTCAATACCTTTCCCTTCCCCAACCAATTCCCAATAACGAACTTATATGTAAATCAAACTTAATAAACTCACTCCGATTTTGGCCGCAGAACAAGCAAGTCTCGATTTCCTTCGTCCGTGTCCGAACCCTATAGTTTTAACTCGCGCTTTGCTTGACTCAGCATCGCAACTCAACGTAGTTACTGCACGATTGGTCCAACGTCTTCGCATTCCCAGACGACGCGAACATCACACCATCGGAGGAATTGGACAATCGACAACCATATCGAAGCATGCAGCTCATCTCGTGCTTCAATCCAGATGCAGTAATTTCGCTACATCCGCCAAGTTTCGGATCTTAAACCAGGTGACGCGCGATCTTCCCGTTTTAAAGGTAGATACCTCGAAATGGGAGATGCCGGAACATATTGTGTATGCCGATCCTTCCTTCTGCGACCCCGGACCGATCGATCTCATCATCGGAGTAGAACTCTACTTTGAAATCGTAGAAGAAGGAATGATAAAACTACCTTACGGAAAGCTGTCTCTGCAGAAAACTACTTTGGGATGGGTAGTATCTGGTAGAGTCGCGCTTAATCAACCTAACCCGAACCCATCTGTCGCCGTGCACGCCTGCAGTATGTCGATAGAAGACCAGCTAAGCAAGTTTTGGGAGCTTGAATCTTGTCAGTCCTCCAGTGTGCTGTCCATGGAGGAAACGCTGTGTGAAAAACAGTTTGTCGAAACAACAGTTCGGGATGCAAATGGTCATTTCATTGTGCATCTTCCGAAAAGGGAAGAGAAACTTGCTCTTCTTGGAAACTCTAAAGAAATTGCCATCCGTCGATTTCTATCTTTAGAGCGTCGACTATCATCTAACCCAGACCTGAAAAGAGCTTATTCGGACTTCATAGACGAATATCAGCAGCTAAATCATATGAAAGAAGTGACCGATCAGGAGCTAACAGAAACATCATCATCATACCATCTAACTCATCACTGTGTGGTTAGACCAGACAGCACCACGACGAAGCTAAGGGTAGTGTTCGACGCATCGTGTGCATCAGACTCCGGAATATCGTTGAACGATGTTCTAATGATCGGACCCACCCTACAAGATGATCTGCTTTCCATCCTTCTTCGCTTCAGAATGCCGAAATACGTGATGATTGCAGACATTGAGAAAATGTACCGGCAGATTATCGTCAACGAAAATGACCGTCCGTTGCAACGCATCATCTGGCGTAATTCTCCAACTGAAAAATTACGTACCTTTCAATTGAATACGGTAACATATGGTACATTCTGCGCACCGTATTTAGCCACCAAAACTTTACATGTGCTCGCTGAAAATGCAACTACAACACATCCTGAAGCTTCTGCAATCATTAAGCAAGATTTCTACATGGATGACATGCTGACCGGCGTCAATACAATCGAAGAAGGAGTGAAAGTATGTCATCAACTGAGGGAGCTGTTAGCATCTGGTGGATTTTGCTTACGAAAATGGTCGACCAATTGCCAAGACATCTTAAAAGACCTTCCAACCAATCTACAAGACGAACGCAACACCTACGAGTAGGATTCTAAAAATGCGGTTATCAAAACGCTTGGATTGAAATACAATCTATCCGGCGACTATTTCATGTTTGATATACCGAAGTGGTGTCATGCAGATTTCATCACCAAACGGATCGCCGTATCAGATATAGCCAAAATATTTGACTAACTGGGATTGGTTGGACCCGTAATCGTTACGGCAAAAATATTTCTCAAGAATTTGTGGATGAAACAACTAACATAGGATGAACCTCTGGACCATGAAATGCAAACCCGATGGCTAACCTTTCGAGAGCAAATGATACAACTTAAAGCAGTAAGCATCCCTCGTCGAGTACTTTCTCATCAACCAAATCACCTACAAATGCATTGTTTTTGCGATGCATCAGAACGAGCATATGGAGCTGTAATTTACATTCGATCCGAAGATCCATACGGAAGAGCTACATCTAATCTCTTCACTGCCAAATCGAGAATAGCACCGCTTACCAATTCTCGCAAGCAAAGGAGAATTTGCTTACCGCGGTTGGAATTGTCTGCCGCACTCTTATCTACACATCTGTACGAGAAGGTGATCAACGCCTTAAAAACACTAGTAGAGACATTCTTCTGGTCGGACTCTACTATAGTACTTCACTGGTTGGCTTCAAATCCATCTCGTTGGAAAACTTTCGTCGCCAACAGAGTATCGGTAATCGGTAACAGAGTAATCCAACATATGACGTTCGGGAAGAAATGGTGCCATGTTCCGGGGAAGCAGAATCCTGCGGATATAATATCTCGAGGAATGGATCCACATCTCCTTGAGTCATCCAGCATGTGGTGGCACGGACCCGAATGGCTCATCAAACCAACATCAGAATGGCCTGTTACCAACACAACGTTAATAGCTGACCTCGAAGCAGACGCATTAGAAGAACGTCAACAGTCGCTGGTAACACAAGTGGTACCAGTTAATCCAATCTTTGGGCTTCGATCTACATAGCCTGATCTTCGACGTTTGGTCGCTTGGCTGCATCGATTTATATACAACTCCAAGCGAATCAATCGCGCAAGCAGACGCAAGTCACATCTAACGTTAGAGGAGCTTGACATCGCTACAAAATGCTTAGTTCGTCTAGCGCAAAGTGAAGCCTTCGGTTCTGAAATGGCAGCTTTATCGAAGGGCAAACCTATAGAGAAAACCTCGTCTCTTAAGCCACTAACACCGTACGTGGAAGATGGATTGCTTCGAGTTGGAGGTCGACTCCGACACGCTGCTGTACCACACGACCAAAAGCATCCATTTTTACTTCCAGCAAACCATCCACTGACCGACACAATAGCGGAGTATTATCATCGCAAGCTTTTCCATGCTGGTCCACAGCTTCGCACAACCAGCATGCAAGAAAGATTTTGGCCGATACGAGCCAAAAATCTGGCCAGAAAAACTGTACATTCCTTTCATCGATGATTCCGCTCTCGACCAACACCACTGCAGCAAATCATGGGTGATCTTCCGGCTGAACGAGTGACGCCAACTTTACCTTTCATACGAACTGGTGTCGATCTGTGTGGTTCCGTTAACTATCGAGCATCTCATCGCAAGGCACAACCGATCAAAGGATACGTTGCGATATTCGTCTGCATGGTAGTTAAAGTGGTTCACATCGAACTAGTCGCTGACTTATCAACGAATGCTTTTCTTGCTGCACTACGAAGACTTATTGCTCGTCGAGGCAAACCGGCCTTGATTGAATGTGACAACGCTAAAAATTTCATTGGAGCATCACGTGAAATTGCTTCACTGACGAAGCAATTCAACAACCAATGGCGAGCAACGGTAACAACAGCATGCATCGAGGAAGGAATCCAGTTCAAATTCATACCTCCCCGCTCGCCTAATTTTGGAGGGCTCTGGGAGGCCGCGGTAAAATCCTTCAAAACTTCCTTCCATCTGCGGCCCACGTTGGGAAATGCTGTCTTCACGAGTGAAGAACTGAACACCTTACTCATCCAGATAGAAGGGTGTCTTAACTCCAGACCTCTAACTCCACTATCGAACGAACCATCAGACCTCGAAGTGCTTACACCAGGGCACTTTCTTATCCATCGTCCCATCGTATCCCTGGCTGAACCATCACTAGAAGACATCCCAGTGAATCGTCTCGACCGATGGCAACAAGTGCAGGAATATCTACGACGTCTTTGGAAACGATGGTCAACTGACTATCTATCAGGCCTGCAGCCTCGAACGAAATGGACGCAGAAAAGAAACAACGTACAGCTCGTAACAATGGTGCTGCTAAAGGAGGACGGACTACCTCCTTTCAAATGGTGTCTCGGACGAGTGACACAAATCATCGCAGGAGCAGATACCAAAATACGGGTAGTAATAGTCAAAACCAAAGACGGGGAATACAAACGATCGATTTCCAAAATTTGTGTGCTTCCGATTCGCGAGCAATCAACGGAAGAATCAAATAAGCTTATAATGTAATTGAATTATTGAGTAATTCAACGCGGGGGAGTATGTTAAGGCTTATGTATGTAGAGTGGAGAAATTTAACAAGAGTGAGCGGCTAGCAGCGAGTTGAGGAGTTAGCGGCGAGCAGCGAATTGGGCTAGGGAGAAGCTATATAAGCCTCGCGTGTCGTTACGTCGGGAGATTGATCCGACGCTGCCTGCAAGTTATCGACCCATCAGTCTGCTGAGTGCTCCCGGTAAACTCTTCGAGAGATTAGTTTACTGGAGGCTTCGCGATGCAGTCGACGAGCGGCAACTCATCCCAGCGGAGCAGTTCGGTTTCCGGTCCGGCCATTCCTCCACACTACAGCTTCTTTGGCTCAAGAACACCATCCATAGAAACAAACGAGTTTCCAAATCCACCGCTGTCGTCCTGCTGGACATCGAGAAGGCGTTCGACAACGTGTGGCACAACGGGCTCATCCACAAGTTATGCAGGTTCGGGGTTCCAGCTCACCTGGTGAACATCCTGCACAACTATCTACAACAGCGGACGTTCCGGGTCGTCGTCTCCTCAACTGCCTCTGGTGCTGCTACAGTACCAGCCGGTGTTCCGCAGGGCAGCATATTGGGGCCTTTGCTCTATTTGCTGTACACTGCGGACCTGCCGACCCTTCCCGTCGGTGCGGACATGTTCCTGTTTGCAGACGACATGGCCATCGCGGCGAAGGGTAGGACGTTGGCAGAGTTGAGATGCGGCGCTCAACGTTCGCTGACCATCATCGGACAGTATGCTTCCAGCTGGAAGATCAAAATCAACCACTCCAAGACCCAGGCGATGATCATCCCGTCAAAACAGCTCATCAATCCTCAAACCCAGCACATCTCCATCGACAGCATCCGGTTGCCGTGGAAGACGACGGTGCGATACCTCGGGATCACCATCGACAACCGTATGCTGTTCCATCACCACACCAAGCAAACATCCATCCGCTTGCTCATCCTACTGAGGAAGTTATATCCGCTCATGAACAGACGCTCCAAGCTACACCCATCCAACAAGATAGCCATCTACAAACAGATCGTCCTGCCCACAGCAACGTACGGCATTCCTGTCTGGCGTACCTGTGCAAGGACGAACCTGCTGAAGATACAAACCAGCTGCAATAGAATCCTCCGACTAATTCTGGACGCTCCCAGCTGGACACGGCTTGAGGAGCTCTACGATGCAGCGAACACAGCACCATTCGACGTTATAGCAGACAACATCATCAACCGGTTGCAGACTTCAGCAGCGGTTTCCACACACCAGCAGGTGAAAAACCTGATATTTAGAGAATAAGCTAGTTTTAAGATAGTAGTTTGATTTAGTTCCTAAGTTGTTAATTACTTTGTAAGTTTAAACTAACAATTAGCCTAAGTGCATACAACATCATTATTTAATTACAAAAAAGAACTGCCTCTTGGCATACAAAACGACAAGAGCGCTGAAAAACATTTCAGTTGATTCTCGCGATAATATGTAAAAAAAATATTAATTCTAAGATATCCATCAATAAATTCTTTAAACTTAAAAAAAAAAAAAATAAAACGTCGGGAGATTAGTATAACGCGGGAAGCCGAACAGAGAAGGATTGGTGAAATAAAATCTGGTGGAATCGATTCCGCGCGTGTTCCTGTTTATACTTAATCTCACTTACATGTATATATTCAGTAGCATAGGTTCCTCTTCTCACTCCCATTCCTCTTTTGTACCCTTTCCAACCAACCGCATGGAAATTTCCATAGAGTTCTTCTCGCTTTCCTCGGTTCTACTTACTCCTTCATAACATCCGATCTACAAATATCCTTACCCTGAACACACGCATATAGGAAGACCGGATGCAAGGAAGAACAAAAGATTACCCTGGCCGATCGTAAACAATTCGCGAGAATTGGGCTGTGTACGCATCGGTCAGGGTGCGTAACTACTCATGCTGACTCTCCTTCGCATTGCGGTCTCCTTTGCACTGCTTAACAATTTCTCTATTCAAAAAAGGGTATAAAAACAAATCCCCAAGTAGATGCCACTAACCACAGATACAAAAGACTTTTCTCAATAGCTGAACTAAACTATTCCCTCAGAAAATGTCAGGGCAAATCTTCCGGCACTGACAACGTAGGGTATCCTTTGCTGAAAAACCTGCCCCCGTATGCGAAACTAATACTTCTTAACATTTACAATAGCATCTGGTCCACCGGGAATATCCCGGCGGACTGGAAAGGCAGTTTAACAGTTCCGATTCCTAAACCCAAAAAACCCATTAATGAAATAGATAGTTACCGTCCAATCTCGCTCCTTAACTGTATTGCTAAGGTGTTGGAAAGGATGGTAAACCGTAGATTAACACGGGAACTACAAGACCGTAATCTCCTTAGCAATAACCAGCATGCGTTCCAGCCGGGTAGAGGTACGGAAACGTACTTTGCCAAGCTGGACGATCTATTAGATAAAGCCACCAGTAGAGACCACCACATAGACCTAGCAATCATAGACCTATCCAAAGCCTTTGACCGAACCTGGCGTCATGCCATCCTTACACAACTGTCTCGTTGGGGCTTTGGTGGACTTTTAACCAACTTCATTGATAGCTTCCTTACGGACAGGACATTTAGAGTACAAATAGGAACCGAACTATCCAACCCCTACACACAAGAGAATGGTGTTCCGCAAGGGGCCATTCTCTCTCCAACCCTTTACCTCATCAGTATGGAATCCCTTTTTTGCTCCCTTCCCACAGAAATCCAAGCATTCCTCTATGCAGACGATATTATCCTGGCCTCTTCATCTCATACTGCTTGCGAATCTCGTAAACTCCTGCAAACAGGGGTTGACAAGGTTCGACAGTGGTCGAGATGGACTGGCTACGAAATATCACACACAAAGTCCAAAATCCTCCATATCTGCAAACACTGCTCTTGCAGTCAACGACGACCTTTAATAGGACACCGATACCCAACACAAAGATAGCCGACATACTCGGCGTAACCTTCGACAGTAGGCTTTCTTTTCTTCCACATTTCAACAGGGTCAAGAAGGAAGCAAACAACCGGCTGAACTTGTTCCGGATGCTTGGAACCGGCAAAGCTCGGGCCACCCGTTCAACCCTGAACCGCATCATCAACGCCTGGCTCCTACCCAAACTACTCTACGGCATCGAGATTGTTTCCCGCGAGCGAGCAACCTTAGAGGAGAGTGTAGCACCCGTCTACCATACAGCCATCCCCTACGCTACTGGTGCTTTTGTCACCAACCCGATTGTTTCACTCCTCTGCGAAAGCGGTTTTTTTCCATTTCACCATATCATCACCAATAGACTCATGGCAGCGGCAGCCCGGATCCTTGCGAAAGGAATCGACGCAGCTGCTCTCATCGCCAGAGCTAACTACAATCTGCAACAACTCACCAACCACCAGCTTCCTCCGATCATCCCATCCAGCCGCCGGGGAACACGTTCCTGGTACCATAGCACTCCTGCCATAGACTGGGAACTGAAACAAACTCTCCGGGGAACCGGAAAAAGCAGCCACATCGCCAATACCACCTTTACGCACCTGATCCGGAACAAATACCAGCACCATCACCACATCTACACAGACGGCTCCGTTAATCGGGATTCAGCCGGCTGTGGGATCCATTCCAGCCTCGAAAATTGCGCCATCAAGCTCCCTAACCACACCTCTATCTTTTCAGCCGAAGCAATAGCCATCCGTCTTGCCGCCAATGAAGGACTTCGGACCGACATTCCGAACGTCATCTTCACCGAGAGCGCTAGTGTTCTGGCAGCCCTTCAACACGGTTCCTCAAAAGACCCACACATTCAGCTCCTAGATAACATCCTTCCATCTCCTGAAATAGTCCTCTGTTGGATTCCGGGTCATTCCGGAATCGACGGAAACGAGAAAGCCGACCGTCTTGCCAACCAAGGTCGGCTCCGTCCGGCCGAACCGCACAGCTCTCTTTCGCGCCGTGACGCCATCCGCTTCACTAACGCAATAGTCGCTCAACACTGGAACACCACCTGGCACAACCTAGACATCTCCACAAAACTCCGCTCCATCAAGCACAACACCTCACCCTGGGACGATCCCGATTCCAGCCACATCCAACGAGTCTTTTCCCGGCTTCGCATTGGTCACACCCGCCTGACCCACTCCTACCTGCTCGAAAGATCCAGTCCTCCACTCTGCAGCTTCTGTGGCCTCGACATTACCGTCCGCCACATCCTTACCGATTGCCATGGATACACTACACACCGAACCACCTGCCAGCTAGATACCGACCTAGCCATCATACTGTCTCGCGACAAGCAACAGCAGAACCGCCTCATCCGATTTTTACACATCAGCAACCTGTACCGAGAACTATAAATTATAGCATAGTAGTTTCCATTTTACAAAAAGAACAATAGTTAAGCAATAGTTCAGCCATAGTTTTTACCACACATATGTAACAATAGACAGGAAAGAGGCGAATGAAGTCTCAAAGAGCCAAAGCCTCTATAAATAAACGAAAAAAAAGTCGTCTACAAACCTTCGTACAAGAGTCATCTTCAAATCATCGGAAAGTTCAGTTGCTAACCTAAGCTATCAGTTACGCGTCACACCAGCTAATAAAGATTACTTCAATCGTTGTGTCGAAACAGTATGGCTTCTTAGACCAAAGTAGCCAGTATTATACTGATGGATATTCCTCTAAGGAGGGCACCGGTGTTTTTTTACACCGCAGAACTAACCGCAATCTTTTACGCACTATTTATGATAGCAGCGAGACCTTCGGATCAGTACTTTATCTTCACAGATAGCCTTAGCGCTATTGAAGCACTAAGATCCCCGAAGGCTGTTAAGAGTCAGGATTACCTTACCATCAAAATCATAGAACTGCTTGGCTCAATGTTCGACAAGGCGTTCAAGATTTCGCTAATTTGGGTACCTTCTCATTGTGGAATTCTCGGCAACGAGAAGGCAGACTTACTGGCCAAAACAGGTGCCCAACAAGGCGCCTTTTACGACCGTCCAATCTCGCCGAGACATTCACAAAGCTACGTGGGTGTCTCCGGATGGAGCCACTTCCAATCAGATAGACCACGTGTAGATTAGCCGCCGAAGACAGTCGAGCTTGTTGAACGTCAGAACGTATCGAGGGGCCAACATCGATTCTGATCACTATTTGGTTGGCTTAGTGATTCGTTGCAGAAACGCCCGTCCTCGCGTCAATGGGGGCGAAGTTAATAAGCAGGCTCGGCTCAACACGGAATCCCTAAAGGATAGTCACGTCCAACAGGAATTCAAATCCGCTTTAGGTGAGGCTCTACTACCAGAAAACGAATATGAAACTACGAGCGAACGGTGGAACGCTCTAAAAACAAAAATAATAAGCTGTGTCAATTCCACACTCCCACCACGTCGGAGCAACACAAGATCTGGCTGGTTCGACAAAGAATGTAGACAAGTGACAGAACGTAAAAACTGCGCATACCGAGTAATGCAGCAGCGGCATAGGTGATCTGCTGTCGGAATAAGGATGGGGATCTGCTCAGTTACCAGAAGTCCTCTCGCGATGTGCTCAGTACTTTGATGAATTGCTAAATGATCAGTTCAACGAACAGCTAGAGGCTACACTAGCAGACGATATCATGCTACTGCCCCCTAGCATAGATGAAACACGAATGGCCATCCGTCGGCTCAAGAACAACAAGGCACCAGGCACCGATGGAATTGTAGCCGAACTGATCAAAACGGTGGTGCAGCACTCGAACAGGAAATTCATCAAATTATTACTGAGGTATGGGATAGCGAATCGATGCCTTGTGATTGGAATCTTGGCACCATCTATCCCATATATAAGAAGGGAGATAGGCTAGAGTGCAGCAACTACAGGGGTATTACGGTGTTGAATACCGCCTACAAGATTTTCTCTCTAATCTTACAAGATCGACTTGTCCTATTCGTTGAAGAGATAGTCGGAAACTATCAGAGAGGATTCCGAAACGGAAAATCACGATGCGGCAAATCTTGGAGAAGATGGCGGAGCAACAGCTCCACTCTTACCATCTCTTCATTGATTTTAAAGCCGCCTATGACAGCATAGCCAGGGTAAAACTGTACGACGCAATGAGCTCTTTTGGAATCCCGGTCAAGGTTACCAGGCTTGTACGAATGACAATGGCCAACATCACATGCCAGGTGAAGGTGGATGGAAAACTCTAAGGGCCCTTTGCTACCACCAAGGGCCTGCACCAGGGAGATGGGCTTGCCTGTCTCCTCTTCAATCTGGCGCTAGAGAGAGCCATCCGTGACTCAGAGATGGAAACTTCGGGGACCATCTTCTACAAGTCAATCCAGATCCTGGCATACGCTGATGACATAGACATCATTGGTTTGAGGCTCTCCTATGTAGCAGAAGCTTATCAAAGGATCGAGCGTGCGGCACAGACCCTCGGGTTGGAGATTAACGAGGCGAAAACCAAAATGATGGTGGCACCACCAGCGGCCCAGCTAACAAACACTGATCTACGCAGGGGTGATGTACAGATAGGTGACCGCACCTTCGAAGTCGTCCAAAACTTCACCTATCTGGGGTCAAAAGTCAGCACCGACAACAACATTGATGTTGAGTTACGCGCACGGGTGCTGGCTGCCAACCGGTCATACTACAGCCTGAGGAAACTTCTCCACTCTAAATACCTGTCGCGACGGACGAAGCTGGGATTGTACAGAACATTTATAGTCCCAGTACTCACATACGCCTCTGAGACATGGACTCTGTCCAAAACTGACGAAGCCCTCTTAGTCGCGTTCGAGAGGAAGATGCTCAGAAGGATTTTTGGCCCCGTATGTGTGGAAGGACAATGGAGGAGCCGCTACAACGACGAGCTCTACGAGCTGTACGATGATCTCACTATCGTACAGCGCATTAGACTCGCCAGGCTCCGGTGGGCTGGTCACGTCATGAGAATGACAGCGGACGACCCAGCCCGTAAAGTCCTTTTAGGCTGTCCACACGGACAGAGGAGGCGTGGTAGGCCCAAATTGAGATGGAGTGATGGCGTTGATGCGTCCGCCAGAACGGCCGGGATAACGAATTGGCAGACGACGGCGCTGAACCAAAGCGGTTGTAGCGCCTGATAGGCAAGCAAGTAAGATCTCGGCCCGAGAGTTTCTTCGCCTACCACAGCAACTATTCCTGTCTCTCTGGCAGAGCATGTGGGAGGCGGACGAACTCAGGCGATTCCTTTTCTTGTTTTCTCCGCAAGTGTCCCTGCGGCCTTGGTTCGGTGAGGACTCTGTGGACCGGGCATTCATACGCATGATGTCTCGACTTATGTCGAATCATTTCGCGTTGAATGCACATCTGCAGCATATAACTCTGGCTCAGACGAAGGTGTGTGGCTGCGGTGACGGATTTGACGATGTGGATCATCTTCTGTGGTCCTGCATGGAGTTTGAAACCGCAAGACCCTCCTTGCTGGGCGCATTCGAGAGCATCGGCAGACGACCGGGTGCAGAAATAAGAGAAATTTTGGCGACTAGGGACCTCGCTTACATGAGGCTCATCTTCCGATTCGCCAGAGAAAACGGACTTATCCTTTGATCCCGCATCCTCATTATCCTTTCAATCTTAAGACATTCCCATACATTCCTTTTTTGTTATTTGTTGTATGGTATTTGTCTTAAGTGTTTTATGTTGTGCAACGGGTGATCCGTTGATGAAGCAACAGTATCCGGGGCCAAAGTCGATACTGTCGTAAGAAGAGAAGCAGACTTTTCAGTAACAGTGTTCCTCATTTCTCAGCCTTGATGGGGCGGGCCCGGCCTGGCTGGCATTGGGTTCGGAGGTGATCGGCGGGTTCAACCCCGTGATTAGCAGAGACCCTGCTGTTGTGGAATGGAACTCTTCGATAGCTTCTGAGTTCGATGCTAGCTAGGTCGAGCTTGGGCTATCACTGCTGGGCAGTTTAACGAACACTGTTCACAGGCAAATGTTTGTGCTCTCAAAATTGTTGTTTATTTTTCTGTTTTGTTTCAGTCCAGATCCATTACACGGAAGGATGGAGTTCCGTGTTAACAAAACTTTTGCAGCAACACAGTCATATACAGCAATAGACCCGGATCAACAATAGAACTGGACAAACACTCCGAAATATTCACACATCCACAACGAAGCACGTCCGGCATAAGGCGAAATATCAGGGAGGAAATGCCTTGGTAATTTTTTTGTGTTTTTTGGACATTTGAACTTTGTCAGCACATGCGGTGCTGACAATACGGCTTCAAGCAGTCATAATTAAAAATAAATAAATAAATAAATAAATAAATACTACGAGCTCTAAGAACGGGAAACCCCATCTAGGCAAAATTAAGATTTGGCGTAGATCAAGAGCAATTTAGTTTGCAAAAAGATTGCTTGATGCGTGGTTGCCGAGTAAACATACCTCCTACGTTGAGAATGAAAGTTCTTCGTGAACTTCACTCAACACATTTTGGCAAATCACGAATGAAATTTCTTGCTCGCAGCTACTGCTGGTGGGAAGGCATAGACAGGGATATTGAAAACCTGATCAATGACTGTATTTCCTTTCAGTCAGCAAAAGCAAATCCACCCAAGATTTCATTTCATTGTTGGGAACAACCAACAGAACCTTTCCAAAGAATTCATGTGCATTATTCTGGTCCATTCATGGGGTTTTACTACCTCATCTTACAGTCGCTATCCAACCTCCGCTGCGTGTAGACGTAAAAATCGAGGCTACGAAAGTGCTAAACCACAGACAACAAATAGTGATTACTGATAATAACGAGCTTACCCACGATGGGTCATAGCTCCCACAAAAATAAAAAGCGGCCGATCCCCATGGGAACTGCTACCAGGCCGAAACGCAGAATACTGCCAAACATACAACAGTGTGCAGCAAATCCATACGCACCGTTAATATCGTTTGATGACAACGAGATCGACATCACTCATACCAGTCCCAAACCGTCCGGCAACGTCAAGCCAGAGCACGCACCACCACCAATAACAGTCGCCAGCTCTAATGTTCCGGACATCCACAAAAAGATCATGGCATCTGGTGTCATGCGCTATACAACAGCGACTACCTACAAAGGTATTATAGTCCGCACCACTACCACAGCAGATTTCAAAGCAGTTTGCCAAAAGCTAAAATCGACAAATACGGAGTTCCACTCTTACCAACTACACGAGGACAAAACGACTAAAATCGTCCTAAAAGGCCTAATCGGCATGCCAACTGAAGAGCTTAAACAACTTCTACAGCAAGAACAAATCAACCCGTTAGCTATAAAAAAGCTACCCATCAGGCAACAGCGCTATGACCAGCAGGCATTGTACCTGTTGCACTTCACCAAAGGCTCAGTAGACATGAGTGTTTTAAAAACAATCACGGCTCTCAACCACCAAATGGTCACTTGGCGTTACTTTTCCGGACAACCTGGTCCTATGCAATGCAAAAATTGCCAAAGATTCGGACATGGAGCTGAAAACTGCCACAGAGCGCCGGTGTGCATTAAATGTTCCTTGGGACACAAATCTTCCACGTGTCCATTATCTGCAGAAGACAAGATCCCGACGCACAAATTAAAATGTGCAAACCGCGATGGAAACCATACAGCCAATTATAGCGGTTGTCCTAAACGACTAACAAAATCAAAACCGAAAACCCAAAACGGAACAATGTTCGCAACTATGCAAAAACAGGTAAATTTATCTAGCAGTGATTTCCCTCCGCTTCCCTCCCGTAGTCAAAACCGTAGTCAATTCCCTACTACGCACACTAATCCATCCCGAGTAAATGATCAGTCACCTCTGTCATATGTAGACGCAACTAACAGCACTGATCTTTTCAACTCAGAAGAACTAGTGCAAATCATTTCCGACACATTCCATAGTTTGCGTGGATGTAAAAGTAAAGAGGACCACATCAAGGTAATCTTTACAATAGTTCAAAGATACTGCTATCGATAAATGGAGCAGTTAACAAACATTAAAGTCGCCTACTGGAATGCAAATAGCATAACCAACAAAAAAATAGATTTCACAAGATTTCTTAATCATCATGGTATTGACGTAGTCGCAGTGACGGAAACTTTTCTTAAGCCTGGCATAACCTTCAATATTGCTAATTATTATACTTACCGTCTCGATAGAATATCTGGCCCTAAGGTTGGGATTTTAATTCTTATCAAGAAAAATCTTAAACATTCGTTATTGCCATCTTTTAATCTCAAAACCATAGAAGCCATTGGCATTAGAATACACACTAGTCGATCTCAAATTTCATTTGTCGCAGCATACCACCCCGGTGGAAACGGCAATATGAACAAATTCAAACACGATATTAAGAAATTAACTAGCCTTAGGAACAAGTTTTTCATTTGTGGGGACTTTAATGCCCGTCACAATTTGTGGAACTGTGCCTCTAACAATCAAGCAGGAAAAACCTTATTTGACGAATTGCAAATAGGACAATTTTCCATCAACCATCCCAACTCACCTTCCTACATTCCTTCAAATCCTTATAACAATCCCTCCACGTTAGACTTAGTTTTAACAAACCATCAAGATCTATCAGAACCAATAACGATGCATGATCTAACTTCAGACCATCTGCCAGTGCTATTCGAATTTAAAGACGCCCAATTAATCAAAATACCGAAAAAACAAATATTTGATTATAAAAATGCAAACTGGCCTCTCTTCAAATCCGAATTAAAAAAATAATATTAATCCTACTGAAATCAACCTTAGTCAAATCGAACAGCCATCACAAATAGATAAACTGATACAAAAGCTATCATACCACGTTAACCAATCACACAATCGAGCCATTCCGCTCTTTACCCCGGGAGATTACAACATTCTCATTCCTCAATCAATTATTTCCTTGATAAAATTAAGAAATGTTTATAGGAAAAAATGGCATAGACACCGACTAAATCTCTATTACAAAGATACCTACCTATCCTTGAAAAAAGATATCGAAACCAAGCTATGCATACTACGAAATACGGCATGGTCCAAGAATTTAGAATCATTAAACCCACAACATAACAACAATAGCAAACTTTGGAAATTCGTCAAAATAATTAAAAAACAACCCAAAAGTATTCCAGCTTTAAAAGATAACAACAAAACACTTCTAACGCCTATAGAAAAATGTGAAGCAATAAAAACCCATTTTCAAAAAGCCCACAGTACCACCTTTCACGATAACTGCCCTTTAAATAACAAAGTAAATACAGCAGTACACAGGTTTTTCCGTTCAAACCCAACCCCCGAAATTATACCAACCGATTTGATCAAACCTAAGGAAATACTTGAAATTATAAAATCAACAAAGACAAAATCTTCTTCAGGACTAGATTGCATAAATTATCGAACTATAAAACAACTTCCTATAAATGTTATTGTATACATTACCTTAATCTTCAATGCCTGCATAAAACTAGGATACTTTCCCAATAGTTGGAAACAAGCTAAGGTTGTGCCAATCCCAAAATTCGGTAAAGATTTGAATCAAGCTTGCAACTACAGACCAATTAGTATTTTAAACTGCTTCAGCAAAATTTTTGAAAAAATTATCGCTAAGGTTAAGAACATACTCTGAAATTTGTAATATTATACCAAACTCTCAGTTTGGTTTTCAACCCGGCCTTTCCACGACACATCAGTTACATAGGCTCAAAAGCGATATAATCTTTAACCGACGCAATAAAAAATCCACCGGCCTAGTACTACTGGACATGGAAAAAGCGTTTGATACCATTTGGCATGATGGTCTGACTTACAAATTAATCAAGTATGGTTACTCAAATTATATAATCCATCTGATCAAGAGCTTCCTATCCAATAGATCTAATGCTGTTTATATCAACAATTCGCATTCCAATACCTACTCTCCCCCTGCGGGTTTGCCACAAGGGAGTGTACTTTCACCCATACTTTTCAACATCTTTACGGCTGACATACCTAAAATGGCAAACTGTACCCAATACCAATATGCGGACGATCTGGCCATTAGCACTTGCAGTAGATTATCGAAAACCGCGATTAAAATACTAAACAAATCTTTACTCATCTATCAGAAATACTGCAACAGATGGAAATTGAAGATCAACCCTAACAAGTCAGAAGCAATATTTTTCACCCGTTTCACTAGCCGACGTAAAATACCTGATACCAATCTAAAATTGAATGGAGTAAATATACCCTGGTGTACCAATGTCAAATATCTAGGTATGATTTTAGATAAATCCCTTACATTCAAACAACATATTGAAAACCTTACCATCAAATGTGAAAAAATACTAAGAAGCCTGTATTGTTTCTGGAACAGATCATCAAAACTAAATCTAAAAAACAAAATCCTCATGTACACCTCCCTGATAAGGCCTATAATAACCTACGCATCTCCAGTTTGGCACTCTTGCGCTAAAACACACAAATTAAAAATGCAAAGAATTCAAAATAGATTTTTGAAAACTTTCCTGAATGTCCCTTTTTGGTATAGAACTAATTACATCCACAAAACTTGCAATATTGAACCCCTCGAAATATTTATAAGAAAACTGAACTCCAATTACTTGTCACGAACTAATAATAACCTTAACCCCATACTACTGGAATCCCTCTCCCGATCATAACTATAATTGTATTACTAATCCTCAACTTCTTTCTATCCTACCTCTCCAACGAAATTCACTGTTAGATAATTAAGATTAGTCTTAGCTTTTTTCCTTCTTTCGTAACCTGTCGTAATTCGTTAAATATAGATAAAAAAACACAAAAAAAACACATAAAACATAAAACTTTTTTTTCTCTTGTCCTATGGTGGGTTTTGTAAATTTTCCCACCCCATTTTCCAATCACCATAAAGGTAATGCTAACTAGCAACGTAAAATCAAAACAGCAAAGATATTTAAAAGTTACTAGTATTGAGGAAAGCACTAAAACGAACCCACTGTATAAACATCTTGAAATGTACTTGTATTCTTATTATCACAAACAATAAATAAAACATTACTACTACTACTTACTACTTCTACTACCTCATCTTAGCGGATGCGTATTCCTAATGGCCTTCAGTGTAAGTAGTGAAGAACATGACAACTGAGATAACAATTCGTTTATGCAGAGTTTTCCAGTGCATATGGACTTCCTTCTGTATTGGGGAGTGACAATGGTCCTCAATTTACTTCAATGGACTTAGCACAATTTGCACAATAAACACAATATGCTAAATAATCTAAATGCTACTATAAACTAGCCCAGCACCACCATCTGGTTATCTGGATCAAGTGGACAACGCGGAAGCTCGGGTTCGTTCTTCTGATAATGACCTTACAAGCGAGCGAACAATAAAATGTTGATCAATGAAAATTACCTCACGGCTCATTATTACACGCATGTGTATACCGCTTATTACAACACGAAACGAGCAGACGCGTGTTTTTATTTATTTATTGATTATTACGGTTTGACGCCGTTCGGTCAGACGCGTGTTTTTGTGAGCAAATATATTTTCACCTGTGATATCCGAACTGATATCTTTTTCTGCACTAAGGTTCTGCTCTCAACACTTATTAGCTGGGGAAGAAGGGAACAGACGTGTGTTTCACTTTGGTCCATAGAAGCTGAGCTCGTGTCATTGTCCGTATGCTGCCAAGAGCTACTGAGGATAAAACAGCTGCTAACTGGTGTCTTAGGCGAGGATGATACAAATAGAACCGACGTGTGGGAAGATAACTAGTCGTGAATCAAAATAGTGGAATCAGACCGTATCGACCGTTCCAAACACATCGATTTACTAAGGAGTTGCGCCAGAAAGGGACCATCGAGCTTCGGTATTTATCAACTGATCGAATGACAGCCGACACCATGACGAAAACACTCGCGCGAGTCAAACTGGAGCAGCATCGAGCGGCGATTGGTGTCAAAGAGTAAAGGTGTCTTCGATGGACACATGAGCGACCTACCTGTGTGCAACCAAGCCAAATGGCAGATAAAACGTTCTTCTTTCCTATCTTTCTTCTCCTTCCTTACAGATGTAACATAGCCTACATATATATTTGGTACAAAAGCGTCACCTCGTTGGTACAATAACTAATTTCCCGCGTGTTTTCAATCCATGCTAATAGAATTTGACCTAAATTTCAAGGCCGATTTGCGTTTCTAGTCGGCCGCCATCGATGCTCTGCTGAAGGGTAACAAAGCCTATCTGGTCGCTCTGTTCGAAGACACTCACCTGTGAGCTAATCATACCAAATGTGTAACTATCAGGCCGAAGAACATCCAGCTGGCGCTCCGTATACTCCTTAGTAATAATAATATTAACCTTTTATTTTATATTTCTAAATAAATTCATATAAACTACTATTCGTAAAAGAACGTAAAAGAGTACACTTATGCTTCCCCAAAAAATATTAAACATTACTGAGATTAATTAAAATCATGTGTCGGTGCATCAGCATATGGCAAAAGGCATTATAAACATCACTTTACTAAAGGCAGCAGTACAAAACTCACGCATATCAACTGTAATGTATAAAGCTTATGTACGCGGACGATATACAAATCTACAGCGTGATAAATAGTAGAAGTGATTGCGAAAATATGCAACACTCCTTCAATTGGTTCTCTAAATGGTGTACGTCTAATTTGTTAACGTTATGTGTCGAGAAATGCAGTGTTTTTATAAGTTTTAATCGCAAAAAGAACCCGATAGTTTATAAGTGAAACAGAAAACTGAACGGAAAACTGAAATCCTCGACTTTGGAACTATTCTTGACTGTAAAAGAACATTTACTAAGCACTACAAATCTGTGATAGACAAGGCCAAACAAATGTAACGATTTATAACAAGAAATGCGAAAAAGTTCAATAACCCTGTTGCAAACGTGTGTAACGCCCATGAGCGCTTGCTGCATGTATTCGAGCTTCATCGTATCGATATAAACGATAAGAAGTAAATGATCGGGTCGTATAAATAGAGACGAAAGATGCGCTCTAGCTCTCTTTTTCTTATACTCGCAAAAAAAGGACTCGTTCGTCAATGTTGTCGTAAGGCTACTAAAAACCCGTGTTTTTCACAATTATTTTTCGCCAGGTTGCATTCGCAATATTCTTCTTTAACGAACGTTGTTGCGAACGCGGCAAAATAAAAGAGAACTATAATAAATGGACATGCAAGATTTACAGAAGCAATCCTAAATCAACTAAATATCTTTCATTTAGGATAAATTCTCACAGGCAAATATTATCTTAGAAAAAAAAAAACCTTACTTTACACCGAGAAAAAGATGAAACTATGATAATTTCTAAGGGTATGCACAGCTGCATTCGTCATGAATGTAAGAATGACGAAAATAGGTCGTAAACAAATGAGTAGAAACCAGGAAAAGACAAGGCGCGCAAAGAAACAACGTCTCATGTGCATGGTCATAAAACGATACGTTCGGGGATCAAGTGCTTCACACGATCGACACGCCTATGCGAAAAACCAATTCTTCGTTGGGCTTCATAGCCTGGGATGAAGGCAACATTAGAATGCGTTTCATTATTGATGAACATGCTCCAAAAAAGGGATCATCGCAAGATAAAACAAAGCGCGATTGCACTATCCGTAGTGCAGTAAATGAAGGACCACCCGAAAGACAGGAAAATAAACAAACGCACTTGAGCTACACCTATGCATTACCCAGGGTCATAAAAAGAGATAACGGAAACATACACAGATAAGCGAACGTCGCTTCAATGTTCGGGATACGCCCGACACAGTAGGTTTATGTTACTGTCCGAAAGCGGTTCTATCTGATTCGAAGCATTCCTTTCCATTCTAACAACCGATCTTAAGGGATTGTTTTAAGTATATAAGACAGGATTTTTGAGAATAAAATCGACTTGTAATTCAGGCCTGAACGGAGAAGCTTGTGCGTTTCATTAGTAGGGTTTCTTTTACAGATCCGGGAAAGTTTCACCTTTGCCTTCCCTACGGATGTTGGTCCCGCACTCCTGTGGTGTTCCCCTTCTCCGTCGGAAGAATTAGGCGAAACTAGCCAGCTTCGGTCCACGGTTAAATACTTCTCCTGGTCATCCAGGAAAAAGGCTAACCCGCTTGACCGCTAAAACTGGTTCTTCCCGTTGTCCAACAAGGGTTGGTTGATGCGCGAGTCCGAAGTTAAAAACTTCTCCTGGTTATCCCGGAAAAAAGGTTAGCCGTCCGACTCTAGCTATTCTAACAAAGTAAAATCTGCGCGGAGGTTTCCGAATCAACCATTCCTTCGCGTGGTCGGTTTAACAACAGTTCGTTATCGAACTAACAACGACGCTAAACCAACCGCTACGGAAAATTACAGGGTGCTCAAAAACCACCCCTCGCAACACTCTTCATGCTAAAGCGGATGAATGGCCGTTCCACATCAGATCCACATTCATCTTACAAAAAACAATTATGAAAAGCAATTGCCCACTCCCTATTTAATACAAGTGTCAAGATGCAATCGAACACATCACGTAACATTCCGAATCAACAAAACACCTATTTACCAGACGCAACGATATTTAATGAATTTTAAATGTGAATACAACCACGCAAAAGCAGTCTGAAATAAAGTCCTTTACAAAACTATGCTAACACCTTTTTTAAGGAATGAAAAAGAAATAATAGAGATAAGAATATGGGGTGATCTGGTGACCGAGCCGACAGCGGCGTTGGTCTTCACCCGGCAGGACCAGGCTTCAAATCCCATCCGGATCGCCTCCTCGGACGCAGGGCTGACTACCTTATTATGAGTAAAATCAAGTCACAGAAAGCCAGTAATGGAACACCCGAGACTTTTCGAGGTTGTAGTGCCACCGAACATGAAGAGGAAGAGATTAAATTGACGTTATAGTAACTTGTAGAAAATAACAAAAAGCAAATTTTGAAGAAGAGTTATGATCTCACACACTTTTATACAAGTTGTTTTGGCACGTGCAAAATTGCTCCACATAACATTATTATACGAACAGTTACGGAAAATATTTTTCTGCTTTTGTAATGGCCTTAAAAGTCGTGCAAAAATACAGCATAAGTATTTCATTAAAGTAATTTTTTTTTGAATTAATTATGTTTAATTAACGTTTAGTTTCAAATATTTTTAGTCTTTTTGATATCGCATGTATTCATTCCAGTTTTTATGACTTACGGCAGTTTTAATAACCTTTTTTATGATGTGGTTGTAAGAACCTATAGGCAATTATTTAAAGGAAAATAAATAATAAAAATATAAATAAAGGTTGGCAAAAATCGAATGAACATTGCTTTTCATGGCTGCAGAAACTCGGAAACCTTATATAAAAATAGGGCAATTTACTTTTCAGAAAGGTGAAATGTAGCGGGAAGTTTATTAGAAAAATATAGCAAAATTAATCCAAATGCCCAAGTCGGCTAGGCACTCGTCGTGAAAAACGTCTATAAAAGCGTTTGTGCAATCGCTTTCAAACAAATCGCACAAGCTGGTGTATGATACTAATTTAACAAATACTGCCAGTCTGACATACCCATTTAATGTTTATTTTTACTAACACTATTAACCCAACAATGTTTTTATCACAATAAGAATATTGCAATTCACCGGTTACACTCAATCTTTCTGATAGCGATGCAAGGGGTAATATGTTTAACAATTTACTTTACGCTTCTGTAGCAGTTTATCAAGAAGAGCTCTTAGCCGAATATGACAGTGCTATGAGTTTTGCTATATTTTTCCAATATTTTGTAATATTTTACCTTTCCCAACAACAGACTACCTTATTTTTAATGTAGGTTTACGAGTTTCTGTACTCACATAAACCTAACCTTATCCGATATTTTCCGATCTATTTCTTGCACTGCTTACAAATACATCATTTGAAAACAAACCTTTAAAACTGCTTTAAGTTATAACAAATTGGAAGGTATAACTGCGATACCTAAAATATTAAAAACTCAAATATAAAAAAGTAGTATCTCTGCCGCAAAATCTGCATAATGAGAGACCAAAACATAAAAACAAAGTTATTCTAAATATATTTACATTAATAAAAAAACATCTTAAGGTGATTATATTTTTGTACAATTTTTAAAGCGATTGCAATAGCAGAGAAACATATTTTCCGTAGGTGCTCGTATAGTTATGTAATATGGAGGAATATTGCATGTGCCAAAATAGCTTGTACAAATTGTGTAAATTTTTGCTTCTTCAAATAACGAGGTTTTTTATTCTCTGCAACTTACTAGAACATCAATTTAAACAATATCGTTTATTTTATTTTATTAATTAATGATGACGGACCGATGCCGTATTGTCACTACCGCATGTGGTGAAAGTGAATCAAACTCGCAAAAAAAAACAATTAAACAAAATTAACAAAATGAACTAGGCATTTGCTCATAGTTTTTGCCATATCCCGGGCATGCTCGGTTAACTATCTCTTTTAGTTCTTATTTTATTCAAAAACAACAAGTGCTCGTATAGTACAGTAAATGACTGTATATCAGGGTCGAGAGAAACGACAAAAAACCAACCGTGCTTTCCAAATTACTAACAGTAAATTTTTGTGGGCAGTGCTTGTCTTGAGGAAAATGTCGGGAAGTGAAAAAACCTTCAAGATGGATTTTTCGGAAATACCACAAAAACCAACAAGAGCAGAAATTTAAAGGTCTTTACGGGTGCTTCCAAACTGCTTTTGACGACGGAGAAACTTTAGATGGTCCAAATGTTGAACCTCTATTCTAGTGCAATTGAACGATGACAAGCACATTTTTAAATGTAATGGTAGCGAATACGCAAACCCACGTACACACGTACGTTGCGAAAGAACACTAGGGCAACATCACGGCTAAGTGTCGTAACCGTAACCGAAGTATCGCGCGGAACAAACTCCGGACAGTCCGTTTGTGATTCCGTATCACATCTGTCACTCGAATTCGTTTACGCGCGCGAGGAGTGAATTCTCGTACCGCAAGACGCTAAGTGTCGTTTGTGAGCGATTCTGATTCTGGGAAGCGAACACATCACCATTGAAGAAACGCAACGCAGACAACTTCCACGTAGACCAGGCTGGAACAGGTAGATCTGCGTACTGCAGATCCCAGCAGTGTGGGTAGAAATCCACGCCACCGATCCGGGGTCAAGTGGGTCAACTCCGGTCAACGACGCGCACCAGCAACCACGGTTAGCGCGACTCGCGAAGACGACGTAAGAACGGCACACTCTTCCACACTCGCGACACCGATTACGCTGACGAATGCCGCACCACTCAACTTCACATCCACCATACCAAATCTACCGATAACATCACACATTGAGAGACGCCAACCGACGCCATCGACTAGTGTCAGTACGCCATCGCAGCGAAATCCACAGCCATGGCTCGATGGCCGACAAGCGTCGCTTCATACGTTTCCGATGAGCTGGGAGGAAGTAGAAGTGATGGATTCCGAGATCCTGCACCGAGAAACGATCTCCAGATATAGAAAGAGAAACTACAGTCAGAGAGGCTTCAACTGAGTATTTTGCAGCAACAAATTGAAACCGTTGAGTTGAACGCGTAGCGAGTTTATAGCGATGCCTTCGATCGTGCCGAGAGTCAACGTGGGCACACAAGGACGACGACAAATCCAGCAGATTTGCCTCAGCAATGTCTGATGGGTTTAACACCAATCCTGGCTCTCAGCCCACTCATCGGACGCTTCCGACGTGGAAGCAGAGTCAAACATACTGCCTGCGTTAAGACGGAGGCAGAAGTAGATCGCAAAAACAGTGGGGTGTAGGCGGTTGCAGATCTATACACCATCAACTGTTACACGATACGGGATGAAACCGAACCAGTACTCCGGCCTCGACTGCGCCAATACCCGTTGGCGCCGCGGGTACACCAGCAAAGAAGGTAATTGTAAACACCCATTCGTTCACTAGCGGAGGAGTCTTACTAAAATACGTACCTGTGGTTGCATTTGGCGACAATAAGGCCGTGAAGACGTGCGCGTTTTTTATAGTGGTTCAGTGGGAACGTCTATTGAAGAGAGTTTGATTGGGGAACTGGATCTTAAAGCGACACCGCATCCGTTGTGCATCAGAGGGACCGGTGAGACTGAAAAGGATGAAAGTCGTTCAGTAAAGGTAGCACAACAAATAGCCAGCGTCGACAACACGATGAGAAAATTTACGCTCACAAAGGTACACACTCTGCAAACACCTCTCGTTACCTTCACAATCGTTCTCAGTAGATGCTACGTCTAGAAAGTATAAGCATCTGGAAGGTCTAAAGTTGCGACGTGACACCGCGAATTCTCATCGGCATCGATAATTGTCAGCTAATACGTCCATTTGCATACGTCGAGGGAAGGAAACAGGAGCTAGCCCCCATCAAAACCCGCTTAGGTTGGATCGCCTTCGGCCTTGGAATTCCCTCATATTCTCACATGAACCAGACAATCTACAAAAAAAAAGATATATCACAACCAATTCGCTAGGTGAGGCCAAAACGCCAGGAAAGATACCCTCAAAAAACGATGAACGAGAATTACCGGGAGATGTTTGAATCATCGAAGCGGAAGGTGGCTTCGAAATCCGTAATCGGATGGATACGTTGCAACAGGGGACCCGAACGGACAAGCGTTCGATTTTCTGCACGGGCGCCTCGACTGGGGAGTTTCTAGGAGTGGCGTGGCTAACGACGAACCATTGTTTTGAAATTCCAAACCAAAATCATCCGATGGAAGAGTTCGACGATAGAGAGGTAATCTTGAAAATCATGTGCTTTTTTCGCAGGCGTAACAGAAAAGATCCGGGAATCGTGGGTTGCGGAATATATACTCACCTTAACGCGGCGAGAAAAGTGGTTTAAGCGCATTAAACCATTAGCAGTAGGCTAGACAGGCGACGACACAAACGGGGTGGGCTTATTAGTGCGACTAACCACTTAACTGAGATGTTACACTTACACCAATGGTTAAGGAGGAAAATATTGATAGGGAAAACCAACGAAAGCACTAAAATAGCAGAACCGGGCAATGACGATCAGAACACGCGAAAACTGCCGGATGTAAACAAAGCCGCATTCATACAATGTGCTCTTGCGCTGGGGCAAGAATGTCAAATTAATTTGACCCAACCGGCTTCATAGTACCGCGGGTTTCCGATAGGCACCGCTACTAGCGCAAAAAATATATAAATAAGAGAAAAAGGGGCCGAAGGGAGGAGTAAGAGGAATGAGCGTTAATAAATTTCGAACCGTTAAGGAAATAGACTTGAGGATAAAAGATTCGAGAAGGCCCCCCCATAGAATCTTTTGTGTGCAGCACTGTGGCCTGTCATTTTTTATGTACAGTGGGATTTATGAATGGTTAAAGCTCATGGTAAAAGACTCTAGAAGGCCCCCTCTAGAATCTTTTGTGTGCAGCACTGTGGCCTGTCATTTTTGTTGTACAGGATTTCTGTATGGTCAAACCCCTTTGATGTAAACATTGTGCATTGTTCCTTAATACTTTTAATAGACAGCGAGTAGAACTTGATACAATACATTGTAACAAGTGGTTTGAGATTATGATATTCTAATGTTTCCTCCTTTGCTGAATATCAATGCAAGGTAACAAGTATTCATCGAAATATTGTTCCGTTACCGTCCGAGAACGCCGTGCATGTCTTAGGCCCGATTGTTCACCCTTAGTGCAACTGAAATCTAGTACGAAGCCCCTGTAACCCAAAATGAATGGTAGGGTTAGCGGAGAGGGGATTTTAATCAAATAATAACAATATTTTATCCGACTTACTTCAACCAATCTTGACCACACTGAAAGCACACTAAAAGCTCACTGTGAAGCTCTCGCAACGTGTACTGCGGATTGCATACCTTTAGGCGTATATCCTATAGTGCCTAACAAATTTTGTCAGGGGGGGCCTTCTCGAGTCTTTTATCAAGCTCTTTGATATAATCATTGGGTGAAAGACTCGAGCAGGCCCCCCCCCCCCCTGACAAAATTTGTTAGGCACCTTAGGATATATGCCTAAAAGTATGCCATCCGCAGTACACGTTGCGAAAGCTTCACAGTGTTCACAGTGTTCAGTGTGCTTTCAGTGTGGTCAAAATTGGTTGAAGAAAGGCGAATAAAGGTAAAAGACTCGAGAAGCCCCCCCCTGACAAATTTGTTAGGCGCTGTAGGATTTACGCCTATAGGTATGCAATCCGTAGTACACGTTGCGAGAGCTTCACAGTGAGCTTTCAGTGTGCTTTCAGTGTGGTCAAAATTGGTTTAAGAAAGTCGAATAAAATATTGTTATTATTTGATTAAAACCCCCTCTCCACTAACCCTATCATTCCTTTTGGCTTACTGGGGCTTCGTACTAATTTTCGGTTGCACTAGGGGTGAACAATCGGGCCTAAGACATGCAAGGCGTTCTCGGACGGTAACGGAACAGTAATTCGATGAATACTTGTTATCTTGCATTGATATTCAGCAAAGGAGGAAACATTAGAATATCATAATCTCAAACCACTTGTTACAATGTATTGTATCAAGTTCTACTCGCTGTCTATTAACAGTATTCAGGAACAATGCAAAATGTTTACATCAAATGGGTTTTGACCATACAGAAATCCCACTGTACAACAAAAATGACAGGCCACAGTGCTGCACACAAAAGATTCTAGAGGGGGCCTTCTAGAGTCTTTTACCATGAGCTTTAACCATTCATAAATCCCACTGTACATAAAAAATGACAGGCCACAGTGCTGCACACAAAAGATTCTATGGGGGTCCTTCTCGAGTCTTTTATCCTCAAGTCTATTTCCTTGACGGTTCGAAATTTATTAACGCTCATTCCTCTTACTCCTCCCTTCGGCCCCTTTTTCTCTTATTTATATATTTTTTGCGCTAGTAGCGGTGCCTATCGGAAACCCGCGGTACTATGAAGCCGGTTGGGTCAAATTAATTTGACATTCTTGCCCCAGCGCAAGAGCACATTGTATGAATGCGGCTTTGTTTACATCCGGCAGTTTTCGCGTGTTCTGATCGTCATTGCCCGGTTCTGCTATTTTAGTGCTTTCGTTGGTTTTCCCTATCAATATTTTCCTCCTTAACCATTGGTGTAAGTGTAACATCTCAGTTAAGTGGTTAGTCGCACTAATAAGCCCACCCCGTTTGTGTCGTCGCCTGTCTAGCCTACTGCTAATGGTTTAATGCGCTTAAACCACTTTTCTCGCCGCGTTAAGGTGAGTATATATTCCGCAACCCACGATTCCCGGATCTTTTCTGTTACGCCTGCGAAAAAAGCACATGATTTTCAAGATTACCTCTCTATCGTCGAACTCTTCCATCGGATGATTTTGGTTTGGAATTTCAAAACAATGGTTCGTCGTTAGCCACGCCACTCCTAGAAACTCCCCAGTCGAGGCGCCCGTGCAGAAAATCGAACGCTTGTCCGTTCGGGTCCCCTGTTGCAACGTATCCATCCGATTACGGATTTCGAAGCCACCTTCCGCTTCGATGATTCAAACATCTCCCGGTAATTCTCGTTCATCGTTTTTTGAGGGTATCTTTCCTGGCGTTTTGGCCTCACCTAGCGAATTGGTTGTGATATATCTTTTTTTTTGTAGATTGTCTGGTTCATGTGAGAATATGAGGGAATTCCAAGGCCGAAGGCGATCCAACCTAAGCGGGTTTTGATGGGGGCTAGCTCCTGTTTCCTTCCCTCGACGTATGCAAATGGACGTATTAGCTGACAATTATCGATGCCGATGAGAATTCGCGGTGTCACGTCGCAACTTTAGACCTTCCAGATGCTTATACTTTCTAGACGTAGCATCTACTGAGAACGATTGTGAAGGTAACGAGAGGTGTTTGCAGAGTGTGTACCTTTGTGAGCGTAAATTTTCTCATCGTGTTGTCGACGCTGGCTATTTGTTGTGCTACCTTTACTGAACGACTTTCATCCTTTTCAGTCTCACCGGTCCCTCTGATGCACAACGGATGCGGTGTCGCTTTAAGATCCAGTTCCCCAATCAAACTCTCTTCAATAGACGTTCCCACTGAACCACTATAAAAAACGCGCACGTCTTCACGGCCTTATTGTCGCCAAATGCAACCACAGGTACGTATTTTAGTAAGACTCCTCCGCTAGTGAACGAATGGGTGTTTACAATTACCTTCTTTGCTGGTGTACCCGCGGCGCCAACGGGTATTGGCGCAGTCGAGGCCGGAGTACTGGTTCGGTTTCATCCCGTATCGTGTAACAGTTGATGGTGTATAGATCTGCAACCGCCTACACCCCACTGTTTTTGCGATCTACTTCTGCCTCCGTCTTAACGCAGGCAGTATGTTTGACTCTGCTTCCACGTCGGAAGCGTCCGATGAGTGGGCTGAGAGCCAGGATTGGTGTTAAACCCATCAGACATTGCTGAGGCAAATCTGCTGGATTTGTCGTCGTCCTTGTGTGCCCACGTTGACTCTCGGCACGATCGAAGGCATCGCTATAAACTCGCTACGCGTTCAACTCAACGGTTTCAATTTGTTGCTGCAAAATACTCAGTTGAAGCCTCTCTGACTGTAGTTTCTCTTTCTATATCTGGAGATCGTTTCTCGGTGCAGGATCTCGGAATCCATCACTTCTACTTCCTCCCAGCTCATCGGAAACGTATGAAGCGACGCTTGTCGGCCATCGAGCCATGGCTGTGGATTTCGCTGCGATGGCGTACTGACACTAGTCGATGGCGTCGGTTGGCGTCTCTCAATGTGTGATGTTATCGGTAGATTTGGTATGGTGGATGTGAAGTTGAGTGGTGCGGCATTCGTCAGCGTAATCGGTGTCGCGAGTGTGGAAGAGTGTGCCGTTCTTACGTCGTCTTCGCGAGTCGCGCTAACCGTGGTTGCTGGTGCGCGTCGTTGACCGGAGTTGACCCACTTGACCCCGGATCGGTGGCGTGGATTTCTACCCACACTGCTGGGATCTGCAGTACGCAGATCTACCTGTTCCAGCCTGGTCTACGTGGAAGTTGTCTGCGTTGCGTTTCTTCAATGGTGATGTGTTCGCTTCCCAGAATCAGAATCGCTCACAAACGACACTTAGCGTCTTGCGGTACGAGAATTCACTCCTCGCGCGCGTAAACGAATTCGAGTGACAGATGTGATACGGAATCACAAACGGACTGTCCGGAGTTTGTTCCGCGCGATACTTCGGTTACGGTTACGACACTTAGCCGTGATGTTGCCCTAGTGTTCTTTCGCAACGTACGTGTGTACGTGGGTTTGCGTATTCGCTACCATTACATTTAAAAATGTGCTTGTCATCGTTCAATTGCACTAGAATAGAGGTTCAACATTTGGACCATCTAAAGTTTCTCCGTCGTCAAAAGCAGTTTGGAAGCACCCGTAAAGACTTTTAAAATTTCTGCTCTTGTTGGTTTTTGTGGTATTTCCGAAAAATCCATCTTGAAGGTTTTTTCACTTCCCGACATTTTCCTCAAGCCAAGCACTGCCCACAAAAATTTACTGTTAGTAATTTGGAAAGCACGTTTGGTATTTTTGTCGTTTCTCTGGACCCTGATATACAGTCATTTACTCCACTATACGAGCACCTGTTGTTTTTGATTTTTTAAAGAACAAAATTGGTTTTATTTGACAATAATATTTACATTAATAGGTTGCTTTGAACATCCTGACAGGTATCCTCCTATTTAGTGTTTACGCTGTAGTTTTCTACCGAATTTAATTAATTTGAAGAAAATAAGTCATATTTTTATGAAGACCAGTTATACTAACTGGTAGAGGAAGGTAACTTAAGTTGCCTTCATGAAAGGAATCATCCCATATATAATTTGAATCTACTTAATCTATCTTACGTACCTAAAGTATCTAACTAACTAACTTAAATTATCTTATTTTGAACAAGGAAATACTTACAATATGTACATTTTCAAATCTCCTACCTAATCATCAATGAACAACGTCTGAATTATCCTAAAATTAGATGCCAGACATTTATGTTTAAAGTTATCCAGATTTTGTGGGATATGATTCCTGACAAGAAGTGTTCCAGCTTCCTTGTGAAGCTGTGCTGTGCGGTATCTTGACGGGTGATTGAGGATCATTTTCAAAAATTTGTTTTGTATTCGCAGTACAGCAAGGATACTCCTGTTGGAGCATGACCCCCAGATGTGTGATCCATATAGAATTACAGGTAGTATAACTTGTTTGTACAGTATAAGTTTGCTTTCTATTGTAAGAGTGGACCGTCTTTTGATAAGATAAATCCTCTGACTGAGTTAAAGCTTTTCAATATGTCATACTACAAACGCATGGTAGGGGTCCAGGGGACTGGATTGTCGTGGATTGCTATTTGATTCACTTTCCGTTGGATTGTCGCCATAGTACGCTTTCGGTAAGGTAGGACAATGGCCTGCGTTTTACTGCTGTTCACCAGTATCTTCCAGTCGTTTACATATTTTAAATATTTATCAACGCTTTTTTGCAGTCCAGAATGGAGCTTTGCATAGACCGGAGAGCTATGCAATATTGCAGTATCGTCTGCGTAAAGAGAAAGTTGCGCACGTTGATTTAGGGATGGAACATCAGTAGTGTAGCAATTGTATAGAAGAGGTCCTAAGACGCTCCCCTGAGGAACACCTGCACTGTTACTGTAGGGCTCTGATAGGATTCGGAAGGTCGGAAGGTAGCTTTGAATGATTTTTAAAATGTACTTTGGAAAATCTTGTACTTTCAATTTGTGCAGAAGCTCATGGTGCCATACGTTATCAAAGGCTTTTGTAATGTCTAAAAGTGTTAAGGCAGTGGACCAGCCACGGATTTTGCCCTGGTTTATGATGTTAATCATACGTTGCAGTTGATGAGACGTAGAGTGAGCTTTCCTGAAACCAAATTGAACTTCAGTCAGAGTGTTATTCTCAGAGCAATGGTTTTCCATTCTTGCATGAATAATGCGCTCCAGGATTTTGCTGAGAACGCACAGTAAGGAGATAGGCCTATAACTGGAAGCCATGCAAGGATCTTTCCCAGGTTTCCTGATAGGAATAACCTTTGCATGTTTCCAGCGAGCTGGTAAATATCCTAACTCAAGGCACCTATTGAAGATGTTGGTCAGTAGGGTCAAAGAATTGACCAAGATGTTTTAGGCAGATGTTGAAAGAGCCATCCGGCCCGGTGCCTTGAAGGAAACGCTGTGTTTGATTATGAATTTCACTTCGTGAGGTCCTGTTTATGACTAAAGCAGGGTCAGAGTGGGAATTGATTTCACCAATACTATTTTGCACAATGTTTTCATGCGGACTGGTCATTGTGTCGCTGATGTTATGCGAGCTAGCAAAAACGTTGGCTAATAAGGATACTTTTTCTTGTGGTGTGAAGCAAATAACAAATGGGGTTACCTTTCAGAGGAGGAATGGGTTAGGGCTTAGTGCGCGAGAAGGGCTGGGAATTTTTGGGAAGATTCTTTACCATTTTGGAGAATCGTTGGTTATTATGTAACCTAAACCTATCTTCGATAAGTTTAGTCGCTTAACGGAAAGCAGAATAGAAGGCCCTATCTCCTGTCCTTTGGTAATGCCTACGAAGCATGTTCTCTTGGGCGATTAGATCTTTTGTTTCACGATCAAGCTGGATGAGTTTTGTACTTATTTCAACGCGAGGAACGCACGAACTTACCGCGTTGTTTAGACAGGCTTCGAGCATGGTGATGGCTGCGTCAATGTCGTTGATTGTGTTAAGCGGAATTTCGGCGTTGATAGTAGCTTCCGTGATGCGTTGAAATCTCGTCCAATCCGCTGCATGATAGTTTAGGCGTTCCTTCCTGGGCTCGGTCCCCGAACCATCGATTTTCATTAATACAGGCAGGTGATCCGAAGAAAGTGCTGTGATCGCTGTGGGTTCATTTACCACCATGTTGGTCAGGAACAAATCAAGGGTAGAGAAACTTTCATTTTTGTAGTATGTCGGCTGCGGTGGTAATTCTACTGTATAAAATCCTGCCTGAAGGTCATCCCACAAAATTGTTCCGTTTCTGTTGGCGATAGCATTGCTTCATTGGCGGTGTCTGGCGTTCAAATCACCGGCGATGATGTATTGATGTGTATTTCGTGTAAGCTTTTGTAGATCATTTTTCAGTATCTGAATTGAACCGTCGCTTCCTCTAGCTTGCTTCGCACAATAGGCTAAATAGAAGCGGAGCGTTCCTTGTGTAGTGGAGATTTCTATTCCAACAGACTCAACCAGTTTGGTCTCTGGGAGAGGAAGTACACGGAATTTAAGAGACCGATGCACTGCTATCGCTACACCTAGGCTCTGCCGATTTACATGTACAACAGCATGCTCCGGAAGATAGAAGGATTGTGTTGGTTTTAAGTGCGTTTCCGTTAAGGCAAGCAATGTGTGAGAAATCTCACTAGTGATAAGGTTTGTGCAATTAATTTTCTTTCGCTACGTCGATGTATGATCGTCGATGTTGCGTGATCGAGTGTTCGTTTTGTACTGTCCTTTTCATTACAAATTCATTCGGTAATTACATTCGTGTTCATCTTCATTAATTTCTATGTATGTGTTAAACCTTCGTCCTGTTGTGTTTACGCTATACGGTATAATTCTTATAATAATTGATCTAGAGCTAATCTTTAAACATCATTCAAAGTGATTAAGAAAAAAATAGATATTAATTTCCGACACGGGCATTCCAAGTACCACGTACAATAATTTTAGGGCCCCAGAGATGAAATCGACCATCGTTGTGAGAATCTGGTCTTTGGGGCAGTGTTTTACAACTCGTTTGTATTTCAGCCAGAGCTGAACCACCACTTTAAACAGCTCTTTCTCAACATCCTCAGCTTCTGCACTGAGGTCTGCACGCAGTTTGTTGAGCTTGTCTTGGGCAGGTTGTCGATGAGGTTTTGGCTTTTGTGGTACACTGCCATGGGTTACAGTACCGGTCAACTGTTTTGGGATGCCTACGATGGTGTCGGGACGTAGATCGTGATTTAGTGTGTGTTGCCGATGGTGCTGTTGTTGTTCATTTAGCTGCGGCTGTGCTGGGAATGGTAGCTGTTGCTTGTGCTTCGACTGTTGTTTGGGATTTTGCAGTTGCAAGTATTGTTGCTGGTGTCTTTGCTGCTGCTGTAGCACAACGATGCTGCATGCAACTGTGTTGGCATGGAATTTGATGTTGTTGTTGTTATAGTTGAGCGCTGGTTGTTCTGCATCCAATGTAGTGAGATTGAGCTTGTAGTGGAGCTGGAAGAAATCGCTCTTTAGTTGTATGCGTTTTTGAGTTATTCTTTTTCTTCAAATAAGCGATCCGTGTTGGGCAGTTCGGATTGCGGGGGCTATGGTTGCCAGAGCAGTTTGCACACACGCGTTGATCTTTGAGTTCAGCTGTGTATTGCGTTGTGCGATGACTTCCACCGCATTTAGCACAACGAGAGAGCATTGCGCAGTTGTTCGAGCCATGCCCGAATGATGAACAGTTTTGGCACTGTTGGACTTCGTCTCGTCTTGGCGAATAGCGCTCCCACCTGACACTGGTGTAGTTGAGGTACTTGATGGACTGTACTTCGTCAAGGGTCGTGATTCCTGTTTTGAAGGAAACCGCGAATAGTTTGGATGGTGTCTTTAAAGCAACGCCAGCATGTAGCTCACGCACTTGCAAGGGCTGAAATCCGCATTGCTTTTACATGTTTTCAACGAGCAACTCATTGCCGAAGCGCAGGCCCTTAAGAATAACCCGAAAAGGTTTATCCCCCGGGAAGTCGTGGATAAAAAGCTCACGGTTGAAGCTGGCTAATAAAGATTTAGCAGCTTCGTGATCTTTCCACGTTTTGCAGAATATTCTGCAGCAATTATCTGCAGAGAAACTAAACGATGCGTCCAGTTCACCTCGTTGAGTAGCAGCACAGAGAGAGCTGTATTGCTGTTCGTTTAGGTTACGCACTGTTATCGGTGGTATTTTTTCATTGCGAGAGAAAGTGCTCTCCGGAGTAATGAGATCACCGTCCATGATGGTGCTCTTATCAGCTTCAGGATCAGCAGCAGGAGTGACCTCGTTATCACCTTTGTTTAAGGAAGCCAGCGTTACGGCTAGATTGCGTGATGCGACACGCTTGCGAACGATATTGGTGTTGCATTCTTTTTCGAGATTTGCTTTCGGACACGCAGCTCTTTAGCGTTTCTTCATTGTTATCGACCTGCACACGGACTAACTGTCCGCCAGGCCGCAATTGGATAAGGTTGCCTTTTCACTTTATCCGTATGATCCGTAGGAAAGTGCTGGATCCGTATGATCCAGCACTTTCCAGGATTGCTGATCTCACTAACACCAATACACTCTGGTATTGTGCCGAGTGTCTTTCGGGACAGGCAGATGCACGCACTTGTTACTTGCTCGGGAGACACAAGAAGACTGTGTTGTTTAATAAAACAACAACTAAAAGAGATAGTTAACCGAGCATGCCCGGGATGTGGCAATAACTATGAGGAAATGCCTAGTTAATTTTGTAAATTTTGTTTAAATGTGTTTTTTTCGTGAATTTATTTCACCTTCACCACATGCTGTAGTGACAATACGGCATCGGCCCGTTATCATTAATTAATAAATTAAAATAAAAGATATAGTTTAAATTGATGTTCTAGTAAGTTGCAAAGAATAAAAAAGCACATATTTTGAAGAAACAAAAATTTACACAATTTATACAAGTTATTTTGGCATATGAAAAATTCCTCCATATTACATAACTATACGAGCACCTACGGAAAATATGTTTCTCTGCTATTGCAATCGCTTTAAAAATCGTACAAAAATATAATCAGATTAGGATATTTTTTATAAATGTAAAAATATTTTAGAATAACTTTGTTTTAATTTTTTGGTCCCCCATTATGCAGATTTTGCGGCAGAAATACTACTTTTTAATATTTGAGTTTTTATTATGTTAGGTATCGCAATTATACAAGTTACGAAAATCCCACTCGAGTACAGCTTGTAGAAAAGGGGTGATTTTATTAGCTACGACTATATTGGTCGGACGCGTAGGAAGAACTGATTTGTGACGATCGCTGTTTTGTCGTTGATTTCGTCAAACTCGTCGATAGTTGATTCTGCTGATTGCGCGGTTCCTATCGATACTCGTTCTCGGTTCGGGTCGGGGTGGTGTTGTCGTGAAGTGCCCTTGCTGGTTTCGGGTAACTGCCACGTGCCGTAACTTACATTCCAATTTGTTATAAAGTAGCAATTCCTGCAAGCAGTGCTAGAAATAGATACGCAAAGCGAAATATGGAAAAATATCAGTTAAGGTTAGGTATATGCGAGTACAGAAACTCGTAAATATACAGTAAAAATAAGGTAGCCTGTTGTTTTTTTTTTTTTTTTTATTCATAAAGAACGGCCTGGCCGTATTGCTAGGTAGCCTGTTGTTGGGAAAGGTAAAATATTACAAAATATTGGAAAAATATAGCAAAACTCATAGCACTGTCATATTCGGCTAAGAGCTCTTCTTGATAAACTGCTACACAAGCGTAAAGTACTTTGTTGAACATATTACCCCTTGCATCGCTATCAGAAGGACTGAGTGTAATCGGTGAATAGCAATATTCTTAATGAGGTAAAACTTTGCTGGGTTAATAGTGTTAGTAAAAATAAACATTAGATGGGTATGTGAGACATCATACACCCGCTTGTGCGATTTGTTTGAAACCGATTGCACAAACGCTTCTATAGCCGTTTCTCACGACGAGTGCCTAGCCGACTTGGGCATTTGGATTAATTTTTCTATATTTTTCCAATAAACTTCCCCCTAAATTTCACCTTTCTGAAAAGTAAATTGCCTTATTTTTACATAAGGTTTCCGAGTTTCTGCAGCCATGAAAAGCAATGTTAGTTCGATATTTGCTAACCTTTATTTATATTTTTATTAAGCAATACGGCCAGGCCGTTCTTTATGAATAAAAAAAATATATATATTTTTATTACTTATTTGCCTTACAATAATTTTCTATTGGTGTCTCTTTTTCAATACAAATACACCATAAAAAAAGGTTATTAAAAATGCCGTAAGTCATAAAAACTGGAATGAATACATGCGATATCAAAAAGACTAAAAATATTTAAAACTAAACGTTTATTAAACTTAATTAATTCAAAAATATATTCTTCTTCTTCTGTGGCACTACAACCTCGAGAGGTCTCGGCCTGCCATTTCTGGCTTTCTGTGACTTAATTTTACTCGTAGAAAAGTAGTCAGCCTTTCGTACGGGGAGGCGGTCTGGATGGGATTTGAACCCCGGCCCTGCCGTGTGAAGACCGGCGCCGCTGTCGCCTCGGCCACCGGACCGCCTCAATTCAAAAATATATTAACATTCATAAAATACTTATGCTGTATTTTTGCACGACTTTCAAGGCCTTTACAATAGCAGAGAAAAATATTTTCCGTAACTGTTCGCATAATAATGTTATATGAAACAATTTTGCACGTGCCAAAACAACTTGTATAAAAGTGGGTGATATCATAACTTTTCTTCAAAATTTGTTTTTTGTTATTGTCTGCAAGGTACTAGAACGTCAATTTAATCTCTTCTTCTTCATGTTCGGTGGCACTATAACCTCGAAAGATCTCGGGTGTTCCATTTCTGGTGTTAATTCGAGTCGACCAAGCGAAGGAGTGATCGATTCGGGAGTGATCTCCGCGCAGATTCCTAGCCTTGTCAGAGTTGCTTGAATCAGGCGGCTAATCTTTTTTTCTGGATAACCAGGAGAAGTTTTTAGCGGCGGACTCGCACTTGACTAACTCGGCGTGGACAATGGGAATGCCGTGGCGCGACCAGATGATTAACCTTTTTTCCTGGATAACCAGGAGAAGTATCTAACCGTGGATCTTGCTTGGCTTATTTTCGACTAATTCTAACGACGGAGTGGGGAGACACCAAAGTGCGGGACCAACATCCGTAGGGAAGGCAAAGGTGAAACTTTCCCGATTCTGTAAGAGAACCCTAGAAATGAAACACAAGCTTCTTGTTTGAGGTCGAATTACAAGTCGATTTTATTTTCAAAAAATCCTGTCTTATATACTAAAATTCTGTGGGAAAAAGAACATGAAATGCATTACATCGATCTTCTTCATCCTAACGCGGTATGCCGATACGTTTGATGCTATGCATCGTCCTATGCATATTCGATAGGCTAAATCTGTAGCTCAAGTGCGTATGTTTATTTTCCTATCTTTTGCCTGTGCATCGTTTACCCTATTCGTTTAATGTTTTTTCGTTCACTGTACTACGGATAATACGTGGTTGGCCCCTTTTTCGTGAAACTGATTGCGCAACGATAATATATGTGCTGGGCTCTAGCGTTAACCGTTTTCGGCCCATGTTCTTTACTCTCGTATTTTATTACATGGCCTGAGTTTATTTATGATTTCCATATGTCTGGATATTGTCCCTTTTCCGATTTTAATTACGCACCATACTGTCGTTTTCTCATGGTAAGAGGTCGCCATCTGTGAGTTAAGGTTTTTTTTTCTGTAAGGTAATATCTGTCTGCAAGGTTTTATTCGAAAGTGAAAGATATTTAATTATTTAAAGTTGTTTATATAACCTTCGCATGCCGTTAAATTTAGTTCAATTTGCGGCGTTCTTAACATCTGGCTTTCTGTGACTTGATTTTAGCCGTAGAAGGTAGTGAACCCTGCGTACGGGGAGGCGGTCCGGATGGGATTTGAAGCCCGGTCCTGCCGGGTGAAGACCAACGCCGCTGTCGGCTCGGCCACCAGATCACCCCATATTCTAATCTCTAATAGTTCTTTTCCATTCTTAAACATAGGTGTTTGCATAGTATTGTAAACGACTTTATTTCAGACTGCTGGTTGCGTGGTTGTATTCACATTTAATATCCTTTAAATATCGTTGTGTCTGCTAAATAGGTGTTTTGTTGAGCCGGAATGTTGCGTGATGTGTTATTACATCTGGACACTTGTATTAAATAGGTAGTGGGCAACTGATTTTCATAATTGTTTTTTGTCTGAGGAATGCGGATCTGACGTAGAAAGGCCATTCAGCCGCTCTCGCATGAAGGGTATTGAGAGGTGTGGTTTTTGAGCATCCTGTTATTTTTCTTAGCGATTGGTTTAGTGTAGTGTTCATAGATTTGATCTCCTTTTTATTGGCGTTATAGCTTAGTGATATGCCATACTCTAGACTTCCCCTAATTAGGGTTCAGTGGAGTTGTTTGGCCTTCTCAGGAATGATGTTGAAGGTTCTATTGCATACTATTTTTATGAAGTTGAATGTCTTATCTGCTTTGGCGATCTGGCTTTTTGTATGATCGTGGAATTTTAAGCCAATATCGATAACAATTCCCAAAAAATGGTGTGAGTTGACTTGGTCAATGGGTGCCCCGTTTAATGTGATTCGCATTCTGCAATTATTTTTTGTCAAATGCCGAAAATTGCAGTTTTTGGTTGGTTGCTGACGCTGTTATCCCATTTTCTACCATCGCGAAATCGTCCGCATATTCGATTGCTCTCATTTTGTTCTCGTTTAATGTGTGACATTCACTGGTGTAAATGTTGAAGAGTATTGGCGATGTATAGTTATAGAAACGACACAGTGGGAGTACTTTTTACAAAAAGCTTACTTTATTCCCTGATCTCTGAATCGTAACTGACTAACATCGGCTGGAATATTTGCAAATGACCCGCTTTGGCGTTAAGCTGACCTGGCTGGTTCGCTGGTAGCGGCTGTCGTGGAGCGGAAGCGCGTGTCCACGTGTCGGGTCCGGTTGCCAGCTCGCTGTTGACATGCGCGTCGGAAAGTGCGCGCGTGGCGACTTGACGGTGTCTTATTATGCGTAACTATATGTGGATATCATATTGTTGGAGAGGCAGTTTTTTAGAATTTGTACACTGTTGTACACTGCTGTATGCATCTACACTGTTGTATTCATTTTTAATATCAACAAATAGTACTGCAGTGTGTCTGTTTTTTCTGTTATCACACATTAGTTTGTTCACCAAGCAGTCTACCGCTGGTGTAGTGGCACGGTTTTTTCTATAGCCAAAGGAAAATTCGGGAAATAGTCGGTACTTTTCCACATCGCTATAAATATTTTCCAGTATTGCTGTGTTTGTTACCTTAGTAATTGTTGGTAATATGGCTATAGGGTTATATCTAGTAGCTTCGTTAGGGTACTTCCCTGGTTTTTCTATTGCAACTATTCTTATCGTTTTTAGTTTTTTTACTCTGCTCTGCCCGACTTATACATGTTATTGATATCATCAATAATGGCTTGTATATTTTTTCTGTTTAATTTTTTTAGCGTACTTGATATTTCATTCGATTGCGAAATGATTGATATTTCATTCGATTGCTAAAAGTTGTGCGAACAAGTGCAAAAAATGTCTAGCTCCGTAAATATGTGGAACCCGTGCGAATTGTACAAGCACGTAACGTGTGTTATGATGGTTCGTGCCGGCCATACGAATGCCGAAATTCGGAAGGCGGCGATGTGTTCGCTGAACACCGTAAAAACAAAACGCGTACAGCTCGAGGAGTGTGGTGAAGACGTGGATAGTGTTATTGTTCGTAAACAGCATAGCAGGCGGTCGGATTGTGTGCGGACCGACGCGCTCCTGGCCGGATTGCAGCAGCGGGCGACGGCCGATCCCGGCGTCGGCCGTCGGGCCCTGGCGCGAGACGTTGGCGTGGCCCCGAGTACCGTCAAGGTGGCGTTAAATGAGGACCTGCGGTACGCGTCGTACAAGCGACGTAGGGGATAGCTCATAACAGCAAAAACGCGCGAAAAGCGGCTTGCCAACGCTAAGCGCTTGCTGAGCTGGCTGAAGCACCCGGCGCAGCCAGGCACGTTGTGGTTCTTCTCTGGCGAGAAGAACTTTTGTCAAGGCCAGAAGCACAACGTACAGAACAACCACTGGCTCGCTTACTTTGCTACTGATGTGCCCCGTGTGCCGCAGACGAAGTTTCCTCAGACGGTGATGGTGTTCGGGTGCGTCTCGTCGGAGGGAGTCGTGATGCCGCCACACATCTTTCCCCAGGGCCTGCTGCTGAATGCTGACGGGTACATTGACCTGCTGGCCACCGTGGTGAAGCCGTGGATTGAGACTGTGGCCAATGGGCGGCCGTACGTTTGGCAGCAGGATTCTGCACCATGCCATACGACCGTAAAAACACGCCAGTGGCTCACTGCCAATTTCGACCGATTCGACCAGCACCGACGTTTGGCCACCCAGCTCCCCTGACCTTAATCCTATGGATTACTTTGTGTGGGGCACAGTTGAGCGGGACACCAACAGGGCGTCCTGCAATACCAAAGCGGAGCTGGTGGCCAGAATAAAGGCCGTGTTTGCGGCCATCCCCAGAGACATGGTTGTCCGGGCTTGCGCGCGGTTCCGGAAGCGGGTGCAGGCGGCCATCGACGCGGAGGGGGGGTACTTCGAATAAAAAATGCGGCAAACATGGTAAGCTAAACTTTGTAGATTTTTTTTATTTCAAAATTTAACATACATTTGATAAAAATTCCTTTCCTATTCCCTCTGAAACTGTCAAATTTATCACCACACAATTTTAACGCACACCACAAAGCTATTGTTGAAGATATAAATGAAGCTAACATCGTGCGTCACCACGATGGCCGTACGGGTGTTTTTCAGTTGGTTATCTACCTTTCTTTTTAGTATCGTGACTTCCAACGCTTTTTGGTCTTTCAACCCATCCAGAATTTCGGCTTCCGTTAAGAATCCGATATCAGGGCACCTTATCATACCTTTACAGGTATTGAGGGTCGGGTGCTCTGTTGTTTTTAGCATAATGTCACCTTAGCAATCTTATATTATTTTGATGCCCTGAATCTTAATAGCCTGTCTTTGATTTGCTACCTTTATTAGTAGTTTCCTTTAATCGGTTTACCTGACGTGCCTTTTCCCCTATCACATCGTCACTTATTTTCACCATCTGGGAATGGAGGAATGGGTTCACGTTACTTAGGTCCCTATTGAGAGTTCCTACCTCCATGATGAGGAAGATTTCTTCATCCCAAGATTCTTTCCCTACTATAAGTGTTTTCGTCTTCTTTCCGATTTTCCTTTTTAGCTCCGTATACTCTTCTAGTCCATTATAGTAGTTTCCGAGGGGAATCCCCCCCCCCCTGGGTCCGAGACCCCCATACCTTCCACTTCCTCCTATCCTCCGTAGGATTTGTTTTTTTTTCACACTTTCCACTTAGATTTTTTTTGCACTTCACTTCTCTCGAAATTTACTCGTACTGGGTTGATCAGTCTAACGGTTTTTTTAAACACACGTGTATATTCTTCATATGCTGACTGTCGAATGCCTGCACAATAACCCAGGCTGCATGGAACATATGAAAAGACCAAATCCCTCTTTATACAATACTAAGTCAGCGAGTTCATGAACTTTTTAAGGCTTTTTACCTAATAATAAATAGTAAAATCATAAAAAAAACATATAGAAAACTCATTTGTTTATTTAACATGTACATTTGATTTGGTTTTAAAAGATTTTTCATTGATTTTCAATTTTAATCAAAAAATCGAGAGCAATGATATTGTTGATATTGGTTCCCTGATCAGCGATTGTTGTTGTTTTGCCTGTCAGACTGGCCGACGCGCTACAAAAAGAAAACTTCTATCCGTACAAACAAAAATTTTCCGAGTGCTTCTTAATTACGTTTTTGCTCAGTGCCTTCTAATATCACCAAAAAAATGAGTGACCAATTCACTAAACGAGTAAAATATAATTCATATTCGTATCGTTATCGCGATGCTACAGAGCGCCGAGCAGCTTTGCTAGAGCAGAATGACGAAGAGCTAGCTGCAGGAGGAAGTTCATACGGTATAAGACGGGCAAATATCATTGTTAGTTGCTTTTATAACATGGTTAGTTTTGTTTTCCAGTTATTGGAAGCAACCAAGGCGCAGGCGATGCACCTATGGATTATCATTCAGAAGGATCTTCCAATGTGATGGCAGTAGAAGCCGGTGAAACGACAAGCGAACCTGAATGTGATGAGTTTGTTACGGACTATTTAGTTGAAAGCTCTGACGATGAAAAAATGGACACAGAACGCACAGAAGGGTATGATGTAGAAGCCGAATTACGTCGATGGGCAATATCCACCAATCAATCATATAATTCTATAAGTCAAGTTATGGAAATCATACGAAACGTGAAATGACTCAAATGAAGTTGTAACGATAAACGGAAGCCAGTATTGGTATGACGGGATAAGACGATGTCTGCTCAACGAACTAAGGTGCGTAGCTAAAAAAAGTTGTTAACAACAATCGTTACATAACAACGTTACGTTTTGTATTTTGAGCCGCAGCGATATAGCTCTCGATTCGTATTCTAAGCTGGAACTTAATGTTTCTATTGATGGATTACCCATATTTAAAAGCAGCAATCTTCAATTTTGGCCAATATTATTAAACGTTCATAACATTCCAGAAGTGCCGGCGACGACCATTGCTGTTTACAGCGGATCAACAAAAACCAGCAGATATCGATCAATTTCTTCAGCCCTTCGTTGATGAACTTAACTTCCTTATGTAAAATGGAATAACCATCGATAACAAAAAGATTTTCATAGAATTACGTGTCATTATAGCTGATTCACCTGCTCGAGCATATATTAAAGGTAAGACAAAATGTAAGATTGGAAATTGCATGGAACTTAATATACGTTTTTAAATAGGTGTTGCTGGTTTCAACTCACGAGATGGTTGCTTGAAATGTGCAACGAAAGGAAGAAGCCTTAATGGAAGAACTGCATTTTCCAGTCATACTGAACTTGAGCGAACAGATCATGGGTTCAGATTACGAATTTACGAAGGTCATCATAAATATTGTACTCCATTGTTGAAACTAAATGACTTCGACATTATCAAACAAATAACCGTCGCAGATCAACTACATTTGATAGACTTAGGTATCACCAAATGCACGATCGTAAGTTTCATGGAAGGAAAATTTGGCGTTAAAAAAAAGCTTAACAATACACAAATTAACAATTTGTCTGCAATGCTGACCAACATCAAACTTCCTATTGAAATTCATAGAAAGTTCCGTTCATTGCGTGGCTATAAGCACTGGAAAGGCTCAGAATATTCCTCATTTCTATTTTATGCCAGTTTCGTTATACTCAAAGAGATAACAAATGAAGAACAATACAAGCACTTCATGCTGTTCTTTTGTAGCTTAACTTTGTTTTCCTCAAATGTTTACTAAGAACATTGGCCTTTAGCAAACACGTTGTTTCTACTTTATGTAAAACATTACGCAAATATCTATGGCCCGGAATTTATTCCAAGCAATGTACACAATCTGCTACATATATTCAAAGAAGTTGAACAATTTGGTCCAATTAGTAGCATATCTTCTTATCCATTTGAAAACCATTTGCAGCATTTCAAACGTTCATTGCGTTCTGGCTGGAAATGCTTAGAGCAAACTATAAATAGACTTTCCGAAAAAGAAGTTTTTAACACTCGTTCAGCTAATCTATGTTTAAATTTCCCTTCTGTTCATACCAGAACTGGCACGGTAACGTTACATGTCCGCAAAGCCTTTCTTTTAAAAACTGGAGTACGTAACGAATGGTTTTTGACCATAAGTGGTAATGTGTGCAAATTTATCACTGCACATGAACAAGACCGTAACATAAAAATTGTTGCGAAAAAATTGTCTCAAACGATTGCTTCGGCACATTTATCGCCCAGTTCGAGGAGAATGCTCGACTGTTGGGATGGACGGAATTACACAAGTTGGTCTATGCTAAGCGGCTGCTTACGGGTCCGGCTAAATTGTTTATTAGTAGCGCAAACAGTATGAACTCATGGAAACAGTTAAAAGACGCGCTTGCAGCGGAGTTTAGTGATGAAACGAAAAGTGTAGATGTGCATGAAGCAATGCGGAAGACGAAGAAGAAGTGCATAGACGAATTATATACCGAGTATGTGTACGCGATGCAGGCGCTGGCAAAGAAAAGGGAAGTCGATGAAGAATCAATTTGTGAGTATATTGTTCAGGGTATCGACGATGATCCCAGAAATAAAGTGTGTTTGATAGGCGCGTCAAGTCTGGCCGAGCTGAAAATTCAGCTTAAGAAGTATCAGGCGATGAAATCTCAGTTGCCAAATGAGAGTTTCGGGAAAAGTAGTGTAGCAGTGAAAGACATAACTCGAAAATGCTACAAGTGTGGAAAATGGGGACATTTGTCCAACAATTGCAACACAAAGGATGTCGTTCTAAAGTGCTACAATTGCGGCTTACCCGGTCATGAGGCAAAAACGTGTCGAAACACAGCGCGAACGAAGTGTTACCGTTGTGGTCAAAACGGATACAAAGCAAACGAGTGCGGGAGAAAGCCAGTGCCGGGAGTTACCTCGAATTTGATTGTAGATGGTGAGGAGCCTACGGTAAATATGATGATCGGCAATTGTGTGCTATATGCTTTGTTTGACTCTGGCTGTTATTTTAATTTGAACGTGTACCAGTAGAAAACGTGTCTATTGAACTACACGGTTTCGGAGGGAAGCGTACTCGGGCTGCAGGAAGAATTTCTACGGATGTGTTGAAAACTTGCAAAGGTATCGGGCAGTGCCATTTTTCATCGTACCGGACGGAACAATGAAGTACGAATGTGTTGTTGGAAGAGAATCGTTGTTGCTGTTCGATGCAGAAGTTACAAAAGACGGAGTAAGATTAATTCCTCGAAGTGAAAAGATGGAAACAAACAACGTGGATAATGTTCTGTTCGCGAATGGGTTTGAAATAGATAGCGAGCAAGAAATAATAGTTCCTGAGAAATATCGCAGCAAAATAAACTAGTGGATGGAGGATTATAAGGTAGTACAAAGTGAACTTCGAGCAGAAGAGAATTCAGTGAAATTAGAGATTGTGACCGAAGAGCGAATTCGGCCGTTTCGACATGCGCCCTCTCGCTTAGCATATCCCGAAGAAGAAGCAGTGGAAAAGCAAGTAGAAGAGTGGCTACGGCAAGGCATAGTGCGTCCTTCATCGTCTAATTTCGCAAGCCGCGTGGTAATAGTTAAAAAGAAAGATGGTACGAACAGAATGTGTGTCGATTTTAGACAACTAAACTCGATGGTCCTAAAAGATGGCTTCCCCATTCCAGTGATTGACGAAGTACTGGAAAAACTTCAGGCAGCACGGTGGTTTACGATCATGGATTTAGAAAATGGGTTCTTCCACGTGCCTGTTCAGGAAGAAAGTAAGAAGTTCACTTCCTTTGTGACAAAGAGAGCCCAGTACGAGTTCAATGTTGCACCATTCGGTTTTTGTAATTCACCAACTGTGTTCATTCGTTATATAAACGATAAATTCAAAACTTTGATGAGTGAAAACGTGATGGACTTGTATATGGACGACATTGTGATACACGGGATAACGGACGAAGAATGTTTAGAAAAAACGGAGAGAGTGTTGGCGGTAGCGGCTAAAAGTGGTTTATCGATAAAGTGGAAGAAGTGCAAGTTTATGCAAACAGCGGTGCATTTTCTCGGACATAATGTGAGTCAAGGAACGATATCTCCAGGAGCGGAGAAAACAAAGGCCATAAAAAACTTTCCCATACCCAAAAGTGTTAAGGCGGTACAATCGTTTTTAGGACTCACGGGGTTCTTCCGAAAATTCGTGAAGGGATATTCATTCATTGCGAGTCCCTTGAAGAACACAGAGTTTCACAAAAACACAGCTGCAAAAGAACACAGAGTTTCAAATGAGTGAGCGAGAGATCAATTCGTTCGAATCTCTCAAAAATCTGCTGATAACGGAGCCGGTATTAAGAATCTACGATCGAGAAGCGGAAACCGAGATTCATACAGACGCGTCGAAGGACGGGTTTGGAGCGGTGTTGCTGCAAAGTTTTGATGGAAAGATGCATCCAGTTATGTACTGGAGCAAGAAGACTACCGAGAGTGAAGCCAAGCAGCATAGTTACATCCTGGAGGCGAAGGCGATATTTTTGGCAGTGAAGAGATTTCGACATTACCTGCTGGGCATCCATTTCAAGCTGGTGACAGACTGCATTGCGTTCAAGCAAACTCTTCAGAAGAAGGATGTTCCTCGAGAAGTAGCGGCATGGGTAATATACTTACAAGATTTTACTTTTAGCGTTGAACATCGACCAGGAAGCCGATTGCAGCACGTTGATTGTTTAAGCCGATACCCCAATGAAGTGATGCATATGATCGACGATGTGACCATCCGGATAAGGAAGGCTCAACGACAAGATGAGACGCTGCTACCTATCATCGAGCTAATCTCTAAAGGATTATATAGCGGATACACGATCAAGAGCGGGGTGGTTTACAAAGTAGTAGAAGGGAATGAATTGCTTGTGATTCCAAGATGTATGGAAAGAGAGGTCATTCAGGAAGCTCATAATAATGGGCATTTTTCTGTAGCAAGAACGTTACACGCCATCAAGCAGAAATTTCATATTCCTCATTTAGAGCAGAAGGTTAAGCAAATTGTGGATAACTGTGTGCAGTGTATACTGTTTAACAAAAAGGTAGGCAAAAGGGAAGGTTTTTTGCATTGTATCGACAAAGGGGATAAGCCATTGCACACCTTGCATTTAGATCATGTTGGACCAATGGACGCGACGTCCAAACAGTATCGATACGTATTGACTATTGTAGATGCGTTTTCAAAGTTTGTATGGCTTTTTCCAACGCGCACCACAGATTGTGAGGAAGCTTTAAGGAAATTGAAACTGTGGTCCTCAATTTTTGGTAATCCAACACGTATTATTACCGACCGTGGAGCAGCGTTCACGGCGCACGCGTTTATGGAACACGTTAAAAACGAAGGTATCGAACACGTGGTATGTACTACCGGAGTACCTCAAGGTAATGGGCAAGCAGAACGTATAAACCGCATAATATTGGCTATAATTGCAAAGCTATCCGCCGATGAGCCATCGAAATGGTTTAAGACAGTAGGAAAGGTTCAAAGAGCTATTAACTCTCACAGTCAATCATCGACAGGAAGATCACCTTTTGAATTGATGTTTGGAACTACGATGTACAATAGGCCTAACGAACAATTGCGAGAATTATTAGAGAACGAAATGTTCAATGCATATGACATGGAAAGAGCGCGTATGAGAGCTGAAGCTCGTGAAGCTATTCAAAAGGCACAAGAGAACTATAAAAAACAATACGATAAGCGGTGCATAACGGAACGTTCATATGTGTTAGGAGACATAGTGGTTATCAGAAGGACTCAGTTTGTTGCGGGTAAAAAACTAGCGAGTGATTTTTTGGGCCCATATGAGGTGATCAAAGTAAATCGAAACGAAAGGTACAAAGTTAAGAAAATAGGAAAAGGAGAAGGACCCAATGTAATTTCTACTAACGCGGCGAACATGAAACTATGGAGGTATGTTACAAACAACCCAGAAGAGTTAGAGCAAGAGATTAGGGACAAAGACTTTGAAGACGAGTAATTCTTCCGGGACGAAAGAAATATCAGGACGGCCAATTGTAAGAAAGTAAAAAATCCTGAACGGAAGGATCACCCTGTGCTCACGAAAGAGCCTATATAAACGTATGTCCCTAAAGAGCTGGAGTCAGTAATTAGCCAACCGTCGTGCAGTACGAAAGTTACGAATAAAGCGCTGAAGCCACCTGGAATTCCTGGAAGTGTACCTCTTTACTTTTTACATATTATACAAGTTACAAGTCTAACACTTGTTGGGTCTTTTTAAAAAAGATTGGTTCTTTATTACTAACTACTTTAACCGATAACGAACCGAACCGAACCGAACCGAACTGTTCCCAAGTGCTGCCAAACTAGAACTGATGAATCCAGGTGACGCGTTGCTGCTGGCCGGTTGCCGGGTACGCCGATATTGCTGATGGTGCGTTGCGCCTTCTCACGGTAGCTGGCCGCTTCCTGTTACGCCGATATTGCCGATCGTGCGTTACGCCGATATTGCCGATTGTGCGTTGCGCGTTCTCACGGTAGGCGATTCTGCTGATACTGCAAGCCACGTGCTGGTGGAGTCAATGGACGGTGCACGCGCTGTCTTCGGTGCACATGCTAACTCTGCGTTCCGCGGTAACTGCTCCCCTTTCAGAGCGTTTAATCTCCTGGTTAACGTTGTTGATGTGAGTTGGCCAAAGTTGGTGGAGTAAAATATCGAATGGTTTCTTGGTTATGAATTTCTACTGTCTCTGTGGATATTCGTATGGTGTTTGCTTTTGATTTTTTTTCCTAGCAACATTAATGGTGTGATACCTATTATTGAGATAAGCAAAGTCCAAGCTGGCCACGAAGCCTGATGCGTAAAGATGTGTTCTAATTTGCGAAGGCGTGTTCCTTCCAGTATCTCATTTGGGTTGCTATTGATTCTTTTGACTCTAAGGTCTGTAGCTATTGTGTACACGGGGTGTTCGACTTTAGCGATTTCACTATTGGAGAAACTGTAGTTTTTAAAGCGTATAGAACAGTTCCTGTAATGTATTAAGTACGCTCCTTTGAGAGGTATTTCTGTCGAATCGCAGGTCGAGTACAGGGTATCGTTCGCATCGTTAATAAGGACTATGGTTGGACTAATCTCTAATACTGTGCTTCGATCTATGGCTGTTACGAAAGCACATTCACATGGGTGTCCTAGTATCATATTGGCATCACATTTGTGCGTAGAGACATCTTCGATTTCGTCTGTCTTGCATAACGTCATGTTGCTTATTTTTAGGCACGTTCCTGTTTGCTTCAATACATTTTCTTCATATCGCAAGAAACGGTTGGACAATAGTTTTACTTTTTGACTTTTCTTAACTACTGGCTCAACTCTTAAGTGTGCATACGATATTGTGCTGAGGTTCGGGATTTCTATGATGTACAGTATGATGTCATCTTTCACTGCTATGCGCGTTGTTATGAATTGTAGTATTTCTTCTATCATATCGGTTCTGATGTTCTGGTCGTGAGTAGTAGTAGTAGTAGTAGTAATAGTTTATTTGGATGAAGTTCATTGTAGTTTGTACATGGATAATATGTTATTGACGGGTTCGATCTTATCTTTCCTCGTTGTTTTGAATAGATTTTTGAGCTTGTCGATTTTGAGAGATAATTTACCATTTTGGCGTTTGAACAGTATAGTGAGAAAATTTTTAAGGCAAAAACCCACATCACGGATAAAAAAAAAACAATATTTTTACGCTTAATCTAGCCTACAACCTAACTTATATCTAACTTATGTTTGCTACGTACGTCTTCTAGACATGAGTGATGTTGTATTGGCTTTCAATTTCAATAGGTTTAAGTTTGAACGGTAACGGGGGTAGGTCATATGGAGTGAAATGAGGTGTGGTTGTGGGTGTTGTGGTTGGGAATGGGAATGTAAGTGAGGGAAGATGTTTTTTGTTTTTGTTTCAACCAGTTATTCGTTTAGGGTCATGATATTTTTGTTATTATAGTTTGTTGTTAATTTCCTTATATGTTGATCGATGGTATTTATATTGCAAGATCTGTGAACAAGATGAGTTCTATGCCACATGGGAACATTAAGTATGGTTTTCAAATATTTATTTTGGGAACATTATCTTTTATCTAGAGTCAGGCCAAGATATTTAACATTAACCTTCCATGGAATGCTTGTGTTGTCTATGCTGAGCTGTGTATTAGGAATTTTATTTGCTTTTCTGAAGCGTGTGAAAAATATAGCTTCAGATTTCTCACTATTTATTTTCAACTTCCACTTTTTGCAATATTTCAAGTAAGTTTTAAGAGCAGAGTTTAAAGTATTAACTATGGATTTAGACATTTTACCATTTGCACTAATTGCAACGTCATCAGCAAATAGGTATTGATTGCAATTTTTCATTTTCGGTATGTCAGAGATGTACACATTGAACAAAATAGGTGAAAGTACACTTCCTTGTGGAACACCTGCTGTGGGAGTGTATGCTTCTGAGGTATTGTTGGAAATGTGGACCGTGTTTTTTCTATCCGTGATGAAGCTCTGTATTACATGTATTAAGTATTTGGGAAACTTTAAATTAATTAATTTATAAATTAAGGCTTTATGCCAGATGGTGTCAAACGCTTTTTCAGAATCTAAAAGTACTAGGCCAGTCGATTTTTTTATGTTTCTCATTGCAATAATATCTGATTTTAGTCTATCAAGTTGATGTGTTGTAGATAGCCTTGGTTGGAATCCAAATTGGCACTTGGGAATGATGTTGAAACGGTCAGTGTGTGTTCTTAGCTTAATTGCCATGGGTTTTTTCGAAAAATTTTCCAAGGCAGCTTAGAAGGCTAATAGGTCTATAGTTAGCTGCTAAAGTGCTATCTTTCCCAGGCTTTATGATGGCAACAACTTTGGATAATTTCCAATTACTTGGAAAATAGCCTAGCTTAAGGCAACTATTGAAAATTACGTTTATATATATCATGACGTTTCTGGGAAGTTTTTTTATTGCTCTGTTGTTTATACTATCCAAACCAGTAGATTTTTTTTATTTAAGATTTTTTAAGATTTGAAAAATTTCTTTTGGCTTGATAAGTTCTTCTTCTTCTGTGGCACTACAACCTTGAGAGGTCTCGGCCTGCCATTTCTGGCTTTCTGTGACTTAATTATACCCGTAGAAAAGTAGTCAGCCTTTCGTACGGGGAGGCGGTCTGGATGGGATTTGAACCCCGGCCCTGCCGTGTGAAGACCGGCGCCGCTGTCGCCTCGGCCACCGGACCGCCTGATAAGTTCCAAGTTTGGCTTGATAAGTTCTCTAGGGACAAAATCAGAGGTAAAATGATTAAGAAAATTATTGACGGTATTATTCACTCGGTTTTCTTCAGTGCTAAAGTTGTTAAATGTTGTGTGGTGAGCTAGTAGGAAATGTGATTTTAAAGACTCACATTTTTCAGCAGCAGTAAGCAATAATTTCCCATCTTGTTTTAATGTCGGAATGGATTTGGGTTGATTTTTTATAATTCTTACAAATTTCCACACTTTGTTTTGGCTAGTATGGCCGTTCATTGAATTAAGATTATTCGACCATGCTGTATTCCGAACCTGATTTAGCTGTGTTTTTATTTCATTTGACAGTTGCATGTAAATGGATTTAAAGGTTGAGTTTTGTCTTTGTCTTTGTAATTTTTTCCTATACATGTTTCGTATTTTGATAAGGCGAAGGATTGAATCAGGTATGATTATATTGTATTTCCCTGGTGTTTTTTTGGGCACTGCAAGATCATGAGCTCTGCTAATTTCCTCTGTTACTTTTCCAATCATATTGTCTATTTTTGTGTGACAGTGTACGTTACTCATGTTTATTTCCCTCACATTGATTGAGTTTTTAAGATGGGTTTTAAAAGTATTCCAATCTGCATTTGAATAATCGTATATTTGAGCTCCGGGAATAGCAGTCATGGAAAGGTTTTCGATTGTAAAGCGTACGGGTAAATGGTCTGAGGTAAAATCTACCGATGTCAATGGGTTTGATATATTGTGTTTATTATTTGTAATTTTAATGTCTATTGTGGAAGGATTAGATTGGGTGTTTACTGGGAAATATGTTGGTGAATCTGGGTGAAATATAGAAAATTGTCCTTTTTGCAATTCATCAAAGAGGATTTTTCCAGCTCGATTGGAAGAAACACAATTCCATAGTCTATGGCGTGCGTTCAGATCTCCACAAATAAAGAAACTATTTCTCATGTTTGTAAGCGTTTGAATGTCGCTTTTAAATTTTACCATATCCGTATTGGCTCCCGGGTGATATGTTCCGATAATTGATAATGGAATGTTGTTATGTCGGATTTCAAGACCTATTGCTTCGATTATTTTCAGATTAAAAGCTGGAAGTAATTTATGACTTAAACTGCTTTTAACCAGTACCATTATACCGCCTTTAGCTCCATTTGCTCTGTCAATTCTGTAAGTTCTATAGTTAGTCACATTGAATGTTTGACCAGGTTTGAGAAAAGTTTCACATACAGTCATAATATCTATTTTATTTTTGTTTAAATAATGAATAAGCTCAAGTTTTTTGTTTGAAATGCTATTAGCATTCCAGTAGGAAACTATTAAATGGTGTGGTCCTGCCATCACGGAAAACAATACTTTTGTACAATTTTGAAAACCACTAGAATCTGGTCTTCTTTTTTGGAACAGTTCCTCAAACATGAGAAAGTTTCTTTTACTATTTCGACAATTTCGTCTGGGTTGAAAAGGTCATTGTTGTTATCTGCAGTTGCTTTGGCGAATGAACTGTAATTTGGTTGCTGGGTTTGAAACATGTTAGTGTTTGTGTTGGCTGTATAGGATCGGGATGGTTGAACGGAGGGAAGGTGGGGGAAATTACCGTTTAAAATTGGTGCCTGTTTCGAAGCCACTGTTGACCTGGTCTTATCTATTCCTGTCGTCGTTTTGTTCATGCGAATTGGACAACCAAAATAATTCGCCGTATGGTTTCCTCCGCAGTTAGCACATTTTAATTTGTGCGTTGGTATAACTCCGTCCGTCGAGCTCTTTGAAACTGGGCAGTCTGTAGAACCGTGATGTTCCGCGCACTTAATACACACGGCAGGTCTGTAACAATTTGCTGCTCCATGGCCGAACCGTTGGCAGTTCTTGCACTGCATTATCATGCTACTGTTTGAAAAGTAGCTCCATTTCACTACTTGGTGTTCGAGCGCTTTGATGGTCCGTAACACTTTCATATCCACCGTCCCTTTTTTGAAATGCAGTAGATATACCGCTTGATCGTCATAACGTTTCTTTTTTATACCCAGCTTCTTGATGGATACAGGTGTGATATTTTCGTCTTTCAGTATGCGTGTGATCTCTTCCAGGGGCATGTCGGTCAAGCCTAGTAACACCACTTTTGTTGTTTTCTCCTCATCTAGTTGATACGTGTGAAACGCAGCGTTCGTTGTCTTGAGGTAGTTCACTACCGCGCGAAAATCGGTGCTTGTAGTAGTGCGTACTAGAGTGCCGTTATTTGCAACGGAGGTAGTGTATTTGACTACACCGGCTGCAATCACTTTTTTTGTGCACGTCGCCTACGTTTGAACTGGTTACAACGATTGGTGGTGGTAATCTGGTCGTCCTTGTGGTAGTGGATGCGGGATTGGTGGCGATCTCCTGGTCTTCGATCGTTTGTAAAAAATCGAACGAATTTTGTTCGGACGTTCTTCCAGATTTCGGCAGATTTCCAGTGTCCACTGAGTTGTGAAATGTACTAAGAGGGACAGCAGCAAGTCTCTTGGTGATTAAATGCTTCCTTCGACCCATTTCTGGGCGAGGTATGCCACGTGTTCCACTGCGTAAGTGCATTGTTGTGTAAGTGTGTTTCCGTCTATAGCTCCCGTAAAAAACGTCCGTTCGCTATCGAGTCTAGATCGGTACTGATGTTCTGGTCGTGAAGATTTCGGTATATTAGGTCGATTTCGTTAGGCGTTAGTAGATTTTGGTTTACAATATTTATCTTAGATAATATAATTGCCATTTCAATCTGATCTATTACATTTTTGATCATATCTAACGCATATAGTTGTTTTAACATTGTAGTCTCCTTATCATTCTTTGAAATGTTTCGCAATCTCTCTCGGATAATAGAGTTAATCGTTATTTGTGTATTACTATTGTCGACTAATTGATCTAGTGATTTGGTTATAGCATTCAAATCATCTGCGTCTGGGGATCCGGCGATCCATTTCCATGCTTTTCCTAATGAATCCCATCTTTTGGAACGAGGGTTTTTCTTGGGTTTGATCTGATATAAATTATTCTTTATCTCCTGTAACTTTTGTTTTAGTATATAGGATGTTGTTCCTGATTGTCTGATTTTGGTTTCTATATTTTCCAAGGATTTTTCTATTCTCGTCACGTTAATGGTGTTTATAATTTTCCTGTATCCTTCTATTAGTCTCACTTCTCCAATGATTATTATAGCAACTGGTTTGTTTGTAAGGTCAAGCACTTCTAGTGTAGCCATGGTCAATAGGTATGGGATGCTGTAAAAAGATCAATAGTCATGTGGTTATTCTGTGTTCTCCTTGAACTCCTACTGGTTGGTTGGTTTCCTCAATGTCACATTCTTTACATTGGATTTTTGGATTTTATGATTTAATTCGTTTTTGAACGTAGTGTGCTTATTCCTTTATACAATATGTTTCTTAAATTTGTCCTTATGTTTTGCTCTTATGACTTTGTCTTTTACGTACACATTTTGTCCAGTCTCTAATTCTGGTGGTTCTTTTCTAGTTTTGTTGTGCTTTTCTAATGCTTTCAATTGTGCTTCCTGTAGTTTGACGATTACTTCATCGTATCTCTTGGTTCTAATTTCTTCTAATTCTTCGGGGGATGTACAGTTATTGGTGATTCCGAATAATATTTCTTTTGGTGTTTTACCGATTGAAGAGTGGATAGTGTTGTTATAATTTTTTACTGCGATACATATAATTGTTCTGCAACTCAAGGTCTGGTGTCAATTTCTTTTGGATTCTGTACAGCTCAGTTATAGTTCAATGTAATCTTTCTATTTGACCATTTGTTTCTGAGTGGCTACTGGGTGTTGTAATGATTTTTATGTTTAAATCCAACATCATACCTTTAATCGCGGCTGATAGGAACGCTTTTTCGTTGTCTATAACTACAGAGGATGGAATTATATTTGAAGTTATTGTATTATGGAAAGCGTTACGTAAATGGATGTTATGTTTTGATTTTACGGGGATCATACGAGCGTATTTAGAGAATTTATCAATACTCGAAAGGAATAATTGACCCTCTATTTGATAAATGTCTATGTGTAGGATCTCAAACGGGAAGTTTGGGATAGGGGATTCTTGAAGTTGTATTTTCAAAGGTTGTTGGTCATATTTCGTCGTGTTACACGTGTCGCAGGACGATATGTATTTTCGTATTATTTGTGTCAAGTGGGGAAAGTAATATTTTCTTAAAATTTGTTTTTTGTTCTCGTCTATTCCGCGATGAGCTCTGTCATGTGTTTGTTGTACTATCCGTTCTTGTTCGTTTTCGTCCGTTATATCGTTTAGTAAAGTTTGCGTGAATCTAATGCGTAAAAGTTTAGATTGGCTGAAGTGTTCTCGGTATATTTTTTGTAGTTGTCCCATGATTTCTTCGGAAGTAAAGAGTCCAATTATTTTGCTTGGTTCAAAGAATTCTTTCATGAGAGATGTTAGTATTTGTTTGTCTAAACGAGTTCTTTTTATGATGATTCGTGTGTAGTTTGGAAAAGGTTTAATTTCTGTCGTCTCGGGGTTAGTGTTTGTTTTTTCCAAGATGATTTGTAGTTTAAAAGCATTAAGGGGTGCTTCTGTTGATATGATGTAATTTGCATCATCATTATCAGCGGAGTGTTGTGTAGGTGTTAAGGTGTGTATCTGTATTCGGCTTAACGCGTCTGCAACTACGTTTGCCTTGCCAGGTTTGTATCTGATTTCGTAGTCATGCTCTTCTAGATATGACTTCCAGCGTTTCAATTTCGCGTTGACATTTTTGTCTGATAACGAGAATGTCAATGGTTGGTGGTCAGTTAAGATAATAAACTTCTGACCGTAAATATAATTTTGAGCATTTTTGAGTCCAAATGGCATTCGAACGAACTCATATTTCCCAAAATTTACGGAAAATGCAGTTTTCTCAATGTCCTTTGGGTGCATTTTAATCTGATGGAACCCTGAAGCTAGGTCAAGGGTTGTAAAATATTCATTACCTCCTAACTGTTCAAGTATATTTGAAATCTCAGGCATAGGATATTTATCCGATATGGTTTGTATATTTAACTTACGGTAGTCAATTACTAAACGATTTTTTTTTCTCTTTTGATGCGTCCATTATTTTCGGTACGATCCACACGGGAGAATTCCATGGGGATCTAGATGGTTGAATTATTCCATCGTTAAAAAGTTTTTGTATTTATTTCTCTACCTCATCTTTGTATGAAATAGGATATGGGTAAGATTTTTGATAAATGGGTACATCGTCGGTTGTACAAATGTTGCATTCTATTTTCGTCGAACATGTCAGTTTTTTATCGGGATTGTGAAAATTTTGTTGAAAAGGGTTTAAGATATTAAACAGTGTTTCTTTTTCATGACTCTCCAAATGCGATGTTCGGACAGTAGTTTGAAATGTTAAATTATTCACTTTGCGTACTGCAGCTTTGGGCCGATAAAATTCAAGTGGTATTGTCAAATTTCTTTCTTCCCCAAAAACGTGAAGAGTTGGTTTGCTAGAGACCAATTTAACATTTTCGTGAAATATTATTTCAGTTCCAATTATCCCATCGAAGAATGGGTGGAAATCAAAAACAAGGAACTCAAAATTTTCTCTCAATATTGGTTTGAAAATATCTAATTGGGTCACTTTTGAAATATTGCCCTTTCCTGCGATGCCATGCACAGTTTGTGGCATAATATTGTTAGTGGTTCTTCCTGATTTATTTGCCCATTCGTTAGAGATTAAGTTGATATTTGCACCACAATCAACGAGAAGTTTTATATCACCTTTTGAGGTTGGTACAGTTATATACGGAAGTGGGGAAACTTTTGGGTTTAATCTTCCCATTTGATTTTCCACTCCGTTGTTTCCTCTAAAAAATTAGCAGTATTTGCTTCATAGTCTGTTTGTTCACAATTGGTTTCTTCAGTTTCTTCTTCACTATTTTCCTGCAGTTCACAATTATCTTGTAAAGTGTGTGCCATTCTTTTCGGGAATGGAATGTTTCGTTGCATCGACGATGAGGTTGGTCGTGCAAATTTTGGTCTGTTACCATAATCAATTTGTTTAGACCTAATGGAACGATCAACTTCCATTGGTTCGATTCTATGTTTCGGCACAAATGTCCGATTTGGTGCAAAAGCATTGTGTGTCGTAGTCTTTTGATAGGATTGAGATGTATTTTCTACAGGTTTTTGACTTGGTGGAAAATTTATATGCATTGGTTTAGGTGGTCGTTGTGGTATGTTACAACGGGGTGTAGGTACAGGATCGAATGTTCGTCCTCTATATGGTGCATTTCTTGCATACACATTTTGAAACTCAATTCAATAATGGTAAGCTTTAGCTAAACTTTCTGGCTTGTAATTCTTACAGAACATTGAAAGCGGGTCACCTAAGCCTCTGACGAATGTGTCTAAAGCTATCATGTTGTATAGCTTGATGATCATGTGTTCGTGGCCTTTCCACGTTTCGTCCATCACGATGGCTGAGCTTATTAGTGTGATCAGTTCTGTAATTCTACTGTAATAAGCTTCAATACTTTCATTGCGCATTCGTTTGGTGGATTTCAACTGATGATCTAATGTCATTAGATCTCTTTTATCTGAATAATAAAGACACAGCACTTCTTTAATAGCTAACCAATTTGTCGGCGTATTATTAGTGACTAAAATGTCATTAGCTTTACCTTTGATCTTTCTTCTAATCGTTTTCACTATCAAGTAATATTCACAAGATTCTTGGTAATCTTTGAACAATTCTAAAATTTCTTCCACGTCAAGTATGAAATATAGCAATACGGCCAGGCCGTTCTTTATGAATAAAAAAAAAAAAAAAAAAAAAAAAAAGTATGAAATATGGTAAATTTCTCGGATTTCCATTGAATTCGGGTAAATCCGACACTATTCTTGGGATGTTGCCTCTATCGTGAAAAGATAGGTTTTGATTCACTACGTAATTCATTCCGTTCGGGACAGCTTCTGATGCTAGTCCACTTGCATTGGAGCTTTCTCCGTGATCGCTATTCATTTTGATCGGTCTTTTCCTAAACAGTTCAATGAGATTTATGAGGGTATTGTGTTTTTCTGGATTAGCCAGTTTTTTTCGATTGAACTTGTTAGTTTGTTATTTTTTGTTGGGGTGAGTATCTAATCTAGCGCACTGGTAAACACTTTTTCGGATGTTTGATTTTCGGATCAAGTGAGTATGTTAGTTATATTTACCAAGTTAATCCCACGATGAGGAAATGCTTTTGCATCGCTGTTGAGCTTGGATCCTTCTAGTGTGCGGGAAACGAGGATGCTGGAAACCTTCGTTGCAGTGCAGCTCTTCGCGCTCTATCGTCACAAGTCGCTGGTTATACGGCGATGGTGCTCTGGACCGGGCGATTAATTCCGCTTGAGGGACAGCTGAAGCTGGCTTTTTCACTACCGTGAACTTATACGTTTACTGCGAAGGTCCCTATTCGGGCGCCAGTTACAAGTCTAACACTTGTCGGGTCTTTTTAAAAAAGATTGGTTCTTTATTACTAACTACTTTAACCGATAACGAACCGAACCGAACCGAACCGAACTGTTCCCAAGTGCTGCCAAACTAGAACTGATGAATCCAGGTGACGCGTTGCTGCTGGCCGGTTGCCGGGTACGCCGATATTGCTGATAGTTCGTTGCGCCTTCTCACGGTAGCTGGCCGCTTCCTGTTACGCCGATATTGCCGATCGTGCGTTACGCCGATATTGCCGATTGTGCGTTGCGCGTTCTCACGGTAGGCGATTCTGCTGATACTGCAAGCCACGTGCTGGTGGAGTCAATGGACGGTGCACGCGCTGTCTTCGGTGCACATGCTAACTCTGCGTTCCGCGGTAACTTACATTATACATTTTTCATGAGTTTTTTGTTATTAACATACATATTACATCTTTAAAAATGTATTTAAAAAAATAAGGACACTTAGTTAGTGAAGGAACTTTATATAAAAAAAATACTAATAATGAGAATGTTGATGTCTATGGTGCGTGGATTTAATCTTACCTTCCAGGTTCAGTCTTTGGCCAGCATGCTTCAATTTATTTTGGAAGAATGTTTTAATTTTTTGAGGCGTTGGAGTGACTCCGTGAAAGGTTCCAATGTGCTTAAATAAAGCAAGAATATTTTTATATTCATACAACGGAATTTTGTGGTTCGGATGTCCAATTCCCGTCCAGCTCATCTCTATAACAAACTGTCTGGCAAATATGATGTCCATCGCTGAATGAAGCCTTTCTTCCGAGCTATCTGTTGGCAACTGGCATACCAGATATTCTTCAAATTCTTTTTTATACTGTTGATCATTAAGCTGAGCTGCATCCAACATTTCTTTGGATGCGATTGGTTCCCAGTTGAATGAACTATTTGTTACCAATTTATCTAAGATCAAATCCAGAGGAGAGATTTTATCTAAGATCAAATCCAGCTTAGTTTTAATAATTGCTTGATTTTTCTCAACAACTCGAACCCTGTTGGCGTGGTTAGTTTCTATTTCATAAAGTTTCTGGTCCAAATTTGTAATTTTTTGTTGTCATGTCATCCATTTTCTGTCCAATTGAAACTAAAAGATCTCGCAATACTGCGTCTATAGAAGATTTTGTTGTCTCTAGATTTATTGGACTATTACTGCTTATAGCTTTGAGCTTATAGAATCAGAAATGGATGCGGAAACATTGCGGTGAACGATGTTTGTTGCAGGTTGGATGTTCTTGGATGTATTTTTTGCCGTCGGTAGTTGTTTCATAAAATCTGGACGTAGTGTTATATTGTGATGAGGAAGCTGTAACACAACGATGAAAAACAATACATGTTACTTTTAATACTGCTCCCAATATTTTAAACGCATGCCGAGAAAACCATACAAACCTGCGGAAACACTGCGGTGAACGATGTTTGTTGCAGGTTGGTAAAGGTAAAGAACGATCTATAGTAAAAATTAAATATCTTACTACCCTTTTTGCTTCCAACCAATCGGATTCTGTAGGATTACTAACGAATCTGCTTAATATTCCTGTAACGACCGCTATATCTGGGCGTGTATAAGTTGCCAAGTAAAGTAAATTTCCTATCAGCTGGTGATACGTGTAATTATTTTCCATTTCCTTACTTTTGATTCGATTATTGTAATGATTTGGATCCATGGGATATTTAGATATTTTTGCTTGTTCTAAATCGAAACGTTTTGCTATTGTTCGTATGAAACTGTCTTGTATCAAGCTGAAAAATCCACCTTTGTTCCTGATTACGCGCATCCCTAAGAACCAATTAATGTCTCCTAACGATGAAACTTGTAATGTTTTACTTATTGTGTTCACCACGGTTTGAATTAGGCTTACATTATTTCCTGCGATAATCATATCGTCCACCTATATCAGTAAATACAATATTTCATCTTTACGTTTCATCTTGAAAAGACATGTATCTGCCTTGCATTGATCGAATCCTATTTGCTTCAGTATGTTTGATATTGTTTGATGCTACACCCTGGCTGCTTGCTTCAATCCGTACATACTCTTTTTCAAACGACAAACTAAGTTTTTTCCGCCTTTTTTAACAAATCCTTGCGGTTGTTTCATGTAAATTGTCTCGTTAAGCGTACCATACAAATATGCAGTTTTTATATCCAAATGTTTAACGCAAAGCTTTTCGTGTCCTGCTATTGTTAGCAATATTCGTAACGTGCACTGATTCGCTACAGGCGCAGTAACTTCCTCATAATCAAATCCCTTCCTCTGACCAAATCCTTGTGCAACAAGTCTTGCTTTATAACGCTCAACATTTCCGTTCGCACCCAACTTCCTTTTAAACACCCACTTGCATCCGATGATGTTACAGCCAGATGGAGGATGCGTGAGCTCCCATGTGTTGTTGCTCGTTAGGGATTTTAACTCATCGTTTATAGCCTCTCCCCACTTCTCCTTTTCCACGGATGCTATAGCCTCGTTGTATGTCGTCGGCTCATCGAAACTTGTCTTCACCAGGCCAACGCATTTTCGCCGCTACGTAGTTTGTACAAATTTCCGCTTCTGTCCGCCACAGCAATAACACGTTCCTGACTTTTTATTTGATCACGGCTCGTCCACCATCTTCTGATACGCACACTAATGTTCCCGAACCTACGCCTTCGATTTTTGCTTTGTCACCGTTGGCCATCGTCACGTACATTTCGCCGCAACTTTCCATTCTTTCAAAGAATGATCTATCGTTCGTCATATGACTCGATGCACCACTATCTACATACCACTTGCCTGGTTCTACACAACCAGCCATCCACGCAAATTCTTCAGCGATATCACTATTTGCTACTCTCGCAGAATTTGTAGCATCATCCTTCGCTCTTCTTTGCACTTGCATTCGGTTCAAAAACCTACATTTGCGCTTAATGTGCCCGGCTTTGCCGCAATGGAAACACACTGTGCTGGTATGTGTATTTCGCTCACTAGTTTTGTGCTTACTTGCCGAACACTGGAATACTTTACTTTCGGCTGCACTTGTACCGGCGCGCTCTCGTCGTTTCTCTCCTTCAGCCAGGAGTTTACTCTTCACCAACTCTAGCGTTAAATTGTTGGCGGAAATTTGTTCTAATGCCGTTGTAAGTGGATCATATGATTCCGGCATTGAACATAACAGCATAGCCACTTGCCATTTTTGCGGTATCGGCTCTCCCAAATCTGCGATCTGTCTGACGAGATTGGAAAACGTTTGCAGATGTTTTTCCATATCTCCACCTTCTGCTAGTTCCAAGCGCGTAAGCCGCTTTAGCAAGTAAACCTCTGATCCCGCCTCGTGATAGCTTTTCAAAGCATTCCACGCATCTTTAGCTGATTCTGCATCACGCACTAAACCGACTTGGCTATCGTCGACACACAGCCCGATTGTCGCACGAGCTTTCGAATCTTTCTGTGTCCAAACAGGCGTCACAGGTTCTGGCTTTGCTTTACTAATAGTGCACCACAGCTCGTCGCTGTGCATAACCTGTTGGCAGAGATAAATTAGGCAGAGAGACACCTTGTGGATCGAGTTCAGAACGCAGAGAGAGAGTTTATTATACCTAGCTTTGTGCTTTTATACATTAGGTAACAATATATTCATGCAAGGTTGGTTCATGCAGACTTGCTATAAACTCCATATTTCCACAAAACGTATAGCAACTAATTTGCATTTAATCGTTTGATGGGGCAGCTCCACTCTGCGGCGAGGATTGTTATTTCTTACTTTATAAATATACCCACCAGACATTTTAGATCACTTTGAGGCTAGGCCCTGAACCTCTCACCCTCCTAGGCCCACAAATGTGTATTCGCAATAGTGCGTTCTCTTTTCCTCGTATTGGCTTTGGTCTTCTGTTCTGCTCTTCTGTATCATCGACAGCCGTTTTCGATTCAAACAGTCGTGTGTGTACACGGTGATTTAACGCGCATGCGCGGTTTTGGTATGTATTGGTGCGTCGATGAATACTTGACGCTTACGATGCCGGCACAGAACCAAAGTACTAGCCAAACTGAACTAACCCCAATTCTGATTACGTTTTAGAAAAGCAATATTTCTGCTGATATATATTAAAATGTCGTCAAGATCAACTCATTACCGAAAGCACCGTCGTTTTCTGGAAGAGGCAGAGCATGAATTCGAAGCTAAATACAATCGTATGGAGGCTTCTGGATCCTTTTTCCATATTGTGTAGTGAGTATTGCGAGTGTTAAAGTGCAATGGAAAACCATTCGTGATCGCATTGGAAACCAACGCGGAACCAGTGGCGGATTGCCTACACGAGGCCATTAGCGAAATTAAAATCGGGGCCCTAGGAAAGCCATACGGGGGCCCCTATCAATTTGAAATATGTGTGAATCTAGCGAGTAAGCGAACTCGGAACCCCCAGCAGCTAATTGGTCCGCGTATCGTGAAACGGGCCGTGTAAAGCCGATACTGATATCCATCCATTTCGTATCAAAATAACGTTTCTTTTTTACTTAGTTCATTAAGTTCATTAACGTTGTTTGCCTCGTCACAAAGTGAAACTCCAGGCTACCGCAGCTCACCTACACGCAAATACACGAACAATCCTAACACCATCTGCATTCAAACACCGGGTCATGCGCTTCGGCTTATCCGTGCGCGTGCGACGTCCTCCCTCCATCACATTCAGAACACGACTGTCGCTCAGCGTGCTCAGGGCAGAGCGAATAAAGAAAGAGAGAAGCAAAAATTTGCAGAGGTTTCCAGACGGTTTTATAATGCGCGCTGCATGCCAGTACCAAAACGGCGCGCAAGAAACAGTTCGAGCGCCTCTGCACACGTGTTGTCGCTCTCTCGCACTCAGGGGCTCTCAAGCGGAAGATCATGGTTCGAGCAGTGCACGGCACATTGCGGAAAGCGAGAAAATGTTTGAGCGCCACTGCACGCGAGAGCGAACGGGTGTGTGCTGTGCTGCTCGTTCCTACGGCAAACTGGTATGGTGCTGAGCTGCTCTAAGAGCGTAATGACCCAACTGACATCTGTTATACAAAAAAGCTTAAATTTCAAAAAAAATTGCCCTATCCTCGCCATAACTGCTGGCTTCATGCGCGAATGCTCGTTACGCTCTTAGAGCAGCTCAGCACCATACCAGTTCACCGTTGGAACGAGCAGCACAGCACACACCCGTTCGCTCTCGCGTGCAGTGGCGCTCAAACATTTTCTCGCTTTCCGCAATGTGCCGTGCACTGCTCGAACCATGATCCTCCGCTTGAGAGCCCCTGAGTGGGAGAGAGCGAACACACGTGTGCAGGGGCGCTCGAACTGTTTCTCGCGCGCCGTTTTGGTACTGGCATGCAGCGCGCATTTTAAAACCGTCTGGACACCCCTGCAAATTTCTGCTTCTCTCTTTCCTTATTGGCTCTGCCCTGAGCACGCTGAGCGACAGTCGTGTTCCGAATGTGATGGGGGGAGGATGTCGCACGCGCACGGATAAGCCGAAGCGCATGACCCGGTGTTTGAATGCAGATGGTGTTAGAATTGTTCGTGTATTTGCGTGTAGGTGAGCTGCGGTAGCCTGGAGTTTCTTCACTTTGTGACGATCGATTCGTGTTTGCCGCTTCCCGTAACATGTTTTCTGCGAGAGCGTAGGTATGGTGCAGCATCTCATGTACGACGAGGAGCACCATGAGTTGAGACTCACCGTCTTGTTTTTTCCCCCTAAAGGAACCCTTGCGAACACGAGGAGTGCAACGGAGAGAAAGAAACATGAACGGGTTTGTTGAATAAATAAAAAATCATTCATTCATATCACATTCTAATCCGAGTGTTATTGTTTGCTTTGTTTTGAATTGCGCTGCCATAGCGCCTCTGGCCTATGAAAGCTTGGATCCGAAGGAAATGGGTGAAAAAACTACGTGAAACCACGCGTTCGAACTGTTATAATTAGCTAAATCTGCTGCTCTCTAAGGCAAGATTTAGTATCGAGATTTAGGTAAAAGAACTCGAAAAACACCATAAGCCTGCTATAAAATGTCAGTTGGGCACCCAACTGACATCTGTTATACAAAAAAGCTAAAATTTCAAAAGAAAATTGCCCGATCCTCGCCATAACTGCTCGCTTCATGCGCGAATGCTCATTACGCTCTTAGAGCAGCTCAGCACCATACCAGTTCGCCGTTGGAACGAGCAGCACAGCACACACCCGTTCGCTCTCGCGTGCAGTGGCGCTCAAACATTTTCTCGCTTTCCGCAATGTGCCGTGCACTGCTCGAACCATGATCTTCCGCTTGAGAGCCACTGAGTGCGAGAGAGCGATCACATGTGTGCAGGGGCGCTCGAACTGTTTCTCGCGCCCCGTTTTGGTACTGGAATGCAGCGCGCATTTTAAAACCGTCTGGACACCCCTGCAAATTTTTGCTTCTCTCTTTCTTTATTCGCTTTGCCCTGAGCACGCTGAGCGACAGTCGTGTTCTGAATGTGTTGGGGGGAGGACGTCGCACGCGCACGGATAAGCCGAAGCGCATGACCCGGTGTTTGAATGCAGATGGTGTTAGGATTAATCGTGTATTTGCGTGTAGGTGAGCTGCGGTAGCCTGGAGTTTCTTCACTTTGTGACGATCGATTCGTGTTTGCTGCTTCCCGTAACATGTTTTCTGCGAGAGATGAGGTATGGTTCAGCATCTCATGTACGACGAAGAGCACCATTTCTCAACTTACCGTCTTGTTTTTTCCCCCTAAAGGAACACTGGCGAACACGAGGAGTGCAACGGAGAGAAAGAAACATGAACGGGTTTGTGAAATAAATAAAAATTCATTCATTCATATCACAATCTAATCCGAGTGTTATTGTTTGCTTTGTTTTGGTTTGCGCTGCCATAGCGCCTCTCTCCTATGACAGCTTGGATCCGAAGAAAATGGGTGAAAAAACTACGTGAAACCACGCGTTCGAACTGTTATACTTACCTAAATTTGCTGCTCTCTAAGGCAAGATTTAGTTTCGAGATTAAGGTAAAAGAACTCGAAAAACGCTATAAGTCTGCTATAAAATGTCAGTTGGGCACTATACAACAAATCCCCGTAGTAAGCTAATGTTTGGGACCGCACTCTCGCGCGTATCTCGAATTTTCGCGTACATCGAATTTCCTTTGACATTTTGTTCATACATCAAATTAAGGAGTTGAAAAATAATTATAAATAAAGAATTTTAATTTAAACTTGTTAAAAAATATTTCCATTGGGCGTTCATTTCAGTTTACTTAAGAATTATATCAAATTTTTTTTAAAGTGAGTAAACTAATAACTCTAAACCAATGTAGTTCATAGTTTTATTAATTTAATATTATGAGCTAAATTTTTTGGACAAAATTATCATCAATGGTTGATTTGTAACGGTTTTTTCTCGTTAAATATATTTTTGTAAACCTCTAATTCCTTCCTAACTCGGTTGCTTACGTTCTTGGATCTCTCTTCATCCTCATCCATTGCTTCAAATTCCGATAAAGCCTTCTCGATGTTTTCAAAAGCAATCTCCATTCTTTTTGTAGTGAATATTTTATGGCTGGAAGCTTGATTTTCATCATCTAACTCCTCGTTGTATTCGTCTATCACTTTTAGAGTATGCATTTGGATTAGCTCGTTGTTCGTCAAAGGTTCGTTTTCTAAAGAAATCAACTTCCTTATCTCTTCAGCATCTACTTCTATCGGTAATAAACCTGCAGCAGAAATGCATTCTTCTATCAAATATTCCATTTGATTATTAGCGTCATCTGGTTCTTCATCATTCGTAAAATATGACGTGCAAACTTTTTTCCAACACGCATTAATAGTGCTTGATTTAACCTCATTCCATGCTGCTGCTATATTATGTATGGCAGAAAGAATGTCATAATTTTTCCAGATATCGTTGATGCTGAATGTGGGATTTTGATCAATCGTTTTAACAATATGTGTGAATGTTCGGCGGATATAGTAGGATTTGAATGCAGCAATTACACCTTGATCCATCGGTTGTAATAATGAGGTAGTTTTTGGGGACAGGAAAACTACATGGATATTTGGGTTCACTTCGTAAAGTTCTATGGGATGGCACGGAGCATTGTCCAGTATTAAAAGTACCCTAAATGGAATAGCTTTTTCGCTACAATGCTTTTTTACCTCTGGCACAATATTTTGATGGAACCATTCGTTAAAAATCGAGCGAGTATTCATGCTTTCTTGTTGGATTTCCATATCGCTGGTAAGGATTGAATATCGACGTGCTTAAATGCTCTTGGTTTTTGTGAATGATACATTGCTTCTTCTTCTTCTTCTTTGGCACTACAACCTCGAGAGGTCTCGGCCTGCCATTTCTGGCTTTCTGTGCCTTAATTTTACCCGTAGAAAAGTAGCCAGCCTTTCGTACAGTCCCAGTCGGTGGACATATGTGGTATCACGGTATTGAGTTGTGCTTAGTGCATTATTTCCGGTAAGTGAGCACTTTCTTACAAAAATATCAATGAAATGTGTTTATGTGTTACTTCAGAGATGTTACACCAGATGTAGGATTGTTTGAGCTAAACCTATCGGTGGATGTCATTCCTTTGTGAAATCGAAGCTCAGAGCAGATGTGGCCGTTATTGATGCAACTACATGATATGCCGCACGTTCCGGTGATGGTTGTAGTCATCTACAGCGGTTCATCAAAGCCGGCTGATGTGGAGTGCTTTTTACGGCCGTTGGTGACGGCAAATGCAAATGCCAGGTTCAAGTATCTAAAAAAATGCGGAAATCGCAAGAGCTGGGAGGAGTGTCTTCAATCCATCAACCCCCAAACTAAGACACATGAGCTCTGGAATCTGGTACGAAAACTAAGTAAAAACAAGCATGAATGTTCTAATGGTAATATACTGAACCTATCACTTGAGGATGCGAAAAAGTTTTTGAAATTAAACTTTCCCAAAAGGAAGTGTAAGCCCACAGAATCTTTTGCCACAACTCAGTCAATTAACGAAGACTTAATGACAGTGGAAAAATGGAGAGCCATCTTAAATGCTAAAAAGAATACGGCACCAGGTTCCGATAAAATTTCATATGAGCATCTTAAAAACTTAAACGAGGACACCACAAAAGCTTTGGTGAACAATATAAATAAAATGTGGCACACGGGTAAAATAAGCCGGAAATTGAAAACCATTAAAATAGTGGCAATCCCTAAACCCGGGAAGGATCACAGATTAGTAGAAAATTTAAGAACCATATCCCTTCTTTCCACGATCATCAAGGGAATCAACACTGAGGTCCATAACATTATCCTTCAAACAATGGAAAGATATCATTTCCTACCGCCCACTTCTTTTGGATTTCGAAAGAACTGTGCCACGACATCAGCCATCAATCTTATAGTTAATCAGATATGTCAGAATAATGCAAAAAACAAAATCACTGGTATCATTTATATCGATATTAAAAATGCATATAACAGTGTGTGTACAAGCAAATTGCTGAAAATACTCGAGGCATACATGATGCCAAATGCTGTGATAAGATGGCTGAAAGCCTTTCTGTGCAACAGAATTGTGGAGATGAACTGTGATATCGGATGGGTTACCTCAGGGGGATATCCTTTCTCCAACATTATTTAATATATATACGAGCAAGTGCCATGTTACCAACAGCAACGCCATAATTCAGTTTGCCGACGACTTTGCTATCATTCAGTCAGGCCTATCTATTAACACGGTTAAATCCAAGCTTCAAAATCTAACCAATTTTTTGGCAGAACAGCTCCAATCATTAGATCTGGTTATAAACTCAGAAAAATGTAAGACAACGATCTTCCCTAAACACGACAATCGAATGACTATAACAATTAATGGTAGTCCCACTCAGCAGTGTACCTCCCACAAGTTCCTTGGTGTTGTCTTGGACCAGAAACTCAAGTTCCATGAACATATTGATCGTCTTAAGGATAAAGCAGCCACTAGATTTAACATCGTAAAAATTTTATGCAACAGAAACACTAGCAAACATCCAGAAAGAGCACTGCAAGTGCATAGATCACTAATTAGAGGTACTTTGGAATATGGTGCTACGTGCAGTATGAGAGCTTACAAAAACAAAATCCTCTCAGTTAACACAATACTGCATCAATCGCTTCGGAAGGTTACTGGATGCACTGTTATCTAGCCAGCAACAAATTCTCACGAGCGATAAGGAGCTGTATAACAGTATTACTAATTATAGTTACAATCATGCCACAGATTGTGAACTTAAAACTGTTATTAAAATCAACATACCGGGTTTAGACAGTAATAAACAAAGTACCAACCCTAACATTCTCCTTCAACTAGACAAAGAAACAATTTCCCAAAACTGTGATAAACCTGCCATATAAACCGATGGCAGTATAACTGAAGACGGCTGTGGAATAGGTATAGTGATATTAACTAGCTCGTACAACTATAACCAGCGTTTATGTTGTGAGAACGCGGCCTCAGCGGCGGACTCTTCCCGTACAGAGCAACCCATCAACACAAACCGATATTTCGGGAACGGCACATATATTGAATCTAATGCAGCAGCAGATGGCGCAACAGCAACAAATTTTGCAGCAATTAATGCAGCAAATCAAAGCGCCCACTGAGCAAACGCCCCTCGAGCAAATACTAGATTCCTTATGCGGTCACATTAAGGAATTTAGGTACGACGAAGAAAACGGATCACCTTTCGCTGCATGGTACAACAGGTATGAGGATCTTTTCCTAAAAGATGCTGCGCGCTTACCGGATGAGGCAAAAGTGCGTCTTCTATTGCGGAAGCTGGAAACCTCCGAACATGAACGCTATACGAACTACATTCTTCCGCAACATCCGCGTGACTTAGGATTCAAAGAAACAGTTGACAAACTGACCACCTTATTCGGTACGAAGGAGTCCCTGCTCCATAGGCGTTATAAGTGCTTGAAACTTTCAAAACTTCGCGCGGAGGATTTTGTAACCTTCGCTTGTCGGGTCAACCGTGGCATCGCCGATTTCGAGCTCGGAAAGCTAACGGAGGAGCAGCCTTCGTCTTCGTGTGCGGAATAAAAGACGAAGAAGACACCGAGTTCCGAGTACGCATGTTACGTCGAATCGAAGAAAATCAGGAGGTAACGCTTCATCAACTTTCCGCTGAATGTCAGCGCATGACAAACCTGCGCCAATATAGCGATATGATAGAACGCGACTGTAGCGAACAAGTGTTTGCTGTTCATCGTAGCGCTTTTCATGATCAACGCACCAACTCTGCCCCGTCTCATCAAATAAGCGAACAGCACACAAACAAACCTAGCCGACACTGCTGGTTATGTGGATCCTTGCATTGGACTCGCGAATGCATGTTCAAGACGCACACATGCACACAATGCAATTTGGTCGGCCATCGCGAAGGTTTCTGTGAGCAGCAACGAAACAAGAAGCAGTTCAGCCGTAAGAAGTTTTACGCAAATCGAGCCAACATGCGCAGTGTTTTCGTAAACGTAAACTGCCTACCACATCGCAGAAAATATTTGTCATGTACGATGAACGGCGTCGAAGTTCGGCTCCAACTGGATACCGCATCAGACATCAGCGTGATTAGTCGTCAGCTTTGGAAGCGCATCGGTAGCCCACAGCTATCACCACCATCTGTAGCAGCGAGATCGGCAACAGGCGACAAGCTCGAAATTGCAGGCGAATTTCGAGCCACTGTCAAAATCAACGACCGGGAGAGGACAGCTGTAATTTTCGTCGTCGAAAGAGGATTAGCGTTATTGGGAACCGATCTAGCTGAAGCTTTCTCTCTATGGTCTGTCCCTATCGACCAGTTATGTAATAAGGTCACCAGCACAACGAATACTCCTGAGGAAATCATAAGGAGGTTTCCCGGTCTGTTTCGACAAATGATGGGGTTTTGTACGAAAGCTGATGTTACACTACACCTGAAACCGGATTGCAGTCCTGTTTTCCGTGCAAAACGGCCCGTAGCTTATGCCATGCGCGATGCAGTGGATGCTGAACTCGACAGACTCGAACGGCTCAACATCATCACACCAGTTCAGCATTCGGAGTGGGCAGCCCCGATTGTAGTGGTACGCAAGTCGAATGGTCAAATAAGGATATGTGGCGACTATTCGACGGGCCTCAACGCAGCACTACACCCCCACGACTATCCGCTACCGCTACCACAGGAGATCTACACTGAGCTGGGTAACTCAACAATTTTTAGCCAAATTGATTTATCTGTTGCTTTTTTGCAGGTCCCCGTTGCAGAGCAAAGTCGTCGCTTGCTCACCATAAACACGCATCGGGGTTTATACCTGTATAATCGATTACCACCAGGGATCAAAATAGCGCCAGGCGCGTTTCAGCAGGTTATGGACCAAATGCTTGCTGGAATGGAACGTGCCGGAAGTTACATGGATGACGTTATCGTCGGTGGTCGGACGCAAGCGGAACACGACGAAGTACTTAATGAAACCCTGAGGCGTATACAGGAGCATGGTTTCACTATTCGCCCCGAGAAATGTTCGTTCAACAAACGTCAGATACGCTATCTTGGTCATATTGTCGACAACCAAGGGATCCGACCCGACCCTACCAAAATAGCTGCCATAAAGGACCTCCCGGTGCCGAAAGACGTTAGTGGTGTACGTTCCTTCCTTGGCGCCATAAACTACTACGGTAGATTCATCCCGAATATGCGCAAACTACGCCATCCGTTGGACGACCTGTTAAAGCAAGGAAGCTCATTTCATTGGTCCCCAGAATGCCAAAAGGCCTTTACGCAGTTCAAAACGATACTTTCGTCGGAATTGCTTCTCACGCACTACGATCCAAGGCGCGAAATCGTCATATCTGCCGACGCATCGTCTATTGGATTAGGCGCGACCATTAGTCACAAGTTTCCCGATGGAACATATAAGGTGGTACAACACGCATCCCGTGCTCTAACGAAAGCTGAGACGAGCTACAGCCAGATCGATCGAGAGGGTCTGGCAATCATCTTTGCCGTGACCAAATTTCACAACTACATTTATGGACGGCATTTTATTCTTCAAACGGATCACAAACCACTTTTGCGTATTTTTGGTAGTAAGAAGGGCATTCCAGTCTATACCGCCAATCGCCTTCAGAGATTTGCGCTAAAACTGCAATTGTACGATTTCGACATACAATATGTAGCAACTGAGAGTTTTGGAAACGCTGATGTCCTTTCGCGTTTAATTAGAAACCACGACAAGCCTGACGAAGACTATGTTATAGCAAGCATCAACCTTGAAGAGGACATACGGACAGTTGTTGTTAGCTCCTTAAGCTCAATCGCACTCGCAATGCGCAGCGCAATTCAAATGACGTCCAAACTACTACGGAATCAGATAACACATTGCGTCGAATCTTACAGTATGTGCGTAAAGGATGGCCACGTGATAGACCATTTGACGGTGAACTGGCTTGCTTCTACTCCAGAAAAGATGCATTGTCTGAGGTGGAAGGATGTATTTTATTCGGAGAAAGAGTGGTCATACCAAGAGCTCTCAGGCAACGATGCTTACGCCAATTACACCATGCGCATCCTGGTATACAACGAATGAAATCTTTGGCAAGAAGCTACGTTTACTGGCCGAACATCGACAACGATATCGCTGACCTCGTGGCTGCCTGCTACGCTTGCTCGTCTGCAGCAAAATCGCCGCCACATTCTAGTCCAGTACCTTGGCCAGAGGTAACTGCACCTTGGCAACGCATCCATATCGACTATGCTGGTCCTATCGACGGATACTCCTACCTGATTGCGGTCGACGCTTTCTCTAAATGGCCTGAGATTATAAGAACTGCCAGCACGATGTCTAAAGCGACCATACGTATCCTGACCAGCATTTTTGCACGCTACGGTATGCCAGTCACTCTCGTAAGCGATAACGGTCATCAGTTCATAAGTTCTGAATTTGAGGATTTTTGCACATGCAACGGAATACATCACCTCACTACCGCCCCGTTCCACCCTCAATCTAACGGGCAAGCGGAACGCTTCGTGAATACATTCAAGCGCGAGTTAACACATCGGTCGAACATCCGATGACCCAGTAATTCCTGCGACGTCAGCTTATGTTTCGTACGGGACCGCCAACAGCGTCGTCAGCTTATGCTTCGCACCGAACTTGCACCAACATCGTTTGCATCGAATGGCTTAGCAACCGAGAAGCTGAATCAGCACCACTTCCGTTTCCTGTTCCAATCCAATTCCCCCAATCCACATACATGTATCAATAGTTCAAATAAATCACTCTTAATTTGACCAGCAGTAAAACCAGACGTCTTAAGTGTATATCCGCGTCCGAACCTTTATAAGTGTAAAGTACAATTTTTAACTGGCGCCCGAATAGGGACCTCTACGTTCAAAGTGAGGTGACAAGTTATCAAAGGAAGCCTACACAATAACGATTAGAGGTACTAGCTAATTGTTCTACGTATATCGAAAAACGAAAGTGAGACGAAAAACAATACAAAAACTCTGCACAAAGTTTTAAGTGTCGTGACAAGCTAGTGAAATCAATTTAAGACGTGGACGTACAAGTACCAAAAAGTGAGGTGGACCAAGTGAATATAAAACCTGCACAAGTGTACGAGAAGTTGCTGTATTCGAGACTCTCATCCCGAACGACACCGAAGACCCCTAGTAGAAAGACAACCCAAAAGGACCACCTGAAGTGTTACATCAGCCTTCTATCTCGAGACGTTACGAAGACATCGCTACGAGTACAACGCTACGTGGACATCTCTTCGTGGACATCACTTCGTTAGCATCGCTACGTGGACAACGATGAGCTGCATTCGCTTCAAAGTCTTCATGGTTCTACTGTAAGTCATTTTGAGTCAATTGTTATTATTAGTTGCCGTATTTTTTTTTCCTTCGTAAAATTTTAAATTGTGAATAAGTGAATAATTAGAACTGTTAGTGAACAATTAGGAAAAGTTAGAGAAGTGAGAATCTTGTCTGTTTCCATCATTAAAATTTTCAAATCACTAAATCGTTTAAGGCGACGAATTTTTCAAAATTTTCCGTAAAATCAAACGTTTTGAAATACAATCTAGAAACCGAAAAATGAATCCATCAGATCAGTCTCATATTGTGCCACCAGCACAAACTATGACTCATCACGAATACGTTGAATTAGGCAAAGTGCCAGATTTTGTGAAAGATCTTCCAGAATTTCACGGTCACGGAGCAAGCCTTCCTAGATGGTTTTTAGAAGTCGAAAATGTATTGAAAATCTATGAACGTTTGCCTCGAGATTCAATTGAATACCACATTATCGAGTCAACCATCAGAAGAAAAATTAAAGGTGAAGCTGCTGACGTTTTAGATTCCAATTGTATCGCCCCCGATTGGCATACAATAAAAAGGACTCTTCTCCTTTATTATAAGGATAAAAGAGACCTGAAAACATTGGATCATGAATTAACCGTGATACGAAAAAAATCGTCAGAGTCACTTAGTTGCTATTTTAGTAGAATAAATGATCTACTAACAGCGATCGTGACGCATATTCAGTCAGATCCAAAGTATGCCGAAAATCATACAGTACACATCAATTATTTTAGAGAAAAGGCGTTGGACAGTTTTATACGAGGACTTGAAAAACCATTAAGTTTCCTTTTAAAAAATTATAACCCAAAAACGCTGAGTAGTGCATTTAAATATTGCCTTGACTTCTACAATATGGACATGAGATCTGCTCCATTTAACGATAAACCCAACAACAATATTCCTAAACCTAGGGATTTACCCACAGTGCCAATAACACATAGGCAACAACCCATACACCAACAAAATTTCTACCAACCTAGACATTATGTTCAACCTAGACCAATTTTCACACCGAACAGAAATCAATTTGTGACAAGGCATGGACATTATCAAAGAAATAATTATCCAACCCCACCACATCCACAGAAATTTCATCTCCCTCAAAATTACAACAGAGTGAATAATAATCTCCCAGTTCCTATGGAGGTTGATCCATCATTGCAGTCAAATGTTAGATCAAATTATAATGCTAAACGCCCCCGTTACGGACATGCAAATGCTATGGATAAAGCAACTGCAAACAATACGAATATGTTTAACACCCCTCTAGAGTATGTAGAAGGTTCACAACCATTAAACGAATCTTATCTCGATAGAAATGAGCAATCCTCTCAAAATCAAAAGCTTTACACAATTTCACAAAGTGTAAATGATCAATATCAAGCTTACGAGAGCCATTTTTTAGAGTGGAACGTGAATTGGTGTGGTTCATTCCTTCCTTTCGTCAATTTGCCAACCACACAGGGAGAGTACCCATTTTTGATCGATACAGGCGCTAATATTAATGTCGTATCATCAAAATTAGCAGCCAGTTATGGAGGTAACCGACCTTACAAAATATGTGCAAAAAATATAAGTTCAGTATGTGGGAAATTCAATACATAATCTATTCCACTCTTGCAATAGATATCAAATTTTTTGCTCCAAAATGCATGACCCCATTTCAATTTCTGGTACACGATTTTCATCCGTTCTTTGCTGGAATAATAGGCACCAACATTCTTGAAAGCATTTGTGCTGATATATCATTTAAAAACTGTGCAATGACAATTAATACTGACGATAGCATACCGTTTACGATACCCCTCAGACGATACGAAAATGGAAAAGCAAGTGACCATATGACCGATTTTCGTACTGACTATTTAAGCAACCGCTAACCGAAGCTAACCGGTGAAACAAATGTTAAATGTTTTATAAATACCTCTGACGAAATTCCAGTGCATCAACGAGTTTACTCTTACCCCGCTGCTTATGTTGAAGAAGTAAATCTTCAAATAAAAAAATTGTTGGAAGATGGTATAATTAGACCATCGAGATCAGCTTGGACATCTCCTGTATGGATATTTCCAAAGAAAAATGATGCATCAGGTCAAAAGAAGTTTAGAATGGTTGTAGACTATAGGAAAGTAAATGAAAAAACAATCAGCGACCGATACCCAATGCCTGAAATTTCATACGTATTAGAGCAATTAAAGGACCACAAATATTTTTCAACCTTGGACCTTGCATCAGGATTTCATCAGATAAAGATGCATGAGCAAGATATTGAGAAAACCGCTTTTGCCGTAAATAACGGAAAATATAAATTCACCAGAATGCCATTTGGCCTAAAAAATGCTCCAGCTATCTTTCAGCGAGCTATAGATGATGTTCTGCGTGAATATATAGGAAAAAAAATGTTACATCTATATGGACGATGTAATTGTATTAGGAAAAACTCTAGATGAGCATTTCAAAAACTTAGGAGTAATTTTAAATACATTGAATTCTGCAAATCTTAAAATGCAGCTTAATAAATCGGAATTTGTTCACCAAGAAGTAGAGTTCCTTGGTCACATTATTTCCCATGAAGGAGTAAAACCTAATGCGAAAAAAATCGAAACGATTAAAAAGTTTCCCAAGCCAAGCACAATAAAAGAATTAAGATCATTTTTAGGTTTAATGAATTATTACAGAAAGTTCGTAAAAGACTTTGCAAAAATTGCAAAACCGCCTACTAACATATTTAGAGGAGAAAATAATCCCGCATCAAATAGAAAAATTACACTAACGTCCGAACAAACGGAATGTTTTGAAAATTTAAAATCGATCCTTTCTTCTTCGGATATTTTAATTTATCCTGATTATAATAAACCATTTGTGCTTACAAGTGATGCCTCAAATTACGCTACAGGTGCAGTTTTATCACAGGGCGAAATTGGAAAGAATAAACGAATACATTTTGCTTCTCGATCGTTAACGAAAACTGAAGAAGCATATTCAGTTTCAGAGAAGGAAATGTTAGCAATAATTTGGTCATTGAAAATCTTTAGGAATTATTTGTATGGTAGTAAATTCAAAATTTTAACGGATCATCAGCCGCTTCCTTTTACACTTTCTCAGAGAAATACTACCGCTAAACTAAAGAGATGGAAATCTTATCTCGAAGAGCATGATTATGAAATCATATATAAGCCAGGAAAAGCAAATGTTGTGGCTGACGCATTAAGTAGGATTTGTTGCTCCATGACAGCAACTCAGCATTCCGCACCCGACTGTGGTTTGTTATATATACCCTCTACTGAAGGACCTCTGAATGCTTTTCGTCATCAAGTCATAATAAGAGAAGGTAATCAAAACGTAGAAATTAAGAATCTCTTTTCGAATTTTAAGAGAGTAATAATACATACAAATGATATGACTGAAAAGAATATACTGAATATTTTTAAATCGCACTTTGATGCATCGAAACTAAATGGATTATACACATCGGAATATATTATGGGACAGATTCAGGAAACATATAAAAAGCATTATGGACGACAAAATATGTTAAAAATAAGATTTACACAAAAGTTTTTGGAAGACATTGAATCTCCATCAGATCAAATGGATATAGTTAGTAAAGTACATTCAAGAGCACACAGAGGAACAGAGGAAAATAAACTGCAAATCATTCGGAAGTATTACTTTCCAAAGATGACCGCTATGATCAGAAACTACGTGAAATCCTGTATCACGTGTAATGAATGTAAATACGATAGGAAACCAATTAACAAATCAATTCAAGAAACGCCCATACCAACAAGACCTTTTGAAATTATGCATATTGACATTTTATTTTTGGAAAAGAATTATTTCCTGACATGTGGCGATAAATTTTCCAAATTTGCACAAGTCAGGAAAATCAACTCAAGAGCTACCGTGGATGTTCTTCCACCACTAAAGGAAATCATACTCAAACACAAGCCTCCAGATATTAGTGTTATGGATGGAGAAAAGTCATTCAATTCTGGCAATATTTTAGAATTTTTCAATGCCTACAACATTACACCTTATGTAACCCCTACTGGTCGCAGTGAAGTAAATGGAATCGTAGAAAGGTTTCATTCAACATTTTTAGAAATCTATCGAATAACTAAATCGGAAAATCCTTCTAAGGTACTAATTGATCTTGTAGACCTTACAGTTAACCATTATAATAATTCAATACATTCTGTTACAAAATTTACCCCTTTTGAAATAATTACACCTTCAGAAAAAAATTCTGCCATTCTGTTTAAAGTATTTGAAAATTTAAATCGAAAACAGAAACAAGACTTAAATTTCTTTAACAAAAATAAGATAGAAAGAACAATATCGAACTCAGCCCAAGCTTTTATGAAGACGAAACGAAGAACAAAACAAGCAAAACCATACAAAAAAACGGTAATACAAAATGTGAATAGAACTACAGTCTTAACAAAAAACGGTAGAAAACTTCCTCAAAACGATCTTAAAGTAATTAATTCCTGATATTGTATTTTATTACAGATTTTTTGCAACTGTTACAGCACAGAACATGACAATATCAAGTTTATATAAAATTCCACTAATTGCCTTTGACAGAGGTGTTGCTAAAATTGCTAAAACATACTACATTCATCATTTTCAAATATCAGATATCCAACGTGAAGTGCAATCACTATTTACCGAGTTTGAAAAAATAGAAGAAAACCAGATTACTCATGTTGTAAAAGAGGAATTCAATCATGTAACAAAAATGCTTCAAACTATTAAACCGATTCGTCAAAAACGATGGGATGCTATTGGAACGGCTTGGAAATTCATTGCCGGGAATCCAGACGCTAACGATCTTAGTATGATTAATTCCACTTTAAATGGACTTATTGCAAACAATAATGCTTAAGTCAAAATAAATAAAGATATAGCACTTCAATTGAATGATAGTCTTGAGAAAATAAAGCAGGCCATTAAAATTTTTAACAGTTCTTCAATGGAATTTTACTCTTTAAACATTTTCTTAAATTTGAAATACTTAGCAGATGGAATTGGAATTATTATTGAAAGTATCACACTAGCTAAATTGGGAATAACGAATATTCAACTCCTTATTATTATTATAATTATTATAATTATTGTCCCAAAACTCAAAACAAAATTGTATAGGAAAATTGAAATCTTCCCTGTAACCAATAGAAATAAGACAATTCATGTTCCAAATCCCTTTTTCCTATCCTACCAAAACGCTATCTATTCGGTTCCGTCGATGGAGAAAGAAATATACCAATCAGAGGAATTGAAAGAAGAAGAAGAGACGTCGTGTGTTGCAGCAATCTTAAACGGAAATCTTGCAGAATGTGACGTTGTGGAAAACCCAACGAAAGAAGAAGTAATACGTTTGGACATGAACCACATATTGATAAATACCAACATCAACTTTACTTTAAATACAAACTGCGGAGTAAAAGAGAGGACATTAAACGGGCCATTTCTTATAACCCACTCATCCTGTACCATCTCTATGAACGGAAAAATAATATCAAATAATCGCATAGATCTACCAGGATCGATCATACATCTTCCTCTATACGATGCACAGATCAACCTGAAGCGAAACCTAATCAACTGGAGCCTACACGACCTACCTATAGGTTTACGCAAAGAAATGGATCAGATAAAATTACAAAACAATAGTTTATCATGGTCATGGCAATGGTCGTTAACCAGCTCGATCTTCACACCAATTGCAGTAGCTTGTATCATAACTGTTTACGTTTGCTTGAAACGTAAGAAGACCAACGTTAAAGTCGAAGTAGCCGCACAACCAAACCTGCCTACACAGCTGAATAACACAGCTACAGCTATATTTGTATATTTTTCGTACGGAACCTCAAAATTAGGGAAGGTCAAGTTAACACATCGGTCGAACATCCGATGACCCAGTAATTCCTGCGACTTCAGCTTATGCTTCGCACCGAACTTGCACCAACATCGTTTGCATCGAATGGCTTAGCAACCGAGAAGCTGAATCAGCACCACCTCCGTTTCCTGTTCCAATCCAATTCCCCCAATCCACATACATGTATCAATAGTTCAAATAAATCACTCTTAATTTGACCAGCAGTAAAACCAGACGTCTTAAGTGTATATCCGCGTCCGAACCTTTACAAGTGTAAAGTACAATTTTTAACTCGCGCTGCATGCCAGTACCAAAAAGGCGCGCGAGAAACAGTTCGAGCGCCCCTGTCTCGTGTGTTCGCTCTCTCGCACTAAGGGGCTCCCAAGCGCAAGATCATGGTTCGAGCAGTGCACGGCACATTGCGGAAAACGAGAAAATGTTTGAGCGCCCCTGCACGCGAGAGCGAACGGGTGTGTGCTGTGCTGCTCGTTCCAACGGCAAACTGGTAGGGTACTGAGCTACTCTAAGAGCGTAACGAGCATTCGCGCATGAAGCCAGCAGTTATGGCGAGGATCGGGCAATTTTTTTTTGAAATTTTAGCTTTTTTGTATAACAGATGTCAGTTGGGTCGCTAAAGGTTTCGGTAGCGCCATGCTAAAGTTTCTCCACCCGTCCCAAAACGCGACGCTGATCCCTCAACTCCCGCTCCACAAATTGCCAGGAACGAGCCCAAGAAGAAGCGATCTTCTCGGACCGAAGCTCCTGCGGAAAGCCTGGCTTTTCCATCCGAGCCCACGAGCTTCCCAAGAACCCCTACCCCGCCCCTGTCCGAGATCTTTGAGTCCTTCCTTTTGACCCTTAACCTCCCGCAGCATCTGCACATGATCGCTACTTGGGGCCTTCCTTTCCTGAAGGGGATGATCATACAGTGGCTGGCTCAATGGCCATGCTTTAGTATGATGGTCCGTTTGGATGACTCCAACGGCTACAATCATACAGTGGAACTGTCGGAGTCTACTTGGCAAGCTAAACTCCTTTAAATCATTAGTGGGCGAACACAACTGTGATGTGTTTGCCCTCTGTGAAACTTGGCTATCGGATGACATTAAACTAACCTTCCCGGGATATAATATAATCCGTCAAGATCGCGTTACTAGGGGTGAGGGGGGGGGGGGGTGTATTGTTAGGTAGGCCTAAGTGCTTGAAAGCACTGTGCGCACAGTGCTTGAGGCGAGCACAGTGCGCACAGTGCGCACAACACACTGAATTTTGCTACTTTACCGAACACTATTTGTAACTACTGTGGGATCCTGAGTATGAATGTAGTGGTGTGAGTGTGGAACGGCAATGGATGAGAGGCCGGCAGTCTTGGTTGAACGCTGAATAAAGGAGGGAGTATTGCGCGAACTGGTAAAAGGCGTGTTTAGTGCATTTTTGGGAAGGTTGCGATATCACATTGGCGATCCTGCCATGATATGCATGCGGGAAGTGATAAGGAATTACTGATCCGGGTGAAGCCCATGGCCAGCGGCAAGTTTTCTTTTCCTAATATAAATTGGATAAGAAATTAAGGAAACAGCCGAGCTTGACCCAGGTTCAGCCCATGGCCAGCGCAGTGGTGTTGCTTTCATTTAGATAAGAGGAGAACTGAGCCGGGTTAGGCCCATGGCCAGCATTGGAAACAAGGAAAATATAAGAAAGTTGAGTCGGGTTCGGCCCATGACCAAATCAAAAGGAAAAAAAGGTGTAAAGAAAAAGTAGAAGAAAAAAATTGAAGAAATACATAGTTGTGGGAGCTGAGCCGGGTTCGGCCCATGGCCAGAGTGAAAGTATCGAAAAAAAAAATGAAACAAATATTGAGCCGGGTTCGGCCCATGGTCAAAGCAAAGTGTGTAGAGCATTGGTGTTGTAGGCTGAGTCGGGCTCTGCCCATGACCAGCGTAATGAATTCTGCGTAATAGTGGAAGTAGAATTTGGATGTATGTATACGTGTGTGTGCCAAGTCAAGCGGTTTGCAGTCAGTCTGTTTTAAACGAAAGAGAACAAGGAGCACCCACTGGTCCTGTCGAGCAGTTTCCGAACAAGGTCAAGGTGTATGTTTACAAAAACATATGGTATGGGGCTACAAACATGAACAAACTGCCTCGATTCTCAGTCCCTTGAGCAATTTCACTAATTTATGGGTCATCTTCGCATATTAAGTGTTGTCCCACAGAAGATTGACGATATTTGGTTGCATTTTTCGTCAAAAAATCGCAAGCGATACCACCACCGGCGCCTCCTCCGACGCTGCCATCACTCTTCTCAATACCCTTCCCCTCGATCACCACGGAACTGTTATGTCAGGTCGAGAAATGTCAATATGCTCTAAACAACTCTACCTCCTATATCCATATACCTTGCACAAGGTCCTCAGCTTTGTACCCAATTTTGTGCTCGTGTGCAACATTCCATATTGCTATCCCTCTTTGCCAGTATGGCAATGATCGTGTGTGCTGCTCTGTCAATTCTTCTACAGCCTGTGTCGATGTGTATGCCTGTGTATGCTACAGCTCGACCTTATAAAAACACGAAAATTCTACGTGAAGCGCGATATTGGTATGTATTGGTGCGACGGTGAAGACTTGACAGGTACGATGCCGGTACAAAAACAATCTATAAGCCAAACTGAACTAACATATATTTTGTTTCTTTTTAGAAAAGCGAATATACCAGCCGAAAAAAACATCATGACGTCGAGTTCGTCCCTGTATCGAAAGCGCCGTCTTATCCTTGAAGAAGAGGAACGAATTATGCGGGAAGAACGTGATGCAATGGAGGCTTACGGCTCTGTTTCGGTACCGGGATCGGGGGCTTCCGGCTTTGCTTCGGAGCCAGCATCGGAGACCATGAATTTAGGTAAGTTACACAGGTTTTCTAGGTTTGCTTGCACATTTTTAAAGCTTGTGAAATGGTTACAAACTGCGTTTGTTCTTCTATGCGTTGGCTTACATTTTCGACCGAAATTTGTCGATGCTGAGCAGAAGCAAAGTGTAGTGTTGTGGGTGGAAAAAGTGCAGTGCAGTGAAAGTTGCCTCGTTTTCAACCCCATTTCGGAAACGATAATTATTTTTGTAGAAAAAACTATTCTCAGCTACTATCGTTTATGTTAGCTAGTTTATACACTGTTTCGTATAGTTTTCTTCCGTGCTAAACAGAAGCTTTTGTTTGGTGCTACGAGAGTGAAAGATAGAATAATGAGTTTCCTCGTTCTTTGATACTGCCATTGCAAGAGAATCTATTAATTCAGATAAACCCTGGCGAGAGGCAAATAAGTTATTTTCCGTCACCATCCGGGAATCACGAACCCACCGGGTTCTAATCCGTTTGGTCGCGTTGTGTTTTTAGCGTCAATGTTGTAGCATTCGCGTCGCAAGGTCGATATGCGAGGTCATTCGTAAGGCCATTCGGGTTGTAATTATTGTTATTAGAACGGCATCGATTAGGAAAACAAACGTATCTTTATTATAGAAGCAGAACCTTTCTCTACTGCGTTCAAGACTGGACTGAACGCCTTACCCATGTGCAAACCAGGTGCGCACATTCTTATCGCTTTGACATAAAGCCAGGTCGCATCATATCATTACGGAGCGTACATTGTGTTTCCTAATACCCCCGCTCAATGTTCGAAACGTATCAACCCCAAGCTGGTTCTATGTTTTTGAAAAACATTTACAGGCAACATTTTTGTCATGACATCCGTTATCTGTTCACCAGTAGGAACGTACTTCACTACTATTTGCCCCCGCTTAATCTCATCATGTACGAATTTATTCTTGACATCTACATGTTTTAAACGACTGGTTTCTCGTTCTTCTTCAACAACCCGAATGGTTGATTGATTGTGCTCGTGGTATACTACTGGTTCTTTCGGATTTTTATCTAATTCCCGCAGTAAACGTATTAGCCATTTTCCGTGACAAACAGCTACACTTAACGCAACTAGTTCCGCCTCAGTTGACGACAACGCAATTGTCGACTGCTTTCGTGTCGCCCAGCTCACTGTAGAACTACATACGCGGAATACATATCCCGTCAACGATCGTCTATCTGTCGGATCATTCGCCCAAAATCCGCATCCGCATACGCTTCGATGACCGGCTCCGAATCCCTTGCGCGAAATACAAGCGCAAACTCCATTGTTCCTTTCATGTATCGAAGAACTCTCTTTGCATGTTTCCAATGCACCTCTGTAGGGCAACTCTGGAACTGGCTTAGATAGCCAACAGCTGCACACAAGTCTGGCCTCGATGCCAACGTTATGTACATAAGACAACCAATTAGCTGACGGTATGGTTTGTCTGTACGATCGGCTTCTTCTCCTTTCTTCAAACGAAGATGATTCTCCATTGGTGTTGACATTGGTTTACAATCGTGCATATTAAACCGTAGAAGCAAATTCTCTAGAAAACTTCGCTGATTTATCCGGAGACACTTTTCACCTACTTCCCGTTCGATTTTCATTCCGAGAAAAATTCGCACTTCACCAATGTCTGTCATTTCAAATTCGCTGGATAATGATTTCTTCACTGCTTTCACTGCGTTCAACCGATGACCGACCACAAGTAAATCGTCTACATAAAGCACCAAAAACACTTTATCACTTCCGATTCCCTTCCTGTATAGACACCTGTCGCTGGCACTTGAATGAAATCCAAGTTTCTCGACATAACTGTGAAATCTTGCATACCAAGCTCTCGAAGCTTGTTTCAGCCCGTACTGCGATTTGTTCAGCCGACATACAAGATGCTTGCCATCGTCGAAACCTTCTGGAAGAGTCATATACATTTCTTCTTGCAGATGTCCATTAAGAAAAGCAGCCTTTACATCCATTTGATGTACCTCTATCTGTTGCTCATTTGCAACAGCAAGAACCACTCGCACGGTGTCTAACCGCGCAACAGGAGAATACGTTTCAGCATAATCGAACCCCAGTTTCTGGCTGAAACCACGTGCCACTAATCTCGCCTTGTATCGATCTTCGTCGCGTGATTCTCCACGTTTCACTTTGAACACCCACTTACACGTAATTGGTGTTCTTCCCCGAGGCAGCTTCATAAGGGTCCAAGTTTTATTCTTATCAAGAGAACTTATCTCTTCTTGGATTGCAGCTTTCCATCTATTCCAATCCGGTGACACTTTCGCTTCAGCAAGCGAATTTGGCAGATGATCTACATAGCTCATTGCACTATATGCAAAACCCGTGTAGTGCATATTATAGTCATTATGCCATGCTGGTGGTTTTCTGTTCCTTTCTTCCCGACCTTTGGGTGATCTAGCTTCTGCTTCTTGATCATCACCGATACAGCTACTAAAGCTGTCCTCAACTGCATCATCATGTAGGTTTTCATGAAAATTATCGGAATTACCATTCATTTGCACAGACACTTCATCATCCTCCACATCACTATTACATTCTGAACTGCTCTGATGCTTCCTGACGACAAATTCATCAGAAGGTTTAGAAGATGAAGATAAGTCACTTTGTTTCACGTTTTCTATGAAATCAACGTCTCGTGCAACAACGATTTTCTTCTGTTCGAAATTCCACACACGATAACCACAAGGAGCGTATCCGATAAAAACCCCTTTCCATGATTTCCTATCAAGTTTTCTTCTTATTTCCTTGGGTATATGTACATACACGACACAACCAAATACTCGCAAATTATTCACATTCGGTTTCCTATTCTCCCATACTTCAAACGGTGTCTTTAGATTTCCTAGAGCACTAGCAGGACTGCGATTTACCAGATACGCTGCTGTCTGTACCGCAGGAACCCAAAATTCTTTTCCAACGCTACTATGATCAATCATAGATCGAACCTTTACAATCAGCGTACGGTTCATTCTCTCACTCACACCGTTTTGCTCTGGAGAATGTGGGACTGTCCATTCAATTTGGATGCCCTCCTTCTTACAGAAACCTTTGAAGTTGTGTCCTACATATTCACCACCATTATCACAACGGATTCGGGAAATGCGTTGACCGAGCTTTGCACTCACAAATGCTTCATATTCTATGAACCTTTCTAGCACCTGATCTTTGGTTTCCATGAGATACACTACAGTGAAACGGGGTTAACGGAAAAAATAACGTTCACCGTGTATTCCAACTTGTGCAACGGGTCCACATACATCGGAATGTATCAACTCTAAAACACGTTGTGATCTAATCGTTTCTCTTGTTGAAAACGGTTTACGCGTCTGTTTTCCAACGTGACACGACTCACATACGAATTCATTACCTGAGTTCTTGCAACTAGCATTCATCCCATCTACCATCCCTTTCCTGATAATGGTTTCAAGGTTCTTCGCACCGAGATGTCCAAACCGTCGATGCCACAGTTCCAATTCCTTAGGCACACGACCACACGAATAAAAACCCGCATTAGCACCACAAAATTCTCTGTAAAGCTTCAGTCCATACAGCTTACCACACCGAGTACCTTTTGCGATGACTTCCGAATTGTTCTCGATTGTTATTTTACCATTTGCAAATAACACAGTAAATCCAGCGGTTTCTATTTTTCTTACGGACAATAAATTTTTTCGTGCTTCAGGAATATAAAGAACGTTTTTCAGCGTTATTTTTCTCGATCCCCCCTTTTCCGAAGAAACAAACAAGTTCACGTCACCATATTCGTTAGCAACAATCGTTTCACCCTCCTTTGCAACCGAAACATACATAGGCTTTTTCATGGGAACTAGCCTACTGAAAAGCGAACGATCATTCGACATGTGCTCGGACGATCCCGAGTCGACAATCCAAGTCGTTTCCTGGAATTGCGCTGCATCGCTGACCAGAAAACACACATTGTTGTTGTTGGCCACATGCGCACTATTTTCACTTCGTACTTTTCTGTTTTTGTTTCTTTCTGGACAATCGGTGATTTTGTGCCCTTCACGATGACAACCGTAGCACTTCCCGCATGACAGAGAGTAACTCATTTTGATGCCTCTCGCTACCCCTGACCCACACTTTCGAGCGATCGCGCAACTTACTCGCACTCCGCAATCCCACTTCATGCCTGAACGCTTCCACCAGTAGTGTGTTTGCCGAATATTCTTTCTGAGCATAAGCTACCCTCACACTCCACCTTGATACTACCTTCCCTTTCCATTCCGGAACGCTCGTTCCGTTGAGGTGTTAGAAAAATTTCGCCTTGCGCTCGGCTCACACTCTCGCACTCTCACATAGTCCACCACTCTACGCTACTCCTGAATGCTCTCTCGTTCTATGTGTTGGAAATTCACACTTGTGGTAGAAGGTTTACCAGACAGATCACAGGTAGATAAACAGTTTTCAACTTGGCTTGGCTTGGTGCGCATGAAAGTGGATTATAAAGCTTAAAATTTTATATTTTAAATACAAATATCATTCTTTTATAGTGTTTTTGGTGAAATAAACTTTAGCGTGTGGCTATTGAACGAGTTTAAGTGTATTCGCATGCGCGAAAGTGTTTGATCGTACTAGTGCAGTGAACCAAATGTCGGTAGGTACCCAACCTAATGAAATTGTGTATAGTTTTTCACGTTCGTTTTTCATAACTTTTATACCTTTTCTAATTTCAGTACAAATTTCACTGCTAGTTAAACGCAATCAATATTTTGTTTTGATCGACCAGCTGCTGTAAACATTCTGAATAAAACGTTCGATTGCATCGTAAATTGCTCCTTGCAACTAGGTTTCTAAGAATTGTTCTTTTATATCCATAACAGCTGTGCTTGGAGCGGGGAGCATCCAATACAGCAAAAGGAAAGAAAAAGAGAGCATGAGAACGAGTGCCGAGTACGCTCGCCGCTCACGCCCGGTCACTCAAGAAGGCTGAAACTCAAATGACTTTCAGCCCGAGTTTCAGCTTGCATGTTGCGCGACATCCTGTCAAGCGGGAATTCCATTTAACTTGTTTCTTCTTATTGTTTTTACGTTGTTTCATTGTACCAACACTTGAGTTTATTTATAATTTTCATATGTCTGGATATTGTCTCCTTACTGATATTTCCAATAACGCACCATACTTTCGTTTTCCTCACGGTATGAGGCCTCTCTGTGACTTAAGGTTTTTTTTTCCTAAAATAATATTTTCCGGTGAGAGTTTATACTAAACGGAAGATATTTAGTTATTTAAAATTGTTCCTCTAACTCTTGCATGCCAGTCATTTTAGCTCAATTTGATTTTGTCGCGTTCGCATCAACCGGCTGAACTTCGCGATGATTTTTGGACGGAAGCTTATAGCTTCTTGAACGATTTTTCAACGTTGAAAGACGCTTTGAAATATTTGGCAGTGGCAGGGCATCTTTCTCGAAGTTTTCTCAACTTGCTGTTGGCGATTTTAAGAAAGTTTGGACACCCTGATCTACCGAAAGACGCTCGTTCGCTTCTCAAAATACCCAGAGTAAGCAATGAGATTCAAACCGTAGCAAGTGGACGTTTTTGGTATTCGGGTATTGAGGTTGCCGTTAGAAATTTTTTTTTAAATAGCCCTCCACAAGTGACGAATTTAAGCCTTCAAGTATCGATAAATGGACTTCCACTCTTCAAAAGTAGTGTCACTCAGTTTAGGCCAATTCTATTCAAGGTAGAAGAGATATCCGATTGTCCGGTAATGGTAGCGGGTATATTAAGCGGCCAAACAAAACCCGGTAGTCTCGAGCAATTCCTGCGTCCAATAGTTGACGAAATTAACAATTTACGTTCAACAGGCATACAGTTTGGTGAACATGCACTTCCAGTTGTATTAAGGCCTTCATTGCTGGTTCCCACGGGATTTTATTAAGTCTGTTATGGGATTTTCGGGTAAAACCTTCCCTTCCAACTACCTTCCCTTTCCATTCCGGAACGCTCGTTCCGTTGAGGTGTTAGAAAAATTTCGCCTTGCGCTCGGCTCACACTCTCGCACTCTCACATAGTCCACCACTCTACGCTACTCCTGAATGCTCTCTCGTTCTATGTGTTGGAAATTCACACTTGTGGTAGAAGGTTTACCAGACAGATCACAGGTAGATAAACAGTTTTCAACTTGGCTTGGCTTGGTGCGCATGAAAGTGGATTATAAAGCTTAAAATTTTATATTTTAAATACAAATATCATTCTTTTATAGTGTTTTTGGTGAAATAAACTTTAGCGTGTGGCTATTGAACGAGTTTAAGTGTATTCGCATGCGCGAAAGTGTTTGATCGTACTAGTGCAGTGAACCAAATGTCGGTAGGTACCCAACCTAATGAAATTGTGTATAGTTTTTCACGTTCGTTTTTCATAACTTTTATACCTTTTCTAATTTCAGTACAAATTTCACTGCTAGTTAAACGCAATCAATATTTTGTTTTGATCGACCAGCTGCTGTAAACATTCTGAATAAAACGTTCGATTGCATCGTAAATTGCTCCTTGCAACTAGGTTTCTAAGAATTGTTCTTTTATATCCATAACAGCTGTGCTTGGAGCGGGGAGCATCCAATACAGCAAAAGGAAAGAAAAAGAGAGCATGAGAACGAGTGCCGAGTACGCTCGCCGCTCACGCCCGGTCACTCAAGAAGGCTGAAACTCAAATGACTTTCAGCCCGAGTTTCAGCTTGCATGTTGCGCGACATCCTGTCAAGCGGGAATTCCATTTAACTTGTTTCTTCTTATTGTTTTTACGTTGTTTCATTGTACCAACACTTGAGTTTATTTATAATTTTCATATGTCTGGATATTGTCTCCTTACTGATATTTCCAATAACGCACCATACTTTCGTTTTCCTCACGGTATGAGGCCTCTCTGTGACTTAAGGTTTTTTTTTCCTAAAATAATATTTTCCGGTGAGAGTTTATACTAAACGGAAGATATTTAGTTATTTAAAATTGTTCCTCTAACTCTTGCATGCCAGTCATTTTAGCTCAATTTGATTTTGTCGCGTTCGCATCAACCGGCTGAACTTCGCGATGATTTTTGGACGGAAGCTTATAGCTTCTTGAACGATTTTTCAACGTTGAAAGACGCTTTGAAATATTTGGCAGTGGCAGGGCATCTTTCTCGAAGTTTTCTCAACTTGCTGTTGGCGATTTTAAGAAAGTTTGGACACCCTGATCTACCGAAAGACGCTCGTTCGCTTCTCAAAATACCCAGAGTAAGCAATGAGATTCAAACCGTAGCAAGTGGACGTTTTTGGTATTCGGGTATTGAGGTTGCCGTTAGAAATTTTTTTTTAAATAGCCCTCCACAAGTGACGAATTTAAGCCTTCAAGTATCGATAAATGGACTTCCACTCTTCAAAAGTAGTGTCACTCAGTTTAGGCCAATTCTATTCAAGGTAGAAGAGATATCCGATTGTCCGGTAATGGTAGCGGGTATATTAAGCGGCCAAACAAAACCCGGTAGTCTCGAGCAATTCCTGCGTCCAATAGTTGACGAAATTAACAATTTACGTTCAACAGGCATACAGTTTGGTGAACATGCACTTCCAGTTGTATTAAGGCCTTCATTGCTGGTTCCCACGGGATTTTATTAAGTCTGTTATGGGATTTTCGGGTAAAACCTTCCCTTCCAACTACCTTCCCTTTCCATTCCGGAACGCTCGTTCCGTTGAGGTGTTAGAAAAATTTCGCCTTGCGCTCGGCTCACACTCTCGCACTCTCACATAGTCCACCACTCTACGCTACTCCTGAATGCTCTCTCGTTCTATGTGTTGGAAATTCACACTTGTGGTAGAAGGTTTACCAGACAGATCACAGGTAGATAAACAGTTTTCAACTTGGCTTGGCTTGGTGCGCATGAAAGTGGATTATAAAGCTTAAAATTTTATATTTTAAATACAAATATCATTCTTTTATAGTGTTTTTGGTGAAATAAACTTTAGCGTGTGGCTATTGAACGAGTTTAAGTGTATTCGCATGCGCGAAAGTGTTTGATCGTACTAGTGCAGTGAACCAAATGTCGGTAGGTACCCAACCTAATGAAATTGTGTATAGTTTTTCACGTTCGTTTTTCATAACTTTTATACCTTTTCTAATTTCAGTACAAATTTCACTGCTAGTTAAACGCAATCAATATTTTGTTTTGATCGACCAGCTGCTGTAAACATTCTGAATAAAACGTTCGATTGCATCGTAAATTGCTCCTTGCAACTAGGTTTCTAAGAATTGTTCTTTTATATCCATAACAGCTGTGCTTGGAGCGGGGAGCATCCAATACAGCAAAAGGAAAGAAAAAGAGAGCATGAGAACGAGTGCCGAGTACGCTCGCCACTCACGCCCGGTCACTCAAGAAGGCTGAAACTCAAATGACTTTCAGCCCGAGTTTCAGCTTGCATGTTGCGCGACATCCTGTCAAGCGGGAATTCCATTTAACTTGTTTCTTCTTATTGTTTTTACGTTGTTTCATTGTACCAACACTTGAGTTTATTTATAATTTTCATATGTCTGGATATTGTCTCCTTACTGATATTTCCAATAACGCACCATACTTTCGTTTTCCTCACGGTATGAGGCCTCTCTGTGACTTAAGGTTTTTTTTTCCTAAAATAATATTTTCCGGTGAGAGTTTATACTAAACGGAAGATATTTAGTTATTTAAAATTGTTCCTCTAACTCTTGCATGCCAGTCATTTTAGCTCAATTTGATTTTGTCGCGTTCGCATCAACCGGCTGAACTTCGCGATGATTTTTGGACGGAAGCTTATAGCTTCTTGAACGATTTTTCAACGTTGAAAGACGCTTTGAAATATTTGGCAGTGGCAGGGCATCTTTCTCGAAGTTTTCTCAACTTGCTGTTGGCGATTTTAAGAAAGTTTGGACACCCTGATCTACCGAAAGACGCTCGTTCGCTTCTCAAAATACCCAGAGTAAGCAATGAGATTCAAACCGTAGCAAGTGGACGTTTTTGGTATTCGGGTATTGAGGTTGCCGTTAGAAATTTTTTTTTAAATAGCCCTCCACAAGTGACGAATTTAAGCCTTCAAGTATCGATAAATGGACTTCCACTCTTCAAAAGTAGTGTCACTCAGTTTAGGCCAATTCTATTCAAGGTAGAAGAGATATCCGATTGTCCGGTAATGGTAGCGGGTATATTAAGCGGCCAAACAAAACCCGGTAGTCTCGAGCAATTCCTGCGTCCAATAGTTGACGAAATTAACAATTTACGTTCAACAGGCATACAGTTTGGTGAACATGCACTTCCAGTTGTATTAAGGCCTTCATTGCTGGTTCCCACGGGATTTTATTAAGTCTGTTATGGGATTTTCGGGTAAAAACGGTTGCACCAAGTGCACTACCGTTGGAGTGCATGTTCAACCCGAGGGTAAGGTAATTTTTAATCCTTCACCTACACCCCCGCGTACTGATACTAGTTTCCGTGCAAGAGAGGATAAAGAACACCATAAGACAATACAAACCCCCTTAGAAGACATTGAAGGTTTAGATATGATCAAGAGCTTTCCAGTTGCTAATCGATTGCATCTTCTTGATTTGAGTGGTAGTCGTAAATTTCTCCAGGGATTTATGAATAATAAAATGGTTTGCTTTGAACGGTGGACAAGTGATCAAAAATCTCACTTTTTGGTTGAAACCAAGCTTCCTTCCGAAGTACACCGACCATTTACGAGGGCTGACAATTAAGTAAGGTCTCCAACGCTGCAACTTCGCCGGATCACGCGCTAGGCGAAATCAGGCAACACCGCCGTGTTCCTTGGCTCCCCCACTACCACCTTGCTGCTGGGTGAGGCTTCCAGGACCGCTCAGTCTTGGCTGAACAGCCGTCAACGATGGAGGTACCCCTCGCGTCAGCGTCCAAGTGCGAATTGCGTTCTGTAATGCGTTTTTTGAGTGCGAAAAAGGTGACACCTACTGAAATCCATCGTCAATTAGTTGAAGTTTACGGGGAAAAGTGTATGGACATAAAAAAACGTGCGTAAGTGGAGCCGCGAGTTCAATTCCGGGCGCACTAATGTTCACGACGAGGAGAGAAGTGGGCGACCGTCGGTCTCGGATGCGATTGTTCAAGCAGTGGAGGCAGAAATGCTCAAAATCCGCCGTGCGACAATTAGGGACTTGGAAGTGTGTAGCAGCGAAACAATCCGTCATATCCTTGTGAACAACTTGCAGTATCACAAAGTTTCTGCCCGATGGGTGCCAAACGCCCGGGATTGCTGAGCAAAGGAGTGAAATTTCACCACGACAACGCGCGCCCGCACACAGCCAATGTTACCCTTGACCTGCTCAAGAAATTTGGCTGGGACATCATCGATCACCCTCCCTATAGTCCCGACGTGGCCCCAAGTGACTACCACATGTTCCCCGCTCTGAAAAAACATCTCGGAGGGAAGAAGTTTGAAAGTGACGCGGAGGTTCAGAAAGACGTCAACACCTGGCTGCGCGAGGCGGACGGAGAGTGGTATACTGCCGGCATAGACAAGTTCATCGTGCGGATGCGCAAGGTGTTGGAAAAAAATGGCGATTATGTAGAAAAGTAGCCAAAACCTTGGCCTTTCCAACGGTGTATCGCCTTTTGTAAATAAATGTCATTTTCTATGAAAAAAAAAATTGGAGACCTTACTTTATTGTCAGCCCTCTTAGATCGCTGGAAACACTTCAGTATTGGAAAGGAACCGAGTTTAGATCTTTTCTGCACTACGTTAGCCCTGTAATATATAAAGATTTCATGCATCAGGTAGGCTATAATCATTATCTTCTCAACTTTTGTAGTATTACAAATTATTCCTCGTCAACCCATGCGCACTTACATTCTCTTGCATGTAGAATGCTTCTTAAATTGGTTTTAGATTTCCCAATTCATTATGGTCGCACCCATATGAGCAGCAATATACACAATCTTCTGCATGTTCATAAAGACGTTGAAGTGCATGGTGTATTCGACTATTTCTCGGCATATCCTTTTACCGGCATATCCTCCAAAGAAAGGTTGTAAATGCTTAGAACAAGTAGCTGGTAGATCCAAACTGTTTGCCTCGATGAATGTAGTCTCTAGTTCAAACAAAAACGTGTATCCATGTGTAACTTCGGATGGCTGTGGGTTGCATATTACTGCCAGTTTTGTTTTAAAACCTGTGTTTAAAGATCAGTGGTTATTGACAACATCAAACTCAATAGTTAAATTTGTAAGGGTGGAAATCTCCTCCCAAAAAATTTTTATTATACATGGGATTCAGTACGCGAATAACGTAGATTATTTTCACGTTAATATTGAAGACGATGTTTCGCGTATTGAATTATAATCTAGTGAAATAGATACTTACAAACTAAATTCTTTTCTTCCATCAATACTAGCAACCCTGACCATTGAATCTATAGAATGTAAATTAGTAGCCGTTAATTTACCTCCTCGTCCTCTAGTTTATTTCAATGTAGATGAATTTGTAGACGATACTTCTTCTTCTTCTTCTTTGGCACTACAACCTCGAGAGGTCTCGGCCTGCCATTTCTGGCTTTCTGTGACTTAATTTTACCCGTAGAAAAGTAGTCAGCCTTAAGTACGGGGAGGCGGTCTGGATGGGATTTGAACCCCGGCCCTGCCGTGTGAAGACCGGCGCCGCTGTCGCCTCGGCCACCGGACCGCCCCAAATACACCCACACTTATATTATTTATTCCTTTGCTACACAGTATTATTAATAATTGATAACATATTAATGGTGGTGGAATTGGTGGCAATAAAATTATTATGGTAATTAAAACCTAGTACACAGTTGGAAGACAGTAGAGATGCATGAGGATCAACAATCCAACTAAGTTGAAATGAGCACCATTCTTCAATTAGCAACAGACGTTGACGACATGGAATAATGTCCTTATACACGAATCGCCAGGGAACAAATCCTTTTCAGAAAGGAAAAGAATTAAAAAATGAGTAAGGCATAGGTTCTGAAGCATGTATAATGTGCTTGTAATTACATTTTATTTAACCCATATACTCAGCTTCTTTTTCAACAGGTGCAATTTAGGAATACGATTTTACCCAGTCTGCGTTACACAATGCTCATCGTTTCCTACGGCTAGAAGGAGATGTGTATCGAACTCCGGTAGCCGGAAAATTGTCTGTGTCTCACTCAACATCGGACGGCAAGTCGAGAGAATCAGTTTCATCATAATGTTTTAATAAATACAAATTTAACAGCACAGGTAACTTAAAAGCAAAACTCAGAAATCGAACTGCTTCCACATTTTTTTTTTTTGCTTTCTCCCTGTACGATGGATCGCGACAACCATAACCTTTTTTCCGGGGGCCCACACCGGAAAATAAGGAAACTGGGCCGAAATTTATTAAAGCTATTTTACCGATGTCGAACATAAGGGAAAGTTTACCATCTATTTAATGTTGTACAGTATCAACACTTTTACTAACCGCGTATTCTGTATCCAATTTAATTATATTTCCATGTATACCACATCTTTTATCGATCCTTTGGAAGCACACGAGCTCAATCAGGACGCTTTTCTATCACGGAAAAAGGTAAGCACATCATCAACTATTAGCATGAGCTTCTAGCATTTCAATCCATAACGACTAATATGACCCGGTAGCAACAATATTCAAATGACAGCAATATGCAACCCAGTACCGTACGCTACACAAATCACTGAATAAGTCATCAGTTGGCTGATGAATTCTGAGAAACGTTTTAACCCTAACCCAACAAAAACTGCAACCTTCTCCTGTAGTTTAAAATATCAACAATCAGTTGTCTATGGTGCATACAGCGGAAAACTTAAACTTAGTTGTAACTCGTTTTGAAGAAAATAGTGCACTAAACATCATCGTATCTAACCATGCGATTGAATTTCTTGGAATGTAAAATAGTCTTCTTTTACATGTAATGCAGTTGCGATTTGCGCAATATTATATTTGCTCCTGGAGCGGTCCGGTTGCCGAGGCGTCTGCGGCGCCGGTCTTCGCACGGCAGGACCGGGGTTCAAATCCCATTCGGACCGCCTCCCCGTACGCAGCGCTGACTACTTTTCTACGGGTAAAATCAAGTCACAGAAAGCCAGAATGGCAGGCCCAGACCTTTCAAGATTGTAGTGCCATCGAAGAAGAAGAAGAAGTATATTTGCTCCTTCTTGCACTCGCATTAGCCGTGACCTGGAGAACTGGATGGAATGGTGCCAGCTCGGTCCTATCATCATCTGGATGAGAGTGTAAGATGTCTATTGACAAGTGCACATTATATAGAACAAAGGCTCTCACCTATCATGCAAATGATAGTGTGAGAAGCCGATCGATGAATGCATATGGTCTCCAGGTCACGGCCGATGCGCTTCCGCCTGCCGTTACGTTAGCTAACCACAGCAAGATACTCGGCCCAACGAACGGGGAACGATCTGTACAGAATTCGTAACCGTTCCTGTCATCGTATTAAAGACCAGCGCCACCGTAACCAGCTATACTTTTTTTTTTATTCATGAAGAACGGCCTGGTCGTATTGCTAAACCAGCTATACTAATTGGATGCAAAAATAATATTCTGGAATATTTTAAATTTAAACTATATTTTTATTACTGTAATTTAAAAAAAGCTACAATAGCTTTAAAAAACAAAATAATCCTTCAAAGCGTTTGCTTCTAGCCATGGTTCAATAATTATCCACATTGCAATTGCATTTTATGTAACAGACGATTATTAAGCATTATTTCACAATCAGAGAAATGGTTAGATGCGATGAAAATTAATGTACTGTTTCCTACAAATCGAGTTTCAGTTAAATGTCTTTTTCCCCTTCCATGCTACTTGTGCATCTGATTATTGGTTTTTTAGACAATGCAAAACATTATAACGTTGCTGTTTTTGTTCGGTTAGGGCTAAGACGTTTCTAATCATTCATCAGCTAACCGAAAACTTATTGTGTGATAAGCGTAGCTTACGGCACCGTGTTGCGGAAGCTATCGTTTGAATTTTGTGTTTTCTGGGTTTTGTTGGCTCATTCTTCGGGAGTTTTTGTGCAAAGCATCATCATCACTTACTAAATACGTCCTTTTCTCTTTTTAACTTTACTTCCATGCACCCATCGAGTTTCTTGCGTTTTGGAGCACATGTGGACACAAACCATCACAAGCGGCAAATAAAGGTATATCCAAAAATCCTACCAACTATAACTGCCATCTCAAACCCCACTACATACATTCTTTTTCCTTTTTTTCTTCTTTTTTACATTAAATGCACTCAACTTTCATTTCATGGGCTCACTGCGATGGCAATGCGTGAGGGCAAGCCTGGATTAAGTCAACTCGAGGAGGGGTTTACTGGGCAAACAATCGATCGTAACTCTTGTATCGAGTGATTGTGATCGATGAATCCCACATTTATCGTGGATGGTTGGTTGATCCAGGTTGTATTATGAAGATATCCCTCCTATCCCTAGCTATCCTCGCTCGTTTTTATGGACACTCGAATAATCTTTCAGGAGAATATGCATTTGAGTTATCATCAACAAAGTAAGACTTGAAATATTAAAATAGAAAATTGTGAATTGTAAATTGTAAATTGTAGCTAATCCTACCACATCAATTAAACTATATATTTCACATTATTTACAGAATACGGAATGGACGGGATGGACGCTTAAGGCAACCAGAATTATTTGCATGTTTAAGCAAATGGATGGATTTGTAACTTAGAAGTGAGTATGTAACATCTAACTATTTATTAACGGGACGGTGATATTTAGTTGGACCAACAAACACGTAATTTAGAAATAATCCTGATGTTTTGAATTTATTATGAACGGATATTGTGCAAGGCTTACTCTTTAAACAAAAACTTAAAAATGACTTAATCTAATAATAAACATCAAATTAACATCAACAAAATTAAATCTTAATTCTTACCTTACTTAACTACTGCGGGACCTACGCTAATGGCAACTAGACTTATTTACAAACTTAATTCTATGAACATTACCACTATGATTTAATTTTAACTTTATCCATTCTTTTACCTGTGTATCTGTACAATTACCACCTAATTCCTTAATAACGAACAAAATATTTTTTAAGTGGCAAAACGGTTTTTTCCGTTTTCCCCCTTCCTGTCCAAGAAAACTTTAATAAAAGATTAGGGTCTAAAATCAAATTTAATGTATCACTAGCACGCTGTTTTTCGTTGGTGTCTGTTGCTATATTCAGTTTTACCCACTTTATGAATTCTTCTCTTTCTTTTACATCTTCCAGCTTAGCTTCCAGGAAAAGAAGTTCTTCTACACTTTCCACAGAGCGGAATCGTCCCGGTTTGTTAGGCTGGCTAGTGTAAGCTAGTGGTTGCTTCTTGCCCATGAATTCTTCCAGCAATCCGGCTATATATTCTACTCTGCCACTGAGCTGCCGAATTTCCTGTGTAATTATGTCCTGCCGGACCTGGACGTTCGCAAGCATTCGACGCATGGATTGGAATTCCTGCGCCGAACCCGTCGCGGATGATGATACCGGCATATTGTTGTTGCAGTCGGAATTTTGCTTTGAATCCATCTAAAATTGAAAAAAGCGTTGTTAGGGACATTTTAACTTTCCACTGTGTTATTTAAAACAGTTTTTTCTTACCTTTTTGCGAAAATAATCTAAACACTCGTCACAAGACTATCCTGAACCAGAACTAAAGCAAAATGAAATGTTCACCATTCTACGAATTTGAATTTTGAAAGAAGAATAAATGTATGCGAAAGCAAAACAATATCACAACGGCATTCATAACGCGTATCGAGAGTGTTCACTAACACATACACATTATGTGGTCTCACCAATACCCTCATACATTTGGGCCACAAACGCTCACGCACATTACCCCATAAACCCGAATTCGAACGTCCTCAGAATGTCCTCAGTCCATGTAAAAACGTCAGTTAAACTTTCTTATAACCGTTTGGTCATAAAAAAAAATTTATTAAACCTAGAGATAATTTTACAACTCGACTTATCGTTTCGAACTCCTAATTACAACTGATTTATCATCGCCCAGCTTGTGCCCTACTGTCGGGAACCCACGATGGTTCCCACGGTTTGGCCACGTTGGCTCTCCACGTGCAGCGGTGTCCTTTTCTGGAGCTGTCTGCGCGTGGCCAGTGTCGCGTTGCTCGGCGTCTTCGTCGTCATCGCTTTGCTCGGTGCATTCTGCTGCGTTGCAGATTCTCGATGCTCGATGCCGTTCTGCGTTGTCGTCTTTTAGCCCATGCTGCGATGTCGTCTTCGATGCGAGATCAGCTTAACTCGGCTACGATGTCTTAACTCCTCCCCTCTTAAGTGACTTTGCCCTCAAAGTCTCGCTGCTGCGTGGAACGAGATAGGTCGGCTGACAAAGGTTTCGAGTTGTTTCGCTTGAGTCATGTCTATTTTTACTGTAGTTCTCTTGAATTGGAAGAATAGAAATATTATACATGCGCATATGCATATTAACGCAAATGTTCCTCCAAATATGTTAAATTTCCATCTCAAGGAGTCGTTTTGTAGGTTGATACTTTTTAGCTTTTCTCTGTGTTCTATTGTGAGGTTTTGTATCAGTTGAAGAGGCGGTCTATGTTTGATTTCGCCTTTGTCAATGTTAATTCCTGTTGTTGACTTAAATGGTTTACCAGGAATGGTGACTTCATTGTTTGAATAAATTTCTCCATTAATGATGATGTTACAATTTTCGAATTGTATGACGTAGGAACCGTTCAGTACTTGGTTCATTTTGCTGCAGTTTGATGCGATTTCTGCTATGACGTCATTGATTAGTATTGTGTCTTCTTTGATTCTTTTTATGAAGCCTTGGCTATAAATCTTTTCGTAGTCACATTGTGAATCTTCTCTTTTCACAATTTGTTGAATGCATGTTGTGGGTTGTTGTATGCCGATTTGCGGACATATATAAACGTCTTCTTGTTGTTGGCACTTCTCTGCCATGGAATATACGTGGGTTTGATTTTGTAATATATAGTTCTGTGTGACGATTATACGTGCATCGTGTTGTATTATCGAATCGATATAGTCGTATTCGTAGATTTTTGGAGATAGTTTGGGGAACTTTAGCATGTATAGTATATGAGTTTCATTTACTGCAACTTGGGCAGTTGATTGCCTTAGCAATTCTTCCGGTGTGTTGTATTTAATGTTATTCTTTTCAAGGAACTGTTCTATTGAGGTCAGATCCTCAAGGGATAGTAGCTTACTGCTCGGAATCCCGTGTTTAGCTAACAGTATAGCGTCTTCTATGACATCCAATTTTTCTTGTAACATATTTATGTTGGGAAGTAGAATAAGTTTTCGATTTTCTACTTGGTATGACTCATAGCGTTCATTCTCGATATTTACGACTTGGTTAGCGACATCAGTTATTTGTTTCAGCCTGTCGTTGAAACCTTGGTTGATTATTATTTGTTTGTTGCTTTCTGCTATCAGGGAGTTCATTGTGGAGTTAATGACATGTAGGTCGTCGGCGTCAGGAGTTCCGGCGATCCATTTCCAAACTTTACCTATCGTGTCCCATCGTTTTTGCCTTTTCACAAATGGTTTGATTTTCGCCAAAGTGTCCTGTAGCATGCTAGCTTTTATTCTAATTAAATTGTCGATAGGTTCAGTAAAAATTCCATTTGGACTATCTAGCAATGTTTTCTCTATTGTTTCGTTGATATCGGCTAAATCTATTGGATGAATTGTTCTAATGTACCCAATTTGTACTTTAGCTTTCCCTATCGGTATTATGGCTAATGGATCATTTGTTACATTATGTATCTTAATTTTACTCGATTCTATCGATGAAATAGCGATAAGGATTGTACATATTGAAACGACTATCTCGTTTATTATTTGTTTTCCTCTTTTCGTACGCATATTGATTTGGTTCATAGTCTTTATATTTCTTATCTTTCATCTTTTCATTTTTCTCTTCGAATAGTTTTATAATTTTTTTATCAAGTTTTTCTCTTAATAACGCTCTGTCTCTAAACGACATTTCTTCCGATTGTTCTCCGATATATACGTTTTTGGGGGTCTCTTTCGTAAACGAATGAATGGTGTTGTTGTATTTGTATACAGCCTGTTGCACTAAATTTTTATCTGTGATTTCTGGGTTTAGTGCCTTGATACACCTGCCTATCTCACGAATTGTTGAATGGCATCTTTCGATTTGACCGTTTGTTTCTGAACGATTTACGGGAGTTTTAAAAATAGATATACCTAGATTTTTAATCATTTGCTCTATGACATTTGAAACAAATGTGCATTCGTTATCAATTACGATATGTTTTGGTAAATTCCAATCATATAAAAGTTCTTGCATTACTTCTTTTATATCTGCAATAGATTTTGATTTGATGAATCTTACTTTGAGATATTTGGAAAATTTATCTACTGATGAAAGGTACAGCAAGTTTGAGTTATACGCAAATATGTCAATGTGAACAATTTCACCTGGATATCTGGGGATTGGAGTCTTTATTGGTATAAATTGTTGTGGTTTCCTATCATACTTTTCCATTTTGCAAATTTCGCAATTTTTTACAAATGACTCTATTACTTTTCTCATCGTTGGGAAATAAAATCTTTTAATGCATTGTAATGAATTCTCTTTCGAATTTCTATGTGCAAAATTATGAATGTTTTTAATTTCGTCTAGTTGTTTTTCTTCATTTGTTAAATCTTCAACTTGTATTTGAGAAAATCTACATCGCATTGTTTTCGGATTGAATAAATTTTTATACACTTCTTGAATAAGACCCATAGTTACTTCATCGGTTAGTATACCGTTAATAATGTTAGGATTGAGGAATCTTTTTAGTTTGTCTGTTAAATATTGGTTAGTAAATTCTGGTTCACAAAAAATATGCCTTTTAAATTTTGGAAACGGCGTCATCATTTCATAGGACGAATTGTTAGTTGTTTTAAATATTAGTTGGTTATGAAAAGCGTTGATGGGGGCTTCAGTAGACAGTATATATTCACTGCTATCATCATCAGCGGAATGTTGTGTTGGTGTTAGAGAATTAATTTGGATTCTTGATAGCGCATCCGCTACAACGTTAGTTTTTCCAGGTTTGTAGCGTAACTCATAATTATGTTCCTCGATGAACGCTTTCCATCGTTTTAGTTTCGCATTGTTATTTTTTGGCGACATTGCATATGTTAAAGGTTGGTGATCTGTTAGTATTGTTATTTTTGCACCATATATGTAATTGCGCAAGGAATGTAAAGCCCAAACTATAGCAAGCATTTCCTTCTCGTTGGTAGCATAGTTTTCTTCCGTTTTCGATAATGTTCTGGATATGAACGTTATTGGTTTTTCAATACCATTGATTTTTTGTGATAAAACACCTCCGATTGCTTTGTCGGACGCGTCTGTGGTTAATATAAAACCATGATCAAAATCGGGGTACGCTAAAACGTCTTCGGATGATAAAATTTCCTTGAGAGTTTTAAATGCGCGAGTGGCGTCTTCGTCAAATTTAATCGGAAAATTTTTTGATTGATTTTTTGTAATTTTACAGTGGCCTTGGCCATCCTCTCCTCTTAAGAGTTTTGTTAGAGGTTTTGCTAGAGCAGCATAATTTTTAACAAATCTTCTATAGTAGCCGGAGAGTCCTAGAAATGCTCTAAGCTCTCGGATAGTTTTAGGTTCGGGATATTTTTGTATGCTTTGAATTTTTTTCTCATTTGGTTTCAGACCATGTTCTGAGACAATGAATCCTAAGAATTCAACTTCAGTTCTTAAAAATTCTGATTTGTCTGGTTGTATTTTAAAATTGGCTTCGCGTAATGTGTTCAAAACAATTTCCAAATTTTTCAAATGTTCATCAAATGTCTTTCCAAAGACTATTATATCGTCGATGTAGACATGACAGATTTTTCCGATATGTTCCCTTAGAACATCATCCATGACCCTCTGAAATATAGAAGGTGCATTCTTTAGACCGAAAGGTAGTCGTAAAAATTCATATTTCCCATTGTTAATTGAAAAAGCGGTTTTTTCGATATCTTTTTCTGTCAAACGAATTTGATGAAAGCCTGATGCTAAATCAAGTGTGGTATAATACTTATTGTTTCCTAAATTCGAAAGAACTGTTGACGTGTCTGGAATAGGATATCTATCACTCTTAGTTTTTAGGTTTAGTTTCCTATAATCGATCACAAGTCGATACTTTTTTTCGTTAGATGCATCAGCCTTTTTGGGTACAATCCAAACAGGTGAGTTATATGGTGAGCGGGATGGTCGAATTATACCATTGTTTAGTAATTTTTTTATCTGTGTCTCCACTTCATGTTTGAGAGACAAGGGGTATGGGTATGACTTACAGTAAACTGGTTCGGTGTCATCCGTAGATATGGTTGCTTCAACCTTTGTTGTAAATGTTAATTTCTCGTCAGGTGGCTGAAATAAATCTTGAAACTTGTTAAGGAATGAATGTAATTTTCCTTTTTCTTGGTTGTTAAGATGTTGATCTCTTATTTCGATCCTGTTAATTTCCTGTAACGGGGATAGTAAGAGAGGTATTATTTTATCTTTTATAATAAAGTAATCTCTTTTGGCATCTATGAATGCTCCCATTTCTTTGATGGTATCGTAACCAATAATGGCATCGAAAGTTTTCAGTCCTTGTAGATGATAAAATTTTACATTTACATCGGAATAAGGGGCAAATATTTTAGCTTGTGAATATTTCGTGACAAGCAAGTCTCCTCCTACTGATGATACGATAAAGGGTTTCGTTACGTCATGTGAGATTTTCGCATGTTTTGGGTTTATGAAATTCTTATTGGATCCTGTGTCAATTAAAATTTTTATCTGTTGTCCTGCTTTACCATGATATATAAAATAGGGCAAAGCAGACTTCATTCTAAAAAATTTAGTTCTGCTGTACATGAAGTGTTGTTTGTTTTCTCCTGTTTCTCTACATTTCTCATGTATCGTTCATATGACGCCTGACTTTCAGTTTCGTCTTCATATGGATTTCCTTCTTGCGGAAATGTTTCTATGTTGAAAGCTCGTTGTCTTTTCATAGGCCTTACATTGGATGAATTGGGCCTATTCGCGTAATTAATTTGTTGTGACCTAATTGAATGGTCAACTTCCATCGGTTCTGGTCCGCGGAATTGGTTCGTATGTTGCATGAAATTGGGTCGGTTAAAATTTGATCGTTGAAATATTGGTCGTGTCTGATTTGGTTGATAAAAAGCTGGACGCTGGAAATTTCTTGCATGATTCTGGAATGGCTGGTTGATTCCAAAATGTGGTCTTGTGTTGTTTGTCATAAATGGTCTTTGGTGGTTTTGAAATACTCGTGGTGGTGGATGGGGAGTTGGGAGTGGTATTAGGTTCCTTGGTGCTGATGGGGGTGTGTTTACCTGTCTTGGTCTTGTTAGTAATTTTCTACATTCCAAATTCTGGAATGTTATGCAGTAGCTGTATGCTGCTGCTAGAGAAGTCGGTTCGTAGTTTCTTATGAATTTGTATACGTCTCCATCTAGACCTCTGATAAACGCATCTATTGCCTTTTTATTGTACGTCTCTATCATTGCTTTTGAGGCTTCTGGGTGGGCAAATCTGCTATCCGTTTTTATCTGATTCGCAATTAGCGAAAGCAGTCTATTTATTTCATCGTAGTACGTCTCTAAAGATCGACTCTTTTGGTGTGCGCTCATTAGTTGGAAATCGAGCGTCTCCAAGTCGCGTTTCTCTCCATAGTATGTGATAAGCGTTCTCCTTATGTTATTCCAGTTGATCCCTACGTTCGATGCGACTAACGCATCGTTAGCTTCTCCTCTAATCTTTCGTCGAACAAACTTGCATACCATATGGTATTTATTTTGCTGTTCTTCTGTATGACCAGGAGTAGTTTCGTATAACCTGATCAATCCATCAACGTCGCTGATCCAGCTGTTGAGTTCGCTTGGATCTCCACAAAAAACGGGAAGGTCTTTCACCAAACCTGGGATCTTCTCGAAAGTCTCCGGGTTTATGGCGCTGCCGTCCTTTTTTACGAAAAATAGTGGAGGATCTCTATAATCGTCCGTTATATTGTTCTCTTCTAATCGTGCCTCTAGGGCTGCGATTCTGTTGATCAATGCCTCCATTTCGTAATTACTCTCTTTTCCTTCGTTATCTTTCTCTTTTATTGAAACTGAGAATTGTCGTAGTGATTGGACTAATTCCTCCAGTTTGACTAATCTCCTAACTTTTTCACGAATTTCACTTCAAAATTTCGAATTACACTAATCGACACGTATACCGACACACGATTTTCACGGATTTTGTCACTCACTTTTATCGGATGTGAATATGTTTAATATTATTACTTACATTAACAGTTGCATTGTTCACCTCCACTTACGGGGCTGTTTCCTTCACCTCCTCTGACGGGGCTGGTTTTCTTCACCTCCTCTGACGGGGCTGGCTTTCTTCACCTCCTCTGACGGGGCTGATTTTCTTCACCTCCTCTGACGGGGCTGGTTTTCTTCACCTCCTCTGACGGGGCTGGCTTTCTTCACCTCCTCTGACGGGGCTGATTTTCTTCACCTCCTCTGACGGGGCTGGTTTTGGAATCCTTTGGTGATGTCTTCCTTCTCGGTGCGGCGGCAGAATCCTTTTCCTCCGATAGACTGTTGCTGGCAACTATCGGCTACTCTGGTACCAACTCGCACGGCTGCCTAAAGTGTTCGATAACTTCTGCACTATGCACTTGTGACACTAGCACTAACGCAGTCACTAAAGTTCACTGCACATCAGTTTGTTTTCACTTTTCACAGGCGATCGGGATAGACTTCCGAATGTCTATGTCGGCGTAACTCAAGCACTAACGCGGTTACTGCACTTCACAACACTTGGGTTTTCCTCACCAAAGGTCCCTATTCGGGCGCCAGTTAAACTTTCTTATAACCGTTTGGTCATAAAAAATTTTTTATTAAACCTAGAGATAATTTTACAACTCGACTTATCGTTTCGAACTCCTAATTACAACTGATTTATCATCGCCCAGCTTGTGCCCTACTGTCGGGAACCCACGATGGTTCCCACGGTTTGGCCACGTTGGCTCTCCACGTGCAGCGGTGTCCTTTTCTGGAGCTGTCTGCGCGTGGCCAGTGTCGCGTTGCTCGGCGTCTTCGTCGTCATCGCTTTGCTCGGTGCATTCTGCTGCGTTGCAGATTCTCGATGCTCGATGCCGTTCTGCGTTGTCGTCTTTTAGCCCATGCTGCGATGTCGTCTTCGATGCGAGATCAGCTTAACTCGGCTACGATGTCTTAACTCGTCCTCAATTTTGTATGGCCAGCGGGCTTGTGACACAAAATTAGGACGTTGCATGCGAATTCGAGCACTTGTATGACGAGTGTGCAATAAAAAAAGTGTGAGGGATACAGTTCAGGCGGAAAAAAATGGTTTGTTTTATGGAATTATCTGGAGTAAGGCAGTGTAGTGCACGAACTTTTTGCTGAAGGATAAAACACTATCTTGCTCGCTCTCGCACTCGCCATAAATATAGCGCTCTCTGCAACGCAAACTCATGGTCACGGTTTAGTATAGATTTTAGGATGGCGATGTTGGTGGTGTGAGTGAGTACCGGGCGACGGTTAAAACAGGAGTATGGTTAGTTGCTCATAAAGTATAGTTTGACATTTCTCGCTGTTCTGTCGCAAAGAGTGGTAATACGAAGTTTTGACACGAAAAAAAAAGATGAGCAAAGGCTGGATAATTAGTGAAATGTTTGAGGATAGTGATTCGAGGATGGAGAAAATACCGGAGGTTGAAACCAAGAAAGGATTCAACGAATGGCTATCGTGCTCCTGGCCGTTGAAGCAATTCGACGAATCAGTTCCAACGAATAAGCGAAAGGCTGTGTGGATGCGTTTTCGTGATCAGTTCGAGAGGATAGTGGCGTGCAAGGCGTCTGTTGATCCGAAAACCCGAGTGACGGGCCTTAAAATTTTTGCGGAAGCTATTTGCTGAGTATAATCGAGATGCAGCAGCGGAATATGGCACCTAAAACTCCAGACATTTACAAGGAAACGATCCGAGCACTCGATACTTATTTCAACGATTTGTGCGATGCGTCGAAAGAGCGACTGAAATTCCGGGAAATGAGGATGAATGCTAAGGAGCCGTTTGCAGATTGGGTGCTCCGCCTGGAGAAACAAGCAGCTTTATGTAAATTCGTGGAGGCACAGCGGGAAGAGGAGAAGATGCAGGCTATAACAAGGCGTTCGATTCAGACAATTGCCTATAAGTTATACGAAATGGCAAGTATTTTCGGAAATAGCCTGGAGCGGGTGGTTAGTCACGGCAAACATTTAGACTTTATCCGCACGGAGGCTTAGGAATTAAAACCTTATAGAATGGAGATGGCATCTCAACAAGCGGAGGAGGATCAGCGGTCAGTGTTGAGACCAGTGAACGCTGTAAGGTCGTTGAACAATGTAGCTCGTCGGGATAAGCCTTATAAATGGGGATAAGGTTTAAATGGGACAAAAATCGGGAGAATGAATTTCGAATGACAAAAATGCCGAGAAAGGATGATGGGCAATGCAGTTCGAGGTGTGGACGTTTTCATACTTGGGGCCGTTGCAAGGCGTTCATGGCTAGGTGTTATACGTGCGGAAAAACCGGCCATTTTGCGGAATATTGTTTTGTGGCAAAAGGCAAAGCTGACATGAAGAAAAAAGCTGGGCGAATTAATCAGGTAGAAGGCGGGTTACAGTGAAAATATAATACAATAACATTGATAACTTTATGACGGAAATATAAAAGGAAAAAGGAACTTGCATATTTTCAACAAAAGATTGACTTATTTATTTACTTTTTTTTCTTCTCTCTGTTTCGTTCTTTCTTTGTTTTATTTTTTTGCTTTTTGTTGATTACTGGTGAATTGACGTCATCTGGTGGTGTAAACGAACCGCGGTTCGTGAATTGTAAAATTGGATCATTGGTGATTGACTTTTGGTAGACTCGGGAGCATCGGTTAACACGCTCACTACCAAAAAATTGAGTGAAATCAAGAAAGAATGTCGTTCTGTGGTTCAATAAGTGATATTCCACCCAGAGGAGAATTTAAGAGGGTATGCAACTCAACGTTCTTTAGATGTAATTTGTTCATTTAAGGCGTGTGTAGAAGTTAAGGATCGCGAGCAAAGTAGGCAATTTGCTAAGTTTTTTGTAGTAGATGGCACAGAGCTACCCCTTCTCGGGTTTGAGACAGCGTATCAGTTGGGGTTGCTTTTCAACAAATTTTCATTTCAGTTGCTTAGAATAGGTCTGAAAGAACAATGAGGTATTTATTGGACTAATGGCATCGAGCTTGGACTATCACTGCTGGGCAGTTTGAGGAACACTGTGCGCAGGCAAATGTTTGTACTGTACATATTACTGTTTTCTTTTTGTATTGTTACAGTCCAGATCCGCTACACGGAAGCAAGTTCCGCTTCACACACTAAACTACCACCAACACAGCAACTGAAAGCAATAGACCCGGACCAAACCATCAACACAACCTCCACCTTGGACGTGGACAACTACACTGCAATCTCCACACACCGACAACCGACCATACCCGGGATAAGGCAAAATAACAGGGAGGAAATGCCTTGTTAATTTATTTGTACTTGTAATCGTCAACACACGCGGTGTTGTCTATACGGCGTCAAGCCGTCCAGCTAGAAATATAAAATAAATGAATAATGGCATCGAGGCGCAAAAGGAGATGAGGTATAAATAATCGTACATCAAAAACGAATCGGATTCAGGGATGGAATATCAGTGTCACGAATTTCCAAAGATACGGGGAGATCTGGTGAAATTTAGGGTAAACAATTCGGTAATACCGAAACAGATAATTAGATACAACGTTCCACTAGCGTTCGAAAACGCAGTTAATGAGAGACTTGCTGACATGGAGAAGAAAAAAATTATCGAAAGAGCTGATGGAATGGATGGAATATCAGTGTCACGAATTTCCAAAGATACGGGGAGATCTGGTGAAATTTAGGGTAAACAATTTGGTAATACCGAAACAGATAATTAGATACAACGTTCCACTAGCGTTCGAAAACGCAGTTAATGAGGGACTTGCTGACATGGAGAGGAAAAAAATTATCGAAAGAGCTGATGGAATGGATGGAATATCAGTGTCACGAATTTCCAAAGATACGGGGAGATCTGGTGAAATTTAGGGTAAACAATTCGGTAATACCGAAACAGATAATTAGATACAACGTTCCACTAGCGTTCGGAAACGCAGTTAATGAGAGACTTGCTGACATGGAGAGGAAAAAAATTATCGAAAGAGCTGATGGAACTGAGGACAAATAACATTTGTGTCACCCATGGTTCTCGTTCCAAAAGGCCCAAAAGATTTTCGAATGGTTATTGATTAGCGCGAGGTAAATAAGGCCATTATTCGTGAATCTTATCCAATTCCATCTCTTGAAAAGATATGGGCAGAAATACCGCATAGTAATGAGGGGTTATTCTTTACTAAGTTTGACATAAAATATGCATACTTCCATGTAGAGCTTCATAAGGAGGTACGTCATTTGACTACGGATTGATGCGTTTTACAAGGTTGCCTTTTGGCTTGTCGTGTGCACCTGAGTTATTCCAAAGTATCATGGAGAGATTATTTGCCAGCGTCAAGAATAGTATCGTATACATGGATGATATGCTTGTTTACGCGCGCTCATTAGAAAAATTGAGGAACATGGTAAAAGAAGTGAAAAAGGTTATGCAATTGAATGATTTGACAATCAATGAGAAGAAATCATTGTATGATCAAGAGAAGGTAGAGTTTTTAGGGTTCACAATCGACGGAAGGGAAATACTCGCCGCAAGGCAGAAAATATCAGACATTTTAAAATTTGAGAGGCCAAAAGACGTTTCAGAGTTGAGGAGTCTCTTAGGAATGGTTACTTTTACTAGCCCATTCTTAAAGGGGTGGGAGGAGGAGCAGCAAAGTGCATTTGACGAGCTAAAATTGGCAGCTGAAAATGATCTCGTTAAAAGAGGATATTTTGACGACAATGATAAAACGATCCTGTATATGGATGCGTCACCTTGGGGTTTGAGAGCTGTTTTGGCGCAAGAAAATATGGATGGTAGCGAAAGACGAATCATAGCTTGTGCGTCAAAAAGCCTAACGGCAGTAGAGAGTAGATATCCTCAGCTCCATCGCGAGGCATTGGCAATTATATGAGCTATGAAGAGATTTGCTTATTACTTAATCGGTAGAAAGTTCATACTACGATCGGACAGTGAGGCACTGATGTTTATGCTAAAAGGGAAACAGTGAAAAGACATAGGAAAACGGATTATGTCTAGGGCAGAAGGGTGGTTCTTAGGAATGGATCATTTTGATTATACATTTGAGCATGTGTCAGGAAAGGAAAATATTGCAGATGCAGCATCTCGAATCGGGGAGAAGCGTGATGATCCACAATTCGGATATTGGAAAGAACTGCATGAGGTGTGCGTGGTAGAGACCAAAATAGGTTGTAGTTAGTAGCGTTGACCTCGCCGGAGGTGAGAGAGGAACAGCTGAAAGATAATGAGTTGCAAACGGTGATGAGATGGTTAGGCAACAAACATAAATGGCCACCAGAAATAACTAAGTTTCAACCTTTTCAAAGCGAGATGTACATTCAATAAGGAGCATTAATGAAGCAGGAGAAGCTAGTGCTTCCTGCCACCCTTCGTACGAGTGTAGCGCATGGAAGCCATCCAGGGATGTCGACAACCATAACCTTTTTTTCCGGGGGCCCACACCGGAAAATAAGGAAACTGGGTCGAAATTTATTAAAGCTATTTTACCGATGTCGAACATAAGGGAAAGTTTACCATCTATTTAATGTTGTACAGTATCAACACTTTTACTAACCGCGTATTGTGTATCCAATTTAATTATATTTCCATGTATACCACATCTTTTATCGATCCTTTGGAAGCACACGAGCTCAATCAGGACGCTTTTCTATCACGGAAAAAGGTAAGCACATCATCAACTATTAGCATGAGCTTCTAGCATTTCAATCCATAACGACTAATATGACCCGGTAGCAACAATATTCAAATGACAGCAATATGCAACCCAGTACCGTACGCTACACAAATCACTGAATAAGTCATCAGTTGGCTGATGAATTCTGAGAAACGTCTTAACCCTAACCCAACAAAAACTGCAACCTTCTCCTGTAGTTTAAAATATCAACAATCAGTTGTCTATGGTGCATACAGCGGAAAACTTAAACTAAGTTGTAACTCGTTTTGAAGAAAATAGTGCACTAAACATCATCGTATCTAACCATGCGATTGAATTTCTTGGAATGTAAAATAGTCTTCTTTTACATGTAATGCAGTTGCGATTTGCGCAATATTATATTTGCTCCTGGAGCGGTCCGGTTGCCGAGGCGTCTGCGGCGCCGGTCTTCGCACGGCAGGACCGGGGTTCAAATCCCATTCGGACCGCCTCCCCGTACGCAGGGCTGACTACTTTTCTACGGGTAAAATCAAGTCACAGAAAGCCAGAATGGCAGGCCCAGACCTTTCAAGATTGTAGTGCCATCGAAGAAGAAGAAGAAGAAGTATATTTGCTCCTTCTTGCACTCGCATTAGCCGTGACCTGGAGAACTGGATGGAATGGTGCCAGCTCGGTCCTATCATCATCTGGATGAGAGTGTAAGATGTCTATTGACAAGTGCACATTATATAGAACAAAGGCTCTCACCTATCATGCAAATGATAGTGTGAGAAGCCGATCGATGAATGCATATGGTCTCCAGGTCACGGCCGATGCGCTTTCGCCTGCCGTTACGTTAGCTAACCACAGCAAGATACTCGGCCCAACGAACGGGGAACGATCTGTACAGAATTCGTAACCGTTCCTGTCATCGTATTAAAGACCAGCGCCATCGTAACCAGCTATACTAATTGGATGCAAAAATAATATTCTGGAATATTTTAAATTTAAACTATATTTTTATTACTGTAATTTAAAAACAGCTACAATAGCTTTAAAAAACAAAATAATCCTTCAAAGCGTTTGCTTCTAGCCATGGTTCAATAATTATCCACATTGCAATTGCATTTTATGTAACAGACGATTATTAAGCATTATTTCACAATCAGAGAAATGGTTAGATGCGATGAAAATTAATGTACTGTTTCCTACAAATCGAGTTTCAGTTAAATGTCTTTTTCCCCTTCCATGCTACTTGTGCATCTGATTATTGGTTTTTTAGACAATGCAAAACATTATAACGTTGCTGTTTTTGTTCGGTTAGGGCTAAGACGTTTCTAATCATTCATCAGCTAACCGAAAACTTATTGTGTGATAAGCGTAGCTTACGGCACCGTGTTGCGGAAGCTATCGTTTGAATTTTGTGTTTTCTGGGTTTTGTTGGCTCATTCTTCGGGAGTTTTTGTGCAAAGCATCATCATCACTTACTAAATACGTCCTTTTCTCTTTTTAACTTTACTTCCATGCACCCATCGAGTTTCTTGCGTTTTGGAGCACATGTGGACACAAACCATCACAAGCGGCAAATAAAGGTATATCCAAAAATCCTACCAACTATAACTGCCATCTCAAACCCCACTACATACATTCTTTTTCCTTTTTTTCTTCTTTTTTACATTAAATGCACTCAACTTTCATTTCATGGGCTCACTGCGATGGCAATGCGTGAGGGCAAGCCTGGATTAAGTCAACTCGAGGAGGGGTTTACTGGGCAAACAATCGATCGTAACTCTTGTATCGAGTGATTGTGATCGATGAATCCCACATTTATCGTGGATGGTTGGTTGATCCAGGTTGTATTATGAAGATATCCCTCCTATCCCTAGCTATCCTCGCTCGTTTTTATGGACACTCGAATAATCTTTCAGGAGAATATGCATTTGAGTTATCATCAACAAAGTAAGACTTGAAATATTAAAATAGAAAATTGTGAATTGTAAATTGTAAATTGTAGCTAATCCTACCACATCAATTAAACTATATATTTCACATTATTTACAGAATACGGAATGGACGGGATGGACGCTTAAGGCAACCAGAATTATTTGCATGTTTAAGCAAATGGATGGATTTGTAACTTAGAAGTGAGTATGTAACATCTAACTATTTATTAACGGGACGGTGATATTTAGTTGGACCAACAAACACGTAATTTAGAAATAATCCTGATGTTTTGAGACTTTAAACAAAAACTTAAAAATGACTAGTTAAGACGACAGCGCAGTAAGGAGTTAAGACGACAGCGCAACACGAGAAACGCCACACAGCAGAACGCGCCACCGATAAACAAACAAACCACGCACGACCGATAAACAAACAAACCACAAAGCAGCGCGCACAACATAATTTGCAACGCAGCATTATTCAGCACGCAGCATAATTCAACACGGACCAGCGCACCAGCATCCATCCAAACAGTTCAGTTGATACTCAGACACGCTAATCCGAACGGTTATTAACTCCGCCGGTCGATAGAAATAAAGTTAAGTTTTTTTTAAAAACACTTCTCCCGGACACCGTGCGTTAACTGGCGCCCGAATAGGGACCGCGCTATGTGAAAAATAAAGTTAAGGTGCAAGTGAAAAGTAACCACGTTAGAGTGAAAGTTACCACCAAATCCTAAACTAAAAAAGACTTCCTGATCGCCGAGTGCAGCCGTGTGAAAAGGATCCCGAGTCACCTGTGCAGTTAGCAGCTCACGCAGGACAAAAAGGAACCATCCATCACACTGAGAAGGAAGAATATCATAGCCGGTTTCCCAGCAAAAAACAACACATCGCCCGTTAGAGGAGCGAAAAACAACATAAGGCCCGTTAGAGGAGCGAAAAACAACATAAGGCCCGCTAGAGGAGCTGATAAAGACAACATAAGACGTACATCCAACGCCCGAAACAGGATGCGTATGGTACCGTAAGTACAGTGAATTATAAAAAATCGTAAGTGAAAATTTCAAATAGTGAAAAAAAATCAAAAACGAGTATTAAAAACGATTGCAAATTAATATTACATATTACTAACTCAATCAAGTGAAGTTAAAAACGTGTTTAAACTAACGAAAAAATCCTGGAGGATCTAATTAATTCATTACAATCTCTAACATTGAAAATGTCGAGACCCGAACTTGATCAAATTATCAACCGCATTGCCGCACTCGAAGCGTGCAATATTGCCCCCACTTTTATCGATTATTCTGATCCACCGCTTTATTTCACAAAGCCAGATGGAACAAGTGTAAATCCTGAAACTTTTGAAAAAATTCCCGATTTGGTAAAAGATCTACCAACATTCACTGGGGATCCCAGCGAACTGAATAGCTGGTTAAATGATGTAGACAGTTTAGTGAAACTCTATCAAACTAAAGGTACAGATACCATCGAACGTCAAAATAAATACCACATGATCTGCAAATTCATTCGTAGAAAAATACGCGGTGAAGCGAATGACTCACTCGTCGCTTCAAACGTAGGCATAAATTGGAACCTGATCAAAAAAACATTGATCACCTATTACGGCGAAAAACGTGACTTGGAAACATTCGACTTCCAACTCATGAGCGTGCAACAGAAGAACCGCTCACTTGAAGTATATTACGACGAGGTGAACAGATTACTGTCCCTCATCGCAAATCAAATAAATACCGATGAAAGGTTTACACACCCCGAAGCTTCCAGAGCTTTAATTGAAATGTACAACAAAAAAGCAATTGATGCTTTCATGAGAGGACTCGATGGAGACGTTTACAAGTTCATAAGGAATTATGAGCCAACATCGCTTGCAGGAGCATACAGCTATTGTATCTCTTTCCAAAATATTGAATGCAGAAAAATGTTAACAAAACCGAGAACATACACTCCACCAACGGCACCAAGGAATATGATTCCCTTACCGCCACCAACACCAATAAGGTACACACATGCCCAGCCACCACCTAGGGCTCATTACCCAAAACCTCCAATGTATGGAAATCGAAATTTTAACAATTTCATTCCAAGGCACCAACAGCCCTTTCAAAAAATGCAATCTAATCAATTTCAACGTCAACCTCCACCAGAACCGATGGACGTTGATCAATCTATCAGAACTCGCCAAGTAAATTACGGAAATCGTCCAAATTCAAACAATGTGAGACCACCAAAACGACCTAGAGTCAATAATATCCAAACAAACGCCAGAAACATAAACAACATTAATCATATAGCAGATGCCAATCTTGCACAAACATTCGAAAACGTAAACAACAACGTGAATAACACAACGGTTGACAATGTGCAACAGTCATTCGAACGATATTTCAGAACAATTGAAAAACAAGAAGGTAATAACTTCAGAGACACTTTTGAAGAAGTGAGTTTTTGAAACTCAGCGTTGCCTTACTTCTTATTCTATGGTAACGCTTCAGAACCACTCAAAATGTTAATTGATACTGGATCTAATAAAAATTACATACATCCAAAATATGCAAAAATTTCACACAAGGTTGATCAACCATTTTTCGTATCATCTGTAGCAGGAGATATTAAAATCGACGCTTATTCTCAAGCACGATTGTTCAAACCATATTCAGATAAAATGCTAAAATTTTAACATTTAGAAAATTTAAAATCATTTCTTGCCATAATCGGACACGATTCACTAAAGGAAATTAAAGCAGTAATTGACACAGCCAATGAAATATTAATCATTGATGGCACACATATCATCCCATTACAACAATACAATCTACAGGAAGTAAATAAAATAAATATTCGTGATAATCATCTGAACCAAAACGAAAAAAGAAAGTTACATGACCTATTACAGGAATATCAAGATCTTTTCCAACCACCAGATTTGAAAATACCTTGTACATCGCGAGTAAAAGCGACAATAAGAACAAAAGATGAATCACCAGTTTATAGTAAAACGTATCCCTATCCCCAAGCACTTAAAGGTGAAGTTAACAAGCAAATTGAAAAACTCCTAAATGATGGAATCATCAGACCTTCGAAATCCCCATACAATGCACCAGTGTGGATTGTTCCAAAAAAACTGGATGCTGCCAATGAAAAAAATATAGACTTGTCGTAGACTACAGAAAATTGAACACTCAAACAATAAGCGATAAATATCCTATTCCGGATCCATCTACTGTTTTAGCCAATCTAGGTTCAAATAAATATTTCACAACTCTTGACTTAGCGTCAGGATTTCATCAAGTACCTATGTCGGAAAATGATATCGAAAAAACTGCGTTTTCAATAAACAACGGAAAATATGAATTCGTACGCATGCCATTTGGTTTAAAAAATGCCCCTTCAATATTCCAACGCGTCATGGACGACACTTTAAGGGAACACATCGGAAAAATTTGTCACATTTACATCGATGACATAATCATTTTTAGCAAAACAGTTGAAGAACATCTGCAAAATTTAAGAATTGTTCTAGAAACTCTGAGAGCGGCTAATTTCAAAATACAACCGGATAAATCTGAATTTCTAAAAACAGAAGTTGAATTCCTCGGATTCATAGTCTCAAGTGAAGGACTTAAATCAAATTTAAAAAAGATTGAAGCCATAAAAAAATTCCCAGAACCACAAAACCTTAAAGAACTTAGAAGATTCTTGGGAATGTCAGGTTACTACCGCAGGTTTATTAAAAACTATGCACAACTGGCAAAACCCATCACAAAACTCCTAAGAGGGGAGGATGGCCATCGCCAAATTTCCAAACACGAATCAAAAAATTTCCCTATTAAATTTGATCAAACCGCAAAAAACGCATTTCAAACCCTTAAGACATAATATCTTCTAATGATGTTTTAGCTTTTCCAGATTTCCAGAAGCCATTCGAACTAACAACAGACGCATCGGAAAAAGCACTAGGAGCTGTGCTTTCACAAAAATGTCACGACCGATAACCGATATAAATGATAGACCGATAACCTTCATTTCTCGTACTCTTTCCAAAACAGAGGAAAATTATGCAACCAACGAAAAGGAAATGCTTGCCATCGTTTGGGCACTACAAACATTGAGAAATTTCATATACGGAGCTAAAATTAATATTCATACAGATCATCAACCATTAACATTTGCTTTATCTCCGCAGAACAACAACGCAAAACTGAAAAAATGGAAATCTTTCATGGAGGAACACGATTACCAATTATTCTACAAACCCGGAAGATCAAACGTTGTAGCATATGCACTTTCCCGTATACAACTAAACTCATTAACGCCAACTCAGCACTCAGCTGACGAAGACGATCATTCTTAAATACCTTCAACAGAAGCACCAATTAATGTATTCCACAACCAACTAGTATTTAAAATTGGAACTAATTCTTCATACCAATTAATTACCCCTTTCCCAAAATTCAGAAGACATATTTTTATTGAACCAACATTTACTTCTGATTTTATCAAGGATAAATTCAAAAAATTAATCAATTCAAATGTAATTAATGGAATTCACACAGATGAACAAACAATGGGAATTATCCAAGAAGTTTATAAAACTCTCTACAATCCAAAAACAATCAAAGCTAGATTTTCCCAAAGACAAGTACAAGACCTATGCGATGAAGAAACACAAATTGAAGAAATCAAGAATATTCATAATTTTGCTCACAGAAATGCTAAGGAAAACTCATTGCAATTTATAAAAAAATTCTACTTTCCCGGAATGAGAAAAAGTATTCAAAACATTGTAAAAAATTGTGAGATATGTAAAACAGAAAAATACGAGAGAAAACCCCAAGAATTTATACCAGTAAAAACACCAATACCGACATATCCTGGAGAAATTATCCATATTGACATATTTGCTTATAACGCAAACTTTCTATTTATCTCATCTATAGATAAATTTTCAAAATACGTTAAAATACGACCGATAAAATCGAAATCAATCGCTGATATAAAGGAAGTTTTACTACAACTCCTATATGACTGGGACTTACCAGCTCAAATTGTAATAGACAACGAATGTACGTTTGTCTCAAACGTTATCGAACAATCAATACTAAACCTAGGAACAAAAATATTTAAAACTCCAGTTAATCGTTCAGAAACGAATGGACAAATAGAACGTTGCCATTCAACAATTAGAGAAATCACTAGATGCACAAAAAAACTCAATCCAGAGATGAGCATTATAACATTAGTACAACAAGCTGTTTATAAGTATAATCACAGCATACATTCATTCATAAAGGATACACCACGAAATGTGTATGTAGGAGAAATATCAAACGATCCGCTAGAGAGATCAAGAATAAGAGAAAAAACAAATGAAAGAATACTACAGATATTCAAAAAGAATGAAGAAAAAATCAAAGATGAAAAATATAAGGATTACGTAGAAAACGAATATGCATTCGAAAAGAAAAAGACGAATAACATACGCGAAAGTCGTTTTAATGCAGTAAAAGTAAAGGAGAATCATCCAACATATATTATCGATTCAAACAATCGAAAAATACATAAAGTAAACTTAAGAAAGTAATGAAAAAATATTAATACTTTTTCAAAATTGTTTTAACTATCGTTACAGAATACTTACGATCCTGTTGATCAAACTAATTTTCGCAGACATAAACATATATGATTTAAATAACAATCCATTAGCCATAATACCGATAGGTAAAGCTAAGATTCAAATTGGATACGTAAGAACAATACATCCAATAGATTTAACTGATATAAACGAAACAATAGAGAAAACATTACAAGATAGTCCAAATGGAAATTCTACTGAATCTATCGAAAATTTGATCAGCATAAAAGCTAGCATGCTAAAGGACACTTTTGCGAAAATCAAACCATTTGTGAAAAGATAAAAACGATGGGACACGATAGGCAAAATTTGGAAATGGATCGCTGGAACTCCAGATGCAGACGACCTACATGTCATAAACTCCACAATGAACTCCCTGATAGCAGAAAGCAACAAACAAATAATAATCAACCAAGGCTTCAACGACAGGTTGAAACAAATAACTGATGTCGCTAACCAAGTCGTAAATATCGAGAACGAACGCTATGAGTCACACCAAGTGGAAATTCGGAAACTTATTCTACTTTCCAACATAAATATGCTACAAGAAAAATTGGATGTCATAGAAGACGCTATACTGTTAGCTAAACACGGTATTCCGAGCAGTAAGCTACTATCCCTTGAGGATCTGACATCAATAGAACAGTTTCTTGAGAAGAATAACATTAAATACAACACACCGGAAGAATTGCTAAGGCAATCAACTGCCCAAGTAGCAGTAAATGAATCTCATATACTATATATGCTAAAGTTCCCCAAACTATCTTCAAAAATCTACGAGTACGAATACATTGACTCGATAATGCAACACGATGCACGTATAATCGTCACACAAAACTTTATATTACAAAATCAAACCCACGTATATTCCATGACAGAGAAGTGCCAACAACAAGAAGATGTTTATATATGTCCGCAAATCGGCATACAACAACCCACAACATGCATTCAACAAATTGTGAGAAGAGAAGATTCACAATGTGACTACGAAAAGATTTATAGTCGAGGCTTCATAAAAAGAATCAAAGACGACACAATACTAATCAACGACGCAATAGCAGAAATCGCATCAAACTGCAGCAAAATGAACCAAGTACTGAACGGTTCCTACGTCATACAATTCGAAAATTGTAACATTATCATTAATGGAGAAATTTATTCAAACGACGAAGTCACCATTCCTGGTAAACCATTCAAATCAACAGCAGGAATCAACATCGATAAGGGTGAAATCGAACATAAACCGCCTCTCCAACTCGTACAAAAACTCACCATAGAACATAGAGAAAAACTAAAAAGTATTAACTTGCAGAATGATTCTCTAAGATGGAAAATTAATGTATTCGGAGGAACTTTTGCATTCATATGCCTATGCGCATTTATAATCTGTCTATTCTTCCACTTCAAGAGAACGACGATAAAAGTAAACATGACTCAAGCGAAACGACCAGAAACGTTCGTTAGCAGACCAACTTCATTCCACGCAGCAACGAGACTTTGAGGGCAAAGTCATTTAAGAGGGGAGGAGTTAAGACGACAGCGCAGCGAGGAGTTACGACGACAGCGCAGCACGAGAAACGCCACGCAGCAGAACGCGCCACCGATAAACAAACAAACCACGCACGACCAATAAACAAACAAACCACAAAGCAGCGCGCACAACATAATTTGCAACGCAGCATAATTCAGCACGCAGCATAATTCAGCACGGACCAGCGCACCAGCATCCATCCAAACAGTTCAGTTGATACTCAGACGCTAATCCGAACGGTTATTAACTCCGCCGGTCGATAGAAATAAAGTTAAGTTTTTTTTAAAAACACTTCTCCCGGACACCGTGCGTTAACTGACTTAATCTAATAATAAACATCAAATTAACATCAACAAAATTAAATCTTCATTCTGCCTCCAGCTTCCGTGGCGATAAGACGTGTTTCGCTGTGGAGCGTCAAACGGGTCATTTGCGTACGGCAGATAGTGGTCATTGTCCTCGTGTGCGATAGCGTAATCAACGTGATTACCCGTATCGCACTAATCGGTGTCTCCGCCTTTCTCCGGCTTTCGCTCGGAGTTTGTGTTTATCGATCGAGTGGCTTATCAGTTTATCAACGTGTGTTCTTAGTGTTGTGAGTGTGTGTATCTGTTGATCGTTGCGATAAGCAAGCGTATCCACGCTGCATCGTCGCATCGATCGGGATCAGTCCAGTGTGTGTGAGTTTGTGTGTGTACCTTTGCGCGCGTGCTGTCTATCGTGTGTGACGGTAAGTTTTGTCCTGTCCCACCTCTCCCGTTGTCTTCGGTCCTGGCATGGGGTCAGATAATTCTGACTCGGAAAGGGAGATTGAGCCCAATGTAAAGCGTAAACCAGGTCGCCCTAAGGCCGCTCCTGCCACTAAAAAGGTGGCATTGGAAGAGAGACCGTCTTCCTCGAAGGCGTCGAGTGCCCCACCGGCAAATAGTTTTTGTGCCCCGCTGACAAAAACTAACCAGCCATCTGAACATCGAGCTCGTGCTTACCCGGTGTCGTGGGAGGGTAAGCCATTAGTTTATTTTATGCCACGTACCAAGCAGCTGGATGTAAGGACGATCGCGGCTGTTTTGTTTAAAAAATACCCGGGTGTTGCCGATGTGTTTCGGATGCGCCCAAACAAGATCAGGGTAACCGCAAAGGACCGGGCTCAAGCCAACGTCATTGCGGCTGATCCAGATTTTACGGAGCACTACCGGGTTTATATTCCCGGTAGTCTGGTGGAAGTTACCGGCGTGATCGAAGACTTCGATTATCCGGAGGAGGAGGTGATTAAATTCGGCGTAGGTGCATTTCATGCACCAGACACGCCGAAGGTAAAAGTCCTTGAGGCAAAAAAGCTTTTTGATGCCTCATCGAAAAATGAAAAAAAATATATCCCGACCACCTCCCTCCGGATCACGTTTGAGGGAACGGTACTTCCGCAGGCCCTCATTTTAGAAGGCCTCCGGATACCCATCGACCGGCCATACGTGCCAAGGGTGGCCACCTGTTCGAAGTGCAGCCGGATTGGACATGCCGATCCGTTCTGCACTCGCAAGATTTGCTGCGGAAAATGCAGAGGGGCTCACGCTACCGAGGAGTGCAAAGCCCCATCCCAAAAATGTTCGCATTGTCGGGAGGAGTGGCATGAGGTTGAATTGTGCCCTGTGTACCGGAAACTGCAAAAGGAGCAGACCAAAACGGTAGCCGAGCGGGCACTCGGCTCGTACAGCGATGCTCTCAAGGGAGCAAACGCATCGAACCCTTTTGCAGTTTTGGGTACAACTGCAAATGGCGAGCCTAGTCCGACTGCACCCGATCGGTAAAGATCATGAGAGTGCCCTACAAAAAGGTACAGCGGAAGGTTTTAAAGACGAAAAGTAAACCTTTGGCACCACAGCGCCACGCTAAAGTTTCTTCCCCCGGTCCAAAACGTGACGCTGATCCCAAAACTACAGCCCCCCAAATTGCCAGGAAGCAGCCCAAGAAGAAGCGATCTTCTCGAACCGAAGCTCCGGTGGAAAGCCTGGCTTTTCCGACGGAGCCCACGAGCTTCCCGAGAACTCCCACCCCGTCCCTTTCCGAGATCCTTGAGTCCCTCCTAATGACCCTTAACCTCCCGCAGCATCTGCACATGATCGCTACTTGGGCCCTTCCTTTCCTGAAGGGAATGATCAAACAGTGGCTGGCTCAATGGCCATGCTTAAGTATGATGGTCCGTTTGGATGATTAATGGCTCTGTAGCGACTGAGCGTCCTAGGCTCGAAACGCGTTACAGAGAAATAGCCAGGACCCAAACACTCGCGGAACGCCATCTATGGGGAAACGCAAGAAATACGAGTTCTCGAAGGATCGGGAACCCGCCACGCGAGGCGGGCCAGACGATCGTGGAAGATTCGAGAACCCGACACGAGAAGGCGGATACAAAGCGCCAGAAGGTTCTGGATACGGACACCAGAGTATAAAAACGGTGCCATATCCAAACCAGGACGAGTATCGTTCCATCCACGACGAGGATCACATCTCCTGGAGGACCAACCGAGAAAGTAGGAAAGAAGACCGCTCTCAACGCACAATCGAGACGAAAAGAAGGAAGACCGCTCCAGCTCTAACTCAAGAAGGCAACGGGAAGGAAGGATAAATAAAAATTAGGACTCCGTACCGGACCATTCCTAAAACTGGTGACCCCGACGTGATTCCTTCCACCGCACTTCTTCGCCAGAACCTTGTTGGGAACCGCTCTTCCACCCCGGAGGATCAACAGCAGCAGCCAAGAACCACCCGGTTCCTCTCCGTACCTACACTGTAGCGTACCACCCCGGCCACTCACACTGTGTTGCGAGTGTCGCTCCAGCTCTTGCACGCTGCGCTGACGATTCTTATTCCAGCCCGTGCACGCTGCGCTATTGAGTGACGCTCCGGACCCTACCCGTCAACCCTACGGCGGCCGTCCAGACACACCGCTCCTTACCGCCGGATTTTGTCCCACACCGAGGACACCGCATCGATTTGTCGATCCTACCTCGCAGTTCTTTTCGTCGCAGCGCGTTGGGATACGTAAACATCCACCTCTTGCGTTCTCTTCACCGCCTCCAGTCAGCGACTACCCGGGGATCATCCGTATCAAACGAGGAGGAACCATGCCCAACACGTTACATAGTCCACAAGACGGTGTAACCGGAAACGATAGTTCCTCAACCGTTACCAGCCCCGATGCCGGATTCATCGCACCGCCGGTGATGATCAACATACCTGGTGCACACGACCCCGCAACCAGAGTGCAGGATCCAGAGGTGCAGACGATGAACGCCTTGCGACTCAAGCCACCGGAGTTAAGTACAGCCGACATCCATACCTTTTTCTTCGCCCTGGAGAATTGGTTCGAGGTGTTAAACATTCCCCCCCGCAGTGACACCAAGCGGTTCAATATTCTAAAAACGCAAATCCCGACCAGCATCCTTCCCGAAGTGCGACATTTTCTCGAAAATGTCCCCAGTACCGACCGTTACGAAGCTGCCAAGCGGTCTTTAATTCAGCACTTCGAGGAATCGCAGCGAAGCCGCCTACATCGTTTGCTGTCGGAGATGCACCTTGGCGACCGCCGTCCCTCGCAACTGTTGGCCGAGATGCGTCGAACGGTAAACGGAGCCCTAACGGACCTGGCACTAGTGGATTTGTGGATCAGCCGGCTACCGCCGTATGTACAATCAGCTGTTCTTGCCGCCGCGAAGGATGTCGACGAAAAGGTGAAAGTGGCTGACGCCGTGATGGACTCCTTCGCTCTTTACCATCGAACTGGATCCTATCCAAATGTATCGGAGGTGAAAAACGACAGGCTTGAACAACTCTCTCGCAAGGTGGACCAGCTAAGCGAGCAGTTGGAGGAAGTGCTGCGACAGATCAACCATCGGGAACACTCTCGACCGCGATCCCGGTCTCGACCACACAGCAGGGCCAACTCACCAGCACCGGGATCCAACTCCACCTGGTGCTATTACCACCGGACATATGGATCGAAGACGCGCAGCTGCCAGGCTCCCTGCTCCTTCCACGACCGTCGATATGGAGCAAAACCGCCCCCTTCTTCATCCTGACTAGAAACCGACAAGGCCGAGCGGGATGTCCACTCCTTAGTATTCGCAAGTCATCGCCTCACGGTAGTGGACCGTCGAACGAGACAACGCTTCCTCATCGATACCGGCGCCGATGTTTCGGTAATTCCTCGCCACCACAGCTCTTTTCCGTGTAAACCTTCAACGATGAAACTATTTGCTGCCAATCGGACACCAATCGAGGTTTACGGAGAATCGCTATACACACTGGATCTGGGACTTCGTCGCACATTCCTGTGGAGTTTCGTGATAGCGGACGTAGGTTCAGCCATCATCGGGGCCGATTTCCTTCAGCACTTCAACCTCTTGGTGGACCTTCGCCGCAAGTGCCTAGTGGATGCGCTCACCAAGCTGTCTACACCCGGGGAAACGGACCACGAGCTACAGGAACCAACCGTTAAGGTTTGCGATAGTTCGTCGCCGTTCGCCGACCTGCTGAAGGAGTTCCCCGGACTAACCACAACGATCGCGCCCGGAACGCTCCTGCGAACTAACGTCACACATCGGATTGAAACCACCGGACAACCAACCTTTGCACGACCCCGAAGATTGTGTCCGGAGAAGTATGCTGCAGCCCGTGCGGAATTTGAATCGTTGGTTCAACTCGGAGTTTGCCGTCCTTCGAATAGCAGTTGGGCCAGCCCGCTACACATGACGAGGAAAGCCGATGGAAGCTGGCGCCCCTGCGGAGATTACCGTGCCCTCAACGCCAAGACGATCCCGGACCGTTATCCGTTACCGTTCCTGCAGGACTTTACGATGCATTTGCAGGGTAAGATAATCTTCTCCAAGATCGACCTGCACAAGGCATATCACCAAATCCCCCTGCACCCGGAAGATATCCCAAAAACAGCAATTACCACCCCTTTCGGGCTTTTCGAGTTTACGACGATGCCCTTCGGCTTGAGGAATGCTGCGCAGACGTTTCAGCGACTCATACATGACGTCTTACGAGGCCTGGATTTCGTCTTTCCATACATCGACGACATGATAGTCGCATCATCTTCGGAAGAGGAACATCGCGAGCACCTACGTCTGCTATTCCAGCGTCTCGAGCAACATCAACTGGCCATAAACCCAGCCAAGTGTGAGTTTGGGTGTAGCGAAATCACCTTCCTGGGGCACCAGGTCAACGCAGAGGGGATACGCCCTCTCCCTGAACGAGTGCAGGCTATAAGCGAGATGAAAAAACCGACCACCGTCATGGAGCTTAAAAAATTCCTTGCGATGATCAACTATTACCACCGGTTCCTACCACACGCCCTGGAAACGCAAGGTATCCTGTTGGAGATGATTCCGGGGAACAAAAAGAAGGACAAAACACCACTGATATGGACGTCTGAAGCCACCGTAGCATTCGACCGCTGCAAGGAACAACTGCAAAAAGCAACGCTATTGGCACATCCCGCTTCAAACGCAGAGCTGTCTCTTTGGACCGACGCCTCGGACTTTGCCGCTGGAGCCGTTCTACACCAACACGTCGACGGACAACTTCAGCCCCTAGGATTCTTCTCAAAGAAATTCGAGAAAGCGCAGCTGAAGTATTCGACTTACGACCGTGAGTTGACCGCTGTTTACCTCGCCGTGCGTCATTTTCGCTACCTGTTGGAGGGTCGTGAATTCCGAATCTACACGGATCACAAGCCTCTAACGTACGCATTCCGGCAAACACACGACAGCGCATCACCGCGACGTGCCCGACAGCTGGACTTCATCGGGCAATTTACCACCGACATCCGGCACGTACCAGGGGAGGACAACGTAACCGCCTTTCCTTTCACGCATTGAAACGGTACACGCAACTCCTACCATCGACTTCGAGCGCCTAGCTGAGGAGCAAACCAGCGATCCTGAGCTATCGGATATCCTCAGTGGGAAGACACCTTCCGACTTATTCCTCCAGAAGACACCTATCCCTGGGTCCAGCAAGTCACTGTATGCCGACTGCCCTGGAGGAATAATCCGACCATACATCACGAGGTCATTTCGGAAACAGCTTCTACATGCCGTCCACGACCTTAGCCATCCTGGAGCACGAGCCACAGTCAAATTGATGACGCAACGATTCGTTTGGCTGAACATCAAAAGGGAGACCCAGGAGTTTGTAAGGAGCTGTATCGCTTGCCAACGAGCCAAAGTAGGACGTCATACAAAGAGCCCCCTAGCACCATATCCGACAACCGCCGCAAGGTTCTCGCACATCAACGTGGACATCATCGGGCCCTTCCCGGTCAGCAACGGCAACCGCTACTGCCTGACCATCATCGACCGCTTTTCCCGTTGGCCGGAAGCAGTACCGATCCCGGACATGACTGCATCGACTGTCGTTTCGGCACTGCTCTTCCACTGGATCGCCCGATTCGGAGTTCCCTCTCACGTGACTACGGATCAAGGAAGGCAGTTCGAATCTTCCTTGTTCAAAGAACTGACACGAGTGCTCGGAGTGAAACATATCCGGACGACCGCCTATCATCCCCAGGCCAACGGGTTGATCGAGAGATGGCATCGCACTCTGAAAGCAGCCATCTGCTGCAAGGATACGACCCGATGGAGTGAGCATCTACCACTGATTCTGCTAGGGCTACGCACCACCTACAAGGAAGACATTGGAGCATCACCGGCAGAACTCGTATACGGGACAACACTCACCATCCCCGCCGAATTCGTCGCTGAGAAGCCACCACCACCCGACCAAAGCGACTTCGCTGAGACACTACGGGAAGCGATGAGCAACATTCGAACAACGAAAACCGCTTGGCATACCAATCGGACCGCATTTGTACACGCCGATCTTAACAAATGCACTCACGTGTTTGTGCGCAACGACACCGTCCGGCGAGCGCTGACTACACCGTACCAGGGACCATACCGGATACTACAGCGAAGTCCAAAGTCCTTCCAGATTCTGGTAAATGGAAAAACCTCGTGGGTATCCATCGATCGCCTGAAGCCAGCTTACATCGCCGAAGATCCACCCGAGTCGGCTCGGAAACGAACACCATCAGCGGATATAACACCATCGACCGAGCAGCCGTCTCTAACGCAGGAGCCGACGTCCAGTCCAGCATCACGGCAGACAGCTGTTCCAACCGCCATCCGCAACCCACCTCCGCCGATCTTACGACAACGGACTGACGACAACATATCGACCGGCGTTACGAGATCACAGCGTAGAGTCATAATTCCTCTTCGCTATCGATAACACCGGTCTAGGAGGGGAGTACTGTAGCGACTGAGCGTCCTAGGCTCGAAACGCGTTACAGAGAAATAGCCAGGACCCAAACACTCGCGGAACGCCATCTATGGGGAAACGCAAGAAATACGAGTTCTCGAAGGATCGGGAACCCGCCACGCGAGGCGGGCCAGACGATCGTGGAAGATTCGAGAACCCGACACGAGAAGGCGGATACAAAGCGCCAGAAGGTTCTGGATACGGACAACAGAGTATAAAAACGGTGCCATATCCAAACCAGGACGAGTATCGTTCCATCCACGACGAGGATCACATCTCCTGGAGGACCAACCGAGAAAGTAGGAAAGAAGACCGCTCTCAACGCACAATCGAGACGAAAAGAAGGAAGACCGCTCCAGCTCTAACTCAAGAAGGCAACGGGAAGGAAGGATAAATAAAAATTAGGACTCCGTACCGGACCATTCCTAAAGCTCCTACGGCTACTATCATACAGTGGAACTGTAGGAGTTTGCTTGGCAAGCTAAACTCCTTTAAAGCATTAGTGGGCGAACACAACTGCGATGTGTTTGCCCTCTGTGAAACTTGGCTATCGGATGACATTAAACTAACCTTCCCGGGATATAATATAATCCGTGAAGATCGCGTTACTAGGGGTGGGGGGGTACTGATTGGTGTTCGAAAGAGTCACACTTTCACCAGAATACCTACCCCTAGACAAGAAATAATAGAAACTGTCGCAGTTAAGGCAAAACTGGGCGTTCTTCACGTGACAATTGCATCCATTTATATCCCCCCGATAGCCAATAATGAAAAAGAAAAATTTGAAAAGTTCAAAGAGGATCTTGGAAATTTAGCAGCGGTCTTGCCTGGACCGCTTTTGATCCTAGGAGATTTTAACTCCCATGGTACTGACTGGGGGTGCGAAAAGGATGACATTCGCACTCCTATCATCCGAGATTTCTGCGACAGATTTGGGTTTTCGATTCTCAACTCAGGAGAGGCAACTAGGATGCAGACACCTCTAAGTAGGGCGAGTGCACTGGACCTGTCTCTATGTCCATCAGCAATGGCCCTGGATTTTAGTTGGAAGGTGATCCAGGACCCTATCAGCAGTGACCACTTGCCGATAGAAATTTCCTACATCAAGGGAGGATGTCCAGTAGAAGGAATCCCCGTTAAATGTGACTTAACGAGGAACATCGACTGGACGAGATACGGCGAATTAATAGCCGCTTCGCTTTCACTTGACTTGGAAGATTTGTCTCCTGTCAAGGAGTACGAAAAACTTGTTTCACTCATAAACAAGTGCGCCCTTGAGGCCCAAACAAGGCGCTCCCACCAAGCAAGGACATTTAAAAAACCTCCCACTCCTTGGTGGGACAAGGATTGCCAAGCGGCTTTCACCAAGAAGCGTGAGGCATTTAAAACCTTCCGGGACACGGGCTCGAGGTCCTTATATGAACAATATAAAGGACTGGAAAGAACGTGTAAAAACCTGTTGAAGGCGAAGAAAAAGGGTTATTGGCGTAGATACGTCAATAATCTAGACCCCGCCACTTCACTTAATTCGCTTTGGAGAATGGCTAGAAGGATGCGAAACAGCAACAACATCAATGAGAGCGAAAGCTTTTCTGGCGAGTGGCTGTATGAATTTGCCCACAAGCTTTGTCCCGATTTCGTTCCTGCGCAAAGCTTTACACAACATGCGCCTGGTAGTGACCCTAGGATGGATTCACCGTTCACAATGGTAGAGCTATCACTTGCTCTCCTATCAAGCAAGAATTCCTCCCCAGGTCTGGATCAGATTGGTAGCAAATTGCTTCAAAATCTTCCCGACATAGGGAGGAAACGTCTGTTACGTATCTTCAACAATATGTTGGAGGTCAACAGCGTCCCGCAAGAGTGGAGTGGAGTGGAGAAGTGAAAATTGTCACTATCTTGAAGCCTGGCAAACCGCCATCAAGACACGACTCGTATCGGCCAATATCGTCACTGTCGTGTCTGAGGAAACTCCTTGAAAGGATGATTCTTTTCCGGTTAGAAGAATGGTTGGAATCAAACAACCTTCTCTCAAATACCCAGTTTGGTTTTCGTAAAGCCAGGGGTACTAATGACTGCTTAGCCCTTCTGGTAACAGAAATAGAGCTTGCTCGTGCACGCAAGCAGAACATGGGATCTATTTTCCTGGATATACAGGGGGCATTTGACTCAGTATCACCATACAAGCTGAGTCAAAAATTAGAAAATGTGGGGCTGGGTCCAAAGTTGAACAACTTGCTGTTCAACCTTTTGTCGGAAAAAGCTATGAGTTTCAACAATGGTCATGTGCAACTAAAGCGGACCAGTTTCCATGGACTAGCACAAGGGTCCTGCTTGAGCCCCCTGCTATATAACTTCTATGTCAGTGAAATAGATTCTTGCCTAGCTCCGAACTGCAGCATTAGACAATTAGCAGACGACGGCGTCATATCTTTTGCAAGCAGGGACGCCGCCGAAATCCAACTGGCTTTACAAACCACTTTGGACAATCTTGCCGAGTGGTCTGAAAACCTTGGTATCAAGTTCTCTGCAACGAAAACTGAGATGGTAGTCTTTTCTCCTTTCAGCGACACGACGAAAAACAGGGAGAAAAGACTATTTGACCCGAAAATTGATGTCTTTTTGTACGGTGAAAAGAAATCAACTACCGACAATTTTCGATACCTTGGTGTTTGGTTCAATTCAAGGCTAAACTGGAGTACACATATCACCCATCTGGTGCAAAAATGCAGTAAAAGAATCAACTTTCTAAGGACAGTCACGGGATTCTGGTGGGGCGCACATCCATCAGACGTCCTGCGACTGTATAAGACAACGGTACTATCCGTGTTGGAATATGGAAGCATATGCTTCCATTGGGCATCCAACACGCATATCCTCAAACTGGAGAGGCTACAGTATCGTTGTCTTAGACTCGCACTAGGGAGCATGAAATCCACACATAACATGTCCCTAGAAGTGATGACCGGAGTGATGTCGCTAAAACTTCGTTTTGAAATGCTGTCGCTTCGCCTTCTAGTCCGTTCTTCAGTATCAAATCCCTTGATCGAAGAAAATTTTAAAGCACTTCTAGAGACAGGTTCTAAGAGCAAAATCTTGAAGATCTATGAAGATTTTGTTGCTCTACAAGTGCATCCTAGCGCTCCACAGGCATTAAACCGTGCTGCCCTTCCTGAGACCTACAGTTCCATTTTAACAACAGATTCCTCGTTGCACGAGGAAATTAATACCATACCGAATGATCTTCGCCCGATGGTAGTTCCGAGCATTTTCAGGGATAAGTATGGCCATTTAGACCAAAGTAGCCAGTATTATACTGATGGATCATCTTCTAAGGAAGGCACCGGCTTCGGCGTTTTTAGTGAGTCCGCCGAAGCATTTTTCAAATTGCGGGAGACGTGTAGTGTCTACACCGCAGAACTAGCCGCAATCTTGTACGCACTATTGATTATAGCAGCGAGACCTTCGGATCAGTACTTCATCTTTACAGATAGCCTTAGCGCTATCGAAGCACTACGATCCCCGAAGGCTGTTAAGAGTCAGGATTTCCTGGTCATTAAAATCATAGAATTGCTTGGCTCCATGTTCGACAAGGCGTTCAGGATTTCGCTAATTTGGGTACCTTCTCATTGTGGAATTCCCGGCAACGAGAAGGCAGACTCACTGGCCAAAACAGGCGTCCAACAAGGCGCATTTTACGACCGTCCGATCTCGGCCCGAGAGTTTCTTCGTCTACCACAGCCACTTTCCTGTCTCGCTGGCAGAGCATGTGGGAAACGGATGATCTCGGGCGATTCCTTTTCTCGATCTCTCCGCAAGTGTCCCTGCGGCCTTGGTTCGGTGGGCTCTCTGTTGACCGGGCATTTATACGCATGATGTCTCGACTTATGTCGAATCATTTCGCGTTGAATGCTCATCTTCAGCGTATAGCTCTGGCTCAGATGAAGGTGTGTGGCTGCGGTGACGGATTTCACGATGTGGATCACCTTCTGTGGTCCTGCGTGGAGTTTGAAACTGCAAGACCCTCCTTGTTAAGCGCAGTCGAGAGCATCGGCAGACGACCAGGTATAGAAATAAGGGAAATGTTGGCGACTAGAGACCTCGCATACATGAGGCTCATCTTTCGATTCGCCAGAGACAACGGTCTCATCCTTTGATTCCGCATCCCTATTATCCTTCCAATCCACATCCGCCACTCCTTTTTTATTATTCGTTGTGTTGTCTTTGTCTTAAGTGTTAAGATTTTTTTTGTCGTAGTGCCACGGATGATCCGCTGACGAAGCAACAGCATCCGGGGTCAAAGACGTCACTGTCGTAAGAAGAGAGGCAGAATTTTCTGTAACAGTGTCCTTCATCTCTGTCTAGCCTTGATGGAGCGAGTGCGGCCTTGCTGGCGTTGGGTTCGGAGGTGGTCGGCGGGTTCAACCTCGTAATTAGCCCTGCTGTTACGGGATGGAACTCGCCGATAGCTTCTGAATTCGGTGCTGGCTTGATCGAGCTCGGGCTATCACTGCTGGGCAGATTGAGGTCCACTGTTCACAGGCAAATGTTTGTGCTGTCACAATTGTTGTTTTCCTTCTGTTTTGTTTCAGTCCAGATCCGTTACACGGAAGGATGGAGTCCCGTGTGTACACATCTCAACCACCAACACACTCTACACAGCAATAGACCCGAACCAACAATAGAACTGGACAAACTCACCACAACCTCCACAGATCTACAACCGAGCACGCCCGGGATAAGGCGAAATATCAGGGAGGAAATGCCTTGGTAATTTTTTGTGTCATTGAATTTTGTACTTCGTTAGCACATGCGGTACTGACCATACGGCGTCAAGCCGTCATAATCGAAAATAAATAAATAAATAAATAAATAAAATTAAATCTTAATTCTTACCTTACCTAACTACTACGGGACCTACGCTAATGGCAACTAGACTTATTTACAAACTTGATTCTATGAACATTATCGCTATAATTTAATTTTAACTTTATCCATTCCTTTACCTGTGTATCTGTACAATTACCACCTAATTCCTTAATAACTAACAAAATATTTTTTAATTGGCAAAACGGTTTTTTTCCGTTTTCCCCCTTCCTGTCCAACAAAACTTTAAAAAAGATTAGGGTCTAAAATCAAATTTAATGTATCACTAGCACGCTGTTTTTCGTTGGTGTCTGTTGCTATATTCAGTTTTACCCACTTTATGAATTCTTCTCTTTCTTTTACATCTTCCAGCTTAGCTTCCAGGAAAAGAAGTTCTTCTACACTTTCCACAGAGCGGAATCGTCCCGGTTTGTTAGGCTGGCTAGTGTAAGCTAGTGGTTGCTTCTTGCCCATGAATTCTTCCAGCAATCCGGCTATATATTCTACTCTGCCACTGAGCTGCCGAATTTCCTGTGTAATTATGTCCTGCCGGACCTGGACGTTCGCAAGCATTCGACGCATGGATTGGAATTCCTGCGCCGAACCCGTCGCGGATGATGATACCGGCATATTGTTGTTGCAGTCGGAATTTTGCTTTGAATCCATCTAAAATTGAAAAAAGCGTTGTTAGGGACATTTTAACTTTCCACTGTGTTATTTAAAACAGTTTTTTCTTACCTTTTTGCGAAAATAATCTAAACACTCGTCACAAGACTATCCTGAACCAGAACTAAAGCAAAATGAAATGTTCACCATTCTACGAATTTGAATTTTGAAAGAAGAATAAATGTATGCGAAAGCAAAACAATATCACAACGGCATTCATAACGCGTATCGAGAGTGTTCACTAACACATACACATTATGCGGTCTCACCAATACCCTCATACATTTGGGCCACAAACGCTCACGCACATTACCCCATAAACCCGAATCCGAACGTCCTCAGAATGTCCTCAGTCCATGTAAAAACGTCCTCAATTTTGTATGGCCAGCGGGCTTGTGACACAAAATTAGGACGTTGCATGCGAATTCGAGCACTTGTATGACGAGTGTGCAATAAAAAAAGTGTGAGGGATACAGTTCAGGCGGAAAAAAATGGTTTGTTTTATGGAATTATCTGGAGTAAGGCAGTGTAGTGCACGAACTTTTTGCTGAAGGATAAAACACTATCTTGCTCGCTCTCGCACTCGCCATAAATATAGCGCTCTCTGCAACGCAAACTCATGGTCACGGTTTAGTATAGATTTTAGGATGGCGATGTTGGTGGTGTGAGTGAGTACCGGGCGACGGTTAAAACAGGAGTATGGTTAGTTGCTCATAAAGTATAGTTTGACATTTCTCGCTGTTCTGTCGCAAAGAGTGGTAATACGAAGTTTTGACACGAAAAAAAAAGATGAGCAAAGGCTGGATAATTAGTGAAATGTTTGAGGATAGTGATTCGAGGATGGAGAAAATACCGGAGGTTGAAACCAAGAAAGGATTCAACGAATGGCTATCGTGCTCCTGGCCGTTGAAGCAATTCGACGAATCAGTTCCAACGAATAAGCGAAAGGCTGTGTGGATGCGTTTTCGTGATCAGTTCGAGAGGATAGTGGCGTGCAAGGCGTCTGTTGATCCGAAAACCCGAGTGACGGGCCTTAAAATTTTTGCGGAAGCTATTTGCTGAGTATAATCGAGATGCAGCAGCGGAATATGGCACCTAAAACTCCAGACATTTACAAGGAAACGATCCGAGCACTCGATACTTATTTCAACGATTTGTGCGATGCGTCGAAAGAGCGACTGAAATTCCGGGAAATGAGGATGAATGCTAAGGAGCCGTTTGCAGATTGGGTGCTCCGCCTGGAGAAACAAGCAGCTTTATGTAAATTCGTGGAGGCACAGCGGGAAGAGGAGAAGATGCAGGCTATAACAAGGCGTTCGATTCAGACAATTGCCTATAAGTTATACGAAATGGCAAGTATTTTCGGAAATAGCCTGGAGCGGGTGGTTAGTCACGGCAAACATTTAGACTTTATCCGCACGGAGGCTTAGGAATTAAAACCTTATAGAATGGAGATGGCATCTCAACAAGCGGAGGAGGATCAGCGGTCAGTGTTGAGACCAGTGAACGCTGTAAGGTCGTTGAACAATGTAGCTCGTCGGGATAAGCCTTATAAATGGGGATAAGGTTTAAATGGGACAAAAATCGGGAGAATGAATTTCGAATGACAAAAATGCCGAGAAAGGATGATGGGCAATGCAGTTCGAGGTGTGGACGTTTTCATACTTGGGGCCGTTGCAAGGCGTTCATGGCTAGGTGTTATACGTGCGGAAAAACCGGCCATTTTGCGGAATATTGTTTTGTGGCAAAAGGCAAAGCTGACATGAAGAAAAAAGCTGGGCGAATTAATCAGGTAGAAGGCGGGTTACAGTGAAAATATAATACAATAACATTGATAACTTTATGACGGAAATATAAAAGGAAAAAGGAACTTGCATATTTTCAACAAAAGATTGACTTATTTATTTACTTTTTTTTCTTCTCTCTGTTTCGTTCTTTCTTTGTTTTATTTTTTTGCTTTTTGTTGATTACTGGTGAATTGACGTCATCTGGTGGTGTAAACGAACTGCGGTTCGTGAATTGTAAAATTGGATCATTGGTGATTAACTTTTGGTATACTCGGGAGCATCGGTTAACACGCTCACTACCAAAAAATGGAGTGAAATCAAGAAAGAATGTCGTTCTGTGGTTCAATAAGTGATATTCCACCCAGAGGAGAATTTAAGAGGGTATGCAACTCAACGTTCTTTAGATGTAATTTGTTCATTTAAGGCGTGTGTAGAAGTTAAGGATCGCGAGCAAAGTAGGCAATTTGCTAAGTTTTTTGTAGTAGATGGCACAGAGCTACCCCTTCTCGGGTTTGAGACAGCGTATCAGTTTGGGTTGCTTTTCAACAAATTTTCATTTCAGTTGCTTAGAATAGGTCTGAAAGAACAATGAGGTATTTATTGGACTAATGGCATCGAGCTTGGACTATCACTGCTGGGCAGTTTGAGGAACACTGTGCGCAGGCAAATGTTTGTACTGTACATATTACTGTTTTCTTTTTGTATTGTTACAGTCCAGATCCGCTACACGGAAGCAAGTTCCGCTTCACACACTAAACTACCACCAACACAGCAACTGAAAGCAATAGACCCGGACCAAACCATCAACACAACCTCCACCTTGGACGTGGACAACTACACTGCAATCTCCACACACCGACAACCGACCATACCCGGGATAAGGCAAAATAACAGGGAGAAAATGCCTTGTTAATTTATTTGTACTTGTAATCGTCAACACACGCGGTGTTGTCAATACGGCGTCAAGCCGTCCAGCTAGAAATATAAAATAAATGAATAATGGCATCGAGGTGCAAAAGGAGATGAGGTATAAATAATCGTACATCAAAAACGAATCGGATTCAGGGATGGAATATCAGTGTCACGAATTTCCAAAGATACGGGGAGATCTGGTGAAATTTAGGGTAAACAATTCGGTAATACCGAAACAGATAATTAGATACAACGTTCCACTAGCGTTCAAAAACGCAGTTAATGAGGGACTTGCTGACATGGAGAGGAAAAAAATTATCGAAAGAGCTGATGGAATGGATGGAATATCAGTGTCACGAATTTCCAAAGATACGGGGAGATCTGGTGAAATTTAGGGTAAACAATTCGGTAATACCGAAACAGATAATTAGATACAACGTTCCACTAGCGTTCGGAAACGCAGTTAATGAGAGACTTGCTGACATGGAGAGGAAAAAAATTATCGAAAGAGCTGATGGAACTGAGGACAAATAACATTTGTGTCACCCATGGTTCTCGTTCCAAAAGGCCCAAAAGATTTTCGAATGGTTATTGATTAGCGCGAGGTAAATAAGGCCATTATTCGTGAATCTTATCCAATTCCATCTCTTGAAAAGATATGGGCAGAAATACCGCATAGTAATGAGGGGTTATTCTTTACTAAGTTTGACATAAAATATGCATACTTCCATGTAGAGCTTCATAAGGAGGTACGTCATTTGACTACGGATTGATGCGTTTTACAAGGTTGCCTTTTGGCTTGTCGTGTGCACCTGAGTTATTCCAAAGTATCATGGAGAGATTATTTGCCAGCGTCAAGAATAGTATCGTATACATGGATGATATGCTTGTTTACGCGCGCTCATTAGAAGAATTGAGGAACATGGTAAAAGAAGTGAAAAAGGTTATGCAATTGAATGATTTGACAATCAATGAGAAGAAATCATTGTATGATCAAGAGAAGGTAGAGTTTTTAGGGTTCACAATCGACGGAAGGGAAATACTCGCCGCAAGGCAGAAAATATCAGACATTTTAAAATTTGAGAGGCCAAAAGACGTTTCAGAGTTGAGGAGTCTCTTAGGAATGGTTACTTTTACTAGCCCATTCTTAAAGGGGTGGGAGGAGGAGCAGCAAAGTGCATTTGACGAGCTAAAATTGGCAGCTGAAAATGATCTCGTTAAAAGAGGATATTTTGACGACAATGATAAAACGATCCTGTATATGGATGCGTCACCTTGGGGTTTGGGAGCTGTTTTGGCGCAAGAAAATATGGATGGTAGCGAAAGACGAATCATAGCTTGTGCGTCGAAAAGCCTAACGGCAGTAGAGAGTAGATATCCTCAGCTCCATCGCGAGGCATTGGCAATTATATGAGCTATGAAGAGATTTGCTTATTACTTAATCGGTAGAAAGTTCATACTACGATCGGGCAGTGCGGCACTGATGTTTATGCTAAAAGGGAAACAGTGAAAAGACATAGGAAAACGGATTATGTCTAGGGCAGAAGGGTGGTTCTTAGGAATGGATCATTTTGATTATACATTTGAGCATGTGTCAGGAAAGGAAAATATTGCAGATGCGGCATCTCGAATCGGGGAGAAGCGTGATGATCCACAATTCGGATATTGGAAAGAACTGCATGAGGTGTGCGTGGTAGAGACCAAAATAGGTTGTAGTTAGTAGCGTTGACCTCGCCGGAGGTGAGAGAGGTGTAGCGACCTTGGCCGCTACGATTATCAGTTTTCGATAAGGCTACGTGTAGCCGCGGCTAAAGGGGCGGCCGTGAGAACAAATTGCGGCTGGTTGCGAGAGGAGAACGAGCGAACCGAAAACCGACAGAGCGAGCGATCGAATTAAGCGGAGTTCGATGATCGAACGGTTTTGCGGTGCGATGGCGAAACAAAGGACCATTTTTTTAGCGGTTATCAAGGAGTTTGGTGGTGGTTTCTGGTGCGTGGAATAAAGATTAGATCGTTGAATTAGATAAAAATATTTTATTTATAAAGGAGAAGGAAAGTAGATAGGCGTTTCAGAGGAACAGCTGAAAGATAATGAGTTACAAACGGTGATGAGATGGTTAGGCAACAAACATAAATGGCCACCAGAAATAGCTAAGTTTCAACCTTTTCAAAGCGAGATGTACATTCAATAAGGAGCATAAATGAAGCAGGAGAAGCTAGTGCTTCCTGCCACCCTTCGTACGAGTGTAGCGCATGGAAGCCATCCAGGGATGTCGAAGATGAAAATTTTTTTTGAGACAGGGGCTTTGGTGGCCCGATATGGTTCGCGAGATAGAGGGTTTTGTTAGAAGCTGTCCAGAGTGTCATCTGATTAAAGCAGTAAATTGTCCACCTCCCATAACATTAAAGGAGATTCCAAATAATCCATGGGATTACGTCTCTATGGATCTTGCATCGTCGTCTGACGCACTGAATTTCAAAGCATTGGTACTTACCGATAACTATTCGCGGTTTCTGGTTGCAGTGCCGATGGAGCGGACTGACACGGACGCAGTGTAAAAGGTACTACGTAGAATTTTTAATACCTATTACGTGCCTAAGACAATGAAGGCAGACAATGGGCCTCCATTAAACAGTGTAGAGCTAAAAGTTTGGTTGAAAGAGGCATGGGGAGTTAAGTTGATACACTGCACGCCGCTGAACCCAACGGAAAACGGGTTAGTTGAAAGGAGCATGCAAGGGATAAATAAAATAGCAGCGGTAGCAAAGGTAGGGAAACAGATTTGGAAGGAGGCACTGGCGGACTATGTTGCGGCGTACAACTCTTGGCCTCATCACATAACGAAAATACCGCCTGCGGAACTTATGTTTGGTAGGGCAGTTAGATGTTTATTGCCGAACATGAAAGTTGATTCAGGCCAGTCGTTGGATGAGGAGTTGTGAGATCGGGAAAGAACAGCTTAATTCCAACGAAACTCTAAAGATGATATTAAACGTAGGGCTAGAGAAACTAATATTGAACTAGGAGATAAAGTGTTAGTAATGCAACAGAAAAGGGATAAGGCAGACACTAATTATAAAAACAAATTTTTCGACGTAATTAAAATGACAGGAGTGGGGAGAGTGACAGTAAGAGATTTAGAAAGCGGTAAAGAATATGAGCGTAGCGTTAAGCATTTAAAGAAATATATTGAGAGGAAAAGGGATCAAGCGGATGATGCAGGAATAAGAGATTTGGAAGCATCGTTAGGAACTGGAGGAGACATGGAGCAAAGCGACGAACATATATGAGAGGCCTATCGAGGGGCTGCTGCGAACTGCGGTACCGGGAATAGGAGGTCGGGGAGTTAGGGAAATAAAGCGTCCTAGCAGGTATCTTGATTGAGGTTCGTAGGTAAGGAAATAGGTTCTTGTTGTCTTAAAACTGTTTTGCAAGGAGAGGATGTGGGATCCTGAGTATGAATGTAGTGGTGTGAGTGTGGAACGGCAATGGATGAGAGGCCGACGGTCTTGGTTGAACGCTGAATAAAGCGCAATGGGAGTGTTGCGCGAACTGGTAAAAGGCGTGTATAGTGCATTATTGGGAAGGTTGCGATATCACAACCACGAGATTGAACTAGATCAATGATGATAAGGAATAAATAGACGCATTACAACCATCATCGAACACAGACGTTCCTTAACCTCTAAGCGCTGCACCACATGGCGACCGTGACAGGACAAAGAGAAAGAGAGAGACTATAACGTATTGAACAGCGATTACATCCAAATTGAACAGGCCAGCAACAAAAAAAAGATACAAGTGCAACCAGCAACAAGGCGAGCCGTAAACATAAAAGCTACATGAAATCGGTACCCTGAGAATCGTATAATTTTGATAGAAAGTGATTACGAAGAATTGGAAAGTGGAACCAAATATGGTAAATGCGTACAGTTTAGATTAATATGATATGAAAAAAGCTACCTCTAAATACGAGTTACGTAGCCAACGCGGTGAAACAAGCGAACGAAAAACAAGTGTTAGTGAGGAACCTAAAACGGAGCAAGGCGCAAAGACTATCGTTCGTAAAGATCCTTTATCATAAGAAGGAAAATCTGTTCAAAAAAGAATCGTTGATCGGGCAATTAAAGGCATTAAAAGAAACACATAACATCAGCACACTCTGTGATATGGTAGACAAATTAACCATGAGGACAAAAGACGTATATTTAAAAGATGGCATACCAGAGCAGATTGCACAGAAAATGGCGACAAAGCATGGTGTAGACTCCATGGTTCAGGGTATAGGCGATAAAGAAGCGAGAATCATATTAAAAGCGGAATCTTTTTCAAGCGTTGATCATGCAATTCAAAAATTATTTGAGCTCAACATAAACGGTTTCACGGAAAATAATATAGACCCTTCTACTGCGCAAGTTTGTTTTGCAAACCACACACAAACAAACAATAGAAATTATCGCTCGCGTGGCCGTTAAAACCTACGATATAACAATAATAACTTTAGAAGCAGAGGCACATACTGAACGGGACAGTTTTCACTCAGAGGAAATGGTTTTCAACAAAATCGCGATGGTTTGAGAGGAAACGTACACATAAGTTTATAGTGGATTGTGGGTCAAATATATCGATAGTAAAAAGAAGTGCAATCGGCTAAGGTTTCGTTGCTACGCTAGGCACCGTAAATTCATACATTTGCATGAACACTTTAAGAATTTATCAGAAATTTCAAATAGTCCAAGATTATTTCTCAATCCCAGCTGATGGGATATTAGGCCGAGATATTCTCACGACCCACAGGTGTAACATCGATTATGATACATCTTTATTGAACGTAAAACTGGATGATGGTTTAGAAGCTATTCTAACAATAAACAAAAGTATAATTAAGAATAATATAGTCCCTGCAGGATGCGAGATACTTACTCAAGTGAATAATATGAATATCAATGTCGATTATTTAGTTGTATCTGAAGAGATTTGCCCAGGAGTATTTTTTGCGAACTCGATAGTTAGTTAAACGAATAGTTATATCAGAATTATAAATACGAACAGTAAAGAAATATTATTAAATTCTAAGTACACCCCAAAAGTTGAACCATTAAAAAACTATGAGGTCTTACAGTTATCATAAGAACAGGCATATTCTAAGGAAAGAATAATCCAGTTAAAAAGGAGATTAATATACCAAACAAGGATTCAAGTACAAAAGATTTGTTGGAAAAATTATGCATTGAATTTAACGACATATTATGCCTACGAGGGGATCGGTTGACAGAAAAAAATATTTACAAACAGAAAATATCACTAAACAATGATCAACCAACTTACACAAACAATTGTAGAATCCCACAAACACAAAAGGCTGAAAGTAATACTCAAGTAAATAAAATGCTAAAGGAAGGGATCATTCAAAATTCAACATTCACGTTTAACTCCCCCATTTTACTAGTACCCAAAAAATCAAGCAAAGATAAAAAATGCCGATTAGTCATCGTCTATAGGCAACTTAACAAAAAAAATCACACCGGATAAATTTCCACTTTTACGTATAGATGATACACTAGCTCAATTAGGCCGTGCGAAGTACTTTTCCACCCTAGACCTCATGTCCGAGTTTCACCAGATTCCTTTAGACACAAACTCAAAGAAATACACTGCATTTTCAAATGAGAATGGTCATTACGAATTCAACCGCTTGCCTTTCGGCCTCAATATAAGCCCTAACTCAATATAAGCCCAGGTAGCAGGCAAATGTAAATGAATAAATAAATAAACGAATAAATAAATAAATAAACTCATTTTAAAGAATGTCGTCCATCACTCTTAGTGGATTACCCCCACAATGTGCGTTCTTATATATCGACGATAAAATAGTGACAGGATGTTCTAAGAACCATCTTATGCTTTACCTATGGCACGTTTTTTTCCACTTTACGCAAATTTAATCTTAAACTGAACCCAACGAAATGTCAATTTTTCTAAAACGAGGTCACGTTCTTAGGTCATACCATTTCGAAACATGGTATTAAACCAGATGAATCAAAATACTCAATAATTCTAAACCTCCAAGTACCTAAAAACTCTTATGAGCTACCACGGTTTATAGCATTTTGCAATTATTACCGTCGTTTTATTAAAAACTTTGCAAATATAACACTACCTCAGAATAAACTACTAAGGAAGGGCACAACATTTACATGGATTGAAGAATGTAATACAGCTTTCGAGAGATTAAGAAACGAATTGTTATCACCTCATGTACTACAGTTCCCAGATTACACTAAAGATTTTATAATCACAACAGACGCCTCGAAACTAACATGTGGCGATGTACTAGCGCAGAAAACCAATGGATTTGAGTTGCCTGTGGCTTACGCTAGTAAAGTATTCACAAAAACAGAATCGAACAAATCAACAATAGAGCAGGAACTGACGGCAATTCATTGGACTGTCCTCCAACATAAAAAAAATATTTTTTTTTAGAAAGTTTAAAATACGAACTGATCACAGACCACTCATCTATTTATTTTCGGTAAAGAACCATTCATCGATACTCCTGGACCTGGAGGAATTTAATTTTGATCTCGAATACATTAAAGGAAAAACAAACGTGTCGTCAGACGCCCAAACGAATCAAAGTAACTTCTGTAAACGATAGAGCGCGGCCTAAACATGGCATCATTGTATTGATAATAGGTTAAGGATAGTTAGGTTAGTGTAAGAATATTTTTGTAATAAAATTGAGTCTAAGTCTGAAAGACGATGCGTGCACACCTCTTATTTTTTGCTATTGAACATTTGGTCCTTCGAACCAGATCGACACGAGGAGACTATTTACAGTCATATTACGATCCGCAGGAGGTGTGATAGATAAACGAATCGAGGCTGGACTCAAAGCGCAAATATTCCCTAGCGACACAAAAATGCTTAAAGTACACCGGTTAGGACAATAAAAATTGTACTGATAGGTTTACGGTTTGAAAGACCTATTCGTACATTTTAGCTGTCAAAAATCGATTTCGAGGTGAATGCATCATTCAAGGTTATTATAACATGAATAAATAAAAAAAAATCCAAGTAAAAAAAAAATCCGCTGAACCAATAACAACAATCAACAATAAACGCGTGTTGACTGATGAAAATGCCGATCCTACACCGCCCACTGATTCACACCAGACCGTCCACGATACATGATCAGTGCACCGAGAGAATTGCAGCAAACACAATCTGCTGCACCCGGCATTCTACAATCTCCTGTTCCTATCGATCCGCATGCTGGCCTACAAAAAAGTCATAAACCAAGTCGTCCGCGTTACGTTACGATCAGTGTGTCGGAAGGATGGTAAAAAGGATCCGCAACACCCGCTATCAAACCATTCACTGCTACACCACCAAATCATACCACAGCACATGTCACAAATCCTGCTTTACATGAATCGTGTTCAAGTCTCTAGGCAAACCAATCTACTAGCCGATCGCGAGAAATAACGACCATTGCACCGAAAGGATGTCAGCAACCAAATTCCACAGCATCTGTACCTCAAAATATTTCGGCGACGGCGCAACAAGTACCTAAACCACCATGTGATTGTAAGGCTCAAATCGATTAAACGAAAGAAACGATGAAAAAAATGGAAAAAAAGATTGAAAATCTTTCAAAACAAATAACTCATCTCAGAACTACATGTGATATATTCAAAAGTAATATGAATAGCGCAAATTTGCCACCTTTTGAATTTAAAGTATTAGAAACTAAAGAGGACTTGGACAATTTTGATGCTAATTTAAGAGATGAAGAATTTAAAAAAAAATATGCTTGGATGGCTAGCATCTCACACTGTATCGTTGGATAATACCAATAGAATGCACGATGCGTTGGATAATTTAATGGGTGTAGAATTATTCGCAAAATGCACATGGGCAAATGCAAAAGAGGGTAAAATTATTCTTAGGTATTATTTAAATTTCATAAATCTTATCACACTTTCCGCTAATATAGAAAGTTCTAGTACAAATGAGATAATAACTAATGATTTCTTAAGGAAAAAAAATAAGACATGCTACAGAGAGAGCAAACAATTTTAAGGGGTTTCGTAAATCAACTTGTCATTTCCATACTCACCTATCTCGTGAATAAATAAAGTCTTTTTATGTTTATAATCAATAAACGTGTACTATTTTAATATTATTTTTTGCTTACTTAAGTCTTTAGTTGAGATACAATAATCTTACTTCAATCAATTCTTACAGTATGTAAAAGAGGAATAAACAGCATTTGTTGTTGATCATGCAGAGTTAATGCTACATATTTACATTTAATTTTGCTTGGACGGTATTCTTTGTCGGATAAGTCTAGTGTTCTTAAATTGGAAGTGCAGATATTTATACCAGTGGAGGAAAATTCTTCTTCAAAATAGTTAAAGGCTTCTTTTAGGAGTTTTCCTATTATTGTTAAGGAAGTACCTGTACAGTGAGCTGTTGTATACTGCACAACTTCTAAATTTTTCGTGAGAAACCATCCGTCACGATTGCCGTTCCGCAATACAAAATCAGAAAATATAACTTTTACTTCAGATTGTGTTTCTTCTATGTAAGGCTCACCATTACGATCCGCGCGAAGTTTTGCAATATGAGCGTTTTCGTATCCTAATAATCGCCTAGCCACTTGCTCTAAGCATTTGTATCCGCTTCTCTGCAACTTTTTTATACGTTGCATTTTGTTTTCAAAGGGATACGCTGATATAGAGTACAAAGGGCCAGTTTTTTAACATCGTTATAGACATGTACCAAGTTATGAACATTGGCTGTTACATAGTCAATTCCATAAATCGAATCAAACTGAATTAAAAACTTGTACAGTTATTGGCGGGCAAATCCCCTTCATATGCTCTCGAAGATAAGTTTGTTATCGCGTTGAATAGCAATAAAAAATGTTCGTAGGCCTTCTTTCTCAAATTATCCTTTAGCACTGTTAGGTTTAGATCCGTTTGGCGGATGTTGATTGGGCGGAACAGTAAAACGTACCGTTACAGTAAAGTTTGCTATCGAGAGCTATCATGTAAGGCATAGTGAGAAATATATTGTCACAACGTAGGAGAACCCCGAACTGAAACTACCGCGACTAACTCTTTGAAAGGACGATCCAAACATTGGTGCCGTGACCAGGATCAACCAAGTGTTAGTGCGGATACTGTGCAGCTTAGTGTGCAGTCAGTTTAAGTTGAGCAAGGAGAGCGTAATTACCGTACAGCGTAGCGGTATCGGACAGTGCGTGAGAGGAATTTGCATTAGCTAACGTTAGCGAAAATACTGTGCAAGGTAGTGTGCAGGCTGTGACAGTTAGTGTCGTAATTCGGTGAAGAAACTGTGCAGGGTAGTGTGAGGTACGTGAATAATAGTATTCAGTGAGAAGCGTGAGTGAAGTGTTAAAGTGTGCCCTGAAAGACGTAATGCTATGCGAAACAGGATTTGGGCGAGATACGATACATACGCGTGTATTGCGTAGCGAAGCAACGGTCGAGTTAGAGCGACGAGCGTTAAGTGTGTTAGTAAAAGTGGCGTGCGCGTGGTACGCACTATGGGACAGTGTCATTGATTAAATGGAAACGAGATCAAAAGTGGAGAAAAAGGCTAGTTTACCGATGAAAAGGTTGATCCCGCCGAATAGACAGGTAATTCGTGAAGCCGTTGGAAAGTGTGAGTGTGCGTAAAGAAAATGGCGGATTTCGAGCGAAACGTGCGTAGGCGTGATTCGTGTATGGCGGATTTAGAAAACCACGCGGTTTTCGTTAAATCCAAGATGGAAGCGGATAGATCGATAATAAAATGCCGGCTGGAGGCGGTCCGGTGGCCGAGGCGACAACGGCGCCGGTCTTCACACGGCAGGACCGGGGTTCAAATCCCATCCAGACCGTCTCCCTGTACGCAGGGCTGACTACCTTGTTACGGGTAAAATCAAGTCACAGAAAGCCAAAAATGGCAGGCCGAAACCTTTCGAGGTTGAAGTGCCACCGAAGAAGAAGAAGGACAATGTAAATTACCTGTACAAAAGATTCGAGGCAAGCCGTCAGGCGATTGAGGATGAGGCTCCGGTAACCGATCTACAAATGCATCAAAAGGTGGCAAACAATTTCTTGGAGCTGTTTTACGAAACCAAGGTGACTCTTCTCAGTGTGTTGGATGAAGCGGAAGAAAAGAAGATTGCGCCATTGGTAGCCGAGGAAGGGATGCAATCCATGCGGCTTCCTAAAATCGGATTGCGTGAATTCTCCGGTAGATTTGAGGACTGGCTGTCATTTCATGACCTGTTTGTTTCCCTAGGGCAAAATAATAAAAGGCTGAATGGAACGCAAAAAATGTGCTACTTGCGGTCGTCATTAAAAGGAGATACACTAAAGATCATCGACACGTTTCCAGCATGTGACGGCAATTACAAACCTGCTTAGGAAACCTTAAACAAGCGGTATAACAACAAGTATGTGTTGATGAAGCAGCACGTTAATGCCATAATTAATTGGCCAAACTTGTGATGCAAAAGCACCGAAGGTATACACGCTTTGGTGGATGGTTTTGAACGACATACAAAGCTTCTAACGCAGTTAGGAGAAGAGGCGTCAGGTTATGGAATGCTCCTAACTCAGCTTTTTGTTTCCAAACTGGATGAGGAAACAAAACACGAGAAAAAACCAATGTTAATTTATATGTTAACTACATCTGTTTGTTACATTGATCCACACGATCCGCACATTAATTAAGGCCGTCACCAGCTAAGAGAAAGCGCGATTCTTCCTTCGATCCTTCGATCCCTCCGAAAATCTTCGTATCGTTCTCTTCGTAGTTTGTCGTGTCTTTCTTCTCGTCTCCGCTGTCGTTAGCCGCCGTACAAACTCGCCGCCGGACAACTCGTCGCCGCTCGAAATCGTTGCGGCCCAGCCAAGGTCGCTACATCTCATTACACCTTTTTTTTTGCTTAACGCAAGAAAACAATTGTATGCGTTTTTCGTACTCGCTTCTCTGTGTTTGCTTTAACATTTGTTCTGCTTCCGTTTTCATTCCTCGTGCTCCTATTGACCAGTCGCTTTTTATCGTTCTAAATCGGTACCGTCTCTGCTTAAGCAACTTCCTCGTGTTACAATTCACATTCGCGATTGCTTACATTCTATGCTATGCTATGCTATGCTATGCTTACAATTCTGCATAGCGCATACCGTTTTTCATCGATCCTCACTCGCAAGTATCATCATCATCGGTCTGTGCTATTCCTTAGCGACTTATGTATATGTTTATGTTCCCTTTCAGCATTTCCTGGGTATATGAACGGACCCTCATTGGTTTTTCTGGTCTCAAAACGCAATGATACCAATGCTGAACCGTGACTCATCCTCAACCTAGTCCTCTGTCAACCTTTCTTCGTTCAACTGCATTCATGCAAATTAGTGCTTGTGAAGTGACTTAGCTGTGAAGTGACTTAGCCCTTAAATGCGCGAAATCATTAGGAACTCGATCACTGGCAATGTCGGGATAACAATCCTGTAGATTAACTTAGTTCCTTATTCTTCCTTTGTTTTCTTTTTTTTCGTTTCATCCTTAATATCTACTGAACATTTTGTTTCTGAATAGGCATACAAGGAAACCGTAGAAAAAGCTTAGCATATTATATCGCGATTCATTGTATGCATAACATATTTCCCGAAGCTATCTTTTTCTATCAGTGTTCATGTACGTCTATTTACAGTATAATCTTAATCCTAATTTAACGCTTCTTTTCTTAATACTAATGTATTGTGATGAATTGTGTACCTACAGCTAAAGATTATCCTCCTTACACTTTTTTTTAATCGTTCCTATCATTCAATTCTTCATTGATCTATCATTTCAATTCTTAATCCTACTGTTATTGATCGTTAAAACGTTTTAATCTGTTATTGTGGATTTTTTCGAGTTTGTTACCATTTTTAATGACGCACGTTTGTTCGCTCGGTATATCTACGACTTCGTATGGTCCTTTCCAAATACTTTGTAGTTTTTGCCCTACACCTGTTGGATTATTTCTTACTAGAACCTTCTCGCCCCACATAGGCTGCCATTCGTTTGTGTTCTGATCATACTGTTGTTTTCACTTTTCTTTAGTTTTTAGCAAATTTCTTCTAGCCATTGAATGTACATCAATTAATTTGGCGCTCAGTTCTTCGGTAAAATCATTGTAACAGCGCCTTCTATTATTTTCTTTGAAAATTGATGTCGAAAATCGTGCCTTTCTCCCAAATACTAGTTCATAAGGTGTGAAACCCGTGGATGAGTTAATCGTAGTGTTATAATAGAACGCAAAGTATGGTATATATCTATCCCAGATACTATACTGTTTTTCTACAAACTGTCGAAGATATATTTTTAATTCTCTATTGGCACGTTCGACTAGGTTCGCTTGTGGATGATATGCGGACGTATTATCTTTTTGATTTTTAAAAGCTTGCAAGTCTCCTTCATTATTTTAATCATAAAATTAGTCCCTTGGTCTGTTACCACTTCTGTAGGCGTGCCTACTAGACAAATTACTCCCTCGACAAATGCTTTGGCTACGGTTGTTGTTTCTTGGTTTTCCATGGGTATAACCACGAGGTATCTCGTAAGATCATCCTGTATTACAAGTCTATACTTGTTCCCATTATCAGATTCAGGAAGAACCACGATATCCATGAATACTTTTTCAAATGGATATGTCGAGGTGGTTGTAATTTTCATAGGAATTCTGTTATATCTTCCTATTTTGTTTAAATGGCATGATTTGCATCCTCTTACGTGCCTCTGTATATCCCTATCCATATCTTTCCAGATATTCCAGAAATTTTTGAATTTAGTTTTATCTATTTGCTTCATTTTGTTGAAACGTTCCTTTCTTTGTATTTCCTGCGCAGTCGTTTCTTTTCCCACATTCATTTTCAATAATTCCGCGCAATGATCATCCTGTTCTTCGTCGGAAACATTTTTGATTATCGTGTTGTTTTGCTGATTCTGTTTTGTTTCCGAAACTTTCTGTTGTTGCCGTGTTATGACTGCAACAGTATCATCAGTTAACTCTTCTATCTCTCTACACTTCACCCCAGGAAGCCTTGACAAAAAATCTGCGACCTTTTTTCTTTCTTTTCCTTTTTTATTTCTTTATTATTTATTATTTATTTTATTTGTTTATTTTTTTTATTTATTTTATTTTTTTTTGTTTCCTCAAACACAACAATATCATCTAGATATACCAATGCTTTGACAGGATGGATCGTGTAGATGACCGTATTCATTAACTTCTGGAGAGGGACTATTTTTCAGGCCCATGGGCATTCTAGTAAAATCGTATAGCCCTTTTTGTGTGGAAAATGCGGTTTTGGACGCATCTCTAGGGTTAATAGGTATTTGGAAAAACCCCAATTTAAGATCGATGGTTGAAAAATATTTACTATTGCCTATGCTGTCCATTATATCATCTATCCTCGGGATGGGATAGATGAAGGGCTTCGTTATTTCGTTTAGTGCCCGAAAATCTACAACAATTCGGATTTTTTTTCTTCCTCAGCGTTTGCCTCTTTTGGTATGCACATAACGAGTGCATTCCAAGGACTTTTGCTTGGTCTTATAATATTTTGCCTAAGCATTTCTTATATTTGATCTTCCATTATTTTGTTCAATGCTGCTGGGAGTCTATATTGCCTTTTATATATTGGAATATTTGGAATTGTTTCAATTTCATGTGATGCAGCTTGGGTATAAGTCAGCTTATCACTTAGAAGAAAATATCGTTGTACGCTCGAATATTTCTCTTTTTCTCTTCTTCTCCTGTACACTCTTCTAGGTGGTGAAGATTAATTGTATTCATTAACTGTTCGTGTCTCTCCACTCCAACTACTTCTTTCTGATTTTTAATTGCCAACAAATCGCAATCCATGTCCTTTTTTTCTAACTCAGGAAGCCACTCATCGTTTTCTTCTTTGATTTGTAGCTTTTGCATGATCTCTGCCTCAGAATTACTAGTTTCTTTCGCCTTTCTAATTTGCTCTTCATCATGAAGCTTCTCTAAGGTAATAGTTTTAAAATTTCTCCCTATGTTTACGGTGTACTTTCATAAAAATTCTGAACCGATTATACCCGAGACCCCAAGTTGTTTTACTATATAGAATTTTGGGTAAAAGACTCGAGAAGGCCCCCCCCTGACAAAATTTGTTAGGCGCTGTAGGATTTACGCCTAAAGATATGCAATCCGCAGTACACGTTGCGAGAGCTTCACAGTGAGCTTTCAGTGTGCTTTCAGTGTGGTCAAAATTGGTTGAAGAAAGTCGAATACAATATTGTTATTATTTGATGAAAATCCCCTCTCCGCTAACCCTACCATTCATTTTGGGTTACAGGGGCTTCGTACTAGTTTTCAGTCGCACTAGGGGTGCACAATCGGGCCTAAAACATGCACGGCGTTCTCGGACGGTAACGGAACAGTAATTCGATGAATACTTGTTACCTTGCATTGATATTCAGCAAAGGAGGAAGCATAAGAATATCATAATCTCAAACCACTTGTTACAATGTATTGTATAAAGTTCTACTCGCTGTCTATTAACAGTATTAAGGAACAATGCACAATGTTTACATCAAATGGGTTTTGACCATACAGAAATCCCACTGTACAACAAAAATGACAGGCCACAGTGCTGCACACAAAAGATTCTAGGGGGGGCCTTCTCGAGTCTTTTACCGAATTTTGTTCTATACTTTGATCTGCCAATGACCAAATTTAAAAACATAGGACCTACGGTTTCCGATATCGTACCTTCGAAGCTGGATAGTTTTAAAATATCTGAATGATCGATGTATGAAGCCCCAAACAGTTTGGCTGAATCCCAGCTCAAAGCATTAAAGCAAGCTCCAGTATCTATCAAATAATTCATTCCTTTTTTTCCATACCCTCCGATAAAACGTTAACCATCGGTTTCCCTTTGTTTGTAAACTGCACATCCAGTGTTTCGTATGTCCCAGTGTTTTCTTTATGTTCTTCTATTCTAAAATGATAAAGATTATTAATAGTAGGATCACTAGCATTATTATTTCGATCTACCAGTGACCCTTAACCAAGTTTTTTTGAATTTGGTACTGTTGCGATGCCTGCATTGTTTGGTTCTAATTTGCTTGCGGTTGCTGATAATAATTGTTTCTGTAAGGAGCAAAATATTTTGGGGCCGGCAAAAGTTGCCATTGATATTGGAAGTGTTTGGGTTAATTGTTGTGTTATTTAATTGCGGATTTCCAAAATCGTTAGTGCTTGTGTTATGTGTGTTCCATGATCTGTTATATCTGTATGAAGGTTGGGTTGCGTTGAACCTTGGGGTAGAAACACCCTTTTCCAAACTAGTGTTTTTGGACTCTTCTGGTTCATCGTTTTTTGACAGAGTCAATCTTTCTTCAATCTTCCGCATTTGTTCGAGCTGAACTATTTCTTCTTCTAAAATTTCCAACAGTTCTTCAAAGTCAAGATGCTTATTCATTCTTGCTTGAATTTTAAGATTTTTATCCTTTAATCCAGCTAGAAAATGAATGCGCAAATTATTTATTGCATAAGAATCCTCATTCGCATTATGGTCATGAGTGATAATGTCATCTCGTAATTGCAGGACCCTATCTTTTAATTTTATATACGTTTCATCTTTTCCTTGTTGGAGTGTTTCCACCTCGAAAAATATTCCTCCAAACTTAATTTTTCGTCAAATAGCTTGATAAGATTTGCCTTTACCTCCTCCCATGTTTCTACATGAATTCTATGAAAAAGTTAAGCAGCTTTTCCCTTCATGTTCATCATAATAATATGTGTTAATGGTTCATGAGATTCACCAATTGGAATTTTTTTCACAAAAAAAAATCAGTTTGATATAAAAATCCATCCAATTCAGCAGCGACCCCTGCATATTCTGGTATGCATTTAATGGCCATGTTTGTCGGGAATTCGTACACCATTTTGAATATAGTGCTGTTCAAGGCTTTTTCGATTTCCAAGCTTTGATCTAAAAGCTCCGTTCTTACTCTATTAAGGCGTTCTTTGTAGCTACCCTCTGCGTATTCTGGCTTTTGGTCCGAACTTATATCACAGTTCGACTTTGCTGAATCAGAAGTGCAATAATACGGCTTAAGTGATTTAAGCAGGTTTTCTTCAGAGTTAACTTTAATATTTCGACTCCTCAGTTCTACCACACGTTCACACATTCCCCTCCTATTCTACTCTACGGTTTCACAAATATCACCAACTAATTCGTAACTATATTTGTTTTCGTGTATGACTTATTAACTAATATTAGATGATACTATAAAAAAATGAAATGAAATTAACCCACCACCAGTATTAATAAAAATTATTGATTCTTAAATTTTGACAAATAAATTGAATAATTCAATATTTTATTTTAGTAACTTAAGTTATTTTAGTATCCATAAGAAAATATATATTTTATTTAAGATTTTTGTTGTTGTTGAGAGGAATGTGTTTCACCACAGAAACCTATATCGCACCACCAAATCACTCAACACCCTTATACCACAAAAATTATATATATGTTTTATTTTTCACCCACTGTTGCGTCCAGCAACAAGCACTCCTCATTTAGTACGCGTTTCGGACTTTCGACAGTTTTTAACAACTTCGAATGCGTTGTAATTTTAGTACATTTATTCGGAAGTTTAAAGTCAGCTGCGTTCATCCGCTGCGTGTTGAAAGAGAGCTCATCTCGGCGTGCGCCGAGTTTTTATTCGTTCTCCAGCCTCCGGTCAATCACCCTTCACCGCTGCTGGTGAGAGTTCATGTTTTAGGACTCTCCTGAGCGAATTCGCTTCGTTTTGCCCGTGTTATGTCCGCAGCTTAAAGATGATCCGATCCGCTCCGCTGTCAAAACGACGTGGACCGTTGCGTACGCGACACTGACCCCCGGTGTTTGCCTCGTTAAACACATTATTTTGGTCTCACGTCGATCTTCACTGCCGGGCGTTCCAGGACTTTTCCGTTGCTAACTTGCACCTGAACGCGTCGCACCGCACCGTCTTGCGATTGCACGGCTTGGATGATCCATCCTCTCGGCCAGCAGCCTCTGGGTAGCGCCTCATCCACTATCAGCAATAGGTCGCCCTCCTGTAGCGGACGCTGATGTTGAAACCACTTGCTGCGTCTGGTGAGTGTTGGTAAGTAGGAAGAAACCCATTTACGCCAAAATTGGTCCGCGTATAGCCGAGGAGTCAAGGAATGGTGAAAGAGGTTTTACGCCTGAGGAAGCGCCCAATAATAAGTGGTTTGGTGTTAGTGGTGCGTCGTCTTCGCTGTCAACCGGTACGTGTGTTAGTGGACGCGCGTTGATTATGTGTTCCACCTCGATCAACCAGTTCATCAATACGGCGTCTGTGGGTGTCTTCGTAAACTGCATGCCGGATAATGTTCGCTTCACGGATTGTACCAATCGTTCCCAAGCGCCTCCAAAATGCGGCGCGCCAGGTGGGTTAAACGTCCATTTCGTATCGGGAAGATACATCGCTTCTATGATCTGGTCCGAATTAATGTGTTTCATGGCCTCTTTTAGTTCTCGATCGGCTCCGACGAAGTTCGTTCCCTTGTCGGATAAAAATTCAATAGGGGTGCCCCGACGAGCTATGAAGTTACGGATGGCCATGATGCAGGAGCTTGTTGTCATACTGTGGGCGATTTCGATGTGCACCGCTCGCACTGTAAGGCATGTAAAGAGCACGCCCCAACGCTTCTCCTGCCTACGCCCGATGGCAACCATGTACGGTCCGAAGTAATCTATCCCAGTATATGTAAACGGCCTCTCGTATGGCGATACACGAGCTTCTGGAAGTCCACTCATCATAGGAGGTTTCGGTGCGGCTTTGCGGATCCTGCATACCAGACAGTTTTCTCGCACTCGATGACAGGCACTCCGCAGCGCTGGAACATCGAATCTTTGCCGTACCTCGTTCATGACCGTTTGATGATTCTGGTGTTGATACTTCCTATGATACTCCGCAATCACTAGGTCGGTGAGCCAGCATCTTTTAGGAAGTATTATCGGTCATTACATGTCGTTCCCTACAAGGCGGCAGGCATCGATCCGTCCTCGTACTCGTAACACTCCGTCGCTGTCCATATATGCGCTGCTTCTATAAAGAGGACTATTTTTATTTATTTTTCTTTTAGTGCCATTCGTACCTGTTTTTTCTTCAAGAAATAGACGGTACTCATCCGGAAATTCTTGTTTTTGGACCTCTTTGAAGATCGATCGCTCAGCCAGTTGATATTTGGTGTGAGTAAGGGGTCCGTATGTTCGAGACTTTGTGGGCTGTCTTGCATTGTTGATGAAGCGCCAAACATATGCTACAGCGCGATGTAACCGCTTCCACAGCGAAAATCTCTCGAACTGAAGTACTGGACACAGTTGACCATGCAGGTTAACTGTCTGACACCTTTCCTCTTCTGTCGCCGCGTGCTCGAACGATTGAAGATGCCAATCCACTTCCGGCTGTTGCAGAAAGCTAGGTCCTTTGAACCAGTTTCCAGTAACGAAGTGTCGATGAAGGTTCGCCCATTTAGTACCTTCGTCAGCTACATTGTCGTTCGTTGGTACCCAGTTCCATTCCTGTACCGATGAGTTTTCCAAGATCTCGCCGACTCGGTGTGCTACATAGGTACTATATTTCCTATGATCCGAATTCAGCCAACACAACACGTCCTTCGAGTCCGTCCAGAAAAAACGTCGATCAGCTTTCAAACGGTGAGCTGCTTCTGTTGCCTTCATCAAACGAACACCCAAAACGGCCGCTTGTAACTCCAACCGAGGAATGGAGGTGTACTTGATCGGAGCCACCCGAGTTTTGGTGCCAATCAAAGCTACTTCCCGTTTTCCATCTGCTTCAAAGCGGAAGTAAGCCACCGCGGCAAAGCCATCCTTTCCGGCGTACACAAACACGTGAAGTTGTATTGTGCCACCCGTAGCGTTAGTTGGAGATCGGTAGCATCGTGGGATCTTTACCGTTTGCAGGTGAGGTAAGCAGGCTAACCATTCCTTCCATTTTTCTTGTAGGTTATGCGGAATTTCATCGTCCCATGTAACTCCAGCGCGCCACACTTCTTGCAGTAGAACTTTCAGGTATAAGAGGAATCCTGCAATCAAGCCCAAAGGATCATAAATCGTCATTAGCGTACTAAGTACCTGTCGTTTTGTTGGCACCGCTGTCCCTTGCAGAATAGATCGATCCTTTTTTGGCAGCTTCAATTGGAAGGTGTCATCCTGCAGATCCCACCACATGCCTAAAACCTTCTGCGTCTTCATCGCTGGATCGAGGTTCAAATCTTTGGCCTGTTGCATACTTCCTCCGACAGCCCGTAACACCTCCTCCTGGTTCGAAATCCAATTGTGCAGCTGGAACCCGCCTTGCTGGTGAATGTATGCTACGTTCCTAGCCAAGGATACTGCTTCATCCACACTTTCAACGCTAGTCAGCATGTCGTCGACGTAATGATGAAATTTGATGCATTCCGCTGCTTCCGGAAAGCGCTCGGCGTAGCGATCGGCATTCATATTTTTCACGAACTGTGCACAACTTGGAGAACACGCCGAACCGAAGGTCATTCGCAGCATCACGTATTCATCGGGATCGGTTTGCGATGGAACTGTTCGTCAGATGAATCGTTGGCTGTTGTGATCTTCTTCCTGTATCAGCACTTGGTGGTACATTTCTTTGATGTCTGCAGCTATCGCAATACGATATTCTCTAAATCTGCTAAGAACTGCAGGCAGTGGAGAGAGCGAATCCGGTCCAGTCATCAACATCGAGTTAAGAGATATTCCGTTTACAGCTGCTGCCGCGTCCCAGACCACTCTAACCTTATTCGGTTTATTTGGGTTGAAAACCGGCAAGATAGGTAGGTACCATTTCCTGGGGTGTTTCGTTTGTATCTCACTTTCTGCTAATTTTTTAATGTAGCCTTTCTCGATGTGTTCTTTCAGGACCTGATCCATCATGTCGCGGAGCTTTGGATCTTTGGACAATCTTCGCTCTAAGCATTCGAGTCGTCTGAGAGCCATTGAACGATTGTTTGGCAGTTTAACATCGTCATAACGCCAAAGCAGTCCTGTGACATACCTTTCGCCTTTAAGAACGGTGGTCTTTTGAAGTATTGCGATTGCTCGTTCATTCTCCTTTGAGAGCATGCTGATAGCGCCTCTGTGACGGGGTTCCTCGAGCGCGAAGCCACCCTTTAAAACTGTCTCTATCTTGGCTTCGATGAGGTCACAGTCGCACTCTTGGGCCCGGTGGAATGATACGATGTTGCTGTTGTTACCATTACCGTTCCACCCAGAAACCACCCATCCTAGCCGGGTCTTTGTGGCCACTGGTTCGTCCGCTTGTTCTTCTATTGTTTTTAACGGCACCGTGAGGTGATAGTTGTTCATGCCAAGAAGGATGCGAGGAGATGCTGCCGGATACTGTGGCAATGGAATGGACGCCAGGTGGCAAAACTTCGACGCAGACGATCCATTTTTACCCGTTGAGGGGGTAATCCAAGGTGTTTTACCGATCGTACGTTTGAGGCTTGGAATTTCTTGGCACCACTGGACATTCCCATAATACTAACGCTCATCTGTTTGGAGTCACGTTCAGTGCGATGTTGCCCTCCTGTCCATTTCAAGCACAGCGGTCGGTCTGACCCCTCCAATCCCAACTCGTCCACCAGAGACTGTTCGATCAGTGACACCGAAGCTCCATCGTCCAGAAAGGCAACTGTCTTCACCGTTTTTCCTCCGGCTTGGAGCTCGACCGGAACATATCTTAACAGGACACTTTCTTCGGTGGCTGTACAGTGGGAGAAGTTAGCTTCTTGCCTGATTTTACCTGCCTTGTTGTGTAGAGATGGATGATGTTTCATCGTGCATCCGTCTTTGCCGCACTGCCTGGATTCTTTGCATGGAGCACGGTGCTTCCTCAGGCAGTATTTGCATAAGTACCTTCGCTTCACGAAGTCCCAACGGTCTGCGATGTTCATCTGCCAATATGCGTCGCAGTCCTGCAGTTCAGCACATCCGTCGTCGCATGCACATTTGGTTTCCGTACAGTTCTGCGAGGAATAGTTTGTAGAGTGCGCATTAACGTACTTACTATTACTCGGTTCTAGGCACGATGCAGGAGGTGTCACGGATTGAGCCGCTTGCTTTATAGATTGCATCCACTTTCCGAAGGCGGTTAAGTTGACGTTCTGCAGATTTAAGCTGTGTATACCCCACATCAGTTTTATCATCGGTGGAAGGCGGCTGACAAGTTCATCCAACACTGGACCATCGTATCGCTCCTGCTTTCCGCTAGTCCTCACCGCGGCACACATCTCATCTACAGAAACGGCGAACTGGATCAAGGTCTCCAGTTTGTCGGCTTTCGGTGGTACCTGGCGACGAATCTGGTTCAACAACGTTTTCACGATCACTTCTGGGCGCCCGAACGATGACCTTAACTCTTGCATCACTTCTTTTAGGTTTGCTGCATTTCTGAGTCGTCCCTGTACCGCCCTAAGTGCGTCTCCCTTCGGTGCTTGTTGAAGTCTCGCCATATTTTCACCATCCGAAAACCCACACAAATTTGTCGTTTCGTTAAAAGCAGTCTCAAAGGCCTGCCATTCCTCTGGTATGCCGGAAAATATAGGCAGCTTGGCGTTGACGGAATGCCTTGCTAGAATTTGTGTCTGGCTGACGTTAAGCGTAGCATCTCGAGAACAGCACGTCCTAGAGTTTCCGTTTTCCCGTTCAGGGCCTTGCGGATAGTCTTGCTTGTTCATCCGTTGAACAAACGTATTTAGTACTGACTCGAGCCTTTGTACTACGTCCGGCTCTCGTCGTTGCGCTTCTCGAGCTGCGTTTGCTTCTTCGAGCATCCGACTAAAAGTTCTGCTTAAATCATCCCAAGAGGGATTTACATCCCGAGGCGACGATATGGTAGCAGGGTCAGGGCGTTTGGGTAGGGACGAGATCACTTCCGTAGATCTAGCTCTAGCGTACGGCACCTGATTCGCCATTTCATCATCGACCTTTTCTCTGGCGATTGGACTGGCTACGACGGGCGTAGCGTGGTGAAGGGTCGAAGAAGCGGGATCCGGCGTTCCAGGCGTGCACATGTGGCATGTCCACTCTCGACTGTACACGGTATCATCTTCGTTCACACAGTCTAGATGAAACATCCGTTCACACCGATCACAATCCACTGCATTCTCCGTGCTTGCACCGTTGCACACACCACACAATTTGCCTTCCATTGCATTTAATGTTCGCGATCACGTTCTCCTAATTTCACTCACTTTAAGACGCGGCACTTAGAGTCTGTTGCACGAAATCTTGTGATGCGTTTTGTGAGAACGTCGAGAACTGAACTAAATTGTTTCGCACAAATTCTTTTGACTGTGAATTATTGCACGTAACTGATTTTAAAATTGTTGCGTCCAGCAACAAGCGCTCCTCACTTAGTACGCGTTTCAGACTTTCGACAGTTTTTAACAACTTCGAATGCGTTGTAATTTTAGTACATTTATTCGGAAGTTTAAAATCAGCTGCGTTCATCCGCTGCGTGTTGAAAGAGAGCTCATCTCGGCGCGCGCCGAGTTTTTATTCGTTCTCCAGCCTCCGGTCAATCACCCTTCACCGCTGCTGGTGAGAGTTCATGTTTTAGGACTCTCCTGAGCGAATTCGCTTCGTTTCGCCCGTGTCATGTCCGCAGCTTAAAGATGATCCGCTCCGCTCCGCTGTCAAAACGACGTGGACCGTTGCGTACGCGACACCCACTAATAAACTTTCACCAATTATAAGTATTTTTTTCCACCACCAGTCAGAAATGGCTTCTGAGCAAATTGCTTTTTTCCGCTGTCACCATATGAAACAACCAATGTTAATTTATATGTTAACTACATCTGTTTCTTATATTGATCCACACGATCTGCACATTAAGGCCGTCACCAGCTAAGAGAAAGCGCGATTCTTCCTTCGATCCTTCGATCCCCCCGAAAATCTTCGTATCGTTTTCTTCGTAGTTTGTCGTGTCTTTCTTCTCGTCTCCGCTGTCGTTAGCCGCCATATAAACTCGCCGCCGGACAACCCGCATGACACCCGCATGACAGAGAGTATCTCATTTTGATGCCTCTCGCTACCCCTGACCCACACTTTCGAGCGATCGCGCAACTTACTCGCACTCCGCAATCCCACTTCATGCCTGAACGCTACGTAAGTTCCCGTACGTAAGGCTGACTACTTTACTACGGGTAAAATTAAGTCACAGAAAGCCAGAAATGGCAGGCCGAGACCTCTCGAGGTTGTAGTGCCAAGGAAGAAGAAGAAGAAAGTTCCTAAAACAAAACGAACGCTTCTTAAAACACCAACGCAGATTGGATCTGCTATTAAACCGATACAAGGTGACCAATTATGGTATCATGGCATCGAAAATGTTCTTGAAAAATACTTTGAGTAAGTTTTTTTAAATTTGTTAATTATTCTTACAATTTATCTTGAATTTAATAGCCAGAAAAAGATTCATATAATTAATACTATACAAAAACGGAGTAAGATAATTTGGAATTTGAAAACTTAGAATATATTTCTGTTCTCAGAAACGTTGTTCCAGAAGTAGACGCATTTACGGTGGATGTCTCTATTGATGGACTTCCACTCTTTAAAAGTTCCCGGAAGCAGCTTTGGCCAATTCAAATAAGAATTGTTGAACTTTTCAACAACTAAGAAAGCACCCAGCAATGATTGTTGGAACGTTTGGAGGATCGAAAAAACCGGGTAGCTTGGAGGAATTTTTAAGACCTCTAGTTGAGGAAATAAATGATCTTCAGCGAAGAGGTTTGAAGTTTGGAGATAAGCAGATCTCCTTTTCACTTCGTGCCTTTATTGCCGATTCGCCAATGCGGGCCGCTTTGAAAGGTATGTTAATTTTAATAGAAATTTGAAATCATTTTAATCAACAATTAATTTTTGTATCTAGCTGCCATGAGCTTCAACGCCAAACATGGATGCTTAAAATGCACATGTGTAGGCACTTCAATTGAGGTTGGACCCGACAGCAGGAAAATGATATTCGATTCCATAAACGCAGAACCACGAACGGATGCTGGGTTTAGGCAGAGACTAGATCCATTGCACCATAAAGAATGGCGTACACCACTAGAGGACATCGATGGCTTTGATATGGTCGAAGGTTTTCCTGTATCAGATAGGCTCCACTTAGCAGATGAGGGTGCAACCCAAAAAGTTTTAGTTGGGCTTACGACCAATTTGTTCGAGCGTTTTGTTCACGTTTATCCTAGACAGAAGGAAGCAGTATCTACATACATGACAAAATATACGGCTTCCTTTTGAGATAAACCGAAGAATACGTTCCCTAAACAAATTGCCGTTGTGGAAAGCTGCCGAGTATCGGACATTTTTACACTACACAAGCGTTGTTTCATTGAAATATTTCTGTTCGCAAGATGGAGCTTTCAATCATTTTTTGTTCTATTTTTGTGGACTGACAATTTTTTCATCAGTAGAACATCAGCGACATTGGCCAGTAGCAAAAATAATGCTGGACGAATTCGTCAGACACTTTGCGAAATATTACGGTCGCTCAAACTTGATCAGCAATGTGTATAATATCCAGCATATTGCAGAAGAAGTTTTTAAGTTAGGACCACTGGATTCGTTTTCTGCCTACGAATTCGAAAATAATTTGAGGTTCGTGAAACAATGCGTAAAATCGGGGACCAAGACCGTTGAACAGGTTGCTGGCCGATTGATTGAGCGCGGTCACATAATCAAAGCCTATAACGGTCGTGTGCAATCATATCCACAACTAAAAGCAAACGGTAGATTTTTTATTAGCGAAGATTTTTCCCTCCACACACAGTTTCAGAACAGGTGGTTTTTGACTAAAGAGAGGAATATTGTTAAGTTGATAGAGGTAAAAAAATCTAATGATAGTTCGTTTGTCATAATAGGTGATCTTTTAGAGTCTTGTGAGGAACTATTTCATGCAGTGTCCGACAACGACAATGTGTTAGCAGACATACAGCTTTCGTCAATCGATATTTACATATTTAAAGTTAAATGTAACGTTCCCACAAGTAGGGTTGAAGTGCCATATAGGTCGGTTAAATGTAAGCTTGTTCCTGTATTCATAACATCTCGATCTTTATTGCAACTTCCTGTTAGAGTATCTCCACAACCTGATTCGATAGCGTTATTCCCTTTGCTACACACTTTCCAGAACTGATACTGTTAATTGAATATATTATCTGTTTGTTCACGTCATCGTTTTGTTTTCATCATGATATCATGATTATCATGTTTTTAAGTTTTAGTTTAATGAAACGCTCAGTATCATGCTTGGAGACAACACCTACTCTTTTTAGTACGGTTAGCATTTTCCTATAAGCAACAAATGCTACCTTTTCTGCTCCGTCTCGTGCTCGTCCTGTCCAACTACAATCGACTAAAAGTTTCCGGGCAAACAAAGTGTAGAACGCCTCATGCATCCTCTGCTTTTTGTCCGTTGCATCTATTTTACTTTCCAGCCAGGTCACCAAAGCATCTTCATTGGACTGGACGGACAAACAGGCCTCCAAACTGTCCAATTGATCCCTGCTGGACACGGTTTCAAAAAATTCAGGTCGTTGAATGCAAACTACTGGTTCGTGGTTTTCCTTGTTTTTGTCAGAAACCACCTCCACTAGCTCATTCAAAGTTACGGCTACGCCAGCAACTACCTTGGAAATCAGTGCCGTTTGCACAAGACGCGCCTCTGATGCATTTTTTAAGAGTCGCAACTCCTCCAATATCTTTGCATTATTGGCAGCATCCATTTCCTAAAACAAAAACAAATATTATGGAACAATCATTCATAAAGATAGACCTTGAAAATAGTAACTTACTGTTGTTCATATAGATATATTGCCTGGCGATTTATATTTATTTCTGGACACCTAATTTTACACCTTCGCACGTTGAAATGAAAACATACTTGATTTTACAAGACTGTGCATAGCACCAAGTTTTCTTATGTCATGTTATGTGCATAACCAATTAAAAAAAAAAACAATAAATTATTTCTACTATAATTGTGCTACTATAAATTGCTACTATAAATCACTATAATTTGCAAGAAGCTGTGAAAATAAATTTCTAACGTGCACAACATTTACTAACATAGCTGTGCATGTTAACTGATTCCATTAAAATTTGATTTTTCAGTTGAAAATTCGTTGCAAATTAAATTCAGACTATTGAATCAACAACGATGACGTTTAGGTTTCTATCAACCCTGTCATACGTTGATCAACCTTGGTTAATTGTTTCATTGAGTTTGACAGCAGCGGACAGCACCGGAACTTCTGGCAGAATAAATTGGTGTAAAAAGATGTTTTTTGGTTGCAAAAATACCGTTAATGCTAAGTATTTCAATAATATTCTGCTTCTCGTATCTCCTTCAACAGGAAAGACAACTTTCAACATGGTTCCGAGCTGGAAAACTGGCTGCAAACAACGGCAGCAGTACCGCAGTATCGCAGTGAGGTGAGGAGCATTTTGTTCTAACGGATTCCCACAGATTTTCAACGTAATTTCGATCTTATTTCTAGCTTCCAGCCATCCCATCAACATGCCAACGTTATTCCTAGGAGCCTTAATTTGCTTCCCGGTTTCTCTCATTGCTCCCAGAACAGCACGGAACGGCTCCACGGCTCGGAACTGCCCCATGGCACGGAAGTTATATCGAAATTGAATTCCCGCCGAATCATAGTTAAATGTGTTATTTTGGGCCAATTATATTGTGTTGAATGTGTAAAGTGAATAAATAAGTTGTTTTAATCAAATATGATTCTTTAAATTCTTCAAAACATAAAATAATAGCAAAATTAATAACAGCAATGAAAGAAAGAGGGGAAAGGCACTCAAAGCACTCAAAATCACTCACGGTCACTCAAAAAGATGTTGCACGTTTGCTTAACGAGCATCTTCCTTTAAGCAATGGTTAAGCAAAGATGATACCCGCATGACAGAGAGTAACTCATTTTGATGCCTCTCGCTACCCCTGACCCACACTTTCGAGCGATCGCGCAACTTACTCGCACTCCGCAATCCCACTTCATGCCTGAACGCTTCCACCAGTAGTGTGTTTGCCGAATATTCTTTCTGAGCATAAGCTACCCTCACACTCCACCTCGATACTACCTTCCCTCTCCATTCCGGAACGCTCGTTCCGTTGAGGTGTTCGAAAAATTTCGCCTTGCGCTCGGTTTACACTCTCGCACTCTCACATAGTCCACCACTCTACGCTACTCCTGAATGCTCTCTCGTTCTATGTGTTGGAAATTCACACTTGTGGTAGAAGGTTTACCAGACAGATCACAGGTAGATAAACAGTTTTCAACTTGGCTTGGCTTGGTGCGCATGAAAGCGGATTATAAAGCTTAAAATTTTATATTTTAAATACAAATATCATTCTTTTATAGTGTTTTTGGTGAAATAAACTTTACCGTGTGGCTATTGAACGAGTTTAAGTCTATTCGCATGCGCAAAAGTGTTTGATCGTACTAGTGCAGTGAACCAAATAGTCGGTAGGTACCCAACCTAATGAAATTGTGTATAGTTTTTCACTAAAATGTTTCTATTTCTACTTGCTACAACCGTGACATAGAATCCATTTTTATTTGTGAAGTGTAAAAACAGCAATGGCTTCGAAAAAAATGCGGACTGATGGAAGCTTGTCCAAAAAACGCCGTCAGTACATGGAACAGTTAGAACGTGAAGGGCAAGCGGAGCAGCAAGCCAATCTTCCGGGGCCAAGCGTTGTATCCAGTGTACAAAGGCCGGAGCTGGATGCTAACACTACTGGTAAGCACGTGTAAATACTACATTAAATATGATAAAAATGACATGTAATTTGTGTTTATTTTGCAGTTGAACCATTGCACGCTGCAACAGGTGAAAGAGTTTCGGGCAATCACACCGAGAAGATCACTATAAATTCTTCGGGAGGTGTAGCAGGTGATGAAAGAGGCGTTCAGTATAGTTCCGTGGATCAGGAAGCCGATACGGATTTCGACGTGCACGAGGACAGCGATTGTCAGGACGATGTCGAAGATATATACATGAAGAGCGACACCACCTATAGTTTCTTCGATAACATAACGCTGGCAGAAGGGCTTCGTTATATTGCCGTCACGAAGAATTTATCGCGGTCAACCGTCAACATGATACTGGCCCTACTTCGAAGAAAACTAAATGTGTTGCTGCCAACGGATTCGCGCACCTTGCTGAAAACGCCTTCCCAAGTCGGTTTGGAAATTCAACCAATCTCGGGAGGGCAATATTGGTATAGGGGAATCGAAACAGCGTTATACACATAGGTTCACTTTGTAATAAGATTTAAGTTCTTTTTTATTAATATTTTCTTTTTCTCAGGGACAATATCCCACCTGTTAATCAATTATCCTTTCAGATTTCCGTCGACGGATTACCGCTTCATAATAGTTCGGCAAGGCAACTATGGCCGATTCTTATGAAGGTTGAGGAACTGCCAGAAGCCCCGGTAATGTTAGTTGGGACATATTGCGGATACACCAAGCCGGACAACATCGAGCAGTATTTGCGGCCACTCGTGACGGAAATAAATGAACTGCATGAGAGAGGTTTGATGTTCGGCGATAAAATGGTGCATACTAAACTATGTATGTTTATCACGGATTCACCTGCTCGCTGTTTTGTCAACGGTAAGTATTCAAATATGTGTTTAGCATGCGCAACTTATAATAATTTTGCCAGACAATATGGTAATATCGGCGATTATATTTCATTCTAGCTACCATTATCTTCGTTGGAAAACATAGCTGCCTGAAATGTTCCTGCGTTGGAGTGCACGAAGCGAACAAGGTAATTTTTGTTTATGTGGATGCTGAGTTGCGTACAGATGAAGGGTTCAGGAACAGGGAAGATAGAGAGCATCATAAAAGTTGGCGATCACCGTTAGAAGATATTAGCTGCTTTGATTTGTTTCAATTGTAGCAGAACGTTTACATTTATTAGATATCGGGGTAACAAAAAAGATAGCAAGAGGTTTAGTAGAGCACAATTTTTTAGATTTTGGAAGATGGACAGCCCAACAACACGAAAACGTGTCTGATTTTCTAATGTCAACACAGCTTCCGGTAGAAATCAATAGAAGATTACGGCACGTTAAGTTTATTAAGTATTGGAAGGCAACAGAATTCCGCACGTTTCTCCATTACGTTTGTGTGGGAAAGATTTTGTGTGGGAAAAAGCTTTTAATCATTTCCTGCTCTATTTCTCTGCAATAACCATTTTACAATTTTTTTTGTTGCAATAACCAGAACAAAACACCACCATCTTTGGACGCTTGCTAAAAAGATGTTGTATAAATTTGTAAATGATTTTGCCAATTTTTATGGTCGTAGACACATTTATGATGACGTTGATAGGTTTGGTCCCTTAGATAAAATATCAGCTTATGTTTTTGAAAACCATTTGCAATTTATTAAACGTTGCATTAGATCATGCAATAGATGTTTCGAGCAGGTTATAACGAGGGGTAGAGAGTTTGAAAATATTAAGAAGGCTTATCATATAATAACACCAACTTATCCTAAGTTGTTGGCCAACGGCTCCGGCTTGCAAGTTCCCCCCAGACAAAAAGTGATCTAAAACGACTGAGAGCCCCTAATTTTGTGTCATATCCCCTGAAATTAGGACCGGGTTGTGAGAATGTGTGAGTGAGCACGTGCAGCCATATTGTATGCATGTGGTAGTGAGATACGGCGGCATGAATGTATGCATGTATTTGTGATATCGGTTTGGTTTTGGACGGCTCCGAAATAGACAATGGTCTAGTTCACATTGAAACATTTATTGAATAGGCAAGGTTTATTTTCAAATCGACTTACTCCGGCACGTTAGCGTTTAAAAGTTGTCTGTAAAGTTGGTGATTAATTTTCCTTTTACAAGGTAAAACCGTATTAAAATGAAATCGCTTTATAATTAAATACTAATTTAATCCCTACAAACGAATTATAGATGGATTCCAAGAAGCAGGATACAAATAATAACAACTTGCCGCTACCGCCACAGGAAGACAAGAAGTACCTGTTTCTCTATAAAATGATTGCAGATGTTGAAGTGCAGTTGACCGCACAAAACAAAAAGTTGGATCAATTGACCACGAAAATGGAGCAATTGAAACAGACGATTATGAACCATCCCAGTGGCATCGGTAGCCCAGCAACAGCAATTAGTACTCCAGCCTTCAGCACAGTAAGTCCAGCCTTCAGCACAGCGGAGACCATTGACGATCTAAATTCCCTGGAATTGAAAGTGTGCAATGTAGATATGCAAAATTCTTTTATTCAGTGGTTAAAAATGAAAATTAATCGCGAAAGTAATAAGGAACGTGTGTGCGATGCGCTAAATATTATAATAGGCCCAAACTTGCTAGTTAATATGTCGTGGACAGGCAAGGGTAAAGCCGGATCAAAGGTGGCTTTATGCAATTTTATAAAGATATTGCAAGCCATACAGAATGTAAGTGGTAACTGTACAAACGAAGAGCTTAATGCATGGATGCAGTTAAAACTTCATCATAGTGATAATATGAGTTATAGCTGGTATAACATTACCAGGCTAATGTTATATTTAGATACTTAATAGTATTTTCATCGGGGACTCACTGTCAGCTGCTAGTTCTGCTGTCAGTTGAGAACGAGTAGAGACCTTCTTCTAAAACCAACCGTCAATAAGGAAAGACGTGAAGCAACATATCATAACTGGCGCAGTCGAAGCTTTCGAGCGACGAAGTTCACCTTTAGCATCATATTGGAAATCCAGCATATCCAGGGCGGTTCAGCTGATAAACAATTGAAATCATTGGTGACAATCTATCCTCGAAAGGCGAACCCGAGCAACCGGTTTACCCATCTCTGGCGGAATACCAGCGGATTTGTGCTGTTCGATAAGAAACGCTACCACGTAAGACTACAAATAGTTGTGAGTATAAGTGCGTGATAAAAAAAGAGAGTGAAATGGAGCACACGATCGCAAATTTGCAAGAGCAATTAAATGAATTAGTTAGAAGATTAGAGATAAAACAAGCATAAGAACAGGTTGACGCCGCGGTTAAATTCACGCAGCTTCCAGATACGTTAAAATATTTGCCAGAATATAGTGGAGATAAAAATACGCTAACCACATGGATAGACACAGTGGAAAGGACAATGAACCTTTGCCACGAGGCTGAGGATAGTGCCGTATACAAAATGTGGTTTGGCCACGTGCGAAACAGAGTAGTAGGTAAAGCAAACAAAGTGCTACTTATAAAAAACTGTTCACTTAACTGGACATTCATCAAGCAAACATTGAGTGAAAATTTTAGTGCGCATAGAAATCTGTCCAACATTATTTCCGATATTTTGTTGCTTAAGCAAAACGGTTTATCACTAAAAAACTACATCAGTGTGTGCGAAGAATTATATCATGAGCTAAACAGTAACATATACCAAGATCCGATCAATTCAGGACATGAAGCTGCTATCATGCGGGTGTTAGTGATTGCGATAACGAACGCATTTATCGATGGTTTAAGTTACGATCTGCCTAGACTAGTTAGAGCGAGTAAACCCGATACACTCGAGAATGCTTTTCAAACTGCCAGAGATCTTGCTGATGCACATGTTAGAGAGAGACAAAAGAACCAAATGATGAACAGAAACTTCGAGTACCGTAATCCAACACCGCAACCAAATGAGTTTGTACGAAAAGATATTGTCGAAAAAATGGATGTTGATCCATCTGCTAGGCACTCTTACAACAGTCGCTTAAACCGCAGTACAAAAGAAACGCAAAGAAATAAGCATCAAAATTATTTTAAGTCAACAGGTCAACCACGTTTTATTTATTATTTATTTATTTTCGATTATGACGGCTTGACGCCGTATGGTCAGTACCGCATGTGCTGACGAAGTACAAAATTCAATGACACAAAAATTTACCAAGGCATTTCCTCCCTGATATTTCGCCTTATCCCGGGCGTGCTCGGTTGTAGATGTGTGGAGGTTGTGGTGAGTTTGTCCAGTTCTATTGTTGGTCCGGGTCTATTGCTGTGTAGAGTGTGTTGGTGGTTGAGATGTGTACACACGGGACTCCATCCTTCCGTGTAACGGATCTGGACTGCAACAAAACAGAAGGAAAACAACAATTGTGACAGCACAGACATTTGCCTGTGAACAGTGGACCTCAATCTGCCCAGCAGTGATAGCCCGAGCTCGATCAAGCCAGCACCGAATTCAGAAGCTATCGGCGAGTTCCATCCCGTAACAGCAGGGTCTCTGCTAATTACGAGGTTGAACCCGCCGACCACCTCCGAACCCAACGCCAGCAAGGCCGCACTCGCTCCATCAAGGCTAGACAGAGATGAAGGACACTGTTACAGAAAAATTCTGCCTCTCTTCTTACGACAGTGACGTCTTTGACCCCGGATGCTGTTGCTTCGTCAGCGGATCACCCGTGGCACTACAACAAAAAAAAAAAACTTAACACTTAAGACAAAGACAACACAACGAATAACAAAAAAGGAGTGGCGGATGTGGATTGGAAGGATAATAGGGATGCGGAATCAAAGGATGAGACCGTTGTCTCTGGCGAATCGAAAGATGAGCCTCATGTATGCGAGGTCTCTAGTCGCCAACATTTCCCTTATTTCTATACCCGGTCGTCTGCCGATGCTCTCGACTGCGCTCAACAAGGAGGGTCTTGCAGTTTCAAACTCCACGCAGGACCACAGAAGGTGATCCACATCGTGAAATCCGTCACCACAGCCACACACCTTCGTCTGAGCCAGAGTTATACGCTGCAGATGAGCGTTCAACGCGAAATGATTCGACATAAGTCGAGACATCATGCGTATGAACGCCCGGTCTACAGAGAGCCCACCGAACCAAGGCCGCAGGGACACTTGCGGAGAGATCGAGAAAAGGAATCGCCCGAGATCGTCCGCCTCCCACATGCTCTGCCAGCGAGACAGGAAAAGTTGCTGTGGTAGGCGAAGAAACTCTCGGGCCGAGATCGGACGGTCGTAAAATGCGCCTTGTTGGACGCCTGTTTTGGCCAGTGAGTCTGCCTTCTCGTTGCCGGGAATTCCACAATGAGCAGGTACCCAAATTAGCGAAATCCTGAACGCCTTGTAGGTCAACCACGTTTTCATGTTGAGGAATTAAGTAACGTTGATCAAGAAACAACTGAAGAATCTATTGATAATTTAAATTTTCACATAGTTCAGCACAAAGAGCACAAAACTTAGGAAATTACATCCCGTACATTAAATTACGAACCACTTGTGGAAAAATATTGAACTTCCTGATAGACACTGGAGCAAATAAGAATTATATCCGCCGAAGCTTGGTTAAGATAGAAAATTGCCGTAGTATAAAACCATTGGTCGTACGCAGTGTGCATGGATTGTCTACAGTGGATAAATTTGTAGAATTCAATCCTTTCCCAGGAAACTCTTCTTCGGAAAAATGTAGGTTTTATATCTTTGATTTTCACCCATTTTTCGATGGCCTTATTGGATATGAATCGTTACAAAAGCTTAATTCCACTATCGTAGCGTCGGAAAATACTTTAAAAATCGGCAACGAAATTATACCAATGTATGAGAAACATGCAGAACTGCAAATTATAAATCTTGAAGCTTCTGAAAATAAGATTGTTCTATTACCAACACTTTACGAAACCGGTGATTTTTATTTGGACAACGGATTGGAAATTTATCCAAATGTATTTATTTTGCCTGGAATTTATAGATCAAATGATTATTTTGCCAATGTAGTAGTTTGCAACTGTAACAAGTTGAAAGTTACAGTCAAATTAACAAAAGTGTTAGAATTTGAAATTAATAATTTTGAAATTCCATTGAATCACAACACATCAGACATTTGTAATTCGAATCATTCAAACGGAACTTGCAATGAATTGCGCATTAATGGTCAAACTGATCATTTAAACCCAGAAGAGAAAAGAAAGCTTGAAAAACTAATTTTGAGTTATAAAGATATCTTCTTCGTTGAGGGTAATAAATTAACCTTTACCAATGCTATAAAGCATCATATTAATACAAAGGACGATGTACCAGTCTACACAAAGTCATATCGCTACCCTTATTGCCAAAAAGAAGAGGTACAGAATCAAATTGATAAACTGCTAGAGCAAGGCATTATACGACATTCTAATAGCCCATGGTCATCGCCAATATGGATCGTACCAAAAAAGAGCACTGTACAAGACGTTCCTAAATGGAGACTTGTCGTAGATTACCGGAATGTAAACAAAAAAACAATCAGTGACCGTTATCCTATCCCAAACATTACAGATATATTAGACAAACTAGGAAGGTGTATGTACTTTACTACACTTGACCTCGCTTCCGGGTTCCATCAGATAGAAGTTTTTGAAAAAGATATTCCAAAAACCGCATTTAGTGTTGACAATGGTCACTACGAATTTGTTAGAATGCCATTTGGACTGAAAAATGCACCATCCACATTACAACGCGTATTAGATAACATCCTAAGACCTCACATCGGCAAACAATGCCTAGTTTACGTGGACGATATAATTGTATTTTCTTCTAGTTTACAGGAGCACTTAATTAACTTGAGAGATGTATTTGAGACCCTAAAACAATTTGGTCTGAAAATACAATTAGAAAAAACAAAGTTCCTACAAAAAGAAGTGGCATTTTTGGGTCACATTGTTACTCCCGAGGGCGTCAAGCCCAATCTCGAAAAAATTTCAGTTATTCAGAAATGGCCAATGCCTAAAAACGAGAAGGAGCTTAGGGCTTTCCTAGGAGTGATTGGGTACTACAGGAAATTCATTCGGGATTTTGCACAGATAACGAAGCCATTAACGACACAATTGCGGAAAGGAGAATCGATCGTAACCTCTAAAGAATACATTTCAGCATTTGAAAGATGTAAAGCCATTCTGAGCAGCAGTAGTATTCTGATCTATCCTGATTTTACAAAAACTTTCATTCTTACTACAGACGCTTCGAATTATGCTATAGGAGCGGTACTTTCCCAAGGGCCCGTTGGAAGCGATAAACCCATAGCTTTTGCTTCAAGGACACTCTCGAAACATGAAGAAAATTATTCTACAATAGAGAAAGAGCTGCTGGCAATAGATTGGGCATGTAAATATTTCAGACCATATATTTTTGGAAGGAAATTTATTTTGTACACAGACCATAAACCTCTGACATATGCCATGAATTTAAAAGACCCTCACAGTAAATTAATCAGGTACAAGCTAAGATTAGAAGAATACGATTATGAAATTCGTCATAGGCCTGGGAAGCAAAATGTTGTGGCCGATGGATTATCTAGAGTAAATACTTCTGGTGAAATTAATAATTCTAGCATGACGGTTCATTCAGCCGACAGTGATGATGGACAGTTTATACCGATGACCGAACTACCATTGAATTTTTTCAAAAAACAAATCATTTTGACACTAGGTGACTGCTGCGAGGAAAATCATGAGGAAATATTTCCACAAGTATTTCGTTGCACGATTATCAGGCAACAGTTTGACACTGCAGAAATAATTAGAATTTTCAGAGAAAATCTTAATTCAAATAGATTAACTTGCATATTATGTCCACAAATGTTGATCAGTCAGTTACAAGAAGTTTTTCAACACTATTTTTCTAATACAAATCCATCTAAAATAAGAATCACTCAAAAAATACTAAAAGATTTGGTAAACCTTGAAGAACAAAATGATGTCATTGAAAAGACGCATGAAAGAGCGCACCGAGGAGTCGATGAAAATCACAAATCTATTATTCAAAAGTTTTATTTTCCGAAGATGAAAAACAAAATTCGTAGTTTCATAAACCTTTGTAAGATTTGCTTAGAAAACAAATACGAAAGGCATCCATATAAAATAAGATTTGCAGAAACACCTATTCCGAGTAAACCTTTGGACATAGTCCATTTAGACATTTTTATATCCCTTCCAAATTTGTTTCTCACAGCAGTAGATAAATTATCTCGTTACGCTATGATAACTCCATTGAAATCTCGTTGTATCGCCGACGTTAAACGTAGTATCATTAAACTAATTACAACTTATGGCACTCCTGCATTAATAGTTTGTGATAACGAACTTGCATTTAAATCAATCGAAATAAGAGGATTGTTGCAAAGGTTAGATGTTGATGTTATTTATACCCCTTCAAATCATAGTGAGAAAAATGGGATAGTTGAGAGGTTCCATTCAACCTTAACAGAAATATGTGTAAGGCATAAATACAATGATTTATCTGATAAAGAAATCTACAAAATTGCTACCACTTTATACAATTCTTCCATACATAATGCGACGAATCTAAAACCAATGGAAATATTTTTTGGAATTAAAGAGGGGGATGAGCGGCCAATGAACCTAGAAAGAATTTTAGAACAAAGAAATGAAATATTTGATGAGATTGTGCTTAAACTTAAGAATTATCAAAGCAAGTATCTAGAAAAACATAACAGAAAACGTGAAGAAGATCCTGAGTTTAATAGGAATGATGCTATCTATAGTAAGAGGCAAGGTATAAGAAATAAGAAGAAACATAAATATCAAAAAGTAATTGTAAGAGAAAATAGACGGAAATCATTTATTGATGATAGATACATAAGATTGCATAAAGCAAAAATCAAAAGGAAAAGAAGAATTTACACTTAAGCCTACGTCTAGTGAAAATGTTAGAAATTGCGAAAAGTGCTAAAAACTATAAGATTTGTAATAAGCTTACAATAGTAGTAAATTACTAAAAATGTAATCAGCTAGACATAGGAGTATCGCGACGTTTGTAAATAGTTAGTTTTATTGTAAGATTTTAAAATTCTGTTAACTTTAGTGTTAAATATTGGTCTAACGAGGACGTAAGACTCTGCCCCCAGGAGTAGTTATAGCTGGTATAACATTACCAGGCTAATGTTATATTTAGATACTTAATAGTATTTTCATCGGGGACTCACTGTCAGCTGCTAGTTCTGCTGTCAGTTGAGAACGAGTAGAGACCTTCTTCTAAAACCAATCGTCAATAAGGAAAGACGTGAAGCAACATATCATAACTTATGCTAAAAAGAAAGTATTGCAATAAGTCTTCTTGCCATGAGCGTAAAAATAAGTTACCCAAGCTAGATTAAGACAATTAGAAATGTAGGTAGTTAAATATAAAAATACAAACAAAAATGTAAAATCCTTACTTCTTTGTAGATGTATCTTCGCTTCGAACGATGTTTAAAGTGTAAGTCCGTTTACAACTTATATTCTGGATTGTCCCTGACGATATATAATAAGAAATTTTATGACCACCATTACTTGAGAATATTGTTCCGATAAAATTAGATTATATCAAGCTTATACAAATGACTTATCTGCTTATTGTTGTAAATGCTTAGGCGTTTCTTCCAAAAACATGTATCGTATAACTTCATAAATTAATGCGATCGACATCCTATCAACTTTTCGCTTCTTCGATCTCATCCGTTTCCTGCCCTGTAAGTAGAAAGGCGTATTATTTCAAGCCTCTTTTGCTGTTGATAGAAGGCTGATATTAATTTCTACTCACTTTTGTTGTTCTAAAGATCATGCGCATGCTTCCTGACTCTCTTCCAAGTGTATAACAAGAATTTGTTATCATCGTTACTTTTATGTCATCTTCATCATTGCTAACTCAAGCTGAGCACCTAAAGATGCTTTATTTTATGTAACGTTGACCAAAACTAATGCCCTCAACATAATAATTGATTCAGAACTACTACCAAAGATGTCATGGACTGGAAAGGGGAAAGGAGGGGTAACGACATCTCTGCACCTTTGCACAAACATCCTCCTAACAATTAAGAAAAAAGTGGAGGGTGTACGGATGAGGAGTTGAAAGGATGAATGATTTTGAAACTGCACCATACTGATAATAGTCTGAAGAGGAAGTACATGAAAGCCAGCTGCTACGAAGCTACGAATAAAATTCAAGACAGTATAAAAAAAAGTTTAAGTTCCTAATGATTACAATTCAAGTTTATCAAATATATACTTACAAACGTAGCAAAGAACTACTGACAGGAACATACGGTTACAGTTTCTGGTTTCATCATTGTCACTTCCAAAAGAACCATTTCTGACCTGTAATGATTTGGAAAGAAAAAAATGTAATAGATAGTTAATATGTGCAACTATGTTTGTAGGAAACATCATACATACCCACACTATGTAAGGATCATTGCCAACGTTGCCTTTAACATCACAAGTCCATGCATGACACGACGAATTTGGGAGTTTGGTGTCTAGTAAACACTTTCTATTGCCAGCGCAACACTGAAGCTTCGGTAGAACGTTTACATTATATACGGGGATTCCGCCAAAAGATTTCAGGATTAGGGACATAGCCTCCGTTATTTTGAAGATACAAATAGAAAAAAAGAGAGAGAAACTCGGATTAAACCTGCAACCATTGCAAAACAAATCCTAAAGCTAAGAATCGGCGGCATCGGAAATAACATTCATTTGGTCTCTGTCTACTCACCCGAATGCTGGTGTACGGATCGCTTAAAATCCAGCCTGAGGTATCAGATACTGTGTATCCTGGGTAATTACCATGGTTGACAACTCACTGCCTACATCACGGTACGAATGGTCACGGGACGAATGGTCACGGTTGTTGTGGTACTCGACTGTAGTAGAGTTATATCGATAAGAACGTTAAGTGTCGTTAAGTTAGGGAGTTCCACACGGGGAACTCACCTAGGGATATATAAGTGTGCACGCGGTGGGTTCCAGTCTCTTTTTCTGGTGTGCTTTCGTAAAAGCAAGAAGTTAGTAGAATAAACTTCCTTGTGCGTACATTATAACATGGCGATCATGCCAGGAGTAAGTGTCGTGCGTGCCAAAGAAAATGAAAAGTGCAGTGTGTTCACCGAAACCGAAGACCAGGGCAACGGAAAAAAAAAAAGGGGACACAATAAATCGAATAACATCGATATGCTGATAGCAATCTTAATCAGCAGATTCACAGCACTTTCACGCTAAAAAGAAAAAAAAAAAAAAAAAAAAAAAAAAGAAGGCTGTAACGCACAGAACACGCTATAACACCAAGGCAAAAACACGTGACAATAGCGTCAAAATCCACCATCGCGCTGAGTGCGCTGAACGACCGCTGACACCCAGGTCCATCACGCCGAGCGATGGAGTCCAGCTGCTGAGAAATCCAAACGACAAAACCCAGCATCCGAGAAGGCGTAGCATCGAGCATCGAGCATCGAGACACCGTGCCGCACCGTACCGCACCGAAGTATTGAACAAGAGACACCGGCACACATCGAGCACCGCCATCGCGCTGTTTGGACCACGCGGAGCGAGCGAGCGCCACCACATATAAAAAAAAATAAGGTACGTGAATCCACCACATTATTGCACAAAAAAAAAAAAAAGAAGTTATTGTAAAAGAGCTAGATAGGTTGTATACATTTTATTGCTATTTTTTTTTTTGCGTTATTTATTGAATTCATATCGTGTCAGAAAACAAAACTGTGCCGTGCTAAGTAAAAAAAAAAGGAGAAAAACCATAGTACCAGTGAAAAAGTTCTTGCCTTGTACCAGTTTTGTTGATAGTATGTTGAAACCTCGAGGTGTCTAAAAAAAAAAAAAAAATTGAATGTAACCATTCGACCGTGATGGGTCTAATAGTTTCTTTGTTTCTTAACTTCCCCTTTTGCTTTTGAGAAAAAAAAAAACACAGGGTGTTCAAAAAAAAAAAATATATATATATATATATATATATATATATATATTATAATTAAAAATTAATTATCTGAATTTTTTTATCACCAAGCTAACTATGCTAACTAAAAAAAAATATAAAGGCATTATTATTATCTCTAAAGCAAAAATATCATTCATTTATAAATCATATTCTTTATCGAAATTATTTACCACATGTTCATTGAAAAAAAAAAAAAAACTGAAAATGGTGTCTGAATAGCTACTACAATTTTCTTTTCCTTTAACGTTTTGTCGGCTCATACTCATTTATCAAATTTTTATGTTATTATTTTTCACTCAATGAAAAAATCTGCTATAACCACTAGTACCCCAGCAAGTAAAACAACTAGGAGCAAAACTATCCATACCTATGCACATAAATCCAGCACGAAAAAAAAACTGTTAGCACTGAAACAACAAAGCCATCTTGCAGTAAGCCTACTAAAATGACAGCCAAATTGGATATAAATCTAGCACTAAAACTCGTCAAGCCTTTTGATGGTTCAAACACACTACTAAACGCATACATCGAAAGTGTTGAACTCCTGTTAGACTATGCAGAAGGAGTACCAGAAGTGGATATTATAAAATTTATGAAAACCACTTTGATTGGCATTGCTCATGGAGTTATAGATACTGCATGTACAATAAAAGAAGCTTTCAGTCTTCTTCGTACTCGTTTTAGCGTGCATTTGACGCCGCTAGCTGTAGAAAAAGAGCTATCTGCTTTAAACCAAGGTTCAAAAACTATTTCTGAGTTTGGGAATGAGCTAGAGAAAATGGCTGCCAAATTATCCGCAGCTCATGTGGCTGTAGGAACATTTGCAACAGAATTTTCCGCACACAGCATTGTAAACCCGATAGTAGTGCGTGCATTTATACAAGGTTTAAATGAAGCTAATACAAGATTTTTCTTGCAAGCGCGAAACCCGCTAACGCTTAGCAAAGTCATATCAGATGCTCTGGAGTGTGAACCAATCGAAGAGAGATCAACTGCCATGTGGTATCAATCCCCTATTCAACCTCGACTTTACACGAGACGTTCACACAACTCGTATTACCCAAGACAATCATACAACTCATCATACAGAGGCAGAACATTTCAGAGATATTCTGGTAATCAAGGTTATGAAAATCAAACTCGAAATTTTGCTACCAATAACCAACGTGGATACAGGAACAGAAATTATTCCAACACTCAATTTCAGCAACGAACGCCAAATGCAACACGCACCGGGCGAAACAATAATGACAATAGAGTGCATTTAGGAAACACCAATCTTTTGGAGGAATGTAACGATACGGATCAAAACTCAAGTGAGGAACAAAATGAAATAGTTAATTTATTTCGTTAAATTACAATTTGATACAGGCGTTAAGGCCAAATTTAATTTGTTCGGGATTTATCGTGATCTTGTCATTGATACTGGTGCTACCTGTTGTGTATTGAATATCAACTATGTTCCCAAGCAAGTCGTCTTAGATAAAACTACCGTTTTAAATATTTGTGGAATCAACGGTTCAGTTAAATCATTAGGATGCATTGAAACCAATATTTATGCGAATTCGCAAAATTTTCCAATCTTATTTCATGTCGTAAATACACTTCCATCCCACATTGTAGGGTTATTAGGAACCAACTTTTTGAGAAAACATAAAGCTAATCTAAATTTTGAGAATATGAGTTTGACTTGTAATGTCAACCATAAACACACTTGTTTAACAATCCCTTCTAGAACAGAACTTGTTACCTACGTAGATACTACAAACACTGATACTTGTGTTATACTCAATGAAACAATCCAACCTAATGTGCACATAGCAAACACGATAGCTAATCCACAAAATGGTAAATTGCCAATACGCATTGCGAATTTTCAAAATAAATCAATAACTATAGAAAAACTGAAACCAACCATTAAACCTGCGTCAGATTTTAACATTTTAGAATTCAAAACTCCTCAACATGATAGTGATCATGCTAACCAACTGTTGAAAGAACTGGATTTATCACATTTACACGAAAACGATAAAGAAATTATTGCCAAAATTTGCATTAAATACAATGACATATTCTGTTTGCAAAATGATAAATTGAGTACTACTAAAGTTTATGAAGCTTCTTTAAAAATTAAAAATAATACGATGCCTATATATTCAAAACCTTATAGACTTCCTTATTCTCAAAAAGAGGAAGTTGATAATCAGATTAAAAAAATGTTAAAAAACAAAACTATAGAAGCGACACAGTCTGAATGGAACAGTCCAATATTATTGGTTCCCAAAAAGACTAGTACTGATACAAAGAAATGGAGACTTGTAATCGATTATCGCAAAGTAAACACTGTACTGCAGGATGATAAATTTCCTTTACCGAATATCGATGAAGTGATAGATACCTTATCTGGGTCAAAATATTTCTCGCATTTAGATTTGTCTCAAGGTTACTATCAGTGCAAGTTAAGCAAAAAAGATCGGCCAATTACCGCCTTTACCACGCCATCTGGTCAATACCAGATGACAAGATTGCCAATGGGACTTAAAATAAGCCCATCTACATTCTCAAGAATGATGACTGTGGCAATGTCAGGCTTAAACGCAGAACAATGTCTCATATATTTAGACGATATTGTCGTTTTTGGTAAAAATATGCAGGAACATAATAGAAATTTGTTGGATGTATTCGAGCGATTGAGACAAGTGAATCTCAAATTAAACCCGGAAAAGTGTCATTTTTTGAAGAAAGAGTTGGTTTATCTAGGTCATTATATTTCCGCAGAAAGGATAAAACCCGATCCACAAAAACTTAAATGCATCAATGATTGGCAACCCCCTAAATCTTCAGATGAAGTGAAACGTTTTGTAGCTTTTGCTAATTATTATAGAAAGCACATAAAGAATTTTGCCTCAATATGCATGCCGTTAAACCATTTAACACGAAAAGGAGTTCCATTTGAATGGACACCTACTTGCCAAGCAGCATTTGATCAACTGAAAAATAATTTTGTGAACCCTCCAGTCTTAGATTTTCCCGATTTTAGCAAAAAAAAATACTTTTGTTTTGCATACAGATGCCTCAAATAGTGCTATTGGTGCAGTGCTTAGTAATCAAAACGGAAAGCCAATTTCTTTTGCCAGTAGAGCTCTTAACAAAGGCGAGCTAAATTATGCAACCATTGAAAAAGAGTTGTTAGCCATAGTGTGGGCCATTAAACATTATCGTCCATATCTTTATGGTAGGCATTTCAATATTTTTACAGATCATAGACCTTTAGTCTATTTGTTTACTATGAATAATCCTTCGAGCCGTTTAACTAAATTTAGACTTGCGCTAGAAGAGTACAATTTTACTGTGTGCTATAAAAAAGGTACTGAAAACGTAGTAGCCGACACCTTATCTAGATTACCATTATCTGATATTAAAGCCATAAATATACAAGAAAAAGTTCTAATAACCACAAGATCTAAAACTAAAACTGATAGCAACGATATTTGCCAAAATGATAGTAATAATTCAGCAATATCTAAAGTAAACTATATTGAGCTGCAGTTTTGTCGTAATGCAAATGATCTTGTTATTCTAAAAAATAAAATAATTTTACCCAAAACCAATACTATCGTTTACTTACGAGGAATGTTAGTAAGGATAAAAGCCTTTATCAAATCATTTAAAAATAAAACATACTTGGTGATAAAGAAACAAGATGAAGCTTCAAAGCAATTCATGGAACAGCTAAAAACCCTCAATGAGAAGGGAATGCCAGAGATAATAGTACTCAATGAAAATGTAAAAGTATTAGGGGATCATGAAAGAGCAAAGAAACTTATTATTATGAATGATTTTCACACCTTACCGACCGCAGGACACGCAGGTTTTCATCGTACTGTTAACACAATTAAACAGAGATATACATGGCCAGGAATAGATAAGGATGTTATAGAAATGATTGCCAAGTGTAAACAATGCCAAATGAACAAACCAATTAAACCACCAAAAATACCACTTAAAATAACAGATACAGCAAAAACGAGTATGGAAAAGATATTTATAGATCTTGTTGGCCCGTTAGTGAACTCACATGGCTATGAATACATTCTAACAACACAATGCGATTTAACTAAGTTTGTGACAGCCACGCCAATAGAAAACAAAAGAGCTGAAACAGTAGCGAAAACATTTGTAGAGAAAGTAATACTAAAATACGGAGTGCCAGAAACTATTTGTACAGACAGAGGCACAGAATTTCTTTCATCATTGTTTAATGAGATATGTAAACTTTTGAAAATAGAAAAACTAAAATCCACTGCTTATCATCACGAAACAGTAGCAGCGCTTGAAAACACGCATAAACAGTTAGGCAAATTCCTTAGAATTTACAGCTATAAGAAAGCGTTAGATTGGCATCAATGGGTAAACTTTTACGAGTTTGCTTATAATAATACCGTACACACAGCTACAGGTTATACCCCGTTCTACCTTATGTATGGAAGGCAAGTAAATGTACCATCTAACGTCATAAACGAAAAAGTGAATAGAGCGCAATACGATCTAGACAATTACGCAACTGTACTAGGTTTAAAACTGAAGATTGCTCACGATGAAGTAAGAAAACGCCTGATACAAAATAAGGCTAAGAGCAAAGAATATTACGATGAGAAAACGAAACACAAAATATTCCAACCAGGCAATCAGGTATTAATCAGAGAAGAGAATGTAAAAAAATTAGAAACACCCTACAGCGGCCCATATACAATATTACAGGATAATGGCGAAAATGTAGTAATTGAAGATAACACAAAAACAGATACAGTTCATAAGAATAGGATAAAAGAATGGCATGTATAAAAAAAAAAAAAAAAAAAAAAAATGATTGGGCGTGTTGTGGTACTCGACTGTAGTAGAGTTATATCGATAAGAACGTTAAGTGTCGTTAAGTTAGGGAGTTCCACACGGGGAACTCACCTAGGGATATATAAGTGTGCACGCGGTGGGTTCCAGTCTCTTTTCTGGTGTGCTTTCGTAAAAGCAAGAAGTTAGTAGAATAAACTTCCTTGTGCGTACATTATAACAGTGATGCCAATATGATACTAGGACACCCATGTGAATGTGCTTTCGTAACAGCCATAGATCGAAGCACAGTATTAGAGATTAGTCCAACCATAGTCCTTATTAACGATGCGAACGATACCCTGTACTCGACCTGCGATTCGACAGAAATACCTCTCAAAGGAGCGTACTTAATACATTACAGGAACTGTTCTATACGCTTTAAAAACTACAGTTTCTCCAATAGTGAAATCGCTAAAGTCGAACACCCCGTGTACACAATAGCTACAGACCTTAGAGTCAAAAGAATCAACAGCAACCCAAATGAGATACTGGAAGGAACACGCCTTCGCAAATTAGAACACATCTTTACGCATCAGGCTTCGTGGCCAGCTTGGACTTTGCTTATCTCAATAATAGGTATCACACCATTAATGTTGCTAGGAAAAAAATCAAAAGCAAACACCATACGAATATCCACAGAGACAGTAGAAAATCATAACCAAGAAACCATTCGATATTTTACTCCACCAACTTTGGCCAACTCACATCAACAACGTTAACCAGGAGGTTAAACGCTCTGAAAGGGGAGCAGTTACCGCGGAACGCAGAGTTAGCATGTGCACCGAAGACAGCGCGTGCACCGTCCATTGACTCCACCAGCACGTGGCTTGCAGTATCAGCAGAATCGCCTACCGTGAGAACGCGCAACGCACAATCGGCAATATCGGCGTAACGCACGATCGGCAATATCGGCGTAACAGGAAACGGCCAGCTACCGTGAGAACGCGCAACGCACAATCGGCAATATCGGCGTAACGCACGATCGGCAATATCGGCGTAACAGGAAGCGGCCAGCTACCGTGAGAAGGCGCAACGAACTATCAGCAATATCGGCGTACCCGGCAACCGGCCAGCAGCAACGCGTCACCTGGATTCATCAGTTCTAGTTTGGCAGCACTTGGGAACAGTTCGGTTCGGTTCGGTTCGGTTCGTTATCGGTTAAAGTAGTTAGTAATAAAGAACCAATCTTTTTTAAAAAGACCCAACAAGTGTTAGACTTGTAACTTGTATAATATGTAAAAAGTAAAGAGGTACACTTCCAGGAATTCCAGGTGGCTTCAGCGCTTTATTCGTAACTTTCGTACTGCACGACGGTTGGCTAATTACTGACTCCAGCTCTTTAGGGACATACGTTTATATGGCTCTTTCGTGAGCACAGGGTGATCCTTCCGTTCAGGATTTTTTACTTTCTTACAATTGGCCGTCCTGATATTTCTTTCGTCCCGGAAGAATTACTCGTCTTCAAAGTCTTTGTCCCTAATCTCTTGCTCTAACTCTTCTGGGTTGTTTGTAACATACCTCCATAGTTTCATGTTCGCCGCGTTAGTAGAAGTTACATTGGGTCCTTCTCCTTTTCCTATTTTCTTAACTTTGTACCTTTCGTTTCGATTTACTTTGATCACCTCATATGGGCCCAAAAAATCACTCGCTAGTTTTTTACCCGCAACAAACTGAGTCCTTCTGATAACCACTATGTCTCCTAACACATATGAACGTTCCGTTATGCACCGCTTATCGTATTGTTTTTTATAGTTCTCTTGTGCCTTTTGAATAGCTTCACGAGCTTCAACTCTCATACGCGCTCTTTCCATGTCATATGCATTGAACATTTCGTTCTCTAATAATTCTCGCAATTGTTCGTTAGGCCTATTGTACATCGTAGTTCCAAACATCAATTCAAAAGGTGATCTTCCTGTCGATGATTGACTGTGAGAGTTAATAGCTCTTTGAACCTTTCCTACTGTCTTAAACCATTTCGATGGCTCATCGGCGGATAGCTTTGCAATTATAGCCAATATTATGCGGTTTATACGTTCTGCTTGCCCATTACCTTGAGGTACTCCGGTAGTACATACCACGTGTTCGATACCTTCGTTTTTAACGTGTTCCATAAACGCGTGCGCCGTGAACGCTGCTCCACGGTCGGTAATAATACGTGTTGGATTACCAAAAATTGAGGACCACAGTTTCAATTTCCTTAAAGCTTCCTCACAATCTGTGGTGCGCGTTGGAAAAAGCCATACAAACTTTGAAAACGCATCTACAATAGTCAATACGTATCGATACTGTTTGGACGTCGCGTCCATTGGTCCAACATGATCTAAATGCAAGGTGTGCAATGGCTTATCCCCTTTGTCGATACAATGCAAAAAACCTTCCCTTTTGCCTACCTTTTTGTTAAACAGTATACACTGCACACAGTTATCCACAATTTGCTTAACCTTCTGCTCTAAATGAGGAATATGAAATTTCTGCTTGATGGCGTGTAACGTTCTTGCTACAGAAAAATGCCCATTATTATGAGCTTCCTGAATGACCTCTCTTTCCATACATCTTGGAATCACAAGCAATTCATTCCCTTCTACTACTTTGTAAACCACCCCGCTCTTGATCGTGTATCCGCTATATAATCCTTTAGAGATTAGCTCGATGATAGGTAGCAGCGTCTCATCTTGTCGTTGAGCCTTCCTTATCCGGATGGTCACATCGTCGATCATATGCATCACTTCATTGGGGTATCGGCTGAAACAATCAACGTGCTGCAATCGGCTTCCTGGTCGATGTTCAACGCTAAAAGTAAAATCTTGTAAGTATATTACCCATGCCGCTACTTCTCGAGGAACATCCTTCTTCTGAAGAGTTTGCTTGAACGCAATGCAGTCTGTCACCAGCTTGAAATGGATGGATGTAATGTCGAAATCTCTTCACTGCCAAAAATATCGCCTTCGCCTCCAGGATGTAACTATGCTGCTTGGCTTCACTCTCGGTAGTCTTCTTGCTCCAGTACATAACTGGATGCATCTTTCCATCAAATCTTTGCAGCAACACCGCTCCAAACCCGTCCTTCGACGCGTCTGTATGAATCTCGGTTTCCGCTTCTCGATCGTAGATTCTTAATACCGGCTCCGTTATCAGCAGATTTTTGAGAGATTCGAACGAATTGATCTCTCGCTCACTCATTTGAAACTCTGTGTTCTTTTGCAGCTGTGTTTTTGTGAAACTCTGTGTTCTTCAAGGGACTCGCAATGAATGAATATCCCTTCACGAATTTTCGGAAGAACCCCGTGAGTCCTAAAAACGATTGTACCGCCTTAACACTTTTGGGTATGGGAAAGTTTTTTATGGCCTTTGTTTTCTCCGCTCCTGGAGATATCGTTCCTTGACTCACAGTATGTCCGAGAAAATGCACCGCTGTTTGCATAAACTTGCACTTCTTCCACTTTATCGATAAACCACTTTTAGCCGCTACCGCCAACACTCTCTCCGTTTTTTCTAAACATTCTTCGTCCGTTATCCCGTGTATTACAATGTCGTCCATATACAAGTCCATCACGTTTTCACTTATCAAAGTTTTGAATTTATCGTTTATATAACGAATGAACACAGTTGGTGAATTACAAAAACCGAATGGTGCAACATTGAACTCGTACTGGGCTCTCTTTGTCACAAAGGAAGTGAACTTCTTTCTTTCTTCCTGAACAGGCACGTGGAAGAACCCATTTTCTTAATCCATGATCGTAAACCACCGTGCTGCCTGAAGTTTTTCCAGTACTTCGTCAATCACTGGAATGGGGAAGCCATCTTTTAGGACCATCGAGTTTAGTTGTCTAAAATCGACACACATTCTGTTCGTACCATCTTTCTTTTTAACTATTACTTTTGTGTTTGTACACTGGTACTTATTTCTTTATTTCACTTAAAACACAGTTAAAACGAACATTAAAACAAACGTAAAATACGAGGCCGCGCGCGAGCCACGTCTGTCCCGGAACCGTGATGAGCAGAGAGTCCCCCCAGGATCCGCACGATCCTTACTCACGAACTTCTACGCTCCTGAAGCGCATACCCGATCGTTGCTAGAGCGAGACAGCCATATCCGCTACACATCGGATGCTGTCAGTTCCCAGACGGCATAGAGCGCACGGTTAGGCTACGCTCTAATCAGGATGCAACATCTCCCCCGGCTAATTGAGCTGATAGGCTCCAAGCCGACGCGGAAGTCTTCTAACTCGAGAAGACCTGCGTGGCAAATCTAACAGCCGCTGAGAGGTCCTACCTTTGTAACGGTTGGAAAGCTCGGGAGGATGAAACGATTGGGATGTCGTCACAGGGACATCCGTCGGGGCGCTCGGTGCTAGTGATGTTAATGCGAACGATGACGGTGGTGGCGCGGACGATTCGCACCTGCTTGTCTCCGGCGCCGGCTGGATCGGTTCATGTCGGGAAAACGAAGGCCATTCCGCTAGCAGCACGTCGAGCGGAATCTGATGCTTCTGGGTTGCACTGCTAGCGACACGTCGCCTTATTTGGTTTGTGTGGCGCCGAAGTAAACGTCCGCTGTCCGCAATGACATCATACATAACTCTTCCACAGCTTCGCACGATCTTTCCAGGTATCCACTTCCAAGAGTTTCGGTGGAACGATTTTGTAGAAACGAGCTCGCCTGGTTGAAATCTCCGCACTGAAATAGAGGAGGGAGCAGATAATGAGTGTGACGAAGGGGGCCGCAACAGCTCCAGTGCTGTTCTGATGGGGCGGCCGAACATTTCCTCAGCAGGAGTTTTCTGCTGGCTCAACTGCGCGTTTGGTGTCGATCTGTATGCCATGAGGAAAAGTTCCAGCGCTTCGTCCAGGGATGTCTCGTCGCTCTGGATCTTCCGCAGCGCTCGTTTGAGCGTATCGACAAAACGCTCCGCCTGACCATTCGATTGTGGGTGGAATGGCGCCGTAGTGACGTGGTCGTTCCCGTTGCTGTTGCAAAACTCCTCAAACAGGCTGCTTGTAAATTGGGGCCCGTTGTCACTAACCAGCGTTTCCGGCATACCGAAGCGAGCGAAAATGTTCCGTAGCATGGAAATAGTGGCGGATGTTGTTGTGCTCGATGTTTTGTAGATCTCAGGCCACTTGGAGAAGGCGTCAACAACGACTAAAAAGTAAAAACCTTCCCATGGCCCAGCGTAGTCCACGTGTACTCTACGCCAGGTGCCCGTTGGTGTTGGCCATGCCGCTGGTGTCGCTCGAGGGGGTGCTTTTGCGGCAGCCGAACAAGATCCGCACGAGGCCACGTAGCTCATAATATCGTCGTCGATCATCGGCCAATACAGAAAACTTCGCGCGATGGCTTTCATTCTCTGCATCCCCGGATGTCCTTTGTGCAACTGAACTAAACAACGGGAACGCAGCTTCTCCGGGATGACCACTCTCTCCCCAAAAAGTACACAACCCTCAACGGTTGAGAGGGATTCCTTCCGATTGTGGTACCGTGCCAATTCTGCTCCGAAAGAATCGTCATGTGGCCATCCGTCTTGCACGTACTTGTGCACTTTCCGGAGCAAAGGGTCAGCCTGTGTAGCTACCTGCACGTCCCTGAAACATAGGGGAAATGAACTGAGCGCGTTAACGGCAACTGACCTTAAGTCCTCCTCTAATTCCACGCTTGCGATCACGTATTCGGCTTCAGGTTTCGTGTGGTGTTGAATTAGCCGGGATAACACATCAGCGTTTCCAAATGAGCCTGTTGGAATGTACTCGATGTCCATGTCGTACAGCTGAAGCGTAAGTGCAAACCTTTGGAGCCTGTTTGCCGTGTACGTTGGAATCCCCTTTTTGCTGCCAAATATGCGTACTAGTGGTCGGTGGTCGGTCTGAAGCGTGAAATGACGACCGAATATCATGCGATGAAATTTGGTTACAGCGAAAATTATAGCCAGTCCCTCTCGATCGATTTGGCTATAACCAGCTTCCGCTTTGCTGAGCGCTCTGGATGCATGCTGTACCACTTTTAAGGATCCGTCTGGGTACTTGTGAGATAGAGTTGCCCCTAATCCAACCGAAGATGCATCGGCGGAAACAACTATGTCACGCTTCGGGTCGTAGTGAGTTAGCAAGAGTTCCGATGATAAAAGCGCTTTGAATTGGTCGAACACCTTCTGGCAGTCTGATGTCCACTGAAACGAGCTTCCGTCTAGTAGCAACCTATCCAAAGGATAGCGTAAGTTGCGCATGTTTGGGATAAATTTGGCATAAAAATTTATCGCACCGATGAATGACCGAACACCTGTGACGTCTTTCGGAGGAGGTAGCTGTTTTATGGCGTCGATCTTGGCTGGGTCGGGTCGCAGGCCTCGGCTGTCGATGATGTGCCCAAGGTAACGGATTTCCGGCTTGTTGAATGCGCACTTTTCTTTTCGAATGGTAAACCCGTAATCCATTATGCGCTTCAGGGTTTCTTCAAGGGCGGAATCGTGCTCTTCCTGCGTTCTTCCTCCGACGATTACATCATCCATATATGCGGACACTCCATTTACACCGGCAAGCATTTTGTCCATTATTTGTTGGAAAGCACCAGGCGCCACTTTGATGCCTGGAGGGAGCCTGTTATAATGATACAGGCCTCGGTGCGTGTTGATGGTAAGCAGGGGTCGGCTCTTCTCTTCTATTTCCACCTGCAAAAATGCGTCGGATAGATCAATTTGTGTAAAGATAATGCATCTGGCTAGCTTTGAAAAAATGTCCTGTGGTAACGGAAGCGGATACTCATGAGGGTGTAGCGCTGCATTCAATCCAGTCGAATAGTCTCCGCATAATCGTAGTTTATCGTTTGCTTTCCGAACCACAACGACTGGTGCAGCCCAATCCAAAAAGTCACAAGGTGTGATGATCCCCAGATTTTCAAGCCGATCTAGCTCCTTGTTTACGGCATCTTCCATCGCGTATGCGACCGGACGTTTCGGACGAAATACTGGTTGGCTATCCTGTCGCAGCTGTAGATGAATTTGCGCTTTGGTGCACAGGCCTGTTCCGTGAAAAACTGTCGGAAATTTTTCCTCCCATGATCGTGGTTCCGCTGTTCTGATGTGATTACAAAAATTATCCATTGGGATCGTAGCCAAACCGAAAAGATGAATAAGGTCAGCCCCGAGCAACGACAGATCGGCTTTTGACACACGGATTGTTGCTCGCTTGATCATGTTGTTTATTTCCACGTTGGCTTCGAACTCACCTTCAAGGCCGAATACATCTCCAGAAGCTGCTTTTGCTCTTACCTTCGGAGGGTTAAGGTGAGGCATACCCAGTTGCTTCCATAGACGATAGCTGATGACCGAAATGTCCGATCCGGTGTCGAGTTGTAGTCGAGCTGGTTTTTCTCCGATCAGTACGTTGACGTACTTGCGGTTCTGCTGCACGCTGCACACGTTGACTCGTACTACTCGAGATGATACGGCACGACGATGATCGAACCGCGGCCGTGCTTTGCGTCGGTGGGCAGAGCTGCAAAACCCTTCTCGATGACCCGTACGTCCACAATCACGGCACTTGTTGGCTCTGTAAGTGCATTCGCGGGTCCAATGAAGGGCACCACAAAGCCAACACGGGGTACGGGGTTTAGAAGTTTCGCTTCGCGGGCCTGATTTGGGGTGACGGTCGGTGTTGTTCCGGTAAAAGTGACGGCTGCCTTTAGCTTGCACCGCGTGCACTCTCTCACTGGCATCCGTAGCGATCATTGCACTATCCGCTTTCACGCGCATTAATCGCTGGCAATCCGCTGCTAGCTGCTCCAAAGTGGCGTTCTTCCTGTCTTCGATGGCGGCTAACAATTTCATCCTTATGTCCTGTACGCTTTCGTCCTTCAACCCACACACAAGGATGAGGCATTTAAAATCTTCCTCCGTCATTGAAGAAAATTCCGCATCGACGCACGCTTTGTTCACTCGACAGGTAAATGCTAGCAGGTCCTCGGTGCGCATTTTCGTTATATTAAAACACTTGAAGCGCTTGCTTAACACCGACTCCATTTTGCCGAAAAGAACGCTTAACTTGTCCACCATTTCGTTAAAGGTGAAATCTCTGGGTGCACGCGGCAATATGAAGTTGCTAAAACGGGCGTGTTCGGCGGTCCCAAGTTTGCGTCCTAGGAGTCGAACCTTGGCGGCGTCATCCAAGCGGGAAGCATCTTCTCTGAACAGGTCTACATACCGTGTGTACCATGATGCAAAAGTTATTCCCGCCTCTGGATCGTACCGGAACTCACTAATATTCCCCGCTAGGGCTTCCAATATCAGCTCCGGGTTGCTCGGCTTTGACACAGGTTGCTGGTCCGGGATGTGTGGCTGCAGTTGCTGTTGTTGCTGTTGCACGAGCTGTGATAATAACTGCTGTTGCTGTGCCATTTGCTGCTGCTGTTGAACGAGTTGCTGTTGCAAAAGTTGCAGCGTTTGTTGCAGCGGCGTTGGATCCGATGACACGTGCTGCGCTGGCTGGAGGTTGATGAACCCGGCATTAAGGATTCCATTTTGCGAGAGACGACGCTGCTCCTCGGTGATAGGCGTCTCTTCTGGGCTGGACATTCTGCGGCGTTTCTCTGCTTGACGTCGATCGTTTCCACTAATTCTCGTCGCCACTTATGTGTTTGTACACTGGTACTTATTTCTTTTATTTCACTTAAAACACAATTAAAACGAACATTAAAACAAACGTAAAATACGAGGCCGCGCGCGAGCCACGTCTGTCCCGGAACCGTGATGAGCAGAGAGTCCCCCCAGGATCCGCACGATCCTTACTCACGAACTTCTACGCTCCTGAAGCGCATCCCCGATCGTTGCTAGAGCGAGACAGCCATATCCGCTACACATCGGATGCTGTCAATTCCCAGACGGCATAGAGCGCACGGTTAGGCTACGCTCTAATCAGGATGCAACAATTACCTTGCGAAATTAGACGATGAAGGACGCACTATGCCTTGCCGTAGCCACTCTTCTACTTGCTTTTACACTGCTTCTTCTTCGGGATATGCTAAGCGAGAGGGCGCATGTCGAAACGGCCGAATTCGCTCTTCGGTCACAATCTCTAATATCACTGAACTCTCTTCTGCTCGATGTTCACTTCGTACTACCTTATAATTCTCGATCCACTGGTTTATTTTGCTGCGATATTTCTCAGGTACTATTATTTCTTGCTCGCTATCTATTTCAAACCCATTCGCGAACAGAACATTATCCACGTTGTTTGTTTCCATCTTTTCACTTCGAGGAATTAATCTTACTCCGTCTTTTGTAACTTCTGCATCGAACAGCAACAACGATTCTCTCCCAACAACACATTCGTACTTCATTGTTCCGTCCGGTACAATGAAAAATGGCACTGCCTGATACCTTCGCAAGTTTATCAACACATCCGTCGAAATTCTTCCTGCAGCCCGAGTACGCTTCCCTCCGAAACCGTGTAGTTCAATAGACACGTTTTCTACTGGTACACGTTCAAATTAAAATAACAGCCAGAGTCAAACAAAGCATATAGCACACAATTGCCGATCATCATATTTACCGTAGGCTCCTCACCATCTACAATCAAATTCGAGGTAACTCCCGGCACTGGCTTTCTCCCGCACTCGTTTGCTTTGTGTCCGTTTTGACCACAACGGTAACACTTCGTTCGCGCTGTGTTTCGACACGTTTTTGCCTCATGACCGGGTAAGCCGCAATTGTAGCACTTTAGAACGACATCCTTTGTGTTGCAATTGTTGGACAAATGTCCCCATTTTCCACACTTGTAGCATTTTCGAGTTATGTCTTTCACTGCTACACTACTTTTCCCGAAACTCTCATTTGGCAACTGAGATTTCATCGCCTGATACTTCTTAAGCTGAATTTTCAGCTCGGCCAGACTTGACGCGCCTATCAAACACACTTTATTCCTGGGATCATCGTCGATACCCTGAACAATATACTCACAAATTGATTCTTCATCGACTTCCCTTTTCTTTGCCAGCGCCTGCATCGCGTACACATACTCGGTATATAATTCGTCTATGCACTTCTTCTTCGTCTTCCGCATTGCTTCATGCACATCTACACTTTTCGTTTCATCACTAAACTCCGCTGCAAGCGCGTCTTTTAACTGTTTCCATGAGTTCATACTGTTTGCGCTACTAATAAACAATTTAGCCGGACCCGTAAGCAGCCGCTTAGCATAGACCAACTTGTGTAATTCCGTCCATCCCAACAGTCGAGCATTCTCCTCGAACTCGGCGATAAATGTGCCGAAGCAATCGTTTGAGACAATTTTTTCGCAACAATTTTTATGTTACGGCCTTGTTCATGTGCAGTGATAAATTTGCACACATTACCACTTATGGTCAAAAACCATTCGTTACGTACCCCAGTTTTTAAAAGAAAGGCTTTGCGGACATGTAACGTTACCGTGCCAGTTCTGGTATGAACAGAAGGGAAATTTAAACATAGATTAGCTGAACGAGTGTTATAAACTTCTTTTTCGGAAAGTCTATTTATAGTTTGCTCTAAGCATTTCCAGCCAGAACGCAATGAACGTTTTAAATGCTGCAAATGGTTTTCAAATGGATAAGAAGATATGCTACTAATTGGACTAAATTGTTCAACTTCTTTGAATATATGTAGCAGATTGTGTACATTGCTTGGAATAAATTCCGGGCCATAGATATTTGCGTAATGTTTTACATAAAGTAGAATCAACGTGTTTGCTAAAGGCCAATGTTCTTAGTAAACATTTGAGGAAAACAAAGTTAAGCTACAAAAGAACAGCATGAAGTGCGTGTATTGTTCTTCATTTGTTATCTCTTTGAGTATAACGAAACTGGCATAAAATAGAAATGAGGAATATTCTGAGCCTTTCCAGTGCTTATAGCCACGCAATGAACGGAACTTTCTATGAATTTCAATAGGAAGTTTGATGTTGGTCAGCATTGCAGACAAATTGTTAATTTGTGTATTGTTAAGCTTTTTTTTAACGCCAAATTTTCCTTCCATGAAACTTACGATCGTGCGTTTGGTGATACCTAAGTCTATCAAATGTAGTTGATCTGCGACGGTTATTTGTTTGATAATGTCGAAGTTATTTAGTTTCAACAATGGAGTACAATATTTATGATGACCTTCGTAAATTCGTAATCTGAACCCATGATCTGTTCGCTCAAGTTCAGTATGACTGGAAAATGCAGTTCTTCCATTAAGGCTTCTTCCTTTCGTTGCACATTTCAAGCAACCATCTCGTGAGTTGAAACCAGCAACACCTATTTAAAAACGTATATTAAGTTCCATGCAATTTTCAATCTTACATTTTGTCTTACCTTTAATATATGCTCGAGCAGGATCAGCTATAATGACACGTAATTCTATGAAAATCTTTTTTTTATCGATGGTTATTCCATTTTACATAAGGAAGTTAAGTTCATCAACGAAGGGCTGAAGAAAATGATCGATATCTGCTGGTTTTTGTTGATCCGCTGTAAACAGCAATGGTCGTCGCCGGCACTTCTGGAATGTTATGAACGTTTAATAATATTGGCCAAAATTGAAGATTGCTGCTTTTAAATATGGGTAATTCATCAATAGAAACATTAAGTTCCAGCTTAGAATACGAATCGAGAGCTATATCGCTGCGGCTCAAAATACAAAACGTAACGTTGTTATGTAAAGATTGTTGTCAACAACTTTTTTTAGCTACGCACCTTAGTTCGTTGAGCAGACATCGTCTTATCCCGTCATACCAATACTGGCCTCCGTTTATCGTTACAACTTCATTTGAGTCATTTCACGTTTCGTATGATTTCCATAACTTGACTTATAGAATTATATGATTGATTGGTGGATATTGCCCATCGACGTAATTCGGCTTCTACATCATACCCTTCTGTGCGTTCTGTGTCCATTTTTTCATCGTCAGAGCTTTCAACTAAATAGTCCGTAACAAACTCATCACATTCAGGTTCGCTTGTCGTTTCACCGGCTTCTACTGCCATCACATTGGAAGATCCTTCTGAATGATAATCCATAGGTGCATCGCCTGCGCCTTGGTTGTTTCCAATAACTGGAAAACAAAACTAACCATGTTATAAAAGCAACTAACAATGATATTTGCCCGTCTTATACCGTATGAACTTCCTCCTGCAGCTAGCTCTTCGTCATTCTGCTCTAGCAAAGCTGCTCGGCGCTCTGTAGCATCGCGATAACGATACGAATATGAATTATATTTTACTCGTTTAGTGAATTGGTCACTCATTTTTTTGGTGATATTAGAAGGCACTGAGCAAAAACGTAATTAAGAAGCACTCGGAAAATTTTTGTTTGTACGGATAGAAGTTTTCTTTTTGTAGCGCGTCGGCCAGTCTGACAGGCAAAACAACAACAATCGCTGATCAGGGAACCAATATCAACAATATCATTGCTCTCGATTTTTTGATTAAAATTGAAAATCAATGAAAAATCTTTTAAAACCAAATCAAATGTACATGTTAAATAAACAAATGAGTTTTCTATATGTTTTTTTATGATTTTACTATTTATTATTAGGTAAAAAGCCTTAAAAAGTTCATGAACTCGCTGACTTAGTATTGTATAAAGAGGGATTTGGTCTTTTCATATGTTCCATGCAGCCTGGGTTATTGTGCAGGCATTCGACAGTCAGCATATGAAGAATATACACGTGTGTTTAAAAAAACCGTTAGACTGATCAACCCAGTACGAGTAAATTTCGAGAGAAGTGAAGTGCAAAAAAAATCTAAGTGGAAAGTGTGAAAAAAAAACAAATCCTACGGAGGATAGGAGGAAGTGGAAGGTATGGGGGTCTCGGACCCAGGGGGGGGGGGATTCCCCTCGGAAACTACTATAATGGACTAGAAGAGTATACGGAGCTAAAAAGGAAAATCGGAAAGAAGACGAAAACACTTATAGTAGGGAAAGAATCTTGGGATGAAGAAATCTTCCTCATCATGGAGGTAGGAACTCTCAATAGGGACCTAAGTAACGTGAACCCATTCCTCCATTCCCAGATGGTGAAAATAAGTGACGATGTGATAGGGGAAAAGGCACGTCAGGTAAACCGATTAAAGGAAACTACTAATAAAGGTAGCAAATCAAAGACAGGCTATTAAGATTCAGGGCATCAAAATAATATAAGATTGCTAAGGTGACATTATGCTAAAAACAACAGAGCACCCGACCCTCAATACCTGTAAAGGTATGATAAGGTGCCCTGATATCGGATTCTTAACGGAAGCCGAAATTCTGGATGGGTTGAAAGACCAAAAAGCGTTGGAAGTCACGATACTAAAAAGAAAGGTAGATAACCAACTGAAAAACACCCGTACGGCCATCGTGGTGACGCACGATGTTAGCTTCATTTATATCTTCAACAATAGCTTTATGGTGTGCGTTAAAATTGTGTGGTGATAAATTTGACAGTTTCAGAGGGAATAGGAAAGGAATTTTTATCAAATGTATGTTAAATTTTGAAATAAAAAAAAAATCTACAAAGTTAGCAATACGGCCAGGCCGTTCTTTATGAATAAAAAAAAAAAAATCTACAAAGTTTAGCTTACCATGTTTGCCGCATTTTTTATTCGAAGTACCCCCCCTCCGCGTCGATGGCCGCCTGCACCCGCTTCCGGAACCGCGCGCAAGCCCGGACAACCATGTCTCTGGGGATGGCCGCAAACACGGCCTTTATTCTGGCCACCAGCTCCGCTTTGGTATTGCAGGACGCCCTGTTGGTGTCCCGCTCAACTGTGCCCCACACAAAGTAATCCATAGGATTAAGGTCAGGGGAGCTGGGTGGCCAAACGTCGGTGCTGGTCGAATCGGTCGAAATTGGCAGTGAGCCACTGGCGTGTTTTTACGGTCGTATGGCATGGTGCAGAATCCTGCTGCCAAACGTACGGCCGCCCATTGGCCACAGTCTCAATCCACGGCTTCACCACGGTGGCCAGCAGGTCAATGTACCCGTCAGCATTCAGCAGCAGGCCCTGGGGAAAGATGTGTGGCGGCATCACGACTCCCTCCGACGAGACGCACCCGAACACCATCACCGTCTGAGGAAACTTCGTCTGCGGCACACGGGGCACATCAGTAGCACAGTAAGCGAGCCAGTGGTTGTTCTGTACGTTGTGCTTCTGGCCTTGACAAAAGTTCTTCTCGCCAGAGAAGAACCACAACGTGCCTGGCTGCGCCGGGTGCTTCAGCCAGCTCAGCAAGCGCTTAGCGTTGGCAAGCCGCTTTTCGCGCGTTTTTGCTGTTATGAGCTATCCCCTACGTCGCTTGTACGACGCGTACCGCAGGTCCTCATTTAACGCCACCTTGACGGTGCTCGGGGCCACGCCAACGTCTCGCGCCAGGGCCCGACGGCCGACGCCGGGATCGGCCGTCGCCCGCTGCTGCAATCCGGCCAGGAGCACACAATCCGACCGCCTGCTATGCTGTTTACGAACAATAACACTATCCACGTCTTCACCACACTCCTCGAGCTGTACGCGTTTTGTTTTTACGGTGTTCAGCGAACACATCGCCGCCTTCCGAATTTCGGCATTCGTATGGCCGGCACGAACCATCATAACACACGTTACGCGCTTGTACAATTCGCACGGGTTCCACATATTTACGGAGCTAGACATTTTTTGCACTTGTTCGCACAACTTTTAGCAATCGAATGAAATATCAATCATTTCGCAATCGAATGAAATATCAAGTACGCTAAAAAAATTAAACAGAAAAAATATACAAGCCATTATTGATGATATCAATAACATGTATAAGTCGGGCAGAGCAGAGTAAAAAAACTAAAAACGATAAGAATAGTTGCAATAGAAAAACCAGGGAAGTACCCTAACGAAGCTACTAGATATAACCCTATAGCCATATTACCAACAATTACTAAGGTAACAAACACAGCAATACTGGAAAATATTTATAGCGATGTGGAAAAGTACCGACTATTTCCCGAATTTTCCTTTGTCTATAGAAAAAACCGTGCCACTACACCAGCGGTAGACTGCTTGGTGAACAAACTAATGTGTGATAACAGAAAAAACAGACACACTGCAGTACTATTTGTTGATATTAAAAATGAATACAACAGTGTAGATGCATACAGCAGTGTACAACAGTGTACAAATTCTAAAAAACTGCCTCTCCAACAATATGATATCCACATATAGTTACGCATAATAAGACACCGTCAAGTCGCCACGCGCGCACTTTCCGACGCGCATGTCAACAGCGAGCTGGTAACCGGACCCGACACGTGGACACGCGCTTCCGCTCCACGACAGCCGCTACCAGCGAACCAGCCAGGTCAGCTTAACGCCAAAGCGGGTCATTTGCAAATATTCCAGCCGATGTTAGTCAGTTACGATTCAGAGATCAGGGAATAAAGTAAGCTTTTTGTAAAAAGTACTCCCACTGTGTCGTTTCTATAACTATACATCGCCAATACTCTTCAACATTTACACCAGTGAATGTCACACATTAAACGAGAACAAAATGAGAGCAATTGCAGAATGCGAATCACATTAAACGGGGCACCCATTGACCAAGTCAACTCACACCATTTTTTGGGAATTGTTATCGATATTGGCTTAAAATTCCACGATCATACAAAAAGCCAGATCGCCAAAGCAGATAAGACATTCAACTTCATAAAAATAGTATGCAATAGAACCTTCAACATCATTCCTGAGAAGGCCAAACAACTCCACTGAACCCTAATTAGGGGAAGTCTAGAGTATGGCATATCACTAAGCTATAACGCCAATAAAAAGGAGATCATATCTATGAACACTACACTAAACCAATCGCTAAGAAAAATAACAGGATGCTCAGAAACCACACCTCTCAATACCCTTCATGCGAGAGCGGCTGAATGGCCTTTCTACGTCAGATCCGCATTCCTCAGACAAAAAACAATTATGAAAATCAATTGCCCACTACCTATTTAATACAAGTGTCCAGATGTAATAACACATCACGCAACATTCCGGCTCAACAAAACACCTATTTAGCAGACACAACGATATTTAAAGGATATTAAATGTGAATACAACCACGCAACCAGCAGTCTGAAATAAAGTCGTTTACAATACTATGCAAACACCTATGTTTAAGAATGGAAAAGAACTATTAGAGATTAGAATATGGGGTGATCTGGTGGCCGAGCCGACAGCGGCGTTGGTCTTCACCCGGCAGGACCGGGCTTCAAATCCCATCCGGACCGCCTCCCCGTACGCAGGGTTCACTACCTTCTACGGCTAAAATCAAGTCACAGAAAGCCAGATGTTAAGAACGCCGCAAATTGAACTAAATTTAACGGCATGCGAAGGTTATATAAACAACTTTAAATAATTAAATATCTTTCACTTTCGAATAAAACCTTGCAGACAGATATTACCTTACAGAAAAAAAAACCTTAACTCACAGATGGCGACCTCTTACCATGAGAAAACAGTATGGTGCGTAATTAAAATCGGAAAAGGGACAATATCCAGACATATGGAAATCATAAATAAACTCAGGCCATGTAATAAAATACGAGAGTAAAGAACATGGGCCGAAAACGGTTAACGCTAGAGCCCAGCACATATATTATCGTTGCGCAATCAGTTTCACGAAAAAGGGGCCAACCACGTATTATCCGTAGTACAGTGAACGAAAAAACATTAAACGAATAGGGTAAACGACGCACAGGCAAAAGATAGGAAAATAAACATACGCACTTGAGCTACAGATTTAGCCTATCGAATATGCAAAGGACGATGCATAGCATCAAACGTATCGGCATACCGCGTTAGGATGAAGAAGATCGATGTAATGCATTTCATGTTCTTTTTCCCACAGAATTTTAGTATATAAGACAGGATTTTTTGAAAATAAAATCGACTTGTAATTCGACCTCAAACAAGAAGCTTGTGTTTCATTTCTAGGGTTCTCTTACAGAATCGGGAAAGTTTCACCTTTGCCTTCCCTACGGATGTTGGTCCCGCACTTTGGTGTCTCCCCACTCCGTTGTTAGAATTAGTCGAAAATAAGCCAAGCAAGATCCACGGTTAGATACTTCTCCTGGTTATCCAGGAAAAAAGGTTAATCATCTGGTCGCGCCACGGCATTCCCATTGTCCACGCCGAGTTAGTCAAGTGCGAGTCCGCCGCTAAAAACTTCTACTGGTTATCCAGAAAAAAAGATTAGCCGCCTGATTCAAGCAACTCTGACAAGGCTAGGAATCTGCGCGGAGATTTCCCGAATCGATCACTCCTTCGCTTGGTCGACTCGAATTAACACCAGAAATGGAACACCCGAGATCTTTCGAGGTTATAGTGCCACCGAACATGAAGAAGAAGAGATTAAATTGACGTTCTAGTACCTTGCAGACAATAACAAAAAACAAATTTTGAAGAAAAGTTATGATATCACCCACTTTTATACAAGTTGTTTTGGCACGTGCAAAATTGTTTCATATAACATTATTATGCGAACAGTTACGGAAAATATTTTTCTCTGCTATTGTAAAGGCCTTGAAAGTCGTGCAAAAATACAGCATAAGTATTTTATGAATGTTAATATATTTTTGAATTAATTAAGTTTAATAAACGTTTAGTTTTAAATATTTTTAGTCTTTTTGATATCGCATGTATTCATTCCAGTTTTTATGACTTACGGCATTTTTAATAACCTTTTTTTATGGTGTATTTGTATTGAAAAAGAGACACCAATAGAAAATTATTGTAAGGCAAATAAGTAATAAAAATATATATATTTTTTTTTATTCATAAAGAACGGCCTGGCCGTATTGCTTAATAAAAATATAAATAAAGGTTAGCAAATATCGAACTAACATTGCTTTTCATGGCTGCAGAAACTCGGAAACCTTATGTAAAAATAAGGCAATTTACTTTTCAGAAAGGTGAAATGTAGGGGGAAGTTTATTGGAAAAATATAGAAAAATTAATCCAAATGCCCAAGTCGGCTAGGCACTCGTCGTGAGAAACGGCTATAGAAGCGTTTGTGCAATCGGTTTCAAACAAATCGCACAAGCGGGTGTATGATGTCTCACATACCCATCTAATGTTTATTTTTACTAACACTATTAACCCAGCAAAGTTTTACCTCATTAAGAATATTGCTATTCACCGATTACACTCAGTCCTTCTGATAGCGATGCAAGGGGTAATATGTTCAACAAAGTACTTTACGCTTGTGTAGCAGTTTATCAAGAAGAGCTCTTAGCCGAATATGACAGTGCTATGAGTTTTGCTATATTTTTCCAATATTTTGTAATATTTTACCTTTCCCAACAACAGGCTACCTAGCAATACGGCCAGGCCGTTCTTTATGAATAAAAAAAAAAAAAACAACAGGCTACCTTATTTTTACTGTATATTTACGAGTTTCTGTACTCGCATATACCTAACCTTAACTGATATTTTTCCATATTTCGCTTTGCGTATCTATTTCTAGTACTGCTTGCAGGAATTGCTACTTCAATACAAATGCATTATTTGAAAACAAACCTTTAAAACTGCTTTAAGTTATAACAAATTGGAATGTATGTTACGGCACGTGGCAGTTACCCGAAACCAGCAAGGGCACTTCACGACAACACCACCCCGACCCGAACCGAGAACGAGTATCGATAGGAACCGCGCAATCAGCAGAATCAACTATCGACGAGTTTGACGAAATCAACGACAAAACAGCGATCGTCACAAATCAGTTCTTCCTACGCGTCCGACCAATATAGTCGTAGCTAATAAAATCACCCCTTTTCCACAAGCTGTACTCGAATGGGATTTTCGTAACTTGTATAATTGCGATACCTAACATAATAAAAACTCAAATATTAAAAAGTAGTATCTCCGCCGCAAAATCTGCATAATGGGGGACCAAAAAATTAAAACAAAGTTATTCTAAAATATTTTTACATTTATAAAAAATATCCTAATCTGATTATATTTTTGTACGATTTTTAAAGCGATTGCAATAGCAGAGAAACATATTTTCCGTAGGTGCTCGTATAGTTATGTAATATGGAGGAATTTTTCATATGCCAAAATAAATTGTATAAATTGTGTAAATTTTTGTTTCTTCAAAATATGTGCTTTTTTATTCTTTGCAACTTACTAGAACATCAATTTAAACTATATCTTTTATTTTAATTTATTAATTAATGATAACGGGCCGATGCCGTATTGTCACTACAGCATGTGGTGAAGGTGAAATAAATTCACGAAAAAAACACATTTAAACAAAATTTACAAAATTAACTAGGCATTTCCTCATAGTTATTGCCACATCCCGGGCATGCTCGGTTAACTATCTCTTTTAGTTCTTGTTTAATTCAAAAACAACACAGTCTTCTTGTGTCTGCCGAGCAAGTAACAAGTGCGTGCATCTGCCTGTCTCGAAAGACACTCGGCACAATACCAGAGTGTATTGGTGTTAGTGAGATCAGCATTCCTGGAAACTGCTGAACCCTACGGATCATACGAATAAAGTGAAAAGGCAACCTTATCCAATTGCGGCCTGGCGGACAGTTATTCCGTGTGCAGGTCGATAACAATGAAGAAACGCTAAAGAGCTGCGTGTCCGAAAGCAAATCTCGACGAAGAATGCAACACCAATATCGTTCGCAAGCGTGTCGCATCACGCAATCTAGCCGCAACGCTGGCTTCCTTAAACAAAGGTGACATCGAGGTCACTCCTGCTGCTGATGCTGAAGCTGATAAGAGCACCACCATGGACGATACTCTCACTACTGCGGCGAGCACTTTCTTTCGTAATGAAAAAGTCCCACCGATAACGGTGCGTAACCTAAACGAAGAGCAATACAGCTCTCTCTGTGCTGCTACTCAACGAGGTGAACTGGACGCATCGTTTAGTTTCTCTGCAGATAGTTGCTGCAGAATATTCTGCAAAACGTGGAAAGATCACGAAGCTGCTAAATCTTTATTAGCCAGCTTCAACCGTGAGTTTTTTACCCACGACTTCCCGGGGGATAAACCTTTTCGGGTTATTCTTAAGGGCCTGCGCTTCGGCAATGAGTTGCGCGTTGAAAACATGTTGAAGGAATGCGGCTTTCAGCCCTTGCAAGTGCGTGAGCTACATGCTGGCGTTGCTTTAAAGACACCATCCAAACTATTCGTGGTTTCCTTCAAAACAGGAATCACGACCCTTGACGTCCATCAAGTACCTCAACTACACCAGTGTCAGGTGGGAGCGCTATTCGCCAAGACGAGACGAAGTCCAACAGTGCCAAAACTGTTCATCATTCGGGCATGGCTCGAACAACTGCGCAATGCTCTCTCGTTGTGCTAAATGCAGTGGAAGTCATCGCACAACGCAATACACAGCTGAACTCAAAGATCAACGCGTGTGTGCAAACTGCTCTGGCAACCATGGCCCCCGCAATCCGAACTGCCCAACACGGATCGCTTACTTGAAGAAAAAGAATAACTCAAAAACGCATACAACTAAAGAGCGATTTCTTCCAGCTCCACAACCAGCTGCATCTCACTACATTGGATGCAGAAAAACCAGCGCCCAACTATAACAACAACAACATCAAATTCCATGCCAACACAGTTGCATGCAGCATCGTTGCGCTACAGCAGCAGCAAAGTCACCAGCAACAATACTTGCAACTGCAAAATCCCAAACAACAGTCGGAGCACAAGGAACAGCTACCATTCCCAGCACAGCCGCAGCTAAATGAACAACAAACCGCACCATCGGCAACACACACTAAATCACGATCTACGTCCCGACACCATCGTAGGCATCCCAAAACAGTTGACCGATACTGTAACCCATGGCAGTGTACCACAAAAGCAAAAACCTTATCGACAACCTGCCCAAGACAAGCTCAACAAACTGCGTGCCGACCTCAGTGCAGAAGCTGAGGATGATGAGAAAGAGCTGTTTAAAGTGGTGGTTCAGCTCTGGCTGAAATACAAACGTGTAGTAAAACACTGCTCCAAAGACCAGATTCTCACAACGATGGTCGATTTCATCTCTGGGACCCTAAAATGATTGTAGGTGGTACTTGGAATGCCGTTCCATCGCCCACAAACGGTTGGAACTTTTTTTTTATTCATAACGAACGGCCTGGCCGTATTGCTATTGGAACTTATTGATTTCGTCAAAAACGAGGATATCTCATTGCTTGCCTTGACGGAAACGCACTTAAAACCAACACAATCCTTCTATCTTCCGGAGCATGCTGTTGTACGTGTAGATCGGCAGAGCCTAGGAGGCGTTGTAGCGATAGCAGTGCATCGGTCTCTTAAATTCCGTGTACTTCCTCTCACAGAGACCAAACTGGTTGAGTCTGTTGGAATAGAAATCTCCACTACACAAGGAACGCTCCGCTTCTATTTAGCCTATTGTGCGAAGCAAGCTAGGGGAAGCGACGGTTCAATTCAGATCCTGAAAAATGATCTACAAAAGCTTACACGAAATACACATCAATACATCATCGCCGGTGATTTGAACGCCAGACACCGCCAATGGAGCAAATCTATCGCCAACAGAAACGGAACAATTTTGTGGGATGACCTTCAGGCAGGATTTTACACAGTAGAATTCCCACCGCAGCCGACATACTACAAAAATGGAAGTTTCTCTACCCTTGATTTGTTCCTGACCAACATGGTGGTAAATGAACCCACAGCGATCACAGCACTTTCTTCAGATCACCTGCCTGTATTGATGAAAATCGATGGTTCGGGGACCGAGCCCAGGAAGGAACGCCTAAACTATCGTGCAGCGGATTGGACGAGATTTCAACGCATTACGGAAGCTACTATCAACGCCGAAATTCCGCTTAACACAATCAACGACATTGACGCAGCCATCACCATGCTCGAAGCCTGTCTAAACAACGCGGTAAGTTCGTGCGTTCCTCGCGTTGAAATAAGTACAAAACTCATCCAGCTTGACCGTGAAACAAAAGGTCTAATCGACCAAAAGAACATTACCAAAGGACAGGGATAGGGCCTCCGCTTTCCGTCAAGCGGCTAAACTTTTCGAATATAGGCTTAGGTTACATAATAACCAACGATTCTCCAAGATGGTAAAGAATCTTCCCAAAAATTCCCAACCCTTCTCGCGCACTAAGCCCAAACCCATTCCTCCTCTGAAAGGTAACCCCATTTGTTATTTGCTTTACACCACAAAAAAAGTATCCTTATTAGCCAACGTTTTTGCTAGCTCGCATAACATCAGCGACACAATGACCAGTCCGCATGAAAACATTGTGCAAAATAGTATTGGTGAAATCAATTCCCACTCTGACCCTGCTTTAGTCATAAACAGGACCTCACGAAGTGAAATTCATAATCAAATACAGTGTTTCCTTCAAGGCACCGGGCCGGATGGCTCTTTCAACATCTGCCTAAAACATCTTGGTCAATTCTTTGACCCTACTGACCAACATCTTCAATAGGTGCCTTGAGTTAGGATATTTACCAGCTCGCTGGAAACATGCAAAGGTTATTCCTATCAGGAAACCTGGGAAAGATCCCTGCATGGCTTCCAGTTATAGGCCTATCTCCTTACTGTGCGTTCTCAGCAAAATCCTGGAGCGCATTATTCATGCAAGAATGGAAAACCATTGCTCTGAGAATAACACCCTGACTGAAGTTCAATTTGGTTTCAGGAAAGCTCACTCTACGTCTCATCAACTGCAACGTATGATTAACAGCATAAACCAGGGCAAAATCCGTGGCTGGTCCACTGCCTTAACACTTTTAGACATTACAAAAACCTTTGATAACGTATGGCACCATGAGCTTCTGCACAAATTGAAAGTACAAGATTTTCCAAAGTACATTTTAAAAATCATTCAAAGCTACCTTCCGACCTTCCGAATCCTATCAGAGCCCTACAGTAACAGTGCAGGTGTTCCTCAGGGGAGCGTCTTAGGACCTCTTCTACACAATTGCTACACTACTGATGTTCCATCCCTAAATCAACGTGCGCAACTTTCTCTTTACGCAGACGATACTGCAATAATGCATAGCTCTCCAGTCTATGCAAACCTCCATTCTGAACTGCAAAAAAGCGTTGATAAATATTTAAAACATTTAAACGACTGGAAGATACTGGTGAACAGCAGTAAAATGCAGGCCATTGTTCTACCTTACCGAAAGCGTACTATGGCGACAATCCAACGGAAAGTGATTCAAATAGCAATCCACGACAATCCACTCCCCTGGACCCCTACCATGCGGTATCTCGGCATTACACTAGATAGCCTCCTGACATTTAACGCTCATATTGAAAAGCTTTAATCTAAACATGCGGTCTTCTACTCAGTCTATATCCTCTTATCAAAAGACGGTCCACTCTTACAATAGAAAGCAAACTTATACTGTACATACAAGTTATACTACCTGCAATTCTATATGGATCACACATCTGGGGGTCATGCTCCAACAGGAGTATCCTTGCTGTACTGCGAATACAAAACAAATTTTTGAAAATGATCCTCAATCACCCGTCAAGGATTGACGGGGATCAGATCCAACAAAATCTGGATAACCTTAAACATAAATGTCTCTCATCCAATTTTAGGATGATTCAGACGTTGTTCCTTGATGATTAGGCAAGAGATTTGAAAATGTACATATTATAAATATTGCCTTGTTTAAAATAAGATAATTTAGGTTAGTTAGTTAGATACTTTAGGTACGTAAGATAGATTAAGTAGATTCAAATAATATATGGGATGATTCCTTTCATGAAGGCAGCTTAAGTGACCTTCCTCTACCAGTTAGTATAACTGGTCTTCATAAAAATATGACTTATTTTCTTCAAATTAATTAAATTCGGTAGAAAACTACAGCGTAAACACTAAATAGGAGGATACCTGTCAGGATGTTCAAAGCGACCTATTAATGTAAATATTATTGTCAAATAAAACCAATTTTGTTGTTTAAAAAATCAAAAACAACAGGTGGTCGTATAGTGGAGTAAATGACTGTAGGGTCGAGAGAAATGACAAAAAACCAAATGTGCTTTCCAAATTACTAACAGTTAGTTTTTGTGGGCAGTGCTTGTCTTGAGGAAAATGTCGGGAAGTGACAAAACCTTCAAGACGAATTTTTCGGAAATACCACGAAAACCAACAAGAGCAGACATTTTAAAGGTCCTTACGGGTGCTTCCAAACTGCTTTTGACGACGGAGAAACTTTAGATGGTCCAAATGTTGAACCTCTCTTCTAGTGGAATTGAACGATGGTAAGCACATTTTTAAATGTAACGGTAGCGAATACGCAATTCCACGCACACACGTACGTCGCGTAAGAACACTAGGGCAACACCGCAGCTAAGTGTCGTAACCGTAACCAAAGTATCATGCGGAACAAACTCCGGACAGTCCGTTTGTGATTCCGAATCACATATGTCACTCCACCGATTCCGAATCACATAGTACGGTCGTGGTCCATAATAAGCGATCACTAGGAGTGAATTCTCGTACCGCAAGACGCTAAGTGTCGTTTGTGAGCGATTCTGAATCGCGACAGCCTAGCGTCGGAGCGGGAAGCGAACACATTACCATGGAAGATATGCGACGCGGAAAACTTCCAGGTAGACGAGGCTGGAACAGGTAGATCTGCGTACTGCAGATCCCAGCAGTATGGGTAGAAATCCACGCCAAGCGCCGCTCGCGGCACACACCACCGACCCGGGGTCAAGTGGGGTCAACTCCGGTCAACGACGCGAACCAGCAACCACGGTTAGCGCGACTCGCGAAGACGACGTAAGAACGGCACACTCTTCCACACTCGCGACACCGATTACGCTGACGAATGCCGCAACACTCAACTTCACATCCACCATACCAAATCTACCGATAACATCACACTTTGAGAGACGCCAACAGACGCCATCGACGAGTGTCACTACGCCATCGCAGCGAAATCCACAGCCATGGCTCGATGGCCGATAAACGTCGCTTGATCCGTTTCGGATGAGCTGGGAAGAAGTAGCAGTGATGGATTCCGATATCCTGCGCCGACAAAACGATCTCCAGATACATATAGTGAAACTACAGTCAGAAAGGCTTCAAGTGAGTATTTTGCAGCAACAGATTGAAACCGTTGAGCTGACCAGAACTCCGGCCTCGACTGCAGCAATACCCGCTGGCGCCACGTGAAAACCAGTAAAGAATGTAATTGTGAACACCCACTACACTCCACTCCACTAGCGGAGGAGTCTTACTAAAATACGTACCTCTGGTTTTATTTGGCGACAATAAGGCCGTGGAGACGTACGTGTTTTTTATAGTGGTTCAACGGGAATGTCCATTGAAGAGATTTTGATCGTGGAAATGAGTCTTAAAGCGACACCGCATCCGTTGTGCGTCAGAGGGACCGGCGAGACTGAAAAGGATGATCGTCGACAACACGTTAAGGCAATTTACGCTTGAAAAGGTACACACTCTGCAATGCCTCTCGTTACCTTCACCATTTTTTTCAGCAGATGCTACGTCTAGAAAGTATAAGCATCTGGAAGGTCTAAAGTTGCGATCTTATTCCGACGTGACACCGCAAATTCTCATCGGCATCGATAATTGACAGCTAATGCGTCCATTTGCATTCGTGGAGGGAAGGAAACAGGAGCCAGCCGCCATCAAAACCCGCTTAGATTGGATCGCCTTCGGACCGTATCCCCGTGGATCCTTGCGGCAAGACGCAAACGCTTACGGCAATTACCACGTGTTCACACGTGAACCAGACAATCTACAAAAAACAAAAAAAGATTTATCACAACCAATTCGCTAGGTGAGGCCAAAACGCCAGGAAAGATACCCTCAAAAAACGATGAACGAGCATTACCGGAAGAGATTCGAATCATCGAAGCGAAAGGTGGCTTCGAAATCCGTAATGGGATGTATACGTTGCAACACGGGACTCGAACGGACAAGCGTGCGATTTTGTGCACGGGCGCCTTGACTGGGAAGATTCTAGCGTTAGTGATCGCGGTGCAAACTTCATCGGCGCGACAGATGTCGTCAACTCCCAGCCACTGACGAAGGCACCCATCAAAACCTGCCCTTACGCCGAACCATTTCTATGGAATTCCGAACGAAGATCATCCGATGGAAGCGTTCGACGGCAGAGACGTGATCCTGAAAATGAAATCGAAGGCGTCACAGGTGCTAACAGAAAAGTTCCGGGAATCGTGGGTTGCGGATTATATACTCACCTTAACGCGATGAGACAAGTGCAGCAGACTAGACAGGCGAAAACACAAACGGGGTGGGCTTATTAGTGCGGCTAACCACTTAACATAGATGTTACACTTACTTACACCATTGGTTGAGGAGGAAAATGTTCATAGGGAAAACCAACCAAAGCACTAAGATAGCAGAACCGGGCAATCACGATGAAAACACACGAAAACAGCCGCATGTAAACAAAGCCACATTCATACAATGTGCTCTTGCGCTGGGGGAAGAATGTCAAATTAATTTGACCCAACCGTCTCCATAGTACCGCGCGTTTCCAGTAGGCTGCCCCACTAGCGCAAAAATATATAAATAAAGGAAAAAAGGGGCCGAAGGGAGGAGTAAGAGGAATGAGCGTTAATAAATTTCGAACCGTTAAGGAAATAGACTTGAGGATAAAAGACTCGAGAAGGCCCCCCCATAGAATCTTTTGTGTGCAGCACTGTGGCCTGTCATTTTTGTTGTACAGTGGGATTTCTGTATGGTCAAACCCCTTTGATGTAAACATTGTGCATTGTTCCTTAATACTTTTAATAGACAGCGAGTAGAACTTGATACAATACATTGTAACAAGTGGTTTGAGATTATGATATTCTAATGTTTCCTCCTTTGCTGAATATCAATGCAAGGTAACAAGTATTCATCGAATTATTGTTCCGTTACCGTCCGAGAACGCCGTGCATGTCTTAGGCCCGATTGTTCACCCTTAGTGCAACTGAAATCTAGTACGAAGCTCCTGTAACCCTAAATGAATGGTAGGGTTAGCGGAGAGGGGATTTAATCAAATAATAGCAATATTTTATTAGACTTTCTTCAACCAATTTTGACCACACTGAAAGCACACTGAAAGCTCACTGTGAAGCTCTCGCAACGTGTACTGCGGATTGCATATCTTTAGGCGTAAATCCTACAGCGCCTAACAAATTTTGTCAGGTGGGGGCCTTCTCGAGTCTTTTACCGTAATTCGATGAATACTTTTTCCCGGGCAAAGATATTCAGGAAAGGAGGAAAAATAGGAATATCAGCATTTAAATCACATGTTATAATGTATATTATCATGTTCTACTCGCTGTCTAGTACCAGTATTAAGGAACAATGCACAATGTTTATATCTAATGAGTTTTGACCATTCATACATCCCACTGTACATAAAAAATGACAGGCCACAGTGCTGCATACAAAAGATTCTATGGGGGGCCTTCTCGAGTCTTTTACCAGATTTAATCGTAAATACCTATACAAAATCATGAACGCTATTGGATTTCGAGAATTATCATTAAACTTAAAACTTAAACTTCGAGCTTAAAAATACATACCCCCGCGCCACAAATTATGCTTAAACGACTGGAAAACAGAATGTCCATATAGTTTCAGAGCTTCATTGGTTTGACCACTAGATGGCGTCCTCTCGTTATCCCTGAGTCAAAGAGTCCATATAAAAATTCAAGTTTCTGAGCTTCAGAGGTTTCCTCTCTTCATCGCGTCCTTTCGATATCCCAGAGACATAAACTCGATGCATGAAAGTTTCAGTGCTTCAGTGATGCGCTCAGTAGATGGCGCTTTTTCACTATCGAATAGTTATATGATCGAGATTGTTTCTCCTATCCTCCGCACACAGGCATATTTGCAAAAAGCAAACCTCTTGGCGTGAATTTTTTTTTTTTCGTTCATATTGTGGTATGCGAATGTGGGCATGCACGATCATGCACGCGCTCGCTCTTTGTTGTGTGTGCTTGCGTAATGGGTGACTGCGCGCGTCGATCCTTCGCACTATTTATTTATGCATAATTCCTTCGCATTATGCATAAATCTCTTTTAACAACGGGAGGAAGAGAGTTCTGAACACTCTCAAACGTTTTGTTTCGCACTATTTTGTACGCTCCTATCATTCGACGTATCACACGGCATCACAGATCTAGTTGTAACGCTTCGAATTAGCGAACGAGTGTTTCTGGAACAAATCCACAACTAAATCCATAGAACAAAAAAGTATCTCTCCTATCCACTCATTTCAAAGGTTCTTGAGCAAAGTCCAAAGTTAAGAGAATAGAAAAGAGCAGAAGGCAAGGGGTATGTATCGAAAGCGTAAAAAACGGGGAAAGCATTGTTGCGTAGCTTTTTCGCTTCTGTGATGAGCTTGTAAGCTCTTATCTTTTTCGAAAACCTGAAAGCTCAGTCTTATATCCCCTGCTAAATGTGGTCTTTTTACATTCCATTTAGACTCAAGCTTTAGTCTAAATGACCCCATTCAGAAGTCGTTCAAGCAATTTGTAGCGCTTGGGACGAACAAATTTCGGCAGGCGAGGGCCTTCTCAAGTCTATTTCCTTAACGGTTCGAAATTTATTACCGCTCATTCCTCTTACTCCTCCCTTCGGTCCCTTTTTTCCTTTATTTATATATTTTTGCGCTAGTGGGGCAGCCTACTGGAAACGCGCGGTACTATGGAGACGGTTGGGTCAAATTAATTTGACATTCTTCCCCCAGCGCAAGAGCACATTGTATGAATGTGGCTTTGTTTACATGCGGCTGTTTTCGCGTGTTTTCATCGTGATTGCCCGGTTCTGCTATTTTAGTGCTTTCGTTGGTTTTCCCTATCAATATTTTCCTCCTTAACCATTGGTGTAAGTGTAACATCTCAGTTAAGTGGTTAGTCGCACTAATAAGCCCACCCCGTTTGTGTTTTCGCCTGTCTAGTCTGCTGCACTTGTCTCATCGCGTTAAGGTGAGTATATAATCCGCAACCCACGATTCCCGGAACTTTTTTGTTAGCACCTGTGACGCCTTCGATTTCATTTTCAGGATCACGTCTCTGCCGTCGAACGCTTCCATCGGATGATCTTCGTTCGGAATTCCATAGAAATGGTTCGGCGTAAGGGCAGGTTTTGATGGGTGCCTTCGTCAGTGGCTGGGAGTTGACGACATCTGTCGCGCCGATGAAGTTTGCACCGCGATCACTAACGCGCCACGACATTCGTAGAATCTTCCCAGTCAAGGCGCCCGTGCACAAAATCGCACGCTTGTCCGTTCGAGTCCCGTGTTGCAACGTGTACATCCCATTACGGATTTCGAAGCCACCTTCCGCTTCGATGATTCGAATCTCTTCCGGTAATGCTCGTTCATCGTTTTTTTCCTGGCGTTTTGTCCTCACCTAGCGAATTGGTTGTGATACATCTTTTTTTGTTTTTTGTAGATTGTCTGGTTCACTTGTGATTACGTGGTGATTGCCGTAAGCGTTTGCGTCTTGCCGCAAGGATCCACGGGGATACGGTCCGAAGGCGATCCAATCTAAGCGGGTTTTGATGGCGGCTGGCTCCTGTTTCCTTCCCTCCACGAATGCAAATGGACGCATTAGCTGACAATTATCGATGCCGATGTGAATTCGCGGTGTCACGTCGGAATAAGATCGCAACTTTAGACCTTCCAGATACTTTCTAGACGTAGCATCTGCTGAGAACGATTGTGAAGGTAACGAGAGGCATTGCAGAGTGTGTACCTTTGTGAGCGTAAATTTCCTCATCGTGTTGTCGACGCTGGCTATTTGTAATGCTACCTTTACTGAACGACTTTCATCCTTTTCAGTCTCACCGGTCCCTCTGATGCACAACGGATGCGGTGTCGCTTTAAGACCTAGTTCCCCGATCAAACTCTCTTCAATGGACGTTCCCGTTGAACCAATATAAAAAACGCGTACGTCTCCACGGCCTTATTGTCGCCAAATACAACCACAGGTACGTATTGCAATAAGACTCCTCCGCTAGTGGACGAATGGGTGTATACAATAACCTTCCTTGCTGGTGTACACGCGTCGTCAGTGGGTATTGGCGCAGGCGAGGCCGTAGTACTGGTTCGGTTTCGTCCCTTATCGTGTAACAGTTGATGGTGTATAGATCTGCAACCGTCTACACCCCACTGTTTTCGCGATCTACATCTGCCTCCGTCTTAACGCAGGCTGTATATTTGACTCTGCTTCCACGTCGGAAGCGTTCGATGTGTGGGCTGAGAGCTGAGGATGCGTGTTGAATCCATCAGACATTGCTGAGGCAAATCTACTGGGTTTGACGTCGTCCTTGTGTGCCCACGTTGACTCTCGGCACGATCGAAGGCATCGCTATAAACTCGCTACGCGTTCAACTCAACGGTTTCAATTTGTTGCTGCAAAATACTCACTTGAAGCCTCTCTGACTGTAGTTTCTCTTTCTATATCTGGAGATCGTTTCTCGGTGCAGGATCTCGGAATCCATCACTGCTACTTCCTCCCAGCTCATCGGAAACGTATGAAGCGACGATTGTCGGCCATCGAGCCATGGCTGTGGATTTCGCTGCGATGGCGTACTGACACTAGTCGATGGCGTCGGTTGGCGTCTCTCAATGTGTGATGTTATCGGTAGATTTGGTATTGTGGATGTGAAGTTGAGTGGTGCGGCATTCGTCAGCGTAATCGGTGTCGCGAGTGTGGAAGAGTGTGCCGTTCTTACGTCGTCTTCGCGAGTCGCGCTAACCGTGGTTGCTGGTGCGCGTCGTTGACCGGAGTTGACCCACTTGACCCCGGATCGGTGGCGTGGATTTCTACCCACACTGCTGGGATCTGCAGTACGCAGATCTACCTGTTCCAGCCTGGTCTACGTGGAAGTTGTCTGCGTTGCGTTTCTTCAATGGTGATGTGTTCGCTTCCCAGAATCAGAATCGCTCACAAACGACACTTAGCGTCTTGCGGTACGAGAATTCACTCCTCGCGCGCGTAAACGAATTCGAGTGACAGATGTGATACGGAATCACAAACGGACTGTCCGGAGTTTGTTCCGCGCGATACTTCGGTTACGGTTACGACACTTAGCCGTGATGTTGCCCTAGTGTTCTTTCGCAACGTACGTGTGTACGTGGGTTTGCGTATTCGCTACCATTACATTTAAAAATGTGCTTGTCATCGTTCAATTGCACTAGAATAGAGGTTCAACATTTGGACCATCTAAAGTTTCTCCGTCGTCAAAAGCAGTTTGGAAGCACCCGTAAAGACCTTTAAATTTCTGCTCTTGTTGGTTTTTGTGGTATTTCCGAAAAATCCATGTTGAAGGTTTTGTCACTTCCCGACATTTTCCTCAAGACAAGCACTGCCCACAAAAATTTACTGTTAGTAATTTGGAAAGCACGGTTGGTTTTTTGTCGTTTCTCTCGACCCTGATATACAGTCATTTACTGTACTATACGAGCACTTGTTGTTTTTGAATAAAATAAGAACTAAAAGAGATAGTTAACCGAGCATGCCCGGGATATGGTAAAAACTATGAGTAAATGCCTAGTTCATTTTGTTAATTTTGTTTAATTGTTTTTTTTTTTTTGCGAGTTTGATTCACTTTCACCACATGCGGTAGTGACAATACGGCATCGGTCTGTCATCATTAATTAATAAAATAAAATAAACGATATTGTTTCAATTGATGTTCTAGTAAGTTGCAGAGAATAAAAAACCTCGTTATTTGAAGAAGCAAAAATTTACACAATTTGTACAAGCTATTTTGGCACATGCAATATTCCTCCATATTACATAACTATACGAGCACCTACGGAAAATATGTTTCTCTGCTATTGCAATCGCTTTAAAAATTGTACAAAAATATAATCACCTTAAGATGTTTTTTTATTAATGTAAATATATTTAGAATAACTTTGTTTTTATGTTTTGGTCTCTCATTATGCAGATTTTGCGGCAGAGATACTACTTTTTTATATTTGAGTTTTTAATATTTTAGGTATCGCAGTTATACCTTCCAATTTGTTATAACTTAAAGCAGTTTTAAAGGTTTGTTTTCAAATGATGTATTTGTAAGCAGTGCAAGAAATAGATCGGAAAATATCGGATAAGGTTAGGTTTATGTGAGTACAGAAACTCGTAAACCTACATTAAAAATAAGGTAGTCTGTTGTTGGGAAAGGTAAAATATTACAAAATATTGGAAAAATATAGCAAAACTCATAGCACTGTCATATTCGGCTAAGAGCTCTTCTTGATAAACTGCTACAGAAGCGTAAAGTAAATTGTTAAACATATTACCCTTTGCATCGCTATCAGAAAGATTGAGTGTAACCGGTGAATTGCAATATTCTTATTGTGATAAAAACATTGTTGGGTTAATAGTGTTAGTAAAAATAAACATTAAATGGGTATGTCAGACTGGCAGTATTTGTTAAATTAGTATCATACACCAGCTTGTGCGATTTGTTTGAAAGCGATTGCACAAACGCTTTTATAGCCGTTTTTCACGACGAGTGCCTAGCCGACTTGGGCATTTGGATTAATTTTGCTATATTTTTCTAATAAACTTCCCGCTACATTTCACCTTTCTGAAAAGTAAATTGCCCTATTTTTATATAAGGTTTCCGAGTTTCTGCAGCCATGAAAAGCAATGTTCATTCGATTTTTGCCAACCTTTATTTATATTTTTATTATTTATTTGCCTTTAAATAATTGCCTATAGGTTCTTACAACCACATCATAAAAAAGGTTATTAAAACTGCCGTAAGTCATAAAAACTGGAATGAATACATGCGATATCAAAAAGACTAAAAATATTTGAAACTAAACGTTAATTAAACATAATTAATTCAAAAAAATATTTACTTTAATGAAATACTTATGCTGTATTTTTGCACGACTTTTAAGGCCATTACAAAAGCAGAAAAATATTTTCCGTAACTGTTCGTATAATAATGTTATGTGGAGCAATTTTGCACGTGCCAAAACAACTTGTATAAAAGTGTGTGAGATCATAACTCTTCTTCAAAATTTGCTTTTTGTTATTTTCTACAAGTTACTATAACGTCAATTTAATCTCTTCCTCTTCATGTTCGGTGGCACTACAACCTCGAAAAGTCTCGGGTGTTCCATTACTGGCTTTCTGTGACTTGATTTTACTCATAATAAGGTAGTCAGCCCTGCGTCCGAGGAGGCGATCCGGATGGGATTTGAAGCCTGGTCCTGCCGGGTGAAGACCAACGCCGCTGTCGGCTCGGTCACCAGATCACCCCATATTCTTATCTCTATTATTTCTTTTTCATTCCTTAAAAAAGGTGTTAGCATAGTTTTGTAAAGGACTTTATTTCAGACTGCTTTTGCGTGGTTGTAATCACATTTAAAATCTATTAAATATCGTTGCGTCTGCTAAAAAGGTGTTTTATCGAGCCGGAATGTTGCGTGATGTGTTCGATTTCATCTGGACACTTGTTTTAAATAGATAGTGGGCAATTGATTTTCATAATTGTTTTTTGTAAGAGGAATGTGGATCTGATGTGGAATGGCCATTCATCCGCTTTAGCATGAAGAGTGTTGCGAGGGGTGGTTTCTGAGCACCCTGTAATTTTCCGTAGCGGTTGGTTTAGCGTCGTTGTTAGTTCGATAACGAACTGTTGTTAAACCGACCACGCGAAGGAATGGTTGATTCGGAAACCTCCGCGCAGATTTTACTTTGTTAGAATAGCTAGAGTCGGACGGCCTTTTTTCCGGGATAACCAGGAGAAGTTTTTAACTTCGGACTCGCGCATCAACCAACCCTTGTTGGACAACGGGAAGAACCAGTTTTAGCGGTCAAGCGGGTTAGCCTTTTTCCTGGATGACCAGGAGAAGTATTTAACCGTTGACCGAAGCTGGCTAGTTTCGCCTAATTCTTCCGACGGAGAAGGGGAACACCACAGGAGTGCGGGACCAACATCCGTAGGGAAGGCAAAGGTGAAACTTTCCCGGATCTGTAAAAGAAACCCTACTAATGAAACGCACAAGCTTCTCCGTTCAGGCCTGAATTACAAGTCGATTTTATTCTCAAAAATCCTGTCTTATATACTTAAAACAATCCCTTAAGATCGGTTGTTAGAATGGAAAGGAATGCTTCGAATCAGATAGAACCGCTTTCGGACAGTAACATAAACCTACTGTGTCGGGCGTATCCCGAACATTGAAGCGACGTTCGCTTATCTGTGTATGTTTCCGTTATCTCTTTTTATGACCCTGGGTAATGCATAGGTGTAGCTCAAGTGCGTTTGTTTATTTTCCTGTCTTTCGGGTGGTCCTTCATTTACTGCACTACGGATAGTGCAATCGCGCTTTGTTTTATCTTGCGATGATCCCTTTTTTGGAGCATGTTCATCAATAATGAAACGCATTCTAATGTTGCCTTCATCCCAGGCTATGAAGCCCAACGAAGAATTGGTTTTTCGCATAGGCGTGTCGATCGTGTGAAGCACTTGATCCCCGAACCTATTGTTTTATGACCATGCACATGAGACGTTGTTTCTTTGCGCGCCTTGTCTTTTCCTGGTTTCTACTCATTTGTTTACGACCTATTTTCGTCATTCTTACATTCATGACGAATGCAGCTGTGCATACCCTTAGAAATTATCATAGTTTCATCTTTTTCTCGGTGTAAAGTAAGGTTTTTTTTTCTAAGATAATATTTGCCTGTGAGAATTTATCCTAAATGAAAGATATTTAGTTGATTTAGGATTGCTTCTGTAAATCTTGCATGTCCATTTATTATAGTTCTCTTTTATTTTGCCGCGTTCGCAACAACGTTCGTTAAAGAAGAATATTGCGAATGCAACCTGGCGAATAATAATTGTGAAAAACACGGGTTTTTAGTAGCCTTACGACAACATTGACGAACGAGTCCTTTTTTTGCGAGTATAAGAAAAAGAGAGCTAGAGCGCATCTTTCGTCTCTATTTATACGACCCGATCATTTACTTCTTATCGTTTATATCGATACGATGAAGCTCGAATACATGCAGCAAGCGCTCATGGGCGTTACACACGTTTGCAACAGGGTTATTGAACTTTTTCGCATTTCTTGTTATAAATCGTTACATTTGTTTGGCCTTGACTATCACAGATTTGTAGTGCTTAGTAAATGTTCTTTTACAGTCAAGAATAGTTCCAAAGTCGAGGATTTCAGTTTTCCGTTCAGTTTTCTGTTTCACTTATAAACTATCGGGTTCTTTTTGCGATTAAAACTTATAAAAATACTGCATTCCTCGACACATAACGTTAACAAATTAGACGTACACCATTTAGAGAACCAATTGAAGGAGTGTTGCATATTTTCGCAATCACTTCTACTATTTATCACGCTGTAGATTTGTATATCGTCCGCGTACATAAGCTTTATACATTACAGTTGATATGCGTGAGTTTTGTACTGCTGCCTTTAGTAAAGTGATGTTTATAATGCCTTTTGCCATATGCTGATGCACCGACACATGATTTTAATTAATCTCAGTAATGTTTAATATTTTTTGGGGAAGCATAAGTGTACTCTTTTACGTTCTTTTACGAATAGTAGTTTATATGAATTTATTTAGAAATATAAAATAAAAGGTTAATATTATTATTACTAAGGAGTATACGGAGCGCCAGCTGGATGTTCTTCGGCCTGATAGTTACACATTTGGTATGATTAGCTCACAGGTGAGTGTCTTCGAACAGAGCGACCAGATAGGCTTTGTTACCCTTCAGCAGAGCATCGATGGCGGCCGACTAGAAACGCAAATCGGCCTTGAAATTTAGGTCGTAGTAGAAGTAGTAAGTAGTAGTAGTAATGTTTTATTTATTGTTTGTGATAATAAGAATACAAGTACATTTCAAGATGTTTATACAGTGGGTTCGTTTTAGTGCTTTCCTCAATACTAGTAACTTTTATATAGCTTTGCTGTTTTGATTTTACGTTGCTAGTTAGCATTACCTTTATGGTGATTGGAAAATGGGGTGGGAAAATTTACAAAACCCACCATAGGACAAGAGAAAAAAAAGTTTTATGTTTTATGTGTTTTTTTTTTGTGTTTTTTTATCTATATTTAACGAATTACGACAGGTTACGAAAGAAGGAAAAAAGCTAAGACTAATCTTAATTATCTAACAGTGAATTTCGTTGGAGAGGTAGGATAGAAAGAAGTTGAGGATTAGTAATACAATTATAGTTATGATCGGGAGAGGGATTCCAGTAGTATGGGGTTAAGGTTATTATTAGTTCGTGACAAGTAATTGGAGTTCAGTTTTCTTATAAATATTTCGAGGGGTTCAATATTGCAAGTTTTGTGGATGTAATTAGTTCTATACCAAAAAGGGACATTCAGGAAAGTTTTCAAAAATCTATTTTGAATTCTTTGCATTTTTAATTTGTGTGTTTTAGCGCAAGAGTGCCAAACTGGAGATGCGTAGGTTATTATAGGCCTTATCAGGGAGGTGTACATGAGGATTTTGTTTTTTATATTTAGTTTTGATGATCTGTTCCAGAAACAATACAGGCTTCTTAGTATTTTTTCACATTTGATGGTAAGGTTTTCAATATGTTGTTTGAATGTAAGGGATTTATCTAAAATCATACCTAGATATTTGACATTGGTACACCAGGGTATATTTACTCCATTCAATTTTAGATTGGTATCAGGTATTTTACGTCGGCTAGTGAAACGGGTGAAAAATATTGCTTCTGACTTGTTAGGGTTGATCTTCAATTTCCATCTGTTGCAGTATTTCTGATAGATGAGTAAAGATTTTTTTAGTATTTTAATCGCGGTTTTCGATAATCTACTGCAAGTGCTAATGGCCAGATCGTCCGCATATTGGTATTGGGTACAGTTTGCCATTTTAGGTATGTCAGCCGTAAAGATGTTGAAAAGTATGGGTGAAAGTACACTCCCTTGTGGCAAACCCGCAGGGGGAGAGTAGGTATTGGAATGCGAATTGTTGATATAAACAGCATTAGATCTATTGGATAGGAAGCTCTTGATCAGATGGATTATATAATTTGAGTAACCATACTTGATTAATTTGTAAGTCAGACCATCATGCCAAATGGTATCAAACGCTTTTTCCATGTCCAGTAGTACTAGGCCGGTGGATTTTTTATTGCGTCGGTTAAAGATTATATCGCTTTTGAGCCTATGTAACTGATGTGTCGTGGAAAGGCCGGGTTGAAAACCAAACTGAGAGTTTGGTATAATATTACAAATTTCAGAGTATGTTCTTAATCTTTAGCGATAATTTTTTCAAAAATTTTGCTGAAGCAGTTTAAAATACTAATTGGTCTGTAGTTGCAAGCTTGATTCAAATCTTTACCGAATTTTGGGATTGGCACAACCTTAGCTTGTTTCCAAGTATTGGGAAAGTATCCTAGTTTTATGCAGGCATTGAAGATTAAGGTAATGTATACAATAACATTTATAGGAAGTTGTTTTATAGTTCGATAATTTATGCAATCTAGTCCTGAAGAAGATTTTGTCTTTGTTGATTTTATAATTTCAAGTATTTCCTTAGGTTTGATCAAATCGGTTGGTATAATTTCGGGGGTTGGGTTTGAACGGAAAAACCTGTGTACTGCTGTATTTACTTTGTTATTTAAAGGGCAGTTATCGTGAAAGGTGGTACTGTGGGCTTTTTGAAAATGGGTTTTTATTGCTTCACATTTTTCTATAGGCGTTAGAAGTGTTTTGTTGTTATCTTTTAAAGCTGGAATACTTTTGGGTTGTTTTTTAATTATTTTGACGAATTTCCAAAGTTTGCTATTGTTGTTATGTTGTGGGTTTAATGATTCTAAATTCTTGGACCATGCCGTATTTCGTAGTATGCATAGCTTGGTTTCGATATCTTTTTTCAAGGATAGGTAGGTATCTTTGTAATAGAGATTTAGTCTTTGTAATAGAGATTGGTGTCTTTGCCATTTTTTCCTATAAACATTTCTTAATTTTATCAAGGAAATAATTGATTGAGGAATGAGAATGTTGTAATCTCCCGGGGTAAAGAGCGGAATGGCTCGATTGTGTGATTGGTTAACGTGGTATGATAGCTTTTGTATCAGTTTATCTATTTGTGATGGCTGTTCGATTTGACTAAGGTTGATTTCAGTAGGATTAATATTATTTTTTTAATTCGGATTTGAAGAGAGGCCAGTTTGCATTTTTATAATCAAATATTTGTTTTTTCGGTATTTTGATTAATTGGGCGTCTTTAAATTCGAATAGCACTGGCAGATGGTCTGAAGTTAGATCATGCATCGTTATTGGTTCTGATAGATCTTGATGGTTTGTTAAAACTAAGTCTAACGTGGAGGGATTGTTATTAGGATTTGAAGGAATGTAGGAAGGTGAGTTGGGATGGTTGATGGAAAATTGTCCTATTTGCAATTCGTCAAATAAGGTTTTTCCTGCTTGATTGTTAGAGGCACAGTTCCACAAATTGTGACGGGCATTAAAGTCCCCACAAATGAAAAACTTGTTCCTAAGGCTAGTTAATTTCTTAATATCGTGTTTGAATTTGTTCATATTGCCGTTTCCACCGGGGTGGTGTGCTGCGACAAATGAAATTTGAGATCGACTAGTGTGTATTCTAATGCCAATGGCTTCTATGGTTTTGAGATTAAAAGATGGCAATAACGAATGTTTAAGATTTTTCTTGATAAGAATTAAAATCCCAACCTTAGGGCCAGATATTCTATCGAGACGGTAAGTATAATAATTAGCAATATTGAAGGTTATGCCAGGCTTAAGAAAAGTTTCCGTCACTGCGACTACGTCAATACCATGATGATTAAGAAATCTTGTGAAATCGATTTTTTTGTTGGTTATGCTATTTGCATTCCAGTAGGCGACTTTAATGTTTGTTAACTGCTCCATTTATCGATAGCAGTATCTTTGAACTATTGTAAAGATTACCTTGATGTGGTCATCTTTACTTTTACATCCACGCAAACTATGGAATGTGTCGGAAATGATTTGCACTAGTTCTTCTGAGTTGAAAAGGTTGAGTTGTTAGTTGCGTCTACATATGACAGAGGTGACTGATCATTTACTCGGGATGGATTAGTGTGCGTAGTAGGGAATTGACTACGGTTTTGACTACGGGAGGGAAGCGGAGGGAAATCACTGCTAGATAAATTTACCTGTTTTTGCATAGTTGCGAACATTGTTCCGTTTTGGGTTTTCGGTTTTGATTTTGTTAGTCGTTTAGGACAACCGCTATAATTGGCTGTATGGTTTCCATCGCGGTTTGCACATTTTAATTTGTGCGTCGGGATCTTGTCTTCTGCAGATAATGGACACGTGGAAGATTTGTGTCCCAAGGAACATTTAATGCACACCGGCGCTCTGTGGCAGTTTTCAGCTCCATGTCCGAATCTTTGGCAATTTTTGCATTGCATAGGACCAGGTTGTCCGGAAAAGTAACGCCAAGTGACCATTTGGTGGTTGAGAGCCGTGATTGTTTTTAAAACACTCATGTCTACTGAGCCTTTGGTGAAGTGCAACAGGTACAATGCCTGCTGGTCATAGCGCTGTTGCCTGATGGGTAGCTTTTTTATAGCTAACGGGTTGATTTGTTCTTGCTGTAGAAGTTGTTTAAGCTCTTCAGTTGGCATGCCGATTAGGCCTTTTAGGACGATTTTAGTCGTTTTGTCCTCGTGTAGTTGGTAAGAGTGGAACTCCGTATTTGTCGATTTTAGCTTTTGGCAAACTGCTTTGAAATCTGCTGTGGTAGTGGTGCGGACTATAATACCTTTGTAGGTAGTCGCTGTTGTATAGCGCATGACACCAGATGCCATGATCTTTTTGTGGATGTCCGGAACATTAGAGCTGGCGACTGTTATTGGTGGTGGTGCGTGCTCTGGCTTGACGTTGCCGGACGGTTTGGGACTGGTATGAGTGATGTCGATCTCGTTGTCATGAAGCGATATTAACGGTGCGTATGGATTTGCTGCACACTGTTGTATGTTTGGCAGTATTCTGCGTTTCGGCCTGGTAGCAGTTCCCATGGGGATCGGCCGCTTTTTATTTTTGTGGGAGCTATGACCCATCGTGGGTAAGCTCGTTATTATCAGTAATCACTATTTGTTGTCTGTGGTTTAGCACTTTCGTAGCCTCGATTTTTACGTCTACACGCAGCGGAGGTTGGATAGCGACTGTAAGATGAGGTAGTAAAACCCCATGAATGGACCAGAATAATGCACATGAATTTTTTCGAAAGGTTCTGTTGGTTGTTCACAACAATGAAATGAAACCTAGGGTGGATTTGCCTTTGCTGACTGAAAGGAAATAAAGTCATTGGCCAGGTTTTCAATATCCCTGTCTATGCCTTCCCACCAGCAGCGAGCAGGAGGTTTAATTCGTGATTTGCCAAAATGTGTTGAGTGAAGTTCACGAAGAACTTTCATTCTCAACGTAGGAGGTATGTTTACTCGGCAACCACGCATCAAGCAATCTTTTTGCAAACTAAATTGCTCTTGATCTACGCCAAATCTTAATTTTGCCTAGATGGGGTTTCCCGTTCTTAGAGCTCGTAGTATTTATTTATTTATTTATTTATTTATTTTTAATTATGACTGCTTGAAGCCGTATTGTCAGCACCGCATGTGCTGACAAAGTTCAAATGTCCAAAAAACACAAAAAAATTACCAAGGCATTTCCTCCCTGATATTTCACCTTATGCCGGACGTGCTTCGTTGTGGATGTGTGAATATTTCGGAGTGTTTGTCCAGTTCTATTGTTGATCCGGGTCTATTGCTGTATATGACTGTGTTGCTGCAAAAGTTGTGTTAACACGGAACTCCATCCTTCCGTGTAATGGATCTGGACTGAAACAAAACAGAAAAATAAACAACAATTTTGAGAGCACAAACATTTGCCTGTGAACAGTGTTCGTTAAACTGCCCAGCAGTGATAGCCCAAGCTCGACCTAGCTAGCATCGAACTCAGAAGCTATCGACGAGTTCCATTCCACAACAGCAGGGTCTCTGCTAATCACGGGGTTGAACCCGCCGATCACCTCCGAACCCAATGCCAGCCAGGCCGGGCCCGCCCCATCAAGGCTGAGAAATGAAGAACACTGTAAGACTCTTATAGACACTGTAAGATTGACTTATAGAAGATGGTCCCCGAAGTTTCCACCTCTGAGTCACGGATGGCTCTCTCTAGCGCCAGATTGAAGAGGAGACAGGCAAGCCCATCTCCCTGGTGCAGGCCCTTGGTGGTAGCAAAGGGCCCTTAGAGTTTTCCATCCACCTTCACCTGGCATGTGATGTTGGCCATTGTCATTCGTACAAGCCTGGTAACCTTGGCCGGGATTCCAAAAGAGCTCATTGCGTCGTACAGTTTTACCCTGGCTATGCTGTCATAGGCGGCTTTAAAATCAATGAAGAGATGGTAAGAGTGGAGCTGTTGCTCCGCCATCTTCTCCAAGATTTGCCGCATCGTGATTTTCCGTTTCGGAATCCTCTCTGATAGTTTCCGACTATCTCTTCAACGAATAGGACAAGTCGATCTTGTAAGATTAGAGAGAAAATCTTGTAGGCGGTATTCAACACCGTAATACCCCTGTATCTGCACTCTAGCCTATCTCCCTTCTTGTATATAGGATAGATGATGCCAAGATTCCAATCACAAGGCATCGATTCGCTATCCCATACCTCAGTAATAATTTGATGAATTTCCTGTTCGAGTGCTGCACCACCGTTTTTGATCAGTTCGGCTACTATTCCGTCGGTGCCTGGTGCCTTGTTGTTCTTGAGCCGACGGATGGCCATTCGTGTTTCATCTATGCTAGGTGGCAGTAGCATGATATCATCTGCTAGTGGAGCCTCTAGCTGTTCGTTGAACTGATCATTTAGCAATTCATCAAAGTACTGAGCCCATCGCGAGAGGGCCTCTGGCTGGTAACTGACCAGATCCCCATCCTTATTCCGACAGCAGGTCACCTTAGGTCTAAAGTTATTTCGGCGACCTGCTATCTCCTGGTAAAACTTTCTTCCTGTTCCGTAACGCACTCTGATATGTTGAAGTTCCCGAACCCGCTGCTCATCTCAAAGTTTTTTTTCGGTGCGGTGAACTTTTTTCCCTTCTCTCCTGAGCCGTGAGTATTCCTCTGCGCATGTCCGCATTCTATGCCGCTGCTGCATTACTCGGCATGCGCAGTTTTTACGTTTGGTCACTTGTCTACATTCTTCGTCGAACCAGCCAGATCTGGTGTTGCCCCGATGTGGTGGGAGTGTGGAATTGGCACAGCTTATTATTTTTGTTTTTAGAGCGTTCCACCGTTCGCTCGTAGTTTCATATTCGTTTTCTGGTAGTAGAGCCTCACCTAAAGCGGATTTGAATGCCTGTTGGACGTGACTGTCCTTTAGGGAGTCCGTGTTGAGCCAAGCCTGCGTGTTAACTTAAGATTGTTTGCAGCTGCAAACTGGACCAATCTACTACCATTGTCGTTACTGTGCTCATGTAGGCTGTGACTTCCAATGTATTGGCGGTACATTGGCTCCCTACCAACTTTTGCATTGAAGTCCCCCAGGATGATTTTAACATCGTGCCTGGGACACTGGTCAATGATTTTTGTGAGGCGGCCATAGAACAGGTCCTTCTCCTCTTCATTCTTGTCTTCGGTAGGGGCGTGAACGTTGATGAGGCTGATGTTGAAGAATCTGCCTCGCATGCGCAGGGTGCATAGCCTATCATTGATAGCCTTGAAGCCGATGATTTCGGATTTCAGCCGCGGACCGACGGAGAAACCCGTTCTGAGCATATGGTGGCGGTCGTGGCAGCTGAAGTAAATGTCGTAGCGCTTACTGCCACGCCTGTTATGCACACCATTCCCTAACCAACGGATCTCTTGTAGAGCAACGAGGTCCATGTTCAGTATGGCTAGGGCTTCATCAAATTGCTTCAAGGCTCCGACTCTGTCGAGAGTGCGTACGTTCCATGAGCCCATAAGAATGTTATTTTTTGGACGGTACAGGGGTCTGTTATCGTGGAATCCGGGTATTGCATAATTGTTTAAGCTTTCCGTAGTCGTTATGTTACTTGAGGCAGGGTGACTGGCCCTGCACTCAAGCCCCCAGGAACCTCTGGAGGGCCTCGTGGCAGTTCGGTTTAACGTCTGGTTACCACCCCCCCCCCCCTCGACGTACAGGCAGACCAGTTGCCTAGTCTGCCCACCCCCCTCCTGTTTCGCCTTTCTCCACCATCCGCCCAAGGGGTTGGGACAGGCCCGTGTACCCAACCCCGAAAGGAGCCTCGGATCCTACCCTATTAACAGAGCTCAATTCAGAGCACCATTCTATAGATTGAACAACCAAAACCCCACCTGAAAATGGTTAAGGAGGAAACAGTGTACTAATTATATTCTCATATAACCGTGTGTAGGGTTTAATTGGTTGTGAAAAAAGGCAACATATTATCTGTAAAGTAAAATGCAGTTACTTCTGCAATTTTTATAAAAATGGATATTACAAGCTTAATTTAAATTTACATTATACAGAAAAAGGTGAAAGAAAAAGTGCACCAATTGCAATTGTAAGAAATATGAAGGCGCGTTTCGGGCGTTTGATAGTAACTACGAATTGAAACTTGATAAACGATCGGTTTGATTTTACGTAGAAAAAGATCAACTTCAAAAAAAAGGTTCACCCTTGCTCCGCTGCCTTTGACCTTTGCAGTCGTACTGATTCGACCGATCCCGAACTGACCACACACTCACACACGCTACTACACCGGTTTAGTGGCCAGTTAATTGCTGTCGGATGTTGTAAGTCCGACAACCGTTTCCCCCGGTTGCAGGGTTCGCCGTCCTTCCTCTCGCAACAGCAACCGATTCAATGAAAGGACACACTAGTTTAACAATTATGATAAAACAATAATACAATTACAATTGAAAGATAGATATAACATTGTTCTGTCCGTGTTTCTGGTTTGGTAGGTTGGTATGGTAGCGCTGGTCTTTTATGACAGGATTATGATAGGAACGGTTCTGTATTTACTACTCCCCATTTGTTGAAACGACTATCTTTTTGGAGGTGGATATAGTTCCGGCAAGCCAAATATAGCTGGAGCACAGACCAAGTCATTCATCAATCGGCGTCTCACACTATCATTTACATGATAGGTGAGAGCCTATGCGCAAGAACAGATTGGCATCTTGCACTAATATCAGGATGATAGGCAAGAGCCGGTATCGCACCATTCAGTTCTGCGAAAATGAAGGTATGCTTCCTATATGTTTTGGCGTACCCGAACTTTATTTACACGCTCAGGATAATCGGTATGACGTATGGGCGAATGGTACGGATAGGATTATGTAACGATCGTGTCATGTGAAAGGTCGGCGCTACCAATACCAATTCGATTATGAAAATCTAAGCTGAGGAACGCGACCTGGGGACCGTGTGCACAAATCGATCGGTGTCTCACACTTTTATTTTAAGTATAGGTGAGAGCCCTTGCTCGACACGCCAAGGCACACACTAAGTGGCATCTTGCACTATCATCCAAATTATTATAGGCAGGAGCCGGCGTCATATCATTCAGTCTTCAGATCAAGGTAAAACTGGTTACATTTGAAGCAAACAATCATAATTGTTCAATAAAAAAGAAACGAAATTTCCAATATTAAATTATAACTTCAGCTGTATGCCGATTGCAACCACAACCAGAATGGACAACCAGAAATATTGACAGAATAATGCTTTATCTATCTCTATTTCAATTTTAATTGTATTAATGTTTCATCTTATTTGTTAAACTAGCATTTGGTTTTATTAAATCGGTTGCACTTTTTCTTCCACCTTTCAAATATTCCACTTTCAATATGATAAATCAATGTATTTAAAATAAATTTGTAATATTTATCTTTGTAAAAATTGCAGAAATAATTGCATTTTACTTAACAGATAATATGTTACCTTCTTTCACACTCAATGAATACTATGCACTCGGTTACATGAGAGTGAAATAAGTACACTGTTTCCTCCTTAACCATTTTGTTGGTATTTTAAACATCTGCAAAAACGATAGCAAATCGTGGCAAACGTTGGCAAATATTTATAACATGCTCAGAGAGATATATTCACTAAATATAATCAAAGGGTGTGCAAAAAAGGTAAAAATACCGTAGTTCCAGGTCTAGATGCTGGTTTAATGGCCAAAAGTTAGCATCGAATATAGTCCAAATCCACTTGTACGGTTTGTGTCGGAACATCTTCGGGTATTTCATAAATGAGAATGTCCGATGATGAAGATTCTGATTCAGGATCATCCTCGTTGAAAAAAAAAGAAAATAAATTAATGTTGTATTTTATTGTGTCCCTGTAATAGAAAAAGATTCATCATTTTGTGTAACATGTAAAAATTTTACTATCCGATTACCCTTTGTAAGAAACCATTTGTCTCTGGGTATTGCTTCCTAAAAAATTTTTTTTTAGGTTAAAGAATTTATTGATTGATATCTTAGAATTACCATTATTTACATATTTTCGCGAGAATCGACTGAAATGTTTTTCAGCGCTCTTGTCGTTTTGTATGCCAAGAGGCAGTTCTTTTTGTTAATTAATAGATGTAGTAAGCACTTAGGCTAAGTGTTAGTTTAAACTTACAAACTAATTAACAACTTAGGAACTAAATCAAACTACTATCTTAAAACTAGCTAGCTACCTTATTCTCTAAATATCAGGTTTTCCACCTGCTGGTGTGTGGAAACCGCTGCTGAAGTCTGCAACCGGTTGATGATTTTGTCTGCTATTACGTCGAATGGTGCTGTGTTCGCTGCATCGTAGAGCTTCTCAAGCCGTTTCCAGCTGGGAGCGTCCAGAATGAGTCGAAGGATTCTATTGCAACTGGTTTGTATCTTCAGCAGGTTCGTCCTTGCACAGGTACGCCAGACAGGAATGCCGTACGTTGCTGTGGGCAGGACGATCTGTTTGTAGATGGCTATCTTGTTGGATGGGTGTAGCTTGGAGCGTCTGTTCATGAGCGGATATAACTTCCTCAGTAGGATGAGCAAGCGGATGGATGTTTGCTTGGTGTGGTGATGGAACAGCATACGGTTGTCGATGGTGATCCCGAGGTATCGCACCGTCGTCTTCCACGGCAACCGGATGCTGTCGATGGAGATGTGCTGGGTTTGAGGATTGATGAGCTGTTTTGACGGGCGATGGGGGATGATCATCGCCTGGGTCTTGGAGTGGTTGATTTTGATCTTCCAGCTGGAAGCATATTGTCCGATGATGGTCAGCGAACGTTGAGCGCCGCATCTCAACTCTGCCAACGTCCTACCCTTCGCCGCGATGGCCATGTCGTCTGCAAACAGGAACATGTCCGCACCGACGGGAAGGGTCGGCAGGTCCGCAGTGTACAGCAAATAGAGCAAAGGCCCCAATATGCTGCCCTGCGGAACACCGGCTGGTACTGTAGCAGCACCAGAGGCAGTTGAGGAGACGACGACCCGGAACGTCCGCTGTTGTAGATAGTTGTGCAGGATGTTCACCAGGTGAGCTGGAACCCCGAACCTGCATAACTTGTGGATGAGCCCGTTGTGCCACACGTTGTCGAACGCCTTCTCGATGTCCAGCAGGACGACAGCGGTGGATTTGGAAACTCGTTTGTTTCTATGGATGGTGTTCTTGAGCCAAAGAAGCTGTAGTGTGGAGGAATGGCCGGACCGGAAACCGAACTGCTCCGCTGGGATGAGTTGCCGCTCGTCGACTGCATCGCGAAGCCTCCAGTAAACTAATCTCTCGAAGAGTTTACCGGGAGCACTCAGCAGACTGATGGGTCGATAACTTGCAGGCAGCGTCGGATCAATCTCCCGACGTAACGACACGCGAGGCTTATATAGCTTCTCCCTAGCCCAATTCGCTGCTCGCCGTTAACTCCTCAACTCGCTGCTCGCCGCTCACTCTTGTTAAATTTCTCCACTCTACATACATAAGCCTTAACATACTCCCCCGCGTTGAATTACTCAATAATTCAATTACATTATAAGCTTATTTGATTCTTCCGTTGATTGCTCGCGAATCAGAAGCACACAAATTTTGGAAATCGATCGTTTGTATTCCCCGTCTTTGGTTTTGACTATTACTACCCGTATTTTGGTATCTGCTCCTGCGATGATTTGTGTCACTCGTCCGAGACACCATTTGAAAGGAGGTAGTCCGTCCTCCTTTAGCAGCACCATTGTTACGAGCTGTACGTTGTTTCTTTCCTGCGTCCATTTCGTTCGAGGCTGCAGGCCTGATAGATAGTCAGTTGACCATCGTTTCCAAAGACGTCGTAGATATTCCTGCACTTGTTGCCATCGGTCGAGACGATTCACTGGGATGTCTTCTAGTGATGGTTCAGCCAGGGATACGATGGGACGATGGATAAGAAAGTGCCCTGGTGTAAGCACTTCGAGGTCTGATGGTTCGTTCGATAGTGGAGTTAGAGGTCTGGAGTTAAGACACCCTTCTATCTGGATGAGTAAGGTGTTCAGTTCTTCACTCGTGAAGACAGCATTTCCCAACGTGGGCCGCAGATGGAAGGAAGTTTTGAAGGATTTTACCGCGGCCTCCCAGAGCCCTCCAAAATTAGGCGAGCGGGGAGGTATGAATTTGAACTGGATTCCTTCCTCGATGCATGCTGTTGTTACCGTTGCTCGCCATTGGTTGTTGAATTGCTTCGTCAGTGAAGCAATTTCACGTGATGCTCCAATGAAATTTTTAGCGTTGTCACATTCAATCAAGGCCGGTTTGCCTCGACGAGCAATAAGTCTTCGTAGTGCAGCAAGAAAAGCATTCGTTGATAAGTCAGCGACTAGTTCGATGTGAACCGCTTTAACTACCATGCAGACGAATATCGCAACGTATCCTTTGATCGGTTGTGCCTTGCGATGAGATGCTCGATAGTTAACGGAACCACACAGATCGACACCAGTTCGTATGAAAGGTAAAGTTGGCGTCACTCGTTCAGCCGGAAGATCACCCATGATTTGCTGCAGTGGTGTTGGTCGAGAGCGGTCATCGATGAAATCATCGATGAAAGGAATGTACAGTTTTTCTGGCCAGATTTTTGGCTCATATCGGCCAAAATCTTTCTTGCATGCTGGTTGTGCGAAGCTGTGGACCAGCATGGAAAAGCTTGCGATGATAATACTGCGCTATTGTGTCGGTCAGTGGATGGTTTGCTGGAAGTAAAAATGGATGCTTTTGGTCGTGTGGTACAGCAGCGTGTCGGAGTCGTCCTCCAACTCGAAGCAATCCATCTTCCACGTACGGTGTTAGTGACTTAAGAGACGAGGTTTTCTCTATAGGTTTGCCCTTCGATAAAGCTGCCATTTCAGAACCGAAGGCTTCACTTTGCGCTAGACGAACTAAGCATTTTGTAGCGATGTCAAGCTCCTCTAACGTTAGATGTGACTTGCGTCTGCTTTCGCGATTGATTCGCTTGGAGTTGTATATAAATCGATGCAGCCAAGCGACCAAACGTCGAAGATCAGGCTATGTAGATCGAAGCCCAAAGATTGGATTAACTGGTACCACTTGTGTTACCAGCGACTGTTGACGTTCTTCTAATGCGTCTGCTTCGAGGTCAGCTATTAACGTTGTGTTGGTAACAGGCCATTCTGATGTTGGTTTGATGAGCCATTCGGGTCCGTGCCACCACATGCTGGATGACTCAAGGAGATGTGGATCCATTCCTCGAGATATTATATCCGCAGGATTCTGCTTCCCCGGAACATGGCACCATTTCTTCCCGAACGTCATATGTTGGATTTCCGATACTCTGTTGGCGACGAAAGTTTTCCAACGAGATGGATTTGAAGCCAACCAGTGAAGTACTATAGTAGAGTCCGACCAGAAGAATGTCTCTACTGGTGTTTTTAAGGCGTTGATCACCTTCTCGTACAGATGTGTAGATAAGAGTGCGGCAGACAATTCCAAACGCGGTAAGCAAATTCTCCTTTGCTTGCGAGAATTGGTAAGCGGTGCTATTCTCGATTTGGCAGTGAAGAGATTAGATGTAGCTCTTCCGTATGGATCTTCGGATCGAATGTAAATTACAGCTCCATATGCTCGTTCTGATGCATCGCAAAAACAATGCATTTGTAGGTGATTTGGTTGATGAGAAAGTACTCGACGAGGGATACTTACTGCTTTAAGTTGTATCATTTGCTCTCGAAAGGTTCATCCTATGTTAGTTGTTTCATCCACAAATTCTTGAGAAATATTTTTGCCGTAACGATTACGGGTCCAACCAATCCCAGTTAGTCAAATATTTTGGCTATATCTGATACGGCGATCCGTTTGGTGATGAAATCTGCATGACACCACTTCGGTATATCAAACATGAAATAGTCGCCGGATAGATTGTATTTCAATCCAAGCGTTTTGATAACCGCATTTTTAGAATCCTACTCGTAGGTGTTGCGTTCGTCTTGTAGATTGGTTGGAAGGTCTTTTAAGATGTCTTGGCAATTGGTCGACCATTTTCGTAAGCAAAATCCACCAGATGCTAACAGCTCCCTCAGTTGATGACATACTTTCACTCCTTCTTCGATTGTATTGACGCCGGTCAGCATGTCATCCACGTAGAAATCTTGCTTAATGATTGCAGAAGCTTCAGGATGTGTTGTAGTTGCATTTTCAGCGAGCACATGTAAAGTTTTGGTGGCTAAATACGGCGCGCAGAATGTACCATATGTTACCGTATTCAATTGAAAGGTACGTAATTTTTCAGTTGGAGAATTACGCCAGATGATGCGTTGCAACGGACGGTCATTTTCGTTGACGATAATCTGCCGGTACATTTTCTCAATGTCTGCAATCATCACGTATTTCGGCATTCTGAAGCGAAGAAGGATGGAAAGCAGATCATCTTGTAGGGTGGGTCCGATCATTAGAACATCGTTCAACGATATTCCGGAGTCTGATGCACACGATGCGTCGAACACTACCCGTAGCTTCGTCGTGGTGCTGTCTGGTCTAACCACACAGTGATGAGTTAGATGGTATGATGATGATGTTTCTGTTAGCTCCTGATCGGTCACTTCTTTCATATGATTTAGCTGCTGATATTCGTCTATGAAGTTCGAATAAGCTCTTTTCAGGTCTGGGTTAGATGATAGTCGACGCTCTAAAGATAGAAATCGACGGATGGCAATTTCTTTAGAGTTTCCAAGAAGAGCAAGTTTCTCTTCCCTTTTCGGAAGATGCACAATGAAATGACCATTTGCATCCCGAACTGTTGTTTCGACAAACTGTTTTTCACACAGCGTTTCCTCCATGGACAGCACACTGGAGGACTGACAAGATTCAAGCTCCCAAAACTTGCTTAGCTGGTCTTCTATCGACATACTGCAGGCGTGCACGGCGACAGATGGGTTCGGGTTAGGTTGATTAAGCGCGACTCTACCAGATACTACCCATCCCAAAGTAGTTTTCTGCAGAGACAGCTTTCCGTAAGGTAGTTTTATCATTCCTTCTACGATTTCAAAGTAGAGTTCTACTCCGATGATGAGATCGATCGGTCCGGGGTCGCAGAAGGAAGGATCGGCATACACAATATGTTCCGGCATCTCCCATTTCGAGGTATCTACCTTTAAAACGGGAAGATCGCGCGTCACCTGGTTTAAGATCCGAAACTTGGCGGATGTAGCGAAATTACTGCATCTGGATTGAAGCTCGAGATGAGCTGCAATCGATATGGTTGTCGATTGTCCAATTCCTCCGATGGTGTGATGTTCGCGTCGTCTGGGAATGCGAAGACGTTGGACCAATCGTGCAGTAACTACGTTGAGTTGCGATGCTGAGTCAAGCAAAGCGCGAGTTAAAACTATAGGGTTCGGACACAGACGAAGGAAATCGAGACTTGCTTGTTCTGCGGTCAAAATCGGAGTGAGTTTATTAAGTTTGATTTACATATAAGTTCGTTATTGGGAATTGGTTGGGGAAGGGAAAGGTATTGACGATTCTTGATGACTATTGCTGATTCGGCGATTGCATGTTTTGCAATCGGTAACTGGATCAGACGATCAACACGATTTGCTGATCGACGCTGTTTGCTGATCGTGTGCAATCGGGCTGGTGGCGGTTGACAACACTAGAAAATGCTGTGTTGACAACGCAGGTTGTTAACTCGCGCACTAAATGCGGTTGACCGTTTGAGTCTAGAACATGCAATACGACTGTTTGCAGGAGCACGGTTGTATTCCTTTCGTTCGTTGAACAATGTACCAACGAAGGTGATGATGTACCCGCTCGGGGTCCGGCGGTAGGTTCGGTGTCAGGGGTAATTTGTACAGGTTCGTTAAGGTGCAACATGGTGTGGTGTTTGGATCCGCAAACTTTACACCCACTGGATTTACATTGTGCTCGATAATGCGATGGTGATAAACAATTGAAGCACAGCCCTTTCGATTGCACTAGGGTTCTTCTGTTTGAAACACTGAGATTGCTGAACTTCTCACACTGGAATATGGAATGTTTGTTGCCATCACACAATAAACACTTTGCTGAACTTTCGACGGTAGTATGGATGGCTTGTTGTCTGAACATTGGTGGTCTGGAAACACTGTTAATGATGCGTGCGGGTTCTGGTATTCTGTTGTTAGATGGCTTACTAATGGACTAGGATGTGACTATGACTGCGCAAAAATGCAATCAGGTCTGAATATGTCGGAATGTTTGTGGATTTGCGATGTAGCTCCCAGTGTCGTAGGGTAGCAGGATCTAGCAGAGAACATAACCGGAACACCAGCAGAGTACTCCAGTTGTCGACATTCTCTCCTTCCTTTTCCAACATTCTTAGATATCGTTCGAACTCATCCACCAGTCTGTTTAGCACGTCTGAACACTCCTTTCTTATCGGTTGGATTGCAAAGAGCGCTTCAACGTATATCTTAATAAGGACATACTTATTCTCGTAGCGATCCGTGAGCAGGTTCCATGCTACGGAATATTTTGCTGCAGTTATGCTGATTGCATCGACAACAGTACGAGCCTCTTTTGTGAGAGAAGCGATTAGGTAGCTCAGCTTATCACAGTCCGTTAATTGTTCGGAGGAGTCGATGAGGTATTTAAACGCATCGCGGAATGCAGGCCAGTCTTTGAAGTTGCCATCAAAATTCGGTAGGTTGATTTCTGGCAATTTTACGCGGTTCTGTGCTGCCAGCTTCGGGTCAGTTTCAAGGTACGGGTTTGGTGTCACAGGTAAGGGTGTAAGACTCGCTAGCTGGTGTTCGATTCTGGTCGTTAATTCGAACACACGATCATCGAACTCTGCATATTTTTTGGACGTGTTAGAAATCTGGTCAGTAGGTACCGATTCAAGGAAAGTGGCAAACAACGCATTGTATTGCTCCGCTAACTACTTCAAACGATCGGAAATGGTTCGCACTGCGTACACTTCGGTTGGTTTGTCTTGGAACATTTTCTCCAGGCGTTCGAGTTGCCATTCCAAATGGCTCCTTGTACGTTCAATTTAGCTAAGATCGACTTGCACTTCACAGCTGAAGTCAAGGTTCGAGGTTTGAGTTTGATCAGCTACTTCAACAGCTGACTTTGCAGGCGAATGTTCAATAGGCATTGTCTTTTAATTCACTGCACTATAGTTCGCTTCTAAGATGCACGTACACACACGCTGTCAATACACGCACATACACAATCACTCGCATACACGCACATACACACAAATACACTAGCATACACGTACATACAACTTAGACACACATAAGCCGTTCGCAATAGGCTTTCAGTAAGAATAAAGTGTCGTTCACAATACCGTCCGCATTAGATACGTCCGCGAATTACTTCAATCTCTCACAATATCGTCAGAAATCGATATTGAGATCCGATGTAACTTTCACAGTACCGTTCGTATTAGATGCTGATCCGGTTCGAAGGACCAAATGTTTCGACACAACGATTGAAGTAATCTTTATTAGCTGGTGTGACGCGTAACTGATAGCTTAGGTTAGCAACTGAACTTTCCGATGATTTGAAGATGACTCTTGTACGAAGGTTTGTAGACGACTCTTGTTAATTAGGGATGCAACCCCTTTTTATACCCTTTTTTGAATAGAGAAATTGTTAAGCAGTGCAAAGGAGACCGCAATGCGAAGGAGAGTCAGCATGAGTAGTTACGCATCCTGACCGATGCGTACACAGCCCAATTCTCGCGAATTGTTTACGATCGGCCAGGGTAATCTTTTGTTCTTCCTTGCATCCGGTCTTCCTATATGCGTGTGTTCAGGGTAAGGATATTTGTAGATCGGATGTTATGAAGGAGTAAGTAGAACCGAGGAAAGCGAGAAGAACTCTATGGAAATTTCCATGCGGTTGGTTGGAAAGGGTACAAAAGAGGAATGGGAGTGAGAAGAGGAACCTATGCTATTGAATATATACATAAGTCTTAACACATACTTATCCCTGAAAATGCCCGGAACTACCATCGGGCGAAGATCATTCAGTACGGTCTTAATTTCCTCGTGCAACGAGGAATTTGTTGTTAAAAGGGAACTGTAGGTCTCAGGAAGGGCAGCACGGTTTAATGCCTGTGGAGCGCTAGGATGCACTTGTAGGGCAACAAAATCTTCGTAGATTTTCAAGATCTTGCTCTTAGAACCTGTCTCTAGAAGTGCTTTAAAATTTTCTTCGATCAAGGGATTTGATATTGAAGAACGGACTAGAAGGCAAAGCGACAGCATTTCAAAACGTAGTTTCAGCGGCATCACTCCGGTCATCACTTCTAGGGACATGTTATGTGTTGATTTCATGCTCCCTAGTGGGAATCTAAGACAACGATACTGTAGCCTCTCTAGTTTGAGGATATGCGTGTTGGATGGATGCCCAATGGAAGCATATAGTTATAATTATGGTAACTAGATTAAGTTCTAGTGTTAAGCATTAAACAAGGAATAATAGACGCGCTGCTAGATGAGAGCTCACCTGCGTTAGGACGATAACGCAGCAGATAGAGCGAACCACTCTCTTTGCTTCAAGCCGTGACAGCGGACGGATCGGTAATTTAATAAAGTGTGGAATAACGACTCATAATTATATGCTGCCATATTCCAACACGTATAGTACCGTTGTCTTATACAGTCTCAGGACGTCTGATGGATGTGCGCCCCACCAGAATCCTGTGACTGTCCTTAGAAAGTTGATTCTTTTACTGCATTTTTGCACCAGATGGGTGATATGTGTACTCCAGTTTAGCCTTGAATTGAACCAAACACCAAGGTATCGAAAATTGTCGGTAGTTGATACCTTTTCACCGTTCAAAAAGACATAAATTTTCGGGTCAAATAGTCTCTTCTCCCTGTTTTTTTGTCGTGCCGCTAAAAAGAGAAAAGATATATGCATCTCAGTTTTCGTTGCAGAGAACTTGATACCAAGCTGTTCATTCGCGGGAGTTTTCGGATGTGTTTTTTTTTTACTGCAGTGATGAATAATTACCGTCGTTTGTGTTGCTTGGCAGTTCGCAGGTAAGAGAGTTTATTTGTCCTAGTGCACTTATATTTAATACTCAACTTAACGAAAGCACGATCGTGCTTTCGTTGACTGTCAACACGTCAGGGTTGTGTACAAACATCCTCCCCACCTTGACGAATGTCAAAACAAACAACAACAATAAACTTAGCAAATCGCGTGGTCTTGATTAGTAGGTAAGACACATATTTTAGTAATGGGACGCGTAACTATACCTTTCGCTGTTTTTAATGTTACCACGCGCACGATCTTATCTGCCCCGGGATGTACTTGCAGGATGCGCACAAGTGGCCAGCGCGTAGTTGGTAGCGATTATTCGTTCATCAGCACAACCAATCTGCCGGTGAGTATGTTGCTGTTGTTGCCGCCCGACTGTGTGTTGGTTTTTTGCATCTCTTGTAGGTACTCGGTTGCCCAATGTTTCCAGAAGCGTTGAACCAGTAGCTGCCACTTCTGAAGATCATCGAGTGTACTGGATTTCAGACGCGTGTAGTCCGGTTCAGGAACGGCATGTAGAGATGACCCAATCAGGAAATGTGCGGGAGTGACAGCGGTAGTAAGGGACGGGAGTTCATTGCTGCCTCTATTTGGTAAAGGACAATGCAGTAACCCTCGTACGAAAGCCTCGTGCTGCCAAGGTGTCGATAGAGATGCCTCTTTGCTGTCTTCACGGTGGCTTCTCATAACCCGCCAAAATGTGGTGCTTTTGGAGGGGTGAAGTGCCAATCGATGCCCTTATCAGCACAAACAGCAGCGACGGTGTTCCGGTGTTGCTCGTCCTCGAAAAGCTTGAAAAGCTCCCCAAGCTCATGTGCGGCTCCTTCGAAGTTCTTCCCGTTGTCGGAATGCATTTGGGATGGAAGGCCTCGTCGGGAAATGAATCGGCGTAAAGCAGCGAGAAATCCGGCAGTTGTGAGGTCCCCCACGAACTCCAAGTGCACGGCCTTCTTAGCGAAACACACGAAAACGCACAAGTAGCTTTTAACGACTGCGGCTCGGCGATGTGCTGGCTTCAGGTAGAGCGGTCCAGCGTAGTCCTATCCAGTAACCGCGAATGAACGACCAGGTGTGGCGCGCGAGGGGGAAGCTGGCCAATGGGCTGCTGGGCGAGTGCAGGATCCTGACGATTGCATCGGAAACAGTTCCTCACGATGCTTTTCACCAGCCGACGTCCGTCGAGGGGCCAGTAGCTTTCCCTTATCTGGGACAGTATGAGTCTTCCGCCGGCGTGCCTAAGCTCCTCGTGATGGTGTTCTGCGATGAGGCGAGCGAGCTTGTGATGCTTGGGAAGTACCACGGGATGCTTCGATTGGTAAGGCAGTTGCGACAGCTTCAATCGACCTCCAACCCGAATTAAACCCTCCTCGTCAATAAATGGGCTTAATTTGCGTAATGTTGACTGCTTGGCTAAGGCTTCTCCTCTTTTCAGTTGTCGGATTTCTAGGGAGAAGGCGTCTTGTGCCAATCTACAGAAAGCAGTTTTGGCAGCGGCGATGTATTGTGGCGGTATCATCAGTGATGATGAAGACGGCGACAGCTGCTGGGTGCGCGCCTTCTGTTTTGCGTTGCGTGCAAAACGTATGCAATGCGCAATGATGCGCAGCAGTCTGGTGTAAGATGAGTCGATATCGAACCACGGATGAGTTGGTGTACTAACGATATTCGCACTCACCTGACGGATTTCGAGATCAACTCCGTCGATCGATTCAGGATTCGGGTGTGGCCAGTGGGATGACGGAAGCACAAGCCAGTCCGGGTCGGAATTCCACAGCGTGCTTTGCGTGATGCTTGCTGCGGACATGCCACGGGAGACTAAATCCGCTAGGTTGGATGAACCGGGAACGTGTCTCCATTGCCGGGGATGAGAATGGTGCTGCACTTCGGCGACGCTGGGGGGGCTCATCTACGCGGTGGTGTAGATGAGCTCCCAAAACAGCAGCGCTGAGCTCCAACCTCGGTAGCGTGATGCGTTTAAGAGGTGCCACCCGGGACTTCGATGCTTGGAGCCTGACTCGGACCTCTCCTGATGCGTTCTCACAGCGCACATAAGCGCACGCGCCATAGACTGTCTCGGAGGCATCGGTGAAGGTGTGGAGCTCTACTTTAGAATGGGGTAAGAGAACATAACGATTAATTTTACATTCTCGAAGAGAGTTCCTATCGGACTGAATCGCTTTCCACTTGTTGCAGATGTCATCGGGGACGGGATCGTCCCAGCCGGATCTCAGTAGCCACAGCTCTTGCATCAGCATCTTTGCGCGGATGATAATCGGGGCGATTAATCCGAGCGGGTCATACATGTAGGATGAGTGTCAATAGAGTGACCCGAATACAAAAAAAAAAAAAGAGAGCGATCGGTCACTCGGGAATGGGTGTCGTCACGCGGATATAAAAACGAGCGTCAAAGCCTAATTAATCAGTCTCCCGCTAATCGCCAACCAATGAACTGTCTCGACCCACCAAAAAATTGAACAGAGTATTCTCTTTCTCTTTCTACATGGGGGCTCGTCCGGGAAGAGGCAGTGAACGATAACGAAGAAAACTATGACGACGCGAGTGTTTACGACGATGTGAACGTTAAAGAAGAAGACGCAAGTGTATACGACAGTGTGTGAACGTTAAAGAAGACGACGAAGACGACGAAGTGTGTGCACCTAACGAAGACGACGAAGTATGTGCACTTAAAGAAGACGACGAAGACGACGAAGTGTGTGCATCTAAAGAAGACGACGAAGGCGACGAAGTGTGTGCATCTAAAGAAGACGACGAAGTGTGTGCGCTCTTGAAGAAGATTAAAGCGACGTGCAGAACATATCACTGTAGTGTACCAGATCGAAAAGAAGTGACAACGTGTGTGTGTGACCTGTGAGGAAGCAAAGTGAAGTGTGCACGAGGACGTGAAGATGAGTAACGAAGAGTTGATCGCGACGCTGGTAGACGAGTGTACGCGTGTGGGGCTGACAAAGAAGTGTGAAACGCGAGGACTAGCGATGTCAGGAACCAAGGAGGAACTTGCAGCAAGGATCGTCGAGTACGATCGACAAAACCAAGCGGATGGCGTTTTGGAGGCATCCGTATACGGCGATGTGGAAAATTTTACGGACGCAATGCCAGCAACAGTGATCATCGGTTTCAACGACGTGAAGGATGCGCTAAACCCTTTTACGGGTAAAGGGGAGAGTGTTGTGGCGTGGATTTTGGACTTTGAAGACCAATGCAAGGTGTTTTGCTGGTCGGAGCTGCATAAGTTTGTATATGCGAAACGTTTGCTGGAAGGCCCGGCAAAAGCCTTTGTGCGGAGCTTGCCAAATGTCGCGTCATGGAAGCAGCTAAAGTCAGCGCTAATCGAAGAGTTCGAAGAAACAACATCGAGTGCTAGTATCCACGAACTCTTAAGGCAAAGAAAGAAGAAGAACGACGAAAGTTTCCTGGAATATGTGTATGCGATGGTCGAAATCGGTAAGCGAGGAAAAGTAGATGAAGTGTCACTGTGTGAGTATGTAGTTCGCGGAATAGAGGACGACCCACGAAATAAAGCTTGCCTTCTGCAGTGCAATTCTCTAAGAGAATTGAAAGTGCAACTCAAAGTGTACGAGAAGTTACGGCAGCAAATGAATCTTCATAAAATCAAGAACAATGGCCAGATTCCCCGAGTGCAGAAAGAAGGCAGTGCGGTCAGACGAGTTGCGGACAAATACGACGGTTGTTTTAATTGTGGTGACTAATTCCATCGATCACCAATGTGCCCAAATAAACCGAAAGGCACCAAATGTTTTCGGTGCAATAGTTTCGGGCACATCGCGAAACAGTGCACGAATGCCAGGAAGAACGAAGAACCAAGGAATGTTTGTGTAGTTACCACCGTGCCAAATGTTCCGGTTACTATCGGGTCAGTTGTTTACAATGCGGCAGTGGATACGTGCAGCGAAGCAACACTACTAAGAGAAGACGCGCTCCGGTCAATTCCCCGAAAAGAACAGCAATTGAAGAAGTCATCGTTACGCCTCTACGGTCTCGGCGGCAATGGCATGACAGCATTGGGAGAGGTATGTGTTCCAGCGATCGTGGATGGTGAAACGTATAATATAAATTTTGCGATAGTTCCAGTATTCGCATTAAATACACCAATGCTGCTCGGGATGGATTTCTTGTGTACGAAGAAATTCTCCATCACCAATGAAGGTGTTAAAATCAACAAGCTGGACACAAGGTACGAAGACAACGAGGAAAGAGGTGACGATGAAAACGGAACGACGACGACAAAGCCTGATTACGACGAATCAGCGAAGTGGATGTGTGAAATTCAGATAAAAACCAACGAGTTGGAAGTGCCCACAACGTACCGTGAGGAGGTGAGTGATATGATAGCTAACTACCACCCGATCAAGATCGCCACGGGAAATAATGAACTGATTATACGCGTGAGTGACGAAGAACCAGTGCGCGCGTGTCCGAGACGCTTAGCACCGATGGAACGGGAAATCGTTAAGAAGCAAATCGATGTGTGGTTACGCGACGGAATCATACGAGTGTCTAATAGCCCATACGCAAGTGCGGTAGTGGTTGTGCCGAAGAAGGATGGTACGCGAAGAGTTTGCGTCGACTACCGAGATCTCAACAAGAAAATAGTGCGCGATTCGTACCCAATGCCTATAGTCGAAGATCAGATAGACAAGTTAGTTGATGCGCGGGTGTATTCTACGTTGGACCTCAAGAATTCATATTTTCACGTACCCATCGCGGAGAAAAGTCGGCATTTAACATCATTTGTGACTCAAGAAGGGCAATACGAATTTTGTCGTGCGCCATTCGGGCTGTGCATAAGTGAAAGTCATCACTTCGGACGGTTCATCAATTGTATGTTACAAGTGTTGGTTAATGACGGTACAATATTAACATTCGTGGACGATATCATCATACCTTCGAAAGACGAAAAAGAAGGGATAAAATCCCTAAGGCGTTTATTAGACGTTGCAGAAAAGGTTGGACTTAAGTTCAATTGGAAAAAGTGCGCTTTTCTGCAAAGACGAGTGGAGTATCTGGGATATACCATATACGAAGGCAAGATCGAACCATCCGAGTGCAAAGTGGAAAAAGTGAAAGGCTATCCAATGCCCAAAACATCAAAGCAGATGCAACGATTTTATGGACTGACCAGCTACTTCCGAAAATTCGTCCATCGATTTGCGGAAAGAGCACGTCCATTATCACAGTTGCTAAAGAAGGATGCAGTTTTTCATGCTAACGACGAAGTACAACGCGCATTCGAAGATCTGAAGACGGCCTTATGCGAACATCCGGTACTGCGTATCTTCAAACCAGGCCTGGAAACAGAAGTGCATACCGATGCTAGCAAGGAAGCTCTGGCTGGCATACTCATGCAACGCGCAGAAGACGACAACAAGTTTCATCCGACGTATTTCCTCAGCCGTCTGACCAACAACGCCGAGAAGAATTACCACTCGTTCGAGCTGGAGGCGCTTGCAGTTGTGGAGACCCTGAAAAAGTTTCGGTGTTACCTGCTGGGACAGCGATTCAAAATCATCACAGATTGCATCGCTTTTAAGCAATCGGTGGCGAAGAAGAATCCTGATGCGAGAACCAGTCGATGGATAGTGGCGTTAGCCGAGTTTGAGTACGAGATCGAGCATCGTGCAGCGGACAGAATGAAGCACGTGGATGCGTTGTCGCGCGTGAACGTGATGGCGATTTCATCGATAATCAGCAAAAAGGTGGCAGCAGCACAACGCGAAGATGACGAGATACAGAAAATTTTGGAAAGAGCTGGACAAAATCGTAAGTTGGATGATTATTGTGTAAAAAACGGGATAGTATATAAAGGTGATGGGAATTTAAGGCGGTTACTTGTACCACAAGTAATGCAGGTAGAGATAATTAAAGAAGCGCATGAGTAGGGACACTTCGGAGTCAAGAAGATGAAAGAAAGAATTGATGCTGAGTATTTTATACCTGGATTAGAAGCAAAGATCGAAAAGTGTATCGCCTCGCGCGTGAGGCGTATATTAGGAGAAAAGAAACATGGAAAAAGAGAGGGTAGCTTGTATCCGATTCCGAAGGGGGATGTGCCCTTGGATACTTTTCACATTGACCATCTTGGCCCAATGCCGTCTACAAGAAAGTCTTATAATTACATATTTACAGTGGTAGACGCATTTTCGAAATTCTTGTGGCTGTTTCCAGTAAAATCTACTAACGCAGAAGAAGCAGTGAAAAAATTGAATGTCATAGCACAGACGTTTGGATATCCTAAGAGAATAATTAGTGATCAGGGAACTGCGTTCACCTCAAGCTTATTTGAACAATTTTGTAAGAATAATACGATTGAATTACATAGAATAGTGACGGGAGTTCCACGAGGAAACGGGCAGGTAGAAATCATGCATAAGACCATTATTCCCATGTTGACGAAACTATCATTAGACAAGCCTGACGAATGGTTTAAACACGTTGATAAAGTGCAGACACTTATGAACAGTAGTTGGCATAGAGCTATACGGATGACACCATTTGAGGTACTTATAGGCGTAAAGATGAAAAAGAAGAATGAATTGGAATTAGTCAAGATGCTAGAAGAAGAGATGCAAGGTAATTTCATGGAAGAACGTGACGGTTTACGTAAAATTGCACGAGAAAATATTGCGAAGATACAAGAGCAGAATAGGAAGTATTATAATCTGCGTAGACGAGATGCGAAACGATACCAAGTGGGCGATTTTGTTGCATTGCCGGTGACACAATTTGTAGTAGGTCGAAAGGTCAAACCTAAATACTATGGCCCATATGAGGTGACAAAGATGATGCCTAATGATCGCTATGAGGTGCGTAAGGTAGATGCCGAGACAGAAGGCCCGCGGAATACGACAACTTCAGCAGATATGTTAAAGCCTTGGCCACAGTCGAGCCGTCTGTAGGGTCAGGAAAGGCCGTGTAGGATGAGTGTCACTAGAGTGACCCGAATACAAAAAAAAAGAGAGCGATCGGTCACTCGGAAATGGGTGTCGTCACGCGGATATAAAAACGAGCGTCAAAGCCTAATTAATCAGTCTCCCGCTAATCGCCAACCAATGAACTGTCTCGACCCACCAAAAAATTGAACAGAGTATTCTCTTTCTCTTTCTACATACATTTTGGCAATGCATGACAAAATGGATCGACGGGTAAGTGCGGTTGGTTCGTCACGAACGTTGGGTTCGAAGCACAATTCATCAGATTCAGGTTTCCAGCAGACGCCAAGCGTCTTCACTGTCGCGTTGGGAATAAACTGGTACAACGACTGCGTACCGATTTGATCAGCACGCAAACCAGACAGCACATCGAGCCTATTCGAGGCCCATTTGCGCAGTTCGAATCTACCCTTGGCAAGTACACCAGCTAGCTTTTTACGAAGAAGGAGCCCATCTTCCACGGTATCGGCTCCGCCAATGAAATCGTCGACGTAAAAGTTTCGTTTGAGGGCAGAGCAAGCAGGCGAATAGTCGGAACCTTCATCTACCGCTAGTTAAAGCAAAGTGCGTGTAGCTAGGAACGATGATGGCGTGAGACCGTACGTGACCGTATTGACTTCGTAAGTGTGGGCTGGTGTTTGAGGCGAAAAACGAAACAGGATGCGTACGAAGCGACGATTGTATATCACCAACAAGAGCAACCGGGTACGAACGGAAACGCAGAATTACATCAAGTAGGTCCGACACATAGAACATCATTTAACGAATAACCTGTACTCGTTTTTGCAGAACCGTCAAACACTACGTGGTGGAACTAGAGGCTTTGAAGACGAGGTGATGCGGCAAATAGTATTCCTGTTCTTCTGCAACTTTGGTAGTTACGGGAGACATGTGACCAAGCTCTAAATACTCCTGCATGACATCGTGGTGTACGCTGATTTTAACTGTGGATCGCGCTCTAATCTTCTCTCCAGCAACTGAAAACGTCGCAATGCTGCTGCTTTCAACACACCGAGCTTTTCGTTGAAGTCGGGGCTTCTGGGTAGGCGAACGATGTATCGGCCTAAATCATCGCGTTGGGTGGTTTCTTTGTAAAACGTTTCATATCGCTAGTCATCGGGAGGGTAAGGTTTGGTAACTTTAACCTCTTCCAGCTTCCAGAAGCGTTCGAGCGATTGTTCAAGGGACACCCTGCATACAGCGTTGGAAAATGCGGTACAATCGGTTAGCGGATCAGGAGGTGTAGGACGACAGGAATCAATAATGACGTAACCGAACACGCTGTTCATCATGGAAGGCAGATCCGGAGATGTATCATCCTGACGCAGGTTGGCAAAGAAAGAAGCGTAATGTCGAGCGCCAAGAATGATGTCGATCGGGGATGACTTGAAGAACTGCGGATCAGCCAGAACGATTTTGGATGAGATGTTCCAGCCGCGGATACAAACATCATGCGCCGGCAAATCAGCGATCACCTTGTCTATGATCAAAAAGTCCATCTCCGCATTGAAATCGGAAATACGAGAAGCAATCGTTGCTCGCACCGATTTACTTACAGGTCTTGTCGAAAGTTCTGAGCCTTTTAAGGTAACATTCACGTTGTCGTGTTTCAAGCCTAATCTACGAGCGAGCCGGTTGCTCATTAGATTAGGTTGCGATGCACTGTCCAAAAGTGCTCGCGCAGGATGCGAGATTCCGTGTACATCGACAATATTTACGAGAGCGGTTTGAAGCAGTACGTGTGCTTGAACCGCTGCGAAACTACGTTGTGTGTTGGGTATGTGATCGGCGTGGGTGTGTGTTGTGTTACTAGGTTCACCTTGCGCAGCTGGCTTACGTGCAGTGGAAAGTGTTCCGGTTTTGTGTGATGCGTGTAAAATGTGTGGTGTAGTCCGTTGCAGTGTTTACATCTGTACGGCGAAGAGTAATCTCGTGTGTGATGAGTGTCCCGCAGGCAGTTAAAACACAACCGAGCATTTACAACTATGTTGTAGCGTCGTGCAGGATCCATGCAAGGAATCGCTGGCACTTTGTTGTCATGTGCGGTTGGCTGCATAGAGCGCATTTCTTCTCGTGGTAGTGGTGATCGGTAGTAGCAAAACTGTTAGTGCGCGTGAAATTCGTTCGACGCAGTGGTGTTAGGGGTTCCGTGTAGGACGTATCCAACTTGTTGACGGATAGCGATTCGAGTACACGCATACGACGTTGTAAAAACGAGATGAGTCCATCGTAGCTGGGATTAGTATTGGTGGAAGCGTGTTCCTCCCAATCACGCAAGGTGGATACAGGCAATTTAGTGCACAGGAGGTGTTCCAAAATGCTGCTCCATGTGTTGGTGTCTTCACCCAAATGGTCCAGCGTTTTTTGTGGCGCTGGAACTCATCGACCAGCTGATGCAGGGTCGACGCACTTTCCTTCTTGGCCGGTGCAATGCCGAACATCGCTTGCAGGTGACGCTTTTTTTAATAGGTACTCGTTTGAGTATCTCTCCGTCAGCATTCTCCAAGCGAGATCATAGTTGGATGCACTTATCGTGATCGCTTCGATCACTTGAGCAGCTTCTCCCTTGACAGCAGCGCGCAAGTAATGAAATTTTTGAATGGCTGGTAAAACGTCGTTCTGGTGGATGAGGCACTCGAAAGTGTCCCTAAAGGTCAGCCATTGCATATAGGGACCATATTGCGATCTCCGGGAGTGCAATGGTGGGCAGTTTTATGCCTTGCAGCGGGTTGCCACCCGGCTGCGCATTCTCTAGGCGGGAGATTTCCTTCCATTCCCGTTTTAACGCGGATTGAACGCGAATCACTCTCGGCTCAAAATCCTCGCGGAGTGCAGTATTATGTACAATTTTTTCGGCATTGCTCGTCTGGTCTTTGAGCTGTTGCTGGATGCTTTCCAAATCCTTGGACAGCTTCTCAAACCTGCCCAACCAAACCTCCATCTCAACGGCATCCCGTTCAGCATCGTAGTCGTGAACAAATTACTCGTACCGTACCAGAGCAGCTAGCAGAATCGTTCGTCGCGATGTTAACACTGTCGATTGCGCAGGCATTGTGGGGCGAAGTGTGTGAAGGGATTGTATTTTGGTGAGCGGAACAAAACGGACAAAATGACGAATCACGTTACGCGCGCGGAAAAAACTTTAAAAACTCGCGAAAATTTCAGGAATCTCACTGTATATCCTGGTCACGGCACCAATGTTCGTTCGCGGGAGTTTTCGGATGTGGTTTTTTTTTGCTGCAGTGATGAATATTTACCGTCGTTTGTGTTGCTTGGAAGTTCGCAGGTAAGAGAGTTTATTTTTCCTAGTGCACTTATATTTGATACTTTTATTCGTGCGAGCGCCCCTGCACTCAACACGAATCCTGGCTACGCGAGTGCCCCAACTTAACGAAAGCACGGTCGTGCTTTCGTCGACTGTCAACACGTCAGGGCTGTGTCCAAACACAAGGTTTTCAGACAACTCGGCAAGATTGTCCAAATTGGTTTAATAGCTAGTTGTATTTCGGCGGCGTCCCTGCAAATGATATAACTCCGTCGTCTGCCAATTGTCTAATACTGCAGTTCGGAGCTAGGCAAGAATCTATTTCACTGACATAGAAGTTGCATACCAGGGGGCTCAAGCAGGACCCTTGTGCTAGTCCATGGAAACTGGTCCGCTTTAGCTGTACATGTCCATTGTTGAAATTCATAGCTTTCTCCGACAAAAGGTTGAACAAAAAATTATTTAACTTTGGACCCAGCTCCACATTTTCTAATTTTTGACTCAGCTTGTATGGTGAAACTGAGTCAAATGCCCCCTGTATATCCAGGTAAATAGATCCCATGTTCTGCTTGCGTGCACGAGCAAGCTCTATTTCTGTTACCAGAAGGGCTAAGCAGTCATTAGTACCCCTGGCTTTACGAGAACCAAACTGGGTATTTGAGAGAAGGTTGTTTGATTCCAACCATTCTTCTAACCGGAAAAGAATCATCCTTTCAAGGAGTTTCCTCAGACACGACAGTAACGATATTGGCCGATACGAGTCGTGTCTTGATGGCGGTTTGCCAGGCTTCAAGATAGTGACAATTTTCACTTCTCTCCACTCTTGCGGGACGCTGTTGACCTCCAACATATTGTTGAAGATGTTTAACAGACGTTTCCTCCCTATGTCGGGAAGATTTTGAAGCAATTTGCTACTAATCTGATCCAGACCTGGGGAGAAATTGTTGCTTGATAGGAGAGCAAGTGATAGCTCTACCATCGTGAACGGTGAGTCCATCCTAGGGTCACTACCAGGCGCATGTTGTGTAAAGCTTTGCGCAGGAACGAAATCGGGGCAAAGCTTGTGGGCAAATTCATACAGCCACTCGCCAGAAAAGCTTTCGCTCTCATTGATGTTGTTGCTGTTTCGCATCCTTCTAGCCATTCTCCAAAGCGAATTAAGTGAAGTGGTGGGGTCTAGATTATTGACGTATCTACGCCAATAACCCTTTTTCTTCGCCTTCAACAGGTTTTTGCACGTTCTCTCCAGTCCTTTATATTTTTCATATAAGGACCTCGAGCCCGTGTCCCGTAAGGCTTTAAATGCCTCACGCTTCTTGGTGAAAGCCGTTTGGCAATCCTTGTCCCACCAAGGAGTGGGAGGTTTTTTAAATGTCCTTGCTTGGTGGGAGCGCCTTGTTTGGGCCTCAAGGGCGCACTTGTTTATGATTGAAACAAGTTTTTCGTACTCTTTGACAGGAGACAAATCTTCCAAGTCAAGTGAAAGCGAAGCGGCTATTAATTCACCGTATCTCGTCCAGTCGATGTTCCTCGTTAAGTCACATTTAACGGGGATTCCTTCTACTGGACATCCTCCCTTGATGTAGGAAATTTCTATCGGCAAGTGGTCACTGCCGATAGGGTCCTGAATCACCTTCCAACTAAATCCAGGGCCATTGCTGATGGACATAGAGACAGGTCCAGTGCATCGCTCTACTTTGAGATGTCTGCATCCTAGTTGCCTCTCCTGAGTTAAGAATTAAAAAACCAAATCTGTCGCAGATATCTTGGATGATGGGGGTGCGAATGTCATCCCTATCGCACCCCGATTCAATGGGAGTGTTCTGCGTTGAGTGGACTGTATAATGCCTATTTCTTTCGGGTTAGTGGGGGCTGGGCGCAGCTCGTCGCAAGCTGGCAAGCATCCTTGTAGAATTGCTTCACAAGTTCCGTAAGCGGCTCATCTTCAGCAGTCTGGCGCAACGACCGTCCTGTCACTCGAAATCACACCGCCAGCTATCCAACCTAGCTTCGTATTTTTCAGCACAGGTCGGTTTGGGCCTAAGTCGCATCGACCATCTAGCATTATGCTCCAAAATAGCTCAGCACCTATCAGCATATCAATAGGTCCTCGCTTGTTGAATGTCGGGTCGGCTAACTCCAGTTCGCTGGAGATGGACCAATTCGAGACGTCGAAGGATTTCGCTGGAAGTTCACTCGTGATTCGCGGGGTCACTAGCAAATCCAGTTCTGCTTTAAGGTCTCCGTCCCGAGACCTTATCGTCGTGTGTAGTTTGCGGGTGATTCGAGTTTTGTTACCGTTCAGACCACTGACAGTAAAATCAGTGGTGGTCGGTTTCAACGAGAGAAGGTTCGCGAAACGTTCGGAAACAATATTGATTTGCGAACCAGAATCAAGCAGCACTCGGCACGGATAGGGAGTGCTACTAAATCCATCAACTAAAATAACTGCAGTTGAAAGCACGGTTTGCCATTCCGAATCTACAGTTCTAGCACAAAGAGTTGTAAATGTGTCTGTGTGTGTGACAACCGCTGGTGCACCATCCGACTCCACTCTCATTGACGTAGCTGGAATGGAATCACGTTCGCTGTTGGTTGGCTGGAACTGTTAACGTGTAGTGAGGAGTGATGCTCTTTACCGCATTGATAACACGATCTCGACGTACAAGCTCGAGCTCGGTGACCCTTCGACAAGCAGTTGAAACATGCACCACATCTTTTCAGGATCTCATACCTTTCACTAACGCTTTTTCTGCCAAAGGATTTACACTTCCAGAGTTCGTGGCCGCCGTTGCACAATGGACACTTCACTTCGTTTTTCAAATCACTCACTACTAGGATCCTGGTCACCAATTTCGTTTTTGGAATCTCCGTTATTGGCTTCGCACTGCTTTCGATCCTTTCAGATATGCGACACTGTTCTTCCAAAAACTCAAGCATTGCTGTATAGGAAGAAAGTACATTTTTTCTTTGTCTGGTCTCCCAAGCCACACGCAGCCTTTTGTCGAGTTTGTCAGCATTCATGTTCACGAGCATTTGCTCACCGAGTCCATCCACCGGAAGGTTCTGATTTTTTAAAGCCTGGATGTTCTTAGTGCAAATGTCGATCACTTTCCGCAGCGTTGATGCATTATCTTGGTTGATCTACGGTAGGTTAAACAGGTTTTCCACGTGCTTGTCCACAACTATTCGCTTGTCCTCATAGCGCTGGGAGAGGATCATCCAAGCTGCATTGTAGTCGTTGTTGTAAATCACTTCGTCGTCGATGATACCCGCTGTTTTCCCGACAAGGCAATTCCGCAGATGAAAAAGCTTCAGGGCCGGTTCTTCATGCTGGTATCGGTACATAACAGTTGTGAATATCGCCTTAAAGGAGTACCATTTCTCATACGACCCATCGAAGGTCGATAGAGGCACTTGCAATGGTGAGAGAGAGGGCTGCATATTTTGCTGAACCGGTGACACTGGTGTAATTGTTTCAGGTTTCATGACGACATCAAAGTACGTGCTCAGCTTTAGCGAAACGTCGTTGAACATAGTTTCAAACTCGATGTATTTGTCGTTCTGTTCTTTGTCTTGGTCATCGGAGAGCACTGTTCTGTATGTTCTGTATTCTGCTAAATTTCCAAGATCCTCTTTCAACTTTTATTTCTTTTCTTTTTCATTGTTGTCTATCGGGGGGATATAAATAGACGCAATTGTCACGTGAAGAACGCCCAGTTTTGCCTTAACTGCGACAGTTTCTATTATTTCTTGTCTGGGAGTTGGTATTCTGGTGAAAGTGTGACTCTTTCGAACACTAATCAGAACCCCCCCCCCACCCCTAGTAACGCGATCTTCACGGATTATATTACACCTGTTTACAGTTACAGTCAAATCGCTCACCGTTTGCTGCGACTCATAAGCTGCTTGCTTCGATTTGCGTGCCGTTCCATCGAATGCGCACTGGAATCACGTGCCGATATACATGGATTTTTGATTGCTCCTGTATGAAGCATTTGGTGTAATGAACAGACCGGTTAGTTCGTTATCATTAGAAAACAATTCGTTGGCATTTTTATGCCAACAAACGGCTCAGCGCGATGGTGGACTTCGACGCTATGACGTCACGTGTCTTCGTCTTGTTGGGATAGCGTTACAGCCTTTCCTTTGTGGCGTGAAAGTGCTGTTATCTGCTGATTTAGGTTGCGATCAGTATATCAATGTAAATTTGATTTCTGGTGTCTTTTTTTGTCGTTGCCCAATCGTAGCGGTGATGTGCGTTTCGCTATCGTTGTTCTGCTTGTCGCTTTGTTTGTCGTTTTGTCACTCGTGAGAAGTTTTGTAGCTCAATGACATGTTTGGTTCTCTGGGTAAACGCAGCGTTGATCCTCCGTACAGTTTTTTTGCGATGGTCTTCGGCTTCGGTGAACGGATACGTTTTTTGTACGCACCGTACTTTCAATTTTGTTTGACACGCACGACACTTACTCTAGCAGGATTACTCTATACATGGATTTTTGATTGCTCCTGTATGAAGCATTTGGTGTAATGAACAGACCGGTTAGTTCGTTATCATTATAAAACAATTCGTTGGCATTTTTATGCGAACAAACGGCTAATAAACCGTTAATGACGAAAAAATGTGTAGGACGATACCAACATCGAATAGTATCGATACACAAACTAGTTTTTCAGAGTTTAGTGGTAATCTTTACATTAAACTAGCGGAAATGAACGGGTTCGAACGGCGAAGAAAATTTAGAAAAGCTCATGAAGCTATTAGTTTACATTTTTCTTTTTCAATATTTTTCATTGAATTTTTCTGTCGCAGATATCTTGGATGATGGGGGTGCGAATGTCATCCCTATCGCACCCCGATTCAATGGGAGTGTTCTGCGTTGAGTGGACTGTATAATGCCTATTTCTTTCGGGTTAGTGGGGGCTGGGCGCAGCTCGTCGCAAGCTGGCAAGCATCCTTGTAGAATTGCTTCACAAGTTCCGTAAGCGGCTCATCTTCAGCAGTCTGGCGCAACGACCGTCCTGTCACTCGAAATCACACCGCCAGCTATCCAACCTAGCTTCGTATTTTTCAGCACAGGTCGGTTTGGGCCTAAGTCGCATCGACCATCTAGCATTATGCTCCAAAATAGCTCAGCACCTATCAGCATATCAATAGGTCCTCGCTTGTTGAATGTCGGGTCGGCTAACTCCAGTTCGCTGGAGATGGACCAATTCGAGACGTCGAAGGATTTCGCTGGAAGTTCACTCGTGATTCGCGGGGTCACTAGCAAATCCAGTTCTGCTTTAAGGTCTCCGTCCCGAGACCTTATCGTCGTGTGTAGTTTGCGGGTGATTCGAGTTTTGTTACCGTTCAGACCACTGACAGTAAAATCAGTGGTGGTCGGTTTCAACGAGAGAAGGTTCGCGAAACGTTCGGAAACAATATTGATTTGCGAACCAGAATCAAGCAGCACTCGGCACGGATAGGGAGTGCTACTAAATCCATCAACTAAAATAACTGCAGTTGAAAGCACGGTTTGCCATTCCGAATCTACAGTTCTAGCACAAAGAGTTGTAAATGTGTCTGTGTGTGTGACAACCGCTGGTGCACCATCCGACTCCACTCTCATTGACGTAGCTGGAATGGAATCACGTTCGCTGTTGGTTGGCTGGAACTGTTAACGTGTAGTGAGGAGTGATGCTCTTTACCGCATTGATAACACGATCTCGACGTACAAGCTCGAGCTCGGTGACCCTTCGACAAGCAGTTGAAACATGCACCACATCTTTTCAGGATCTCATACCTTTCACTAACGCTTTTTCTCCCAAAGGATTTACACTTCCAGAGTTCGTGGCCGCCGTTGCACAATGGACACTTCACTTCGTTTTTCAAATCACTCACTACTAGGATCCTGGTCACCAATTTCGTTTTTGGAATCTCCGTTATTGGCTTCGCACTGCTTTCGATCCTTTCAGATATGCGACACTGTTCTTCCAAAAACTCAAGCATTGCTGTATAGGAAGAAAGTACATTTTTTCTTTGTCTGGTCTCCCAAGCCACACGCAGCCTTTTGTCGAGTTTGTCAGCATTCATGTTCACGAGCATTTGCTCACCGAGTCCATCCACCGGAAGGTTCTGATTTTTTAAAGCCTGGATGTTCTTAGTGCAAATGTCGATCACTTTCCGCAGCGTTGATGCATTATCTTGGTTGATCTACGGTAGGTTAAACAGGTTTTCCACGTGCTTGTCCACAACTATTCGCTTGTCCTCATAGCGCTGGGAGAGGATCATCCAAGCTGCATTGTAGTCGTTGTTGTAAATCACTTCGTCGTCGATGATACCCGCTGTTTTCCCGACAAGGCAATTCCGCAGATGAAAAAGCTTCAGGGCCGGTTCTTCATGCTGGTATCGGTACATAACAGTTGTGAATATCGCCTTAAAGGAGTACCATTTCTCATACGACCCATCGAAGGTCGATAGAGGCACTTGCAATGGTGAGAGAGAGGGCTGCATATTTTGCTGAACCGGTGACACTGGTGTAATTGTTTCAGGTTTCATGACGACATCAAAGTACGTGCTCAGCTTTAGCGAAACGTCGTTGAACATAGTTTCAAACTCGATGTATTTGTCGTTCTGTTCTTTGTCTTGGTCATCGGAGAGCACTGTTCTGTATGTTCTGTATTCTGCTAAATTTCCAAGATCCTCTTTCAACTTTTATTTCTTTTCTTTTTCATTGTTGTCTATCGGGGGGATATAAATAGACGCAATTGTCACGTGAAGAACGCCCAGTTTTGCCTTAACTGCGACAGTTTCTATTATTTCTTGTCTGGGAGTTGGTATTCTGGTGAAAGTGTGACTCTTTCGAACACTAATCAGAACCCCCCCCCCACCCCTAGTAACGCGATCTTCACGGATTATATTACACCTGTTTACAGTTACAGTCAAATCGCTCACCGTTTGCTGCGACTCATAAGCTGCTTGCTTCGATTTGCGTGCCGTTCCATCGAATGCGCACTGGAATCACGTGCCGATATACATGGATTTTTGATTGCTCCTGTATGAAGCATTTGGTGTAATGAACAGACCGGTTAGTTCGTTATCATTAGAAAACAATTCGTTGGCATTTTTATGCCAACAAACGGCTCAGCGCGATGGTGGACTTCGACGCTATGACGTCACGTGTCTTCGTCTTGTTGGGATAGCGTTACAGCCTTTCCTTTGTGGCGTGAAAGTGCTGTTATCTGCTGATTTAGGTTGCGATCAGTATATCAATGTAAATTTGATTTCTGGTGTCTTTTTTTGTCGTTGCCCAATCGTAGCGGTGATGTGCGTTTCGCTATCGTTGTTCTGCTTGTCGCTTTGTTTGTCGTTTTGTCACTCGTGAGAAGTTTTGTAGCTCAATGACATGTTTGGTTCTCTGGGTAAACGCAGCGTTGATCCTCCGTACAGTTTTTTTGCGATGGTCTTCGGCTTCGGTGAACGGATACGTTTTTTGTACGCACCGTACTTTCAATTTTGTTTGACACGCACGACACTTACTCTAGCAGGATTACTCTATACATGGATTTTTGATTGCTCCTGTATGAAGCATTTGGTGTAATGAACAGACCGGTTAGTTCGTTATCATTATAAAACAATTCGTTGGCATTTTTATGCGAACAAACGGCTAATAAACCGTTAATGACGAAAAAATGTGTAGGACGATACCAACATCGAATAGTATCGATACACAAACTAGTTTTTCAGAGTTTAGTGGTAATCTTTACATTAAACTAGCGGAAATGAACGGGTTCGAACGGCGAAGAAAATTTAGAAAAGCTCATGAAGCTATTAGTTTACATTTTTCTTTTTCAATATTTTTCATTGAATTCCTTTGATACAATATGTAAACAATAGTTTAAAATAATGCTTTCCATTGCGTTTAGCTTGCCAAGTAAACTCCTACAGTTCCACTGTATGATAGTAGCCGTAGGAGCCATTAATCATCCGGACGGACCATCATACTTAAGCATGGCCATTGAGCCAGCAACTGTTTGATCATCCCCTTCAGGAAAGGAAGGGCCCAAGTAGCGATCATGTGCAGATGCTGCGGGAGGTTAAGCGTCATTAGGAGGGACTCAAGCATCTCGGAAAGGGACGGGGTGGAAGTTCTCGGGAAGCTCGTGGGCTCTGTCGGAAAAGCCAGGCTTTCCACCGGTCCGACAAGATCACTTCTTCTTGGGTTGCTTCCTGGCAATTTTTGGGGTGGGAATGCGAATGTCAGCATCACGCGTGGGGACTGGAGGAGAAACTTTGACTTTGGTGTGACGCTGTGGTGCCAAAGGTTTAGTTTTTTTCTTCAGAAACTTCCGTTGTACCTTTTTGTCAGGTACTCTCGTGGCCTTTGCTCGACTCAAAGTCACCTGCTCAATCGCAGCCGTGTTGGGCTTGCCACTTGCAGCTGTGTTTCCCAACACTGCAAAAGGGTTCGATGCGTTTGCTCCCTTGAGAGCAACGCTGTATAAGCCGCGTGCCTGCTCGGCTACAGTTTTCGTCTGCTCCCTTTGCAGTTTCCGGTACACAGGGCACAATGCAACCTCATGCGAGCATTTTTGGGACGGGGCTTTGTACTCCTCGGTAGCGTGAGCCCCTCTGTATTTTCCGCAGCAACAGGTGCCCCCATTAGCACGTACTGCCGATCGATGGGTATTCGGAGGCCTTATAGGATGAGGGCCTGCGGAAGTACCGTTCTCTCAAACGTGATCCAGAGGGAGGAGGTCGGAATGTATTTTTTTTTCGTCCTTTGATGAGGCGTCTAGCTTAAAAAGCTTTTTTGCCTCAAGCACTTTTACCTTCGGCGTGTCTGGTGCATGAAAGGCACCTACACCAAAAGTTAAGACGACAGCGCAGCGAGGAGTTACGACGACAGCGCAGCACGAGAAACGCCACGCAGCAGAACGCGCCACCGATAAACAAACAAACCACGCACGACCAATAAACAAACAAACCACAAAGCAGCGCGCACAACATAATTTGCAACGCAGCATAATTCAGCACGCAGCATAATTCAGCACGGACCAGCGCACCAGCATCCATCCAAACAGTTCAGTTGATACTCAGACGCTAATCCGAACGGTTATTAGCTCCGCCGGTCGATGGAAATAAAGTTAAGTATTTTTAAAAAACACCCTACCCGGACACCGTGCGTTAACTGGCACCCGAATAGGGACTGCGCTATGTGAAAAATAAAGTTAAGGTGCAAGTGAAAAGTAACCACGTTAGAGTGAAAGTTACCACCAAATCCTAAACTAAAAAAGACTTCCTGATCGCCGAGTGCAGCCGTGTGAAAAGGATCCCGAGTCACCTGTGCAGTTAGCAGCTCACGCAGGACAAAAAGGAACCATCCATCACACTGAGAAGGAGGACTTTCATAGCCGGTTTCCCAGCAAAAACAACACATCGCCCGTTAGAGGAGCGAAAAACAACATAAGGCCCGCTAGAGGAGCTGAATAAAGGCAACATAAGACGTACATCCAACGCCCGAAACAGGATGCGTATGGTACCGTAAGTACAGTGAATTATAAAAAATCGTAAGTGAAAATTTCAAACAGTGAAAAAAATCAAAAACGAGTATTAAAAACGATCGCAAATTAATATTACATATTACTAACTCAAACAAGTGAAGTTAAAAACGTGTTAAAACTAACGAAAAAATCCTGGATGATCTAATTAATTCATTACAATCTCTAACATTAAAAATGTCGAGACCCGAACTTGATCAAATTATCAACCGCATTGCCGCACTCGAAGCGTGCAATATTGCCCCCACTTTTACCGATTATTCTGATCCACCGCTTTATTTCACAAAGCCAGATGGAACAAGTGTAAATCCTGAAACTTTTGAAAAAATTCCCGATTTGGTAAAGGATTTGCCAACAGTTTAATGAAACTCTATCAAACTAAAGGTACGTGCAAGATACCATCGAACGTCAAAATAAATACCACATGATCTGCAAATTCATTCGTAGAAAAATCCGCGGTGAAGCGAATGACTCACTCGTCGCTTCAAACGTAGGCATAAATTGTAATCTGATCAAAAAAACATTGATCACCTATTACGGCGAAAAACGTGACTTGGAAACATTGGACTTCCAACTCATGAGCGTGCAACAGAAGAACCGCTCACTTGAAGTATATTACGACGAGGTGAACAGATTACTGTCCCTCATCGCAAATCAAATAAATACCGATGAAAGGTACAACAAAAAAGCAATAGATGCTTTCATGAGAGGACTCGATGGAGACGTTTACAAGTTCATAAGGAATTATGAGCCAACATCGCTTGCAGGAGCATACAGCTATTGTATCTCTTTCCAAAATATTGAATGCAGAAAAATGTTAACAAAACCGAGAACATACACTCCACCAACGGCACCAAGGAATATGATTCCCTTACCGCCACCAACACCAATAAGGTACACACATGCCCAGCCACCACCAAGGCCTCATTACCCAAAACCTCCAATGTATGGAAATCGAAATTTTAACAATTTCACTCCAAGGCACCAACAGCCCTTTCAAAAAATGCAATCTATTCAATTTCAACGTCAACCTCCACCAGAACCGATGGATGTTGATCAATCCATCAGAACTCGCCAAGTAAATTACGGAAATCGTCCAAATTCAAACAATGTGAGACCACCAAAACGACCTAGAATCAATAATATCCAAACAAACGCCGGAAACATAAACAACATTAACCATATAGCAGATGCCAATCTTGCACAAACATTCGAAAACGTAAACAACAACGTGAATTGTTGTCAACAACGGTTGGCAGTGTGCAACAGTCATTCGACCGATATCTCAGAACAATTGAAAAACAAGAAGGTAATAACTTCAGAGACACTTTTGAAGAAGTGAGTTTTTGAAACTCAGCGTTGCCTTACTTCTTATTCTATGGTAACGCTTCAGAACCACTCAAAATGTGAATTGATACTGGATCTAATAAAAATTACATACATCCAAAATATGCAAAAATTTCACACAACGTTGATCAACCATTTTTCGTATCATCTGAAAAAATCTACTGTTTTAGCCAATCTAGGTTCAAATAAATATTTCACAACTCTTGACTTAGCGTCAGGATTTCATCAAGTACCTATGTTGGAAAATGATATCGAAAAAACTGCGTTTTCAATAAACAACGGAAAATATGAATTCGTACGCATGCCATTTGGTTTAAAAAATGCCCCTTCAATATTCCAACGCGTCATGGACGACACTTTAAGGGAACACATCGGAAAAATTTGTCACATTTACATCGATGACATAATCATTTTTAGCAAAACAGTTGAAGAACATCTGCAAAATTTAAGAATTGTTCTAGAAACTCTGAGAGCGGCTAATTTCAAAATACAACCGGATAAATCTGAATTTCTAAAAACAGAAGTTGAATTCCTCGGATTCATAGTCTCAAGTGAAGGACTTAAACCAAATTTAAAAAAGATTGAAGCCATAAAAAAATTCCCAGAACCACAAAACCTTAAAGAACTAAGAAAATTCTTAGGAATGTCAGGTTACTACCGCAGGTTTATTAAAAACTATGCACAACTCTCAAAACCCATCACAAAACTCCTAAGAGGGGAGGATGGTCATCGCCAAATTTCCAAACACGAATCAAAAAATGTTCCTATTATATTTAATCAAACCGCAAAAAACGCATTTCAAACCCTTAAAGACATAATATCTTCTAATGATGTTTTAGCTTTTCCAGATTTCCAGAAGCCATTCGAACTAACAACAGACGCATCGGAAAAAGCACTAGGAGCTGTGCTTTCACAAAAATGTCACGACGGCGATAGACCGATAACCTTCATTTCTCGCACTCTTTCCAAAACAGAGGAAAATTATGCAACCAACGAAAAGGAAATGCTTGCCATCGTTTGGGCACTACAAACATTGAGAAATTTCATATACGGAGCTAAAATTAATATTCATACAGATCATCAACCTTTTGATTAGCATTTGCTTTATCTCCGCAGAACAACAACGCAAAACTGAAAAGATGGAAATCTTTCATGGAGGAACACGATTACCAATTATTCTACAAACCCGGAAGATCAAACGTTGTAGCAGACGCACTTTCCCGTATACAACTAAACTCATTAACGCCAACTCAGCACTCAGCTGACGAAGACGATCATTCTTATATACCTTCAACAGAAGCACCAATTAATGTATTCCACAACCAACTAGTATTTAAAATTGGAACTAATTCTTCATACCAATTAATTACCCTTTTCCCAAAATTCAGAAGACATATTTTTATTGAACCAACATTTACGTTTATTTTATCAAGGATAAATTCAAAAAATTAATCAATCCAAATGTAATTAATGGAATTCACACAGATGAACAAACAATGGGAGTTATCCAAGAAGTATATAAAACTCTCTACAATCCAAAAACAATCAAAGCTAGATTTTCCCAAAAACAAGTACAAGACCTATGCGATGAAGAAACACAAATTGAAGAAATCAAAAATAATCATAATTTTGCTCACAGAAATGCTAAGGAAAACTCATTGCAATTTATAAAAAAATTCTACTTTCCCGGAATGAGAAAAAGTATTCAAAACATTGTAAAAAATTGTGAGATATGTAAAACAGAAAAATACGAGAGAAAACCCCAAGAATTTATACCAGTAAAAACACCAATACCGACATATCCTGGAGAAATTATCCATATTGACATATTTGCTTATAACGCAAACTTTTTATTTATCTCATCAATAGATAAATTTTCAGCAATACGGCCAGGCCGTTCTTTATGAATAAAAAAAAAAAAAAATAGATAAATTTTCAAAATACGTTAAAATACCGACCGATAAAATCGAAATGCATCGCTGATATAAAGAAAGTTTTACTACAACTCCTATATGACTGGCACTTACCAGTTCAAATTGTAATAGACAACGAATGTACGTTTGTCTCAAACGTTATCGAACAATCAATACTAAACCTAGGAATAAAAATATTTAAAATTCCAGTTAATCGTTCAGAAACGAATGGACAAATAGAACGTTGCCATTCGACAATTAGAGAAATCGCTAGATGCACAAAAAAACTCAATCCAGAGATGAGCATTATAACATTAGTACAACAAGCTGTTTATAAGTATAATCACAGCATACATTCATTCATAAAGGATACACCACGAAATGTGTATGTAGGAGAAATATCAAACGATCCGCTAGAGAGATCAAGAGTAAGAGAAAAAACAAATGAAAGAATACTACAGATATTCAAAAAGAATGAAGAAAAAATCAAAGATGAAAAATATAAGGATTACGTAGAAAACGAATATGCATTCGAAAAGAAAAAGACGAATAACAAACGCGAAAGTCGTTTTAACGCAGTAAAAGTAAAGGAGAATCATCCAACATATATTATCGATTCAAACAATCGAAAAATACATAAAGTAAACTTAAGAAAGTAATGAATAAATATTAATACTTTTTCAAATTTGTTTTAACTATCGTTACAGAATATTTACGATCCTGTTGATCAAACTTATTTTCGCAGACATAAACATATATGATTTAAATAACAATCCATTAGCCATAATACCGATAGGTAAAGCTAAGATTCAAATTGGATACGTAAGAACAATACATCCAATAGATTTAACTGATATAAACGAAACAATAGAGAAAACATTACAAGATAGTCCAAATGGGAATTCTACTGAATCTATCGAAAATTTGATCAGCATAAAAGCTAGCATGCTAAAGGACACTTTTGCGAAAATCAAACCATTTGTAAAAAGACAAAAACGATGGGACACGATAGGCAAAATTTGGAAATGGATCGCTGGAACTCCAGATGCAGACGACCTACATGTCATAAACTCCACAATGAACTCCCTGATAGCAGAAAGCAACAAACAAATAATAATCAACAAAGGCTTCAACGACAGGTTGAAACAAATAACTGATGTCGCTAACCAAGTCGTAAATATCGAGAACGAACGCTATGAGTCACACCAAGTGGAAATTCGGAAACTTATTCTACTTTCCAACATAAATATGCTACAAGAAAAAATGGATGTCATAGAAGACGCTATACTGTTAGCTAAACACGGTATTTCGAGCAGTAAGCTTCTATCCCTTGAGGATCTGACATCAATAGAACAGTTTCTTGAGAAGAATAACATTAAATACAACCCACCGGAAGAATTGCTAAGGCAATCAACTGCCCAAGTAGCAGTAAATGAATCTCATATACTATATATGCGAAAGTTCCCCAAACTATCTTCAAAAATCTACGAGTACGAATACATTGACTCGATAATACAACACGATGCACGTATAATCGTCACACAAAACTTTATATTACAAAATCAAACCCACGTATATTCCATGACAGAGAAGTGCCAACAACAAGAAGATGTTTACATATGTCCGCAAATCGGCATACAACAACCCACAACATGCATTCAACAAATTGTGAGAAGAGAAGATTCACAATGTAACTACGAAAAGATTTACAGTCGAGGCTTCATAAAAAGAATCAAAGAAGACACAATACTTATCAACGACGCAATAGCAGAAATCGCATCAAACTGCAGCAAAATTAACTAAGTACTGAACGGTTCCTACGTCATACAATTCGAAAATTGTAACATTATCATTAATGGAGAAATTTATTCAAACAACGAAGTCACCATTCCTGGTAAATCAACATCGATAAGGGTGAAATCGAACATAAATCGCCTCTCCAACTCGTACAAAAACTCACCATAGAACATAGAGAAAAACTACAAAGTATTAACTTGCAGAATGATTCTCTAAGATGGAAAATTAATGTATTCGGAGGAACTTTTGCATTCATATGCCTATGCGCATTTATAATCTGTTTATTCTTCCACTTCAAGAGAACGACGATAAAAGTAAACATGACTCAAGCGAAGCGACCAGAAACGTTCGTTAGCAGACCAACTTCATTCCACGCAGCAACGAGACTTTGAGGGCAAAGTCATTTAAGAGGGGAGGAGTTAAGACGACAGCGCAGCAAGGAGTTACGACGACAGCGCAGCACGAGAAACGCCACGCAGCAGAACGCGCCACCGATAAACAAACAAACCACGCACAACCAATAAACAAACAAACCACAAAGCAGCGCGCACAACATAATTTGCAACGCAGCATAATTCAGCACGCAGCATAATTCAGCACGGACCAGCGCACCAGCATCCATCCAAACAGTTCAGTTGATACTCAGACGCTAATCCGAACGGTTATTAACTCCGCCGGTCGATGGAAATAAAGTTAAGTTTTTTTTAAAAACACCCTACCCGGACACCGTGCGTTAACTGGCGCCCGAATAGGGACTGCGCTATGTGAAAAATAAAGTTAAGGTGCAAGTGAAAAGTAACCACGTTAGAGTGAAAGTTACCACCAAATCCTAAACTAAAAAAGACTTCCTGATCGCCGAGTGCAGCCGTGTGAAAAGGATCCCGAGTCACCTGTGCAGTTAGCAGCTCACGCAGGACAAAAAGGAACCATCCATCACACTGAGAAGGAGGACTTTCATAGCCGGTTTCCCAGCAAAAACAACACATCGCCCGTTAGAGGAGCGAAAAACAACATAAGGCCCGCTAGAGGAGCTGAATAAAGGCAACATAAGACGTACATCCAACGCCCGAAACAGGATGCGTATGGTACCGTAAGTACAGTGAATTATAAAAAATCGTAAGTGAAAATTTCAAACAGTGAAAAAAATCAAAAACGAGTATTAAAAACGATCGCAAATTAATATTACATATTACTAACTCAAACAAGTGAAGTTAAAAACGTGTTAAAACTAACGAAAAAATCCTGGATGATCTAATTAATTCATTACAATCTCTAACATTAAAAATGTCGAGACCCGAACTTGATCAAATTATCAACCGCATTGCCGCACTCGAAGCGTGCAATATTGCCCCCACTTTTACCGATTATTCTGATCCACCGCTTTATTTCACAAAGCCAGATGGAACAAGTGTAAATCCTGAAACTTTTGAAAAAATTCCCGATTTGGTAAAGGATTTGCCAACAGTTTAATGAAACTCTATCAAACTAAAGGTACGTGCAAGATACCATCGAACGTCAAAATAAATACCACATGATCTGCAAATTCATTCGTAGAAAAATCCGCGGTGAAGCGAATGACTCACTCGTCGCTTCAAACGTAGGCATAAATTGTAATCTGATCAAAAAAACATTGATCACCTATTACGGCGAAAAACGTGACTTGGAAACATTGGACTTCCAACTCATGAGCGTGCAACAGAAGAACCGCTCACTTGAAGTATATTACGACGAGGTGAACAGATTACTGTCCCTCATCGCAAATCAAATAAATACCGATGAAAGGTTTACACACCCCGAAGCTTCCAGAGCTTTAATTGAAATGTACAACAAAAAAGCAATAGATGCTTTCATGAGAGGACTCGATGGAGACGTTTACAAGTTCATAAGGAATTATGAGCCAACATCGCTTGCAGGAGCATACAGCTATTGTATCTCTTTCCAAAATATTGAATGCAGAAAAATGTTAACAAAACCGAGAACATACACTCCACCAACGGCACCAAGGAATATGATTCCCTTACCGCCACCAACACCAATAAGGTACACACATGCCCAGCCACCACCAAGGCCTCATTACCCAAAACCTCCAATGTATGGAAATCGAAATTTTAACAATTTCACTCCAAGGCTCCACCAGAACCGATGGATGTTGATCAATCCATCAGAACTCGCCAAGTAAATTACGGAAATCGTCCAAATTCAAACAATGTGAGACCACCAAAACGACCTAGAATCAATAATATCCAAACAAACGCCGGAAACATAAACAACATTAACCATATAGCACAAACATTCGAAAACGTAAACAACAACGTGAATTGTTGTCAACAACGGTTGGCAGTGTGCAACAGTCATTCGACCGATATCTCAGAACAATTGAAAAACAAGAACACAAGACACTTTTGAAGAAGTGAGTTTTTGAAACTCAGCGTTGCCTTACTTCTTATTCTATGGTAACGCTTCAGAACCACTCAAAATGTGAATTGATACTGGATCTAATAAAAATTACATACATCCAAAATATGCAAAAATTTCACACAACGTTGATCAACCATTTTTCGTATCATCTGAAAAAATCTACTGTTTTAGCCAATCTAGGTTCAAATAAATATTTCACAACTCTTGACTTAGCGTCAGGATTTCATCAAGTACCTATGTTGGAAAATGATATCGAAAAAACTGCGTTTTCAATAAACAACGGAAAATATGAATTCGTACGCATGCCATTTGGTTTAAAAAATGCCCCTTCAATATTCCAACGCGTCATGGACGACACTTTAAGGGAACACATCGGAAAAATTTGTCACATTTACATCGATGACATAATCATTTTTAGCAAAACAGTTGAAGAACATCTGCAAAATTTAAGAATTGTTCTAGAAACTCTGAGAGCGGCTAATTTCAAAATACAACCGGATAAATCTGAATTTCTAAAAACAGAAGTTGAATTCCTCGGATTCATAGTCTCAAGTGAAGGACTTAAACCAAATTTAAAAAAGATTGAAGCCATAAAAAAATTCCCAGAACCACAAAACCTTAAAGAACTAAGAAAATTCTTAGGAATGTCAGGTTACTACCGCAGGTTTATTAAAAACTATGCACAACTCTCAAAACCCATCACAAAACTCCTAAGAGGGGAGGATGGCCATCGCCAAATTTCTAAACACGAATCAAAAAATGTTCCTATTATATTTAATCAAACCGCAAAAAATGCATTTCAAACCCTTAAAGACATAATATCTTCTAATGATGTTTTAGCTTTTCCAGATTTCCAGAAGCCATTCGAACTAACAACAGACGCATCGGAAAAAGCACTAGGAGCTGTGCTTTCACAAAAATGTCACGACGGCGATAGACCGATAACCTTCATTTCTCGCACTCTTTCCAAAACAGAGGAAAATTATGCAACCAACGAAAAGGAAATGCTTGCCATCGTTTGGGCACTACAAACATTGAGAAATTTCATATACGGAGCTAAAATTAATATTCATACAGATCATCAACCATTTGATTAGCATTTGCTTTATCTCCGCAGAACAACAACGCAAAACTGAAAAGATGGAAATCTTTCATGGAGGAACACGATTACCAATTATTCTACAAACCCGGAAGATCAAACGTTGTAGCAGACGCACTTTCCCGTATACAACTAAACTCATTAACGCCAACTCAGCACTCAGCTGACGAAGACGATCATTCTTATATACCTTCAACAGAAGCACCAATTAATGTATTCCACAACCAACTAGTATTTAAAATTGGAACTAATTCTTCATACCAATTAATTACCCTTTTCCCAAAATTCAGAAGACATATTTTTATTGAACCAACATTTACGTTTATTTTATCAAGGATAAATTCAAAAAATTAATCAATCCAAATGTAATTAATGGAATTCACACAGATGAACAAACAATGGGAGTTATCCAAGAAGTATATAAAACTCTCTACAATCCAAAAACAATCAAAGCTAGATTTTCCCAAAAACAAGTACAAGACCTATGCGATGAAGAAACACAAATTGAAGAAATCAAAAATAATCATAATTTTGCTCACAGAAATGCTAAGGAAAACTCATTGCAATTTATAAAAAAATTCTACTTTCCCGGAATGAGAAAAAGTATTCAAAACATTGTAAAAAATTGTGAGATATGTAAAACAGAAAAATACGAGAGAAAACCCCAAGAATTTATACCAGTAAAAACACCAATACCGACATATCCTGGAGAAATTATCCATATTGACATATTTGCTTATAACGCAAACTTTTTATTTATCTCATCAATAGATAAATTTTCAGCAATACGGCCAGGCCGTTCTTTATGAATGAAAAAAAAAAATAGATAAATTTTCAAAATACGTTAAAATACCGACCGATAAAATCGAAATGCATCGCTGATATAAAGAAAGTTTTACTACAACTCCTATATGACTGGCACTTACCAGTTCAAATTGTAATAGACAACGAATGTACGTTTGTCTCAAACGTTATCGAACAATCAATACTAAACCTAGGAATAAAAATATTTAAAATTCCAGTTAATCGTTCAGAAACGAATGGACAAATAGAACGTTGCCATTCGACAATTAGAGAAATCGCTAGATGCACAAAAAAACTCAATCCAGAGATGAGCATTATAACATTAGTACAACAAGCTGTTTATAAGTATAATCACAGCATACATTCATTCATAAAGGATACACCACGAAATGTGTATGTAGGAGAAATATCAAACGATCCGCTAGAGAGATCAAGAGTAAGAGAAAAAACAAATGAAAGAATACTACAGATATTCAAAAAGAATGAAGAAAAAATCAAAGATGAAAAATATAAGGATTACGTAGAAAACGAATATGCATTCGAAAAGAAAAAGACGAATAACAAACGCGAAAGTCGTTTTAACGCAGTAATGGGGTTATTACACGACGGATTTTTCATCGGTGATTTTCTGTCAAAACGCGTTTGACAGATAAATGCCGGTCTGAAAAAATGAATTCGTCATGCTGAATTCAGATTTCGATCGCGCTGGTTTTTTCTGTCAAAGTGAGGATTGTTTACATTTTGGATGCGTTGTTTTGCCTTGCAATTTTCCTCCAATTTTTTTCCACTTTAGTTCATGCGATATATGAGTTTAATAAAATGAATATTGAAGACGATGTTTTGCTAATGCTAGGAGCGTTATTTGCTACACAAAGCGAAAGAAAGCCGCGATCGAAATGGGTAAAAACCATGAATTTAAAAAGAAGTTCCCTATCGCATATCAACATGATGGAAGAGCTGAGGCTGGAGCCGAAGGATAGGCTAAATTAAGCCAGAATGGATGAGGAATCATACATGTGGCTTTTGGAGAAGGTCACACCGCTGATCGTGAAGGAAGATACGATTATGAGATCAGCTGTGTCACCACATGAGCGGCTCAGTGCTACACTGAGATTTATCATCAGCCGCAGCTCCTACCAGTGCTTCCGTTTTCAAAAAGCAATTTCGCTTTTCGTTCGGCCCGCAATTCTTCGTAACCAGCGGAACAGCGCGCGGTGACCGAAGAGAATGGAACAAGCACGAAAACAACGCCAGACTGTATTGTTCCGTATATTTTCTTTGAAACATTTGAACAATCCTGCTTAGAAAGTGATGTGGGGCCAGTTTGAACCGAAAAAACTTTAACCGAATGTTTGTCTGACCAAAGCGCTGTCGGTCACGAAAAAGTATCCCTATCATAATGGCATCGTCAGTCGGTACCCGGCATGGTACGTTACGTGTTAATGATAAATATTTCATTCCATTTTAGAATAACGGACAATTCAAATGTAAAATAATTCGGATGATGGCAATAAAAATCTGTGCAGCATATTGTGTTATTACACGGACAGCGGGTTTTTTTCTGTCAAACGCCCTATTTGACAGAAAATCACCAACCAAAAAATTCCGCGTGTAATAACCCCATAAAAGTAAAGGAGAATCATCCAACATATATTATCGATTCAAACAATCGAAAAATACATAAAGTAAACTTAAGAAAGTAATGAAAAAATATTAATACTTTTTCAAATTTGTTTTAACTATCGTTACAGAATATTTACGATCCTGTTGATCAAACTTATTTTCGCAGACATAAACATATATGATTTAAATAACAATCCATTAGCCATAATACCGATAGGTAAAGCTAAGATTCAAATTGGATACGTAAGAACAATACATCCAATAGATTTAACTGATATAAACGAAACAATAGAGAAAACATTACAAGATAGTCCAAATGGAAATTCTACTGAATCTATCGAAAATTTGATCAGCATAAAAAGCTAGCATGCTAAAGGACACTTTTGCGAAAATCAAACCATTTGTGAAAAGACAAAAACGATGGGACACGATAGGCAAAATTTGCAAATGGATCGCTGGAACTCCAGACGCAGACGACCTACATGTCATAAACTCCACAATGAACTCCCTTATAGCAGAAAGCAACAAACAAATAATAATCAACCAAGGCTTCAACGACAGGTTGAAACAAATAACTGATGTCGCTAACCAAGTCGTAAATATCGAGAACGAACGCTATGAGTCACACCAAGTGGAAATTCGGAAACTTATTCTACTTTCCAACATAAATATGCTACAAGAAAAAATGGATGTCATAGAAGACGCTATACTGTTAGCTAAACACGGTATTTCGAGCAGTAAGCTTCTATCCCTTGAGGATCTGACATCAATAGAACAGTTTCTTGAGAAGAATAACATTAAATACAACACACCGGAAGAATTGCTAAGGCAATCAACTGCCCAAGTTGCAGTAAATGAAACTCATATACTATACATGCTAAAGTTCCCCAAACTATCTTCAAAAATCTACGAGTACGAATACATTGACTCGATAATACAACACGATGCACGTATAATCGTCACACAAAACTTTATATTACAAAATCAAACCCACGTATATTCCATGACAGAGAAGTGCCAACAACAAGAAGATGTTTACATATGTCCGCAAATCGGCATACAACAACCCACAACATGCATTCAACAAATTGTGAGAAGAGAAGATTCACAATGTAACTACGAAAAGATTTACAGTCGAGGCTTCATAAAAAGAATCAAAGAAGACACAATACTTATCAACGACGCAATAGCAGAAATCGCATCAAACTGCAGCAAAATTAACTAAGTACTGAACGGTTCCTACGTCATACAATTCGAAAATTGTAACATTATCATTAATGGAGAAATTTATTCAAACAACGAAGTCACCATTCCTGGTAAATCAACATCGATAAGGGTGAAATCGAACATAAACCGCCTCTCCAACTCGTACAAAAACTCACCATAGAACATAGAGAAAAACTACAAAGTATTAACTTGCAGAATGATTCTCTAAGATGGAAAATTAATGTATTCGGAGGAACTTTTGCATTCATATGCCTATGCGCATTTATAATCTGTTTATTCTTCCACTTCAAGAGAACGACGATAAAAGTAAACATGACTCAAGCGAAACGACCAGAAACGTTCGTTAGCAGACCAACTTCATTCCACGCAGCAACGAGACTTTGAGGGCAAAGTCATTTAAGAGGGGAGGAGTTAAGACGACAGCGCAGCGAGGAGTTACGACGACAGCGCAGCACGAGAAACGCCACGCAGCAGAACGCGCCACCGATAAACAAACAAACCACGCACGACCAATAAACAAACAAACCACAAAGCAGCGCGCACAACATAATTTGCAACGCAGCATAATTCAGCACGCAGCATAATTCAGCACGGACCAGCGCACCAGCATCCATCCAAACAGTTCAGTTGATACTCAGACGCTAATCCGAACGGTTATTAACTCCGCCGGTCGATGGAAATAAAGTTAAGTTTTTTTAAAAACACCCTACCCGGACACCGTGCGTTAACTCAAATTTAACTTCATCCTCCTCCGGATAATCGAACTCCTCGATCACGTCGGAAACTTCCACCAGACTACCGGGAATATAAACCCGGTAGTGCTCCGTAAAATATGGATCAGCCGCAATGACATTGGTTTGAGCCCGGTCCTTTGCGGTGACCCTGATCTTGTTCGGGCGCATCCGAAACACATCAGCAACGCCCGGGTATTTCTTAAACAACTGTGCCGCGATCGTCTTCACGTCGAGCTGTTTGGTGCGTGGCATAAAATACACTAACGGCTTACCCTTCTCGCGCACGAGCAAACACACTCACGCACAAGACAGTTCACGATCGATGCGACGATGCAGCGGCGATACGCTTGATTATCGCAACGATATACAGATACACGCACTCACAACACTAAAAACACACGTTGATCAGGGCTAGGCGCCACTCGATCAAAAAAACTAGATCCGAGCGAATGCCGGAGAAAGGCGGAAATACCGATTAGTGCGATACGGGTAATCACGTTGATTACGCAATCGCACACGAGGACAATGTCCATTATCTGCCGTACGCAAATGATCCGTTGGACGCTTCGGAGCGAAACACTATTCTATTTTATATTATGATCTATTTTTAATTTTTTTTTGACATCCTGTGGTTTTTTTTGTATAAATTTTTTTTTACATCATAGTTTTTGTGTATTTTTTTTTCAAAAGCAAAGGGGTATGTGAAAAAAACGAAGAACCTTTTAGACCCATCACGGTCGAATGGTTAAATTAAATTCTTGAAGAGACCACGAAGTTTCAACGCACTAACAACAAAATTGGCACAAGGATACACATGGGAAGAATTTTTCACTAGTACTTTAGTTTTTTTTCACTAAGCACGGCACAGTTTTTTTTTGACACGATATAAAATAACACAATGAAATAATTGATGCGCAAAAAATAAATTAATGAAATAAGATGACGCAAAATAATTAGTGCAAATAAAGTAAATAAATAACGCAAAAACAAATAATTTAAAAACGCAAAAATATAAATAACAATAAAATGTTTTAAACCTATCTAGCTTTTTCACAATTTTTTGTGTGCAATAATACGTGGTGGATTCACGTACCTTTTTTCTGTAGATGCGTTTGTGTACCGGTGTGTCTCGTTCAATGCGTCGGTGCGGTACGGTGCGGCACTGTGAGGCACGGTGCGGCACGGTGTCTCGATGCTGGATAAGCGTTTCTGTTGCTCGACACTACGCTGCTCTCGGATACTGATTTCGCCTTCTCGGATGATTTTCTCGGATGCTGGGTTTTGTCGTTTGGATGATTCTTTCAGTAGCTGGATTCTATCGCTCGGCGTGATGAACTTGGGTGTTAGCGGTCGTTCAGCGCACTCAGCGCGATGGTGGACTTCGACGCTATGACGTCACGTGTCTTCGTCTTGGTGGGATAGCGTGTTCAGAGCGTTACAGCCTTTCCTTTGTGGCGTGAGAGTGCTGTTATCTGCTGATTTAGGTTGCGATCAGTATATCAATGTAAATTTGATTTCTGGTGTCTTTTTTTTGTCGTTGCCCAATCGTAGCGGTGATGTGCGTTTTGCTATCATTGTTCTGCTTGTCGCTTTGTTTGTCGTTTTGTCACTCGTGAGAAGTTTTGTAGCTCAATGACATGTTTGGTTCTTTGGGTAAACGCAGCGTTGATCCTCCGTACAGTTTTTTTGCGATGGTCTTCGGCTTCGGTGAACGGATACGTTTTTTGTACGCACCGTACTTTCAATTTTGTTTGACACGCACGACACTTACTCTAGCAGGATCGCCATGTTATATTAAACGCACACGGGATTTATGCGTTCAAGAACTATATTAAACTTAGTTCTTGCTGCTACGACACCACACCAGAAAGAGGCCGGAACCCACCGCGTGCACACTTATATATCCCTTGGTGAGTTCCCCGCGCGGGAACTCCCTAACTTAACGATACTTAACGTTATTATCGATTTTAGTCTAATGTTACACTATTTATAGTCGAGTGCCACAACAGTGTGTTTGTTTTTCCTGTTATCACTCATTAGCTTGTTCGCCAGGCAGTCTACAGCTGATGTAGTGGCTCGGTATTTTCTAAAGCAACAAGGAAAAACTGATGCGGGCAGCAGTCAGTACTTTTCCACATAGCTATATATATTCTCTAGTACTGCTGTATTTATTACCTTTCTAATTGTTGGTAATATGGCTACGGGTCTATAACTAATAGTTTTGTTAGGGTCCTTCTCGGGTTTTTTTTTTGTTTGTAGATTGTTTTGTAGAAATTTTGTTAATTTTTTTTTCTATTTGTATTTCTAACCCGTCAGGGGAAAGATCATTGTCTGTTTTGAAAAGAGATAAAAAATATTTGAGAAATTCGTTGGCTGAAACAAAACTAAACAGTTTAGCGATTTTGTACATAGGTCGGTCGGTCCTTTTGCGCGACGAGACTTTGCGCACTTGCGACGCACATGCGGTTTGTGTCGTGCCGTACTTACGGGGTTCCTTCTGGTCGTGACGAGATCGACAGACAATCGCCTGAGTGAACCAATTTTTTCCTTTTTCGACTGTCCAGGCAATCGTGAAGATTCTAGATGAGAATCTTCCTTACTGGATTGTTGGAGACATCGAGGCCTTACCTTTGGTAGGGGGACTCTCAAAGCTCTTAAAAGGAATTGGACGTCAGAATTTGATTTGCATCAAGTCTTAGCCCAGAACCAACTCTCTCGTTGGCTGGGAAAGACAGCTTTATTTATACCAAAAATTTCTTAGTTTATGGTTAGTTCATTCACCTTAAGGTTGGTTAAAACTTTTTTAAGTTATTGAGTAACTTCTTGGTAGACGACAAGAGCATAGCGCTTCGTTGTAAACAAAAGAATCAAGTTACTTATGGAATTTTCCTTAGGGTGGTTTTGGTTTGAGTCGTTTCCGTTTGTATGTTCGTTAACCTGCTGATATGAAATTATCACTCATTGATTTGCTTGTTTCGGGGTGATCGCACGCGGTGTGATCGATTGCTGCACTTGCATAAAAATTCATTTGATATATATTTCTACCGTTTGCCCTCGGCTATACTTCTTCTTCCTTGGCACTATAACCTCGAGAGGTCTCGACCTGCGAGAGAGGAAGGTGATGACAACCGGGATCGAAAAACAGGCAGGGAAATATTAAAATCAAAATGATGGGACAAGGAGTTGAACGTTTTGATTGCAATAAGCAATAAGATTGCAATCTTTGAGACCCACTGCAGTGCGACGTGTGGCAATATAAATTAAGAGACGGTTACGAAGTGCACGGGAGGCATCATATAGGGAGATATTGCTAAGTAATGCTGGGGCATCGATACAATCAAGGAGGAGTACGGCAATAAATGAGGATTGGGAGAGGGTACGGCGATCTTCAAGAGATGCAAGGCCAAGCAGCCGACATCTGTCCTCGTAACAGCGCAAGGCAGAGGATCGATCACCAGTGGTTTTCCGAAGGGCAAACCTAGTGAAGGATCTTTGCACCCGCTCCAAACGATCATTGTGGATCCTTGTCAACGGGGACCAGATCACCGAGCAATACTCCAGCACAGATCTGACTACTGAACAGAAGAAAGTCTTGAAACAGCAGGCATCGTAAAAGTCACGGAACACATGTTTAAAACACCAAGAATTATCTTAGACTAAGTGACTATGGGTGACTTATGGACTATAGGAACGAGTGATCGTAATAACATTACATTTAATAGGACAAAGGGAGAAACTGTTTTCATTGCACCACTTTCAAAAACGATCAAGGATAGATTGGAAAACAACACAGGCAGAAGGAGAAGATATGGTATAGAAGATTTTTAAGTCGTCAGCAAAACAGAGGAAATAATCGGGACGAAGGACGGTCAACATCATTGATAAACAAAACGAATACCAGTGGACTTAAGACGCTTCCTTGAGGTACACCTGCAACGGAAGCAAAGGGAGAAGAAAAGGAACCTTTAAACGAGACACGATATTTACGATTACACAGGAATGATCGGAACCAGGGAAATAAGAAACTGTGGATGCAAAAAGAGGATAATTTGGAAACAAGGAATGAATGGGGGATACGATCAAAGGCAGATTTGAAATCGGTACAAACGACATCAACCTGAGAGATCGTATCCAGTTGGGTCGCAAGGAAGGAGGTAAAACACATTAGGATTGTGGAAGTTGATGTTATGAGAATGAATCCATGTTGTTGGGGAATAATGAAAGAACGAGTAACATTAAGAAGATGGGAATGGAGAATTTTCTCGAACACTTTAGCTATTACACGCAGTAAGGAAATGCCTCAGTAATTGCCATCTGACGACTTATCACCTTTTTTGTAAATAAGAATAAGCCAGGCGAGTTTCCAAAAGTAAGGAAAAGAGGAAGTACGCAAAGACAAGAGGAATATTTTTTGAAGAAGAGGAACGAACGTTGTACAACTTTTTTTTTTAATACGGATGAGGGAATTCCGTCTGGATCAACCTTGTAGGACAGTTTGAGCGAGCTTATTGCCTTGAAGAATGATTTTTCATCGATTATCCGCGAGCAGTAACTCGGAAGACCGATCGGGTTATCTACCAGACCGGAAGACCGATCGGGATCCCATAACGATTTGGGATGGGAATGTAACTGGGGTTGAAGCCGACCCATGTAAAGGGAATACAGGGTTCACCGATATATAGCATATGGCGAGCATATCTTAGCGGTTCGCGCAAACGTTTAAGATATCTGCGGCCATCGATAGCGATTCGCATGTACGATTAGCGAATGACACATAATGTATAGCGAATCGCGTGCACACTTTAGTTAATGTCAGCGTTCGCGCGGTTTGAAAATTTATATTTATATGACCTATGTTGAGGAGTTGAAAAAAAAACGTTTAAATTTCGGTTTTTATGTAATTGGGAAGTTATTTATTTTATTTTATTTATTTATAAAGTATGACGGACTGGTGCCGTATTGTCACCAATGAATGTGGTGACTATGAATTACATTCACGAAAAAAAACAATGAAACAAAATTAACTAGGCATTTCCTCCTAGTTATTTGCCATATCCCGGGCATGCTCGGTTGTGACGGAAGATGGGTGGTTGTTGTCCATTTCTATTGGGTGGGTGTGTGTGTGTTGTAGGTTTTTTGGTCCGGTTCTATTGCTGTTGCTATGGATTCGATGGGGGTTGGTTCGCTCCGGTTGACTATTGCAGTGTGTGATGTAGGTCTGGACTGAAACAAACAAGCACAGTTATTTGGACAGTACAAACATGAATTTTTCTGCGTGTAATGTTCTCCAAGCAGCCCAGCAATGTCACAGCCCGTGATCGACCAAGTCAACATCGAACTCAAAAGCGATCGGCGGATTCCATCTCGCAACAGCTGGAGTGACTCCACTGTTTACGAGGCTGTACCCGCCGACCACTCCCGCGCCCAACGCCAACCCAGGCGACCCCGCTGTACCAAAGCTGGACTGACTTGGAGCACACTAATACAGACAAAAAAAAAATACACAAGTCTGCCTCCTTTTAACGGCAGTAAGAAAATTGCCCTCGAATGCAATTGCTCCGTCAACGGATCGCACGTTGCACAACGTCAAACATTTACAACAAAGACAACACAACACATAACAAAAGGAGTGGTGGATGTGGATTGGAAGGATAATAGGGATGCGGGATCAAAGGATAAGACCGTTGTCTCTGGCGAATCGGTAGACGAGCCTCATGTAGGCGAGGTCCCTAGTTGCCAACACTTCTCTTATTTCTATACCCGGTCGTCTGCCGATGCTCTCGACTGCGCTTAACAAGGAGGATCTTGCGGTTTCAAACTCCACGCAGGACCACAGAAGGTGATCCAAATCATGAAATCCGTCACCGCAGCCACACACCTTCGTCTGAGCCAGAGTTATACGCTGAAGATGAGTATTCAACGCGAAGTGATTCGACATAAGTCGAGACATCATGCGTATGAATGCCCGGTCAACAGAGAGCCCACCGAACCAAGGCCGCAGGGACACTTGCGGAGAGATCGAGAAAAGGAATCGCCCGAGATCATCCGCCTCCCACATGCTCTGCCAGCGAGACAGGAAAAGTTGCTGTGGTAGGCGAAGAAACTCTCGGGCCGAGATCGGACGGTCGTAAAATGCGCCTTGTTGGACGCCTGTTTTGGCCAGTGAGTCTGCCTTCTCGTTGCCGGGAATTCCACAATGAGAAGGTACCCAAATTAGCGAAATCCTGAACGCCTTGTCGAACATGGAGCCAAGCAATTCTATGATTTTAATGACCAGGAAATCCTGACTCTTAACAGCCTTCGGGGATCGTAGTGCTTCGATAGCGCTAAGGCTATCTGTAAAGATGAAGTACTGATCCGAAGGTCTCGCTGCTATAATCAATAGTGCGTACAAGATTGCGGCTAGTTCTGCGGTGTAGACACTACACGGCTCCCGCAATTTGAAAAATGCTTCGGCGGACTCACTAAAAACGCCGAAGCCGGTGCCTTCCTTAGAAGATGATCCATCAGTATAATACTGGCTACTTTGGTCTAAATGGCCATACTTATCCCTGAAAATGCCCGGAACTACCATCGGGCGAAGATCATTCGGTATGGTCTTAATTTCCTCGTGCAACGAGGAATCTGTTGTTAAAAGGGAACTGTAGGTCTCAGGAAGGGCAGCACGGTTTAATGCCTGTGGAGCGCTAGGATGCACTTGTAGAGCAACAAAATCTTCATAGATCTTCAAGATTTTGCTCTTAGAACCTGTCTCTAGAAGCGCTTTAAAATTTTCTTCGATCAAGGGATTTGATACTGAAGAACGAACTAGAAGGCGAAGCGACAGCATTTCAAAACGAAGTTTTAGCGGCATCACTCCGGTCATCACTTCTAGGGACATGTTATGTGTGGATTTCATGCTCCCTAGTGCGAGTCTAAGACAACGATACTGTAGCCTCTCTAGTTTGAGGATATGCGTGTTGGATGCCCAATGGAAGCATATGCTTCCATATTCCAACACGTATAGTACCGTTGTCTTATACAGTCTCAGGACGTCTGATGGATGTGCGCCCCACCAGAATCCTGTGACTGTCCTTAGAAAGTTGATTCTTTTACTGCATTTTTGCACCAGATGGGTGATATGTGTACTCCAGTTTAGCCTTGAATTGAACCAAACACCAAGGTACCGAAAATTGTCGGTAGTTGATATCTTTTCACCGTACAAAAAGACATCAATTTTCGGGTCAAATAGTCTTTTCTCCCTGTTTTTCGTCGTGTCGCTGAAAGGAGAAAAGACTACCATCTCAGTTTTCTTTGCAGAGAACTTGATACCAAGGTTTTCAGACCACTCGGCAAGATTGTCCAAAGTGGTTTGTAAAGCCAGTTGGATTTCGGCGGCGTCCCTGCTTGCAAAAGATATGACGCCGTCGTCTGCTAATTGTCTAATGCTGCAGTTCGGAGCTAGGCAAGAATCTATTTCACTGACATAGAAGTTATATAGCAGGGGGCTCAAGCAGGACCCTTGTGCTAGTCCATGGAAACTGGTCCGCTTTAGTTGCACATGACCATTGTTGAAACTCATAGCTTTCTCCGACAAAAGGTTGAACAGAAAGTTGTTCAACTTTGGACCCAGCCCCACATTTTCTAATTTTTGACTCAGCTTGTATGGTGATACTGAGTCAAATGCCCCCTGTATATCCAGGAAAATAGATCCCATGTTCTGCTTGCGTGCACGAGCAAGCTCTATTTCTGTTACCAGAAGGGCTAAGCAGTCATTAGTACCCCTGGCTTTACGAAAACCAAACTGGGTATTTGAGAGAAGGTTGTTTGATTCCAACCATTCTTCTAACCGGAAAAGAATCATCCTTTCAAGGAGTTTCCTCAGACACGACAGTGACGATATTGGCCGATACGAGTCGTGTCTTGATGGCGGTTTGCCAGGCTTCAAGATAGTGACAATTTTCACTTCTCTCCACTCTTGCGGGACGCTGTTGACCTCCAACATATTGTTGAAGACACGTAACAGACGTTTCCTCCCTATGTCGGGAAGATTTTGAAGCAATTTGCTACTAATCTGATCCAGACCTGGGGAGAAATTGTTGCTTGATAGGAGAGCAAGTGATAGCTCTACCATTGTAAACGGTGAATCCATCCTAGGGTCACTACCAGGTGCATGTTGTGTAAAGCTTTGCGCAGGAACGAAATCGGGACAAAGCTTGTGGGCAAATTCATACAGCCACTCGCCAGAAAAGCTTTCGCTCTCATTGATGTTGTTGCTATTTCGCATCCTTCTAGCCATTCTCCAAAGCGAATTAAGTGAAGTGGCGGGGTCTAGATTATTGACGTATTTACTCCAATAACCCTTTTTCTTCGCCTTCAACAGGTTTTTACACGCTTTCTCTAGCGCTTTATATTTTTCATACAAGGACCTCGAGCCCGTGTCCCGGAAGGCTTTAAATGCCTCACGCTTCTTGGTAAAAGCCGCTTGGCAATCCTTGTCCCACCAAGGAGTGGGAGGTTTTTTAAATGTCCTTGCTTGGTGGGAGCGCCTTGTTTGGGCCTCAAGGGCGCACTTGTTTATGATTGAAACAAGTTTTTCGTACTCCTTGACAGGAGACAAATCTTCCAAGTCAAGTGAAAGTGAAGCGGCTATTAATTCGCCGTATCTCGTCCAGTCGATGTTCCTCGTTAAGTCACATTTAACGGGGATTCCTTCTACTGGACATCCTCCCTTGATGTAGGAAATTTCTATCGGCAAGTCACTTTGGTCACTGCCGATAGGGTCCTGAATCACCTTCCAACTAAAATTCAGGGCCATTGCTGATGGACTTAGAGACAGGTCCAGTGCACTCGCCCTACTTAGAGGTGTCTGCATCCTAGTTGCCTCTCCTGAGTTTAGAATCGAAAAATCAAATCTGTCGCAGAAATCTCGGATGATAGGAGTGCGAATGTCATCCTTATCGCACCCCCAGTCGATTCCATGGGAGTTAAAGTCTCCCAGGATCAAAAGTGGTCCAGGCAAGACCGCTGCTAAATTTCCAAGATCCTCTTTGAACTTTTCAATTTTTTCTTTTTCATTATTGGCTATCGGGGGGATATAGATGGATGCAATTGTCACGTGAAGAACGCCCAGTTTTGCCTTAACTGCGACAGTTTCTATCATTTCTTGTCTAGGGGTGGGTATTCTGGTGAAAGTGTGACTCTTTCTAACACCAATCAGTACCCCCCCCACCCCTAGCAACGCGATCTTCACGGATTATATTATATCCCGGGAAGGTTAATTTAATTTCATCCGATAGCCAAGTTTCACAGAGGGCAAACACATCACAGTTGTGCTCGCCCACTAATGCTTTAAAGAAGTTTAGCTTGCCAAGTAAACTCCTACAGTTCCACTGTATGATAGTAGCCGTAGGAGCCATTAATCATCCAAACGGAACATCATACTTAAGCATGGCCATTGAGCCAGCCACTGTTTGATCATCCCCTTCAGGAAAGGAAGGGCCCAAGTTGCGATCATATGCAGATGCTGCGGGAGGTTAAGGGTCAAGAGGAGGGATTCTAGGATCTCGGAAAGGGACGGTGTAGGGATCCTCGGGAAGCCCTTGGGCTCAGTTGGAAAAGCTAGGTTTTCCAAAGGAACTTCGGCCCGAGGTGATCGCTTCTTCTTGGGCTGCTTCCTGGCAATTTGGGGGGCGGGAGTTTTGGGATCAGCGTCACGTTTTGGACCGGGGGAAGAAACTTTAGCGTGGCGCTGTGGTGCCAAAGGTCTATTTTTTGTTTTAAGGACCTTCCGCTGTACCTTTTTATAAGGCACTCTCGTGGTCTTTACCGATCTCAGTGGCACCTGTTCGGGTGCAGTCGGATTGGTCTCGCCATTTGCAGCAGTGTTATCCAGCACTGCAAAGGGGTTCGATGCATTTGCTCCCTTTAGAGCATCACTGTATGAGCCGCTTGCCCGCTCTGCTACCGTTTTGGTCTGCTCCCTTTGCAGTTTCCGGTACACAGGGCACAATGCAACCTCATGCCACTCCTCCCGACAATGCGAACATTTTTGGGATGGGGCTATGCACTCCTCGGTAGCGTGAGCCCCTCTGCATTTACCGCAGCAAATCTTGCGAGTGCAAAACGGATCGGCATGCCCAATCCGGCTGCACTTCGAACAGATGGCCACCCTTGGCACGTATGGCCGGTCGATGGGTATCCGGAGGCCTTCTAAAATGAGGTTCACCTTCTCAAACGTGATCCGGAGGGAGGTGGTCGGGATATATTTTTTTTCATCTTTCGATGAGGCATCACTTTCGGCGTGTCTGGTGCATGAAATGCACCTACACCGAATTTAACCACCTCCTCCTCCGGATAATCGAAGTCTTCGATCACGCCGGTAACTTCCACCAAACTACCGGGAATATAAACCCGGTAGTGCTCCGTAAAATCTGGATCAGCCGCAATGACGTTGGCTTGAGCCCGGTCCTTTGCGGTTACCCTGATCTTGTTTGGGCGCATCCGAAACACATCGGCAACACCCGGGTACTTCTTAAACAACGATGCCGCGATCGTCCTTACATCGAGCTGTTTTGATCGCGGCATGAAAAAAACAAACAGCTTACCCTCCCATGACGGCGGGTAAGCACGTGCTCGATGCTCCGATAGCTCGCTGTTAAGGGTCAGCGGGGCATTGCTTGCCGGCGGGGCACTGCTCGAGGCCTTCGATGTTGAAGGCCTCTCTTCCAGGGCCACTTTTTTCGTGGCTGGGGCAGCCTTAGGGCGACCTGGCTTTCGTTTGACCTCCCTGCAAGGCCCAACATCCCGATCCGACTCGGACTCTTCCTGCTCTACCCCCATGGTAGTGCCGGACACAACGGAAGGTTTAGGAAGAGGGGGAAAAAAACTCACCGTGGGGAACGATGCACAAATAAACAAGCACACCTACACACACTCACTGGCTACCAACGTCGATCGATGCGACAACGCAGCGATGAAACGCTCGCTTATCGCAACGATCTACAGGTGCACACACTCACAACACTAGACACAAACGTCGATCAGGGCTAAGCGCCGCTCCATCGATAGTACAAACTCCGAGCGAAAGTCGGAGAAAGACGTAAACAACGATTAGCACGCTACGCGTAATCTCGTGGGCTACGCAATCGCACTCGAGAGAAATTATCACTATCTGCTTTCAACAAAAAACTCGTAGGAGCGCTTCCAAGCGATAACCATCCTCTCGCTACGGAGGCTGGAGGCAGACTGTAATTGGGAAGTTGTTGCATAGAAAAGTGGTGTGACAATTAATGTTATTTTTTTTTATTCATGAAGAACGGCCTGGCCGTATTGCTAATTAATGTTATTATAAAGCATAAATTTAGCTATACGGCCTGGCCGTTCTTCATGAATAAAAAAAAATAATAAAGCATAAATTTATAGATTTTTAGCGTTATTTCTATTCGTCCATATATATATATATATATATATATATATATATATATATATATATATATATATATATATATATATATATATATATATATATATATATATATATATATATATATATATATATATATGAATATATATTTATATATATATATATATATATATATATATATATTTATATATATATATATATATATATATATATATATATATAACAACAACTCAAACAACGGAACATGTATTGCCACAAATTCGAAATGTAGCCATCGCAATCCTGTGCGGTTATTAACCAGGACCCATTCCGAATCGCTCCCATCAATTGATCCACGTAAATTCAATGACAATTCTAGTTGTAGCATTTTTTAATCGGAAGGCTGAAATATGTACGTATGAAAGGATGATTGCCAAAAGCAAAAACAACGAAGGTTATTTGCTTGATAAAACTTTGAACGCCTAGGTTTCTAGACCAATATGCTTAATATGTTCATTACCTAAACGGATTTTACCTTGTGATTGCATCAATTTTGAATTCGTGTATATATGGCTGTTCTTCTGATGTTTCACATAGTTTTGTTATTTTTTTTTAATCAACGAAAATCAATAAATTTATTCTCTATAATAATGAACATTAATTTTCACACCACTTTTGTATGCAACAACTTCCCAATTACATAAAAACCGAAATTTAAACGTTTTTTTTCAACTCCTCAACAAAGGTCATATAAATATAAATTTTCAAACCGCGCGAAAGCTGACATTAACTAAAGTGTGCACGCGATTCGCTATACATTATGTGTTATTCGCTAATCGTACATGCGTATCGCTATCGGTGGCCGCAGATATCTTAAACGTTTGCGCGAACCGCTAAGATATGCTCGCCGTATGCTATCTATCGGTGAACCCTGTAAAAACTCGCGCACATGACGGCATCGAACATTGAAAGGCTGCCTTCTTCTTTTTATCCATTTCACAAGCCGATACCGAACACGAACACTGAGTAGAGTTTTTGTTTCACTAGTAACACGATACCGAACACCGAGTATAGTTTTTAGTCACAAATAAACGATGCCGAACACTAAATGCGCTTAAGTGTACAGACGAGAACACTGATTGCGTGAAATAACACTGATGCGTGCGTTAATACGTATGTGTGCGTAACGCGTGGGTAATCAGTATAGCGTTCAAGCGTGGTGTACCGATGTAACTGTACGGTCGTTGCTCTTGATACCCAGCGTACTCCGTCCGTTTCTCTTGATCCAGAGCGTTTTACACCAGCTCTTGATGCATAACACACACTATTACACCGTCTAACCGAACTACAACACTATCCACCTTTCACGATCCGGTTCGAAGGACCAAAATGTTCGTGATTCGCAATTTCTTTCGTAAAACGTGTATGTAGTGTTGTCCCGCCGAAGGTTCAGATTCAACTGTATATTCTTGGTCAATTACAATTTAGTTCTTATTCCCTACTATGGTTCGTTTATATGTACTGGTTCACCTCACTTACTAATTCTTCATGCAAGTTTTAGTTTTCATGCAATTTTATTACCGATTATTCCATACTTCATGCAAATCCTAACACGCACCAACCGCTGGAACGGCAGCTTGTGGATCAGTAACTACGTCGACTTCTGGTAACGACGAATTTCACGCAGAGCAACCGTAGACGACCGGTGACGATGCAGCTTCTTGACGCCACCGGTCAATGGGGCACTCTTACGAGTGGCCTTCGTAGCTAGCTGCTTCCGTGGAGCCTTTCCTAAGGTAGATTTACGGGTGGTCTGCTTGATACGGGACATCTTCACTTCAGTTCAACGCTTTTCTTGATGCTCTTCGACTCGATCGATTTGGGTAAAATTTTACGAATGGTAATACATGTTATGCCCCGTGGTGACGATGTGGTGTGTATGTGATGTGTGTGTGAGTGGGACATAAACTAAAATCTTTCTTGTACTTTTACTCAATATATATAATTACGAGATGAATACTTATGTGTTTTATTGTAATACAAGTGAACACCTCGAAAGCCGGAACGTGAAAGAGGAACGCTGCTGGTTGGCAGCACGCATGTGGCCTCCCTTGCTGTGTGCGTGAGTAACGCACTTGTGCGTGCGCGTGTTTATATAGTGAGGTCCAATCCTATAACTCCTCTGGGGCAAGAAGACGGACGTCCTCGTCCGTATTAAGTGAGGTCGATAAACTCCCTTCGAGGAGAGTAGCGGCTGTCGTTCCGTGGTGTTTACAATGTTTACATTTTTTCAAATTCAAATTTCCTAACTAATTACAAAATTCGTATAAGCTATCTAATAAGCCTAATCTACTATCCCTATTTACCTAAAAAAGAGAAATGTACAACCCACTCGACTCAGCTAATTTCTTATTCGTCTCAGTTTGTTTTTGTTCCGTTTAACATCTCTGCCGATTTTGATAGTTTTTCTTTTGTTTTGTATACAACGTGTTAAATGGTAACGTGGATCTATTTTTTTCCTAACTCTTTTTCTTATGAGAACGTCCTTTCCTTCTTCTACAACAGGGGGATCTTCTTTCATTTCGTTGTATTTTTCCATTTTAGTTTTTGCTTTGTTCAAATTGTACAATACTTTATCGAATATTCTTTTTGCACTTTCGGTAATAGCTCTAGGGTTCATTTCGTTTTGTTGACTAAATATGATTTCATTAGGTGTAAATTCCGTTGATGAATGCTCACTATCGTTGTATAATGCTACTGTGAGTCGCATAGTTTCTAGAGTACTTAATTCCGGATTCTTGTGTTTGTTGGTGTTGAATATTTCTAATATTGTACAGTGAGTTTTTTCAACTTGACCGTTCGATTCGGAGCTGGACGCTAATTCCAATTCGATTCCGAGATTGCTAAGGAATTCACGTATTTGAGTACTCCTGAATGAGCATTCATGGTCACAAACTATTTTCTTCGGGATCCCAAATGGAGAGATGTATTGTGTCAGTCCAGTTTGGATATCTACTGCATTTCTTCAAACAATCTTTAGTAGTTGTAGGTGTTTAGAGAATGCGCAGACTAGAGATAAGAAGTAGAGTTTGTCTATACCGAAGATATCCATGTGCAGTCGTTCAAAAGTAGCCTTTCCTATCGGTCGCGGCGAAATTTTTATATTATAAGGCTTGAGTCGTGGCTTGAGTAATGAGAGCGTACTGTCTTTCTTCTAATACGACGTCTTCGACCATGTTTGGTGCTATTACGAAGTGAGAGAGAGTTTCGGTAGAATACGTTCTACACACATCTTGTATCAATTGGAATAGTTGTTCGGGGGCATGAATAGCGCTTTGTTTTCCATTTTTTCTGAACTTTCTGCTGGGTGCAGTGTGTTTGAATCGGTAGGAATGGGTTCTATATGAATTGTCTCATTATTGCATACTTCCACTTTTCTGCTTAATGCATCGGCAACTACATTTGTTTTACCTTCTTTGTAAACTACGTTATAATCATAATTTTCTTAGTCTAGTCTTCAACGAATTATTTTAGAATTTTTACATAAATTCTTAATGAAAACTAAAGGCTTATGATCTGTGACTAATGTGAATTTATGACCAAACAAATATGGTTTGAATTTATCTACAGCCTAAACTATGACAAGAGCCTCTTTCCCTGTTGTAGAGTAATTTATCTCGGTGTGGTTAAGCGTTTTTGATGCAAATGCAATTGGGTGGTCTTTTAAATCGATAGTTTGGGATAAGACTACGCCTAATGCGTAGTTTGAAGCATCGGTTGTTAATGTGAATGGTTTTGAAAAATCTGGGTATGCAAGTATAGGGTCCATTATTAGTATTTTCTTTGATTTTTCGAAGGCTTCGATATATTCGGGGTCTGAAGTATTTAGTAAGCTTGTTTTCTTCAAATATTTTGTCGTAGGTCTAGTAATTTTAGCAAAGTCTTTGGTAAATTTTCTATAATACCCTAAACGGCCCAAATATTGTTTTGTTTCTTTTTCGTTGGACGGCAATTTCCAATGAACTATTTCTTTGATCTTATCTGGATTCGGTTTTATTCCATCTTTCGTTACGATGTGTCCGAGAAATTCGTAATTTTTTTTCAAAAATTCATATTTGTCAATTTGTATCTTCAAATTAGCTTCATAAAGTGTTTCTAAGACCTGGCTTAAGTTTGAGAGGTGATTTTCTACATTTGTACCAAACGCTATAACATCGTCACATTTTTCAACATCGTCATACACGTAACATTTTTTTCCTATAAGGTCGCCTAATATGGAATTCATAGCTCTTTGGAACGTTGATGGAGCATTTTTTAGGCCAAACGGCATTCTAAGGAATTCGTAGTGGCCAGATTCTGTGCTGAATGCGGTTTTTTTCTTGATTCGGGTTCCATTTCTATTTGATGGAATCCACTCTTAAGATCCAAAGTGGAAAAATATTCTGAACGTCCCAAATGGTCTAGAATATCATCGATTTGGGGAATGGGATATCTGTCGTCCACTGTAACATCGTTCAATTTCCTGTAATCAATTACTACGCGGATTTTTTCTTCCCTGGTGCGTCTGATTTTTTTGGGACGACCCAAACGGGAGCATTCCTTGGCGGGTTAGAATGTTTTATAATTCCACTTTTTAGCATTTCCTCTATTTGTTCTTTAACTACAGCTTTATATGTATGTGGATACCTATATGACTTTGTGTATATGGGTTTGTTATCTGCAATATTGCTTTTATGTTTCACTTGGGTAATTGCAGACAAGTTTTGATTATCTTTTGGGATAATTTCCTTGTATTTGGTTATTGTCTCTAATAACCTTTCTCTTTCGCATGAATTCAGATGATCAATTCTAAGCAATTTTACTATCGATGGGTCATAGTTATTTCTTGTACAGCTTGTAATATGGAACTCTCTCGACGATGGTTGTATCTGATATTTATAAAACTGTATTTTTTTTATTTAATAGAGTCAACGTCTCTGCTTTATAGTCTAGGATAGCCTTTCAAGTAGATAATGTTTCAGTGCCTAGTAAAGCATCGAAAAAACTGTGAAACTTCATTTCGTATAACTCAATTGGTGGTAAATTTAGCCCAAGGAATAATGTTTGACTTTTGAAACGGACCATGTAGTTTCTCTTGTATCACAACACCTTTTGAGTTTTTAAGTATTCCTGGACGCAACAGGTTTTTGTTGGCACCATAATCTGTTTCGTCCCGTGACCGTTGCCTTTGAGTCCCTACGTTGTGGTATGTTATTTATTTTACTCAATTTAAGTAACGCGGTTAGCTTCGATTTTGGTGCGTGCTTTTATTAGTAGCTCTTGATACCGACTGACGCTTCAGTCCGAGTAAGCGCACCGCGGCGCCACCAACACCCATACATTCACACAAAATACCCTCTCACCTACACCGCTGAAATGCAGAAACAAACATACCGGCCCCCTTGAACAACTTAGTTTTCAACACCTGCACACTCCAGCAAACAAATCTTGGAAATTGGTCTTTTAACAACACCAGATGCCGTTTTGATAGTGACCACTCGTACAATCCCATCTTGCCCAGAGTGTGTCTCCACGATGCGAGCAAGCGGCCAACGAGCAGGATGTAGTTGTTTGTCCTTCATGATTACGATGTCTCCGATGGATACCTGACATTCTGCAGGATTTCGCCGATGTTGTTGGTTCAATTCATGAAGGTACTCGGAACACCAGCGTCGCCAAAATTGCTGTGTATGCTGTTGAAGCCTTTGGAACTGGTCAAGACGATTAGTTGGCAAGTCTCGAACGTCAGATTCAGGGGGTGGACGTAGCATTCCTTTAATGAGGAAATGGTTCGGAGTTAAGGCTTCAAGGTCATTCGGGTCGTTTGAGAGAGGTGTCAGAGGGCGAGAGTTCATACATCCCTCAATTTTGACCAGAATCGTTGCTTGATCTTCGTATGAAAGCAGTGATGATCCCAGCTGTCTGATCAGAAGTTTTTTAGCCACTTTTACGGCGGCTTCCCAAAGCCCGCCGAAGTTTGGTGCCCGAGGTGGAATAAGATACCACACTATTCCCTCCTCTGCGAGATGACTGCAAATATGTCTGTTTTGAGCGTCGTCATGAAACATTTGATACAGCTGGTGAAGAGCATTCTTTGCGCCGATGAAATTTGTGCCATTATCCGAATAGATGTGCTGTGGTTTATTTCGTCGAAAGATGAAACGATCTAGAGCCTTTAAGAACCCCGACGTGCTCAAATCGCTCACGACTTCCAAATGCATTGCTTTAGTGCTCATGCAGACAAAAATGCACAAGTTGCCTTTTGAGCCGCAGCTTTTCGATGTACAGGTTTAAGCGAGATCGGTCCACAGTAATCGATGCCAGTACATGCAAACGCCTCGTGTGCTGTCACCCGAGGAAGAGGTAGCTGACCCATCGGCTGTTGCATTGGAATTGGTGTAGCACGACGGCAACGAAAACATTCTCGGATGACAGATCGAACTGCTCTTCTTCCATTCAATGGCCAAAATTCCTCACGCGCTGCAGATAATGTTGCAGTAATACCGCTATGCATCATCCTTTCATGTAAGTGCCTTAACAACAATTTGCTAAAAGGATGAAATCCAGGCATAACAATTTGATGCTTCTTGTAGAACGGTAAATCTGTATGTTGAAGTCTGCGGCCAACTCGTATGATGCCTTCAGTATCGACGAACGGATGGAGAAGTCTGAGGGGAGATGCACCAGAAAACCTCTTCTCTCTTGTGAGTTGCTTCAGTTCGCTTGGAAATGCATCTCGCTGCATAAACTTCGCCAGCATGTTCTTTGCATTCTGTAGTTCACTCACTGATAGACAAGCGGTCTTACGCTGGTTTTTATTACGTGTGTTATAGCCAAATCGGAGGCAATACGCTGCTACATTCACAAGCGTTCGAAACTTAGAATACCGCTGTAACAAAGGATTGGGCTCGACAGCTTGAGCAGCAAGCATAAGGTCACCTTTTCTTTCCATCTCATCATCGGTGAAGTTCTGAGGACTATTCGATGGTATGGGCCAGCACGACTTTTCACACATCAACCAGTCTGGTCCTTGTTGCCACATCTTACTCTTCAGGAGTGTCTCCGCAAACACGCCCCTGGATCAGCGGGGTTGTCTGTCCCAGGTACATGATGCCAAATACAACCATTGGAAGCTGCTTGAGTTTCTCCTGCTCTATTCGCGATGAACGTTTTCCAAGTTCGCGGTGGAGAAGCTAGCCATTGCAGTGTAATGGTGGAATCAGACCACATATGGATTTCGTTTATTGGCATGTCCAGAGCCTCAAATAGTTTTTTCTGCAATCTTGCAGCTAGTAAGGCTGCGCAGAGCTCCAACCTAGGGATGGTAAGTGGCTTAAGCGGAGCTACTCGAGATTTAGACGCTAGCAACGTTATCTGGGTGGTGCCATCTTTGCTTTGAGATCTCAAATAGGCACATGCACCATATGCCGCTTCCGAGGCATCAGCGAAACAATGCAGCTCTATGTAGCAATGGTTGGGCGTCAACGCAAATCTAGGGATTCGAAGATGAGTTAGGTAGGGAAGGCCTTAACAAAACCCTTCCCACTTGCTGTTTAAATGCCGCGGCAATTCCTCATCCCAACTAAGATTATGAGCCCAAAGTTCCTGCATCAGGATTTTTGCTTATACAATGACGGGGGATATCAATCCAAGCGGATCGTACAGCTGAGCGATGGAAGAAAGAACGGAACGCTTCGTGTAAGGTCGGCTAACAGAAAGCGATATTGTGAATCTGAATGTATCACTCGGCGGTTCCCAAGATATGCCAAGTGTTTTGACGCTTTCACCAGCATAGAATTCGTGCGAAGATTTCATACCGAGCAAATCAGGAGACAAACCATCAAGCACACCTATCTTGTTCGAACACCACTTCCGAAAACGAAAACCACCCTTCTCCATCAGACAGGTCAGCTCTTCTCGCAGTTGTACAACTTGCTCGATGTTTTCTGCGCCAGAGATCAGGTCATCTACGTAAAGGTTCTTCTTCACAGCTTCAGATGCCAATGGAAATGGAGCTCCTTCATCCTCAGCTATTGGAGAAGTGTCCGCGTTGCAAGGAAGGAAGACGGAGCTAGTCCGTAGGTCACGGTAGCCAGTTCGAAAGTTTGTATTGGTTCTGTATCCTTAAATCGCCAAAAAATACACTGCAAACGTCTATCTTCAGGATGCACACTCACTTGGCGATACATCTTCTCGATGTCAGCAATTACAGCAACCTCATACTTGCGAAACCGCACTACGAGGGTCAACAGCTCATCCTGCACAACTGGTCCAACAAGCAACACGTCGTTCAAAGAATTGCCTGTAGTCGTCTTCGCCGATCCGTCGAACACCACACGCACTTTGGTCGTTGTGCTAGCTTCCTTGACGACGGGATGATGCGGAAGGTAATGCGCTGCTGATAAACAGTCAGGTTCTATATGCACTGGAAACATATGACCCAACAACACGTACTCTCTCATGAAGTCGTCATACTGCTGCTTCAGATGTGTGTCCTTAGACAATCTCGTTTCCAGCAACCGGAAACGTTTCTGCGCTGCAGCCTTTGAATCACCAAGCATTTGAGCAAAATCGTGGTGTTTCGGCATTCGAACGATGTACATTCCGGTAGAGTCTCTGCTTGTCGTTTCCTTGAAGTATTGCTCGCACTGTTGCTCGTTAGGAGACAAGTTCGATACAGCAAGCTCCTCAACCTTCCAGAACAGCTCAAGTTGCTCCTGAACCTTGTCTGTTGACTCCATTATGTGGAAACTAAACGCCTTTTCCACTCGTGATTCAGGAAAGGCCGGCGCTTCTCCAGTTACAATCCAGCCAAATACCGTATCAACCAGTAATATCGCCTGCCCACGCAAATGCACTTGTCCACCACGCAATAGTTTGTAAAAATATGCTGTACCTATGATCATATCCACGCGACGTGCTGTTCCGAAATCTGGATCAGCCAAAACATAACCCGATGGAACACCTACAGCAGAGGTGGAGAACGACGCGCTAGGGATATTCTCCGTCACTTTCTTCAACACAAGAAATTCCATGGTTTGGCTGTAGTTGTAAACCCGAGATCGAACTTCCGTGGTTACAGCATGTTTCACACTGGTAGTAGTGCTGTTCACTCCATTGATCGAAATACTTGCATGCCTTCGTGGTAGTTGTAGCATCTGACAGAGATGCTCAGTGATCGCGTTCGGTTGCGAGCCGGTGTCGAGCAATGCTCGTGCTAAATGCTCCTTTCCATTCACATCAACGACCACTAAAACCACTGTAGAGAGTAACGCATGCATTGATTTCTTCGACGATGCCAACGCCATGGTAGAGGTGGTTGCTTCAGCAACTAATACATCGTTGTTTTTACTATTCACATGAAGTAAGGTATGGTGGCGCTGAGAACACTGCTGACAATTGTATTTGGAGGAGCACATATGAGCCAAATGTCCACTGCTCAAGCAATTTCTGCAAAGCTTTTCCTCACTGATCACTTTTAACCGATCGTGTACGTTGATATTCCTGAATACACTGCATGACGCTATGCCGTGTCCTTTCCTCTTGCACATAACGCACACTGGCACGATTTTCGTGTTTGTAGTGGCCGCGTTTACCACTACTTTTGTTTTCGCTTGCTTCTTTCACACACTTTTTCGATCGCCAACGTTTCTAACACACGCACACGTTTCTCCAAAAACTCCATCATTTCAGTAAATGACGGATCATTATCGGCTTGGGATTCTTCCCACACACGCAGAGATTCTTCGTCCAGCTTATCCGCCATCAACTCAATGAGAATTGAGCTGAACGATTTGATAGGTTGCTCGAACTGCTGCAGTATTTGCACATGCCTTCGAAAATCGTCAATTAAGCGGTTAAGTGGTACTGCTCCGGTGTCCTTCATCTTTGGAAGCGATATGAGTGCTCGTATATGCTTTTTACGCAGTATTATTTTGTTGGAGTAACGCTTTACGATCGTTTGCCAAGCAAATTCATAGTTTGCATTCGTCACCGTAATTGCTTGGATGAGATTCGCTGCTTCTCCCTTTAGCGACGCACGAAGATAGTGAAACTTTTCAATCGGCGACATCTCTTTCGATGAATGTATTAGTGACACAAATGTGTCGTGAAACGTAAGCCACTCATCAAAGTTTCCGCTGAATTCAGGTAGTGTGATTCTCAGCAGCTTCACTCTCGACGAAGACGATTGAATGCTAGCAGCAACAGGTTTCGACTCTTTAGGCAGCATATCTTGTAGCTTTGCCTTAGCATAAAGATACAACTCCTCTGTCTCCGCCCTGATCCGTTGATTCGTTAGGCAGTCTTCCGCAGAAAGGTCCATATCGTCTATGTCGTCCTGCACCCGCTCGAAACTTTCCCAAATCTTTTCGAGGCGATCTAAACGCGTTGCAACCTGATTTTCACATTCTACAGAACAGCTTTTAATAAAGTCACACGCGCGTTGTATGGAGTCCAAGTACTGCTTCCGACGAAGCTCCTTGCTGTGCAATTTATCCTGCTTGGACATGTTGACACAAGAAACTCGCGCACACACACTAGCAAAGCAATCGTACGCTAACACGACACTTGCGGTTTTTCCAAAAACCGTAGGATTTACCAAAATCCCGTGGATTTAACAAAATCCTGGTCACTACGCAACAATGTTTCGTCCCGTGACTGTTGCCTTTGAGTCCCTACGTTGTGATATGTTTTTTATTTTACTCAATTTAAGTAACACGGTTAGCTTCGACTTTGGTGCGTGCTTTTTTTAGTAGCTCTTGATACCGACTGACGCTTCAGTCCGAGTCCGCGCACCGCGGCGCCACCAACACCCATACATTCACACAAAATACCCTCTCACCTACACCACTGAAATACAGAAACAAACAGAATCAATAAGAATATTCAACGTTTGATTGTTCAATTTATCTATTACTTTGATGTATAGAAGGAAATTGTGTTTATTTTTTGTTTTTCCGGGTAGCAAGTTTCCGAAGAAACAAAAAAAAATCCATCATCATTTGAATTTGTATTGTTTTCAAAACATTCGTGATTGTTTGTTGATCTATTAAGGGTTAATTTGGAACGTGTTGTACTTGTGTCCATGGTAGGGATGGGCGCTCCGGTTCGGAATTACGATTCCGATCCGATCTAGCATATAAATGAGTCCGATCCGATCCGAAAGAACGATTCCAACCAGTTCCGGAATCGTTTTGATTCCGGAATCGTTTTGGTTCCGGGATCGTTTTGATTCCGGAATCATTTTGATTCCGGAGTCGTTTTGGTTCCGGACTCGTTTTGATTCCGGGCTCATTTTGGTTCCGAACTCGTTTTTGATTCCGCGCTCAGGATTCCTTTTCTGCTGCAAATGTATGCTGTACACACTGTTCTGCGTTATCTCCTTTCTTGTTTGTCCTTGCCATCCGGTTGCTTGGTGGTATAATTTACGGGTAGAATTTTGGAGGCGACGAAGATTTCCTCTTCTTTTTTTACTTTCGCTTTCTGTGTTTCTTTTTCCTTTAATAGCGGCTGCTTACTCGTCGTTGGTTTTGCGCATCTTCTTTTTCTATTCTTGCTCGGTAAACGTTACAATTTTTTCTTCTATTTTGTAATAGCGCACCAACACAGACATGCACACACCGCTTTGCAGTAAATTCGTTACAAATTGTTTTACAGGATAGTCTGGCCGTGGTAAATTTGTTTGGGTGCATAAACCTTTAAATGATTTTGATCATGAAACTTTAACCTGTACATTTTAAATTCTTAACCTGTGCCGATTTGTTTTAATGAGATATGAGCAGTTTTCTCCCAGTCTTCTTCTTTTTTTATAGCGCCGCTTTGTTATTGTTCTTTTTTAAAGCATCTTTAGCACCGGACTGTTAGAATTTAGCTTTTATTTCTCGTTTGCAATGTTTCCTGATATGAATGTAAAATTCATATTCATGTTAATATTAAATTTATATCATCCTTTGAATGATAATATGGAATTTGTGTCAAAATGAATAAAGTCTCTTAAACCTAAAAACAATTTATTTTATTTCAATTTTTTTCCGGAATCGAGAATCGAGCGTCATCAATAGGAGTCGGAAACATATTAAACGAGTGAATAGAAAGCATATGCATGAGCAATAAAATGGAATGGACTTAAAATCATTTGAAGGTGTGAGTTTATATACCCAAACAAATTTACCAAATTTGAGCAAGCAGCCGCCGCGAAATGAAAAAGAAACACAGTAAGCGAAAGTAAAAAAGAAGAAAAAACCCTCGTCCCCCCCAGTGAAACCCCCCGTCCCCCCCAGAAAAACAGTGTGCACGACACATACATTTGTAGCAGAACTGGAATCCGGTGCGCGGAATAAAAAACGAGTCTGGAATCAAAATGAGTCCGGAATCAAAATGAATCCGGAATCAAAACGAGTCCGGAATCAAAACGAGTCCGGAATCAAAACGATTCCGGAACCAAAACGATTCCGGAATCAAAACGATTCCGGAATCAAAAACGAGTCTGGAGTTTGTTTTGATGCTGATTTTTTTCTTGATTCTCAAATTGATTTTTTATACATAAGTTTTTATTGATTTATTGTGAAGAGGTGAAAACATGGGCTGATAATGATTTTTCGGCTTTGGTAATGCAAGCAATACCTTGCTTTGTTAATGCGTTACCTTGCCGTTACCCCCCCCCCCCCCCCCCTCCCAGATAAAAAAAAAAACCGGAGCGTGGAATCATGATCCGGACTCGACTCCGGCGGCGGAGGGCTCCGGGTAGATCCGATCCGGCAAATGGTCGGATCTGCCCATCTCTAGTCCATGGGTACGTGATTATCCTTTGCTTCGTTTGAATGTGTTGGTTTGTAATTGCCAGCATACGATCGTGCGTTATATGAAGCGTTCAGGATACGATCGGTTTTTTTATCCGAATTAAACTTATTACAATTGGGTTGGACGATCCCATCAAAATCTCGTTTATTCTTCAGCTTACACAAAAATGTGTACGCGTCGTGAACATCTTTCGGGCGTGCTGCATGCACATGTCCAAAATAATCCTCCTGAAGGCCTGTCATGAATGCTGCTAATGAATCTTCTTCAATAAAAGAGCTAATTATATCCCAATTATCACAATACTTTTGATTTTGTTTTGCAATATTTTTAATTTTTTCAACTATTTCCTTATGCACGTTATAATATTTGTAGATTGACACGTTTTTAGTTAATTTCCATTGCCAAAGTTGGCATTTGTATGTGGAAATATCCTGTCGATCTCCAAAAGCGTCAATCAAAATTCTCTTTATTTTTTCGAACTCATGGGAATTTCCTTCCTGGCAAACTTTGGCAACTTTGGCGATCCATGCCGAAAGTTGTTTTTTATTACCATTGAAGCATGGTAGCTCTTTCACAGGGTACGGTATTACAGAAAAAATGGTTCTTTCGGGTAGCTGCACAGGGGTTCTATGGCCTATCTAACTGATCCTCCGCATGTGTTTTATTTAGTGATGTTTCTAAAGAGATTTGCCGTTGCATTAAATCCTGCATAGCAATTTGCATTACGGATAGTTGCTCTAAAATGGTTTGTTCCATCTCGTTACTCTTTATCGAGAGACTATTAAGAGATAGTTCCCCTGTAGCTGCGGTTGAAGTGCACACTTACTCGTGGTTTGATTCTGATGAGGATGAAATAGAATCGCTTTCATCAGAATCCACGTGGTTTTCTCTAGCTTGCCTCATTCACAGAACAAAAGCACTAAAACAAATTCACATGTTTCTCTTTTTTTCAATTGAAACGCGAATAAAACAATTTAGAGACGTTGATAAAAAACGATCTCTTTTACGGTAAAACGTCGTGATGGAAGCGGGTACCAGATACTCACGTGGTATTATAGTAGGCGGGTGGATCCTCAACTCACACGACGGATAAACCTACGTGCCGCGGATGCCTTAGGCGGATTCCTGTTGTAGCTTTTATTAATCAGCCACTGCCACTTAAAAAAAAACACCTAAAACCACACTGGTAATTCCGTACGGCTGCGCCAATTACAAGATGAATACTTATGTGTTGTGTTTTATTGTAGTAAAAGTGAACACCTCGAAAGCCGGAACGTGAAATAGGAACGCTGTTGGTTGGCAGCACGCATGTGACCTCCCTTGTTGTGTGCGTGAGTAATGCACTTGTGCGTGCGCGTGTTTATATGGTGAGGTCCCATCCTATAACTATATTTATACAGTGCCGGACAAAGGAATAGGACCATAATGTTTCGTTGAACATATTTTGATGTAACAGTGATTTTTCTCATCAAATGAGTGCAGTTAACTTTTAAAACACTTACTTGACACCTGACTAATATTTGTCGATGTATAAAAAAATCTTTGTGAAAGATTGGTTTAGTTTTGAAGCTTTGTTATGAAAATTTGGCCATATGCTGTTTGTCAAAATAATAAGACCAGTGCTGAAATTATGTAGTTAAATAATTTTGAAAACTATATATTGAAGTAATTCATTTAACATTGCATACATCAATATTTTGTCGCATGTCCATTGTTCCTTAGAACATCCCTAACCCTTCGAGGCATTGATTCTACCAACGTTTGGTAGGTTTCCTTCGGTATCGCATACCACGCAGCCTGTATCTGCTGCCAAAGCTCCTCCTTGCTCCTGCAACCGGTAGCACCAAGCGTGGACTTCACGATTCGCCACAGATTCTCGATTGGATTAAGGTCCGGCGATTGTGCAGGCCATTCCATCACGACAACTTTTTGATCCAAAAGAAACTGTCGAGCTACCCTCGACGTGTGTTTTGGATCGTTGTCGTACTGGAATTGTCATTTCAATGGCATTTCCTACACCGCATGAGGCAACATCACATCCTGCAATAGTTGCGAATTGCAACGCCTGACCAGCAATAAAAAAGGCGAGTGGATTCTTTAGTATACACTTTATTCTAAGAAACTAAAAATTCGTCCGCTTGGCCCGCTGGTCAGGATCAAAAAGAAAGATCCTTTCCTCGTTCTATCGATCGTCACGCCAGACCACGTCATCCTTCGCTTGGGTCCGTTCGCCGATGTCGTCCGTAGCAACGCGCCCCCTCGCGGCCGGTAGCACAAGCTGACAATGGGCGCGTGTGCCGTCCTCCAACTATCGCATCATTACCATAAAGTAACAGCAATATCTCAACATAGCGATGTTGATCCATTTCATCTTTTATCCAGAAGACTGGACCAACACCATGCCACGAAAAGCAACCCCAGACCATGATGTTGCTACCTCTGTGCTTTACGGTTTTCACAGTGTACTGTGGTCGGAACGCGGTTTTATTTGGACGGCGAACTCAACGTTTGCCGTCCGAACCAACCAAGTTAAAGTTGGATTCGTCTGACCACAGTACATTGCGCCACTTCGTCCACTCATCGCCCACCCAAGGGTAATGCGGGTTGGCAAACCTCAGACGGGCTTGGACGTGGCACCATTTAAGCAGCGGAACTTTGCGGGGGCTACGGCCAATCAGGTGTTTTTCAACTAGCGGACGCTGAACAGTCCGGCTACTTACGGTCAGATTCAGCTTCCCCTGATTGTCCTGGCCGACTTGAATGGCTCGGCCTTGCACAATCGCGTGATCCGTGAATCCACTCGATCGGTAGTTTTACGTGGCCGGCCCGTTGCTACCTTGGTTGCAGTAGAGTGGAGCGCGTTAAAAAGCAATGTGCTGCAATTTCGCGCTGCGATTTCCCCTCAGCAGATAGGCGCTTTACAAGCGAGCGCTGCTCCTCAGTAGTGAGAGTGTTGCGACCCATTTTTATTACGTGGTTTTTTTCATGCGAGGTGATAACGTACGTGTGGACAGTTTGGATGATTTGAACACATTTTTTTTCATTTATTTATAGAGGTTTTGAGTCTTAAAAACTTCATTCGCCTCTTTCTGGTACGAAGACTACATGGCTATTGTGGTTATGGCTAGATTGTAACTAAGGACTTTTACAAGTGTGGCTCATAAATAACTATTGCGGATTAAAACTAAATTTCTCTATAAAGGTTGCTGATGTGTTAGACGGTTTAGATGGTTTTGTTGATGTTTGCCGGGTGAGAGAATGGTGGCTAGGTCGCTATCTAGTTGGCAGGTGTTTCGGTGTATAGTGTAACCATGGCAATCGGTGAGAATGTGGTGGACCGTGATGTCAACGCCACAGAAGCTGCAGAGTGAAGGACTGGATTTTTCGAGGAGGTAGGAATGGGTCAGGCGGGTGTGTCCGATGCGGAGGCGGGAAAGGACTCGTTGGTTGCGGCTGGAATCAGGATCATCCCATGGTGCTGTGTTGTGTTTGATCTTAGGGAGTTTCGTGGAGAGGTCTAGATTGTACCAGGTGGTGTTCCAATGTTGAGCGATTGCAGTGCTAGTGAAGCGGATGGCGTCTAGGGGGGATAGTGGCGTCTAGATAGGGAGTCGTGTAGTTCAGTTTCACGGAGCCGACTTCTGTTGGCCAGTCGGTCGGCTTTCTCGTTTCCTTGGATTCCGGAATGACCCGGAATCCAACAGAAGACTACTGCAGGAGATGAAGGGATGTCATCTAGGAGCTGGATGTGCGGATCTTTGGAGGTGCCGTGTTCGAGGGCTGCCAGCACACTGGCACTGTCGGTGAGGAATTCGTTCGGTATGTCGGTGCGTAGTCCTTCGTCAGCGGCTAGTCGGATGGCAAAAGCTTCGGCAGAAAAAATGGATGTGTGGTCAGGAAGTTTGATGGCGCAGTTATTGAGGCTAGAGTGGATTCCACAGCCGGCTAATTCACGATGAACGGAGCCGTGTGTAAAGATAAGGTGATGGTGTTTATATTTGGTACGTATCAGGTGTGTAAAGGTGCTATTAGCGATATGACAGCTTTTTCCGGTCCCCCGGAGTTTGTGTTTTAGTTCGCAGTCTATTGCAGGAGTACGGTGATACCAGAGACGTATGCCCCGGCGGCTGGATTGGATGATGGATGGATGCTGAGGGTTGGTGAGTTGTTGCAGATTGTAGTTAGCTCTGGTGATGAGGGCAGCTGCGTCGATTCCTTTTGCAAGGATCCGGGCTGCCGCTGCCATGAGTCTATTGGTGATGATATGCTGAAATGGAAAAAAACCGCTTTCGCAGAGGAGTGAAACAATCGGGTTGGTGACAAAAGCACCAGTGGCGTAGCGGATGGCTGTGTGGTGGACGGGTGCTACTCTCTTCTCGAAGGTTGCTCGCTCGCGGGAAACAATCTCGATGCCGTTAGGGCAGGAGCCAGGCGTTGATGATGCGGTTCAGGGTTAATCAAGAGGCCCGAGCTTTGCCAGCTCCGAGCATGCGGAACAGGTTCAGCCGGTTGTTAACTTCTTTCTTAACCCTGTTTGAATGTGGAAGAAAAGAAAGGTGTCTGTCGAGTGTTATGCCGAGTATGTCGGGAGTCCGTCGGCAGTTCGTGTGTTAGGTATGTAATAGTATTGTATTGTTCTATGTAATAGATCGTCGTTGTTTGCAGAAAGAGTGTTTGCAGATATGGAGGATTTTGGATTTGGTATGTCCCGTCCATCTCGACCACTGTCGAATCCTGAAACCCCTTCTTGCAGGAGATTACGAGACTCACAAGCAGTACGTGGTGAAGAGGCCAGAATGATACCGTCTGCGTAGAGGAATGCTTGGATTTATGTGGGAATAAAACTAAAAAGGGATTCCATACTAATAAGGAAGAGGGTAAGAGAGAGAATGGCCCCTTGCGGAACACCATTCTCTTGTGTGTAGGGGTTGGATAATTCGGTTCCTATTTGTACTCTAAATGTCCTGTCCGTAAGGAAGCTATCAATGAAGTTGGTTAAAAGTCCCCCAAAGCCCCAACGAGATAGTTGTGTAAGGATGGCATGACGCCAGGTTCGATCAAAGACTTTGGAAAGGTCTATGATTGCAAGGTCTATGTGGTGGTCTCTATTGGTGGCTTTATCTAATAGATCGTCCAGCTTGGCAAAGTACGTTTCCGTGCCTCTACCCAACCGGAACGCATGCTGGTTATTGCTAAGGAGATTGCGGTCCTCTAATTCCTGAGTTAGTCTACGGTTTACCATCCTTTCCAACACCTTAGCTATACAGTTAAGGAGCGAGATAGGACGGTAGTTATCTATTTCATTAGTTGTTTTGTCGGGTTCAGGAATCGGTACGGTTAGGCTAGTTTCCCAATCCGCCGGAATATTCCCGGTGGACCAGATACTATTGTAAATATTAAGAAGAGTTAGTTTTGCATACGGTGGTAGGTTCTTTAGTAAAGGATACCCTACGTTGACAGGGCCGGAAGATTTGCCCTGACATTTTCTAAGGGACCAGTTAAGTTCTGCTGTTGAGAAAGGCTATTGTATCTGTGGTTAGTGGCATCTGCTTGGGGGAGTGGAATCTGTTCTTCGGAAAATTTGCGTCTGCGGAATCGTGAAGAAAAGTTAACTGTAGCTGAAACGTTTGCAAAATTTTGTGCAAATGATACAGGTACTTCAGAAGGTCGGAATAGTTGAAGGATCAGAGGGCTGGTTTAGAATAATAGGGGAATGCGAATGTTGGTTTCGGCCCGAGAGCACACTCACCCGCCGCCAAAGTTCCTTACAAGTCAAGAGAGGGTTGACATCAGCCACGAATTGATTCCAACTACTCTCCTTCGCTGCACGGATGGCTTCTTTGGCAAGGCGATTGGCTTCGCGATACCGTTCGGCTAATACAGGTGTGAAGAAATTATCGGGAATATTGCTTGCACGGCGGAGTCGGCGTAGAGCAGCGCGACGGGCTTTAATAGCCTGCACAACTATCTCATTCCTCCAGGGGACATTTCTTCGGGAGGATGTATTGCCTTTTGTTAGAGGGATACTGCTATTTTAATGGTTTCTACGAACCGGGAAATGGGAGGGGTTTCGTCAAGTGGCAGATTGAATCGGATTTCTGTTTGATACCTTTCCCAGTCAGCCCCCTCACACTTCCAACGAGGACGTACGAGAGATGGCTGAGAGCGAAAAGTACTACGGATAAAAAGTGGAAAGTGGTCGCTATTGTGTGTGTCTGTGTCAACGTCTATGTGGAATTGAGGTGCCATAGAAGATGACACCGCACAGTAATCAAGGATGGAGCTACTTCCGTCAGACGGAGAAACACGGGTTGGGGTTTGGTTGTGGAGGATTTGTAAGTCTAGAGTATGGAATATTTCATCTAAGAGGTTGCCACGGGAATTCGTAAGGGGCCAACCCCAGCAGTTGTTTTGGGCGTTAAGATCTCCTAGGAGGATCTGTGGATGAGAAAACTGATAGAGTAGGTCAGGAAGATCGTTTTGTATTGGAGATAATTTGAGAGAGGGAGAGAATGATTGCTTTTAACGGGGATGATATTTGTACGGCTACTGAAGGTATTGGGGTGTATAGGTTAATTTTTAGTGGGAATGTGTTTAAGATCTCCTAAACAAACGTTGTAGTAGAATGTGCAGGATTAATGTTGAAAAGCCAGTTATACTTATTGAAAGGAGTGTATTTCGACACGCAGCCGTCACTTAGTTTCACGAAGCGAACAAGGCACGAAGTAAAGGAGCGTCACATAGAAATTGTCTTTCGGATGCAGCGTCTAAAAATATCGATCGTACACACGAAGCCTTTTACAAAAATCTTATCGCAGGATCGGAGGGAGGATCCACGCCGGAAACTCTCTCCCACGCGCTCTCGCAGTTGACAAGCGTTAAGAACGCACATATCGCTCCAGAAACGCATTCGAAAGCAGGGGTTTCGCAATGATGATACGCGGTTAATCGAACATCGTTATGTTCGATAACCATTTCTCCCCTCTTTGGTACGCAAACGTCCTTCCCAAACATTGCACGTAGGTGGAGGGTCGTCTTCGAGTTCCGGTTTCACGTAGTCCGTTGGTGCATCAAGGTCTGGAGTGCCCCCGTAGCTTGGTCGTGGAATCATCGTGGGCTGCAAGGTAGGCTGACACCTTACATTCTCGCTTTCGGTTGAAGGATGCACCATATCCGTTGCTGCGTCGTAGTCATGTTTCTCGGAGGCATCTATCGGGAGCGGGGCAAACAGCCTTACGTTCAGCTTGTAGATGTTACCCGTTCTTACGTCAGCAACACGTACAATTCCATCCGGTCCCACGTAGGTTTTCGTTATGATCGCGATTGGCCAGCGTCCGACCGGGAGGTTGTTGTCACCCACTAGCACAATCTGCCCAACTTGTGCGTTGGGACTTCGTTTTGTCCATTTTGCGTTGCATCGCAGCTGAGACAGGTACTCGGTTCGCCAACGAGACCAAAATTGTTGAGCCAACTTTTGAACTCACTTCCATCTCGTTTTGACACCGTCCGTGTCATCGTCTTCGACCATAGCGGGAACCGAGAATGATGCTCGTGCGATCAGGAAGTGTGCGGGGGTGAGCGCCTCAACGGATCCGGGACTAGCGTGGATAGCTGTAGGTCTGGAATTGATGGCTACGTCCTGTCCTTCGTGCTCCCTGCCTGTAAACAACGAAGAACTGTACAAGTGTGCGGGCTCCTGTGATACATCTTACCATCTTCGTTGTATTGGAGTCCCCGAAGCTGCTCTTCCGGAATTCACACGGCCCGATGCTCAAGCCCTCTGGATTTGCGCAAGTTGCAACGCATCACGGCTTAACGGTAGAGCTATATTCAATGAACTCAATACCGCTCTCGATGTTCTGAAGGACGAGTTGCTTCGCGAATTTGACGGTCGTCTTACTGCCGTCCCGTTGAATGTATCCAACGGGCCGAAATTCTGGTTATACCTTACCAGAATTGCTCCATCGGTGTCTGACTCCGATTTCAAGCTGATGGTGGCTTCTCAGTTAGGTACTGATGACGTCATCACTATTAGACTGGTGCCACGTGACAAGGATCCAGGCACTCTCAGCTTTATCTCCTTTAAAGTTGGGATGTCGCCTGATTTAAAAGAAAAGGCGCTTTCACCATCCACTTGGCACAACGGTATAGTGTTCCGTGAATTCACTGACCACCGCACCTCACAAACAGCACAGAATTTTTGGCACACAGGACCCCGGGAACCACTTCCCACCACCAGTACACGAGTCAACTTGCCGCCTAACCACCTGAATCCGCCGCTCTCCGATCCGCACCACACCACTATGCCCGAGCCACCACTGCCTTAACTACACGTGTTCTCCGTGATACCCCGCCGACACATGCACAGGCTCCTAACTTAGAGCTTCTCCTATACTACCAGAACGTTAGAGGACTGCGCACCAAGCTGAATAACACCCGACTCACACTATCTGAGTCTGACCTCGATGTATTGGTACTTACCGAAACCTGTCTCGACGAATCGATACCCAGCGCACTACCAGCTGACACGCAATTCAACGTATACCGTTGCGACCGAAGTACTGATAACAGCATACACTCTCGTGGTGGAGGTGTGCTCGTCGCTTGTGCTGCTTCGTTAAACAGCTTCATGTTACGTCACGCTTTCTCATCGCTTGAGCTCCTGTAGGTGTGCGCTTGAGAAACTTCATCGCTGCAGCCTGTTCATCGGTGTGATCTACATCGCTCCTGAATGCAGTTCCTCTGTGGATGTGTTCGACAATCTCTATGAGAGTGTATGTGACATTTCCGAACGTATGTCGCAAAACGATCTACTGTTGCTGTTTGGAGACTTCAACTTGCCAGCTATTACCTGGCATGCCGCTACCGATCCACCACGCCACTTCATGCCCAACTATTCATCATCCGGATGCTCTCTCATCGATGGCATGACCTACAATGGATTGCTGCAATTGTCAGGGGTGAAAAATCATCGCGATCGCCAGCTGGATTTACTTTTCACTAATCCTGCCGCCGCTGAAAGCTGTTCGTTTGTTCAATCCGCACCATGCCCCCTTGTGCCTATCGACCTGCATCACCCCGCACTGGAGACCACTATTTCGGTTCCGTCACCCCCAGCCGCTCATCTACCTCGCAGAGACCGTGGTGTCCGTGGATTCAACTTCCGGAAAATGAATCACTCGAGACTTATTGCCGTCTTGTCGGTTGTCAACTGGTCTTTCATCGAGGAATCCTGCAACATCGATGCTGCTGTCTCCAAGTTCAACGAGATTATCACCGCTGCCTTTCCTTCCTGTTGTCCCTTCCTCTATCCCCCTCCTCACCCCCCATGGTCGAACAGATCGTTGCGCACTCTGAAATCCGACAGGAATCGAGCTTTTCGTAACTATTGTTGCAGCCGTAACCCGACTACGCTTCGTATTTTTAAATATGCATCTAGCGCTTATCGCTCTTATAACCGTTGGCGCTACGCGTCCTTTGTAGTACAGCTACAAGACCGCTTCACAACCGACCCCAGATCTTTCTGGCGGTTCAGTAATGCGCGTCGTAATCCTAACGGCATCCCTTCTATCCTATCCCTTAATGATGAAACCGCCTCCAATCCTCTCGATCAATGCCGCCTCTTTGCCAAAAACTTCTCTAGTGTTTTCGTTGATCCTTGCAGTAGTGCGGTGCCTTTAGTCGACGGTCTATCGTACACCCCTTGTGACGTCTTCTCCCTAAGTGATGTTCACGTTGATGTTCCCTCTGTATTGTCTGCCCTGTTAAAGGTCAAGTTGTCCTACTCGCCTGGTCCTGATGGTATCCCTTCCTCTGTCCTTAAGAAATGTGCTTCCTATTTTGCTCCTCTCTTGACTCGCGTCTTTGTGAGATCCATTAATGAGGGTTCCTTTCCTACCATATGGAAGTCTGCTTGGCTGGTCCCCCTTTTCAAAAAAGGTGACCGCTCTGTATGCTCCAATTACCGTGGTATTTCACTACTCCCCCCCATTTCCAAAATCCTTGAATCAATTATTCTCTCCTCCATCCTTCCTATCATTGTTGGTCACCTATCCCCGCGCCAACTTGGTTTCAATCCCAAACGTACAACTTCCTCCAACCTTATGTGTCTTGTATCCTCTGCTCTATCGAACATGTCATCCGGTTGTCAAACTGACGTCGTATATCCCGACTTCAGTACTGCCTTTGACAGTGTTCCTCTCGATCTGCTGATTGCCAAACTCGACAGACTTGGTATCGGGGGTCGTTTACTGTCCTGGCTGAAGACTTACCTGGTTGCGAGATCGTATAGAGTTAGAGTTTCGTCTTGTCTGTCCGACTCATTCGTTGGTTCCTCGGGTGTTCCTCAAGGTAGTGTCCTTAGTCCTATTTTATTTCTGTTATTTGTTAATGACTTTGTTTCCATCCTCCCCGCCGAAGGTTTTCTGTTTTACGCAGACGATCTTAAGATCTTTCTTCCTGTGTCCTCATCTGCTGACTGTTGTCTTCTCCAAACTGTACTTGATTCCTTCTCTGTTTGGTGTCGTAAAAATGGCCCACTCCTGTCCCCCGATAAGTGTTGTGTGATCTCGTTTTCTCGTTCTCGTTCTCGTTTCCCGTTTAGCTACACCCTCTGTGATACAGTAATACGTCGTGTATCCTCTGTAAAGGATCTAGGTGTGTGGCTCGAAGAAACGCTGTCCTTCAGTTCCCACGTTGATTATGTAATTAGCAAGGCTAATAAATCACTGGGTCTGATCATTAGGCTATCGTCCGAAATCCGCGATCCCCTCTGCTTGAAGTCCCTGTACTGCTGTTGGGTGCGATCCTCGTTGGAATACGCGGCTGTAGTCTGGTCTCCCCCAAGCTCCACTACGATGGCCAGACTGGAGAGCGTTCAGCGTAAATTCACTCGTGTAACTGTTCGGCGTTTCCTTAACGGTTACCATCTTGCTCTCCCTCCCTATCCAGTCCGTTGTCATCTTCTTGGGCTAGATACCATTGAGGGTAGGCATTTCCTTCATTGCAGGTCTCCTGTTAAATGAACTTTATGTCCCTTCTCTCCTTTCTTCCATCCCCCTTTATGCTCCTTCCCGTCGCCTCCGCGATAGACTCCTTGCCACCTAATCCTGACTGTCATCCTCGCTTTCCCTTTAAGTGTTAATGAAAATTGTTGAACCATCATTGGCGGACAATATGAACTAAATAAATAAATAAAAAATAAATAAAGACTGTTGCCCTTTGTCGTCGTCGTTCGCATATCGTACGTATATTGCGCAGCCATAAGCCTTTACAGAGGCATCACAAAACCCATAAATAACGGCATCGTTGGTCTTGCTTGGCAACGCTAACCTTGGTATATGAAGCTGACGAAGTGATGGTAATTGAGCTGTGAATGCATTCCACTTCTCCATCACAGGTTGTGGCACGTCCTCATCCCAACCAAGATTACACCGCCATAAATCTTGTATGAGGATCTTTGCTGAAACGATCACGGGTTAAAGAATGCCTACTGGATCGTAAAGTTTTGCAATTCTCAATATTAGACCTCGCTTGGACACCACTGGCAAGTGGAAATCGTCCTCGATGATTAGCTGAAACGTGTCCGCCGTAGGGCACCAGGCTAAACCTAGCATCTTGATAGCTTGCCTGTCTCCGATTTGAACCGTCGTTTCAAGGTGTTCAGTTGGTACATCGCATATTACCTCAGGGACGTTCGAGGCCCACTTTCTCAAAGGCCCTCTGTTCATGAGCGCCCGCTCTACTCCGGATCTGAGTACACGTAGTTCGTCTGATGTCGCAGCACCCATGGAGAGGTTATCCACGTAGAATGACCGTTGAATGACATCGGCGATTTCTGGGTTGGACGATCGTATTTCCTCGCCTACTTCATGCAGCGCCCTACAAGCTAGATAAGAAGAAGAAGCCTCACCGTACGTAACAGTGCATAGCCGATACATTTGTGCTGAGCAGGAGGTGTCGTCCCGCCATAAAATACATTGCATCCAAGTGTCAGGCTTAGCTACCGAAACTTGGCGGTACATTTTAGCGATGTCCGCCATTACCACCACCGTTTGCATGCGAAAATGCAACCAAACGTGAAGAAGGTCAAGCTGTATCACTGGTCCTATGGCCTGAAGGTCGTTGAGAGAAACTCCGGTAGTAGACTTCGCACTGGCGTCAAACACTACACGTGGCTTTGTGGTGGTAGAATCGGGTTTGATGACACATGAGTGTGGAATAACGTAGCGAACTTTATGCAGCTCATGTGGCAGGACAGGAGTCATGTGCTTAAGTTCCGAATATTCTCGCATGAACCTTCTATATTCTTCGTAGGTGTACACATGCCGGGCCAATCGTCGTTCCAATGATAGTAGTCGTCGTTGAGCTTGTTTGATCGAATCTCCAAGTTGGTTTAACTCCCCCCACTAGGGGGTTTAACTAGGGGAATTCGGACTATAAATCGCCCATCGTCGGCAATCTTCGTACGCCTCTTAAAGTGCTCCTCGAGATCTTGGTCAAGTAACGTAGTCGTGCTAGGGGCGTCCTGTGGTATTTCTTCCACATCCCAAAATCATTCGAGGCTCATCTTAAGTTCGTCGTCGCTCGTAGCGTTGTGGCAGCTCTGTTCGTACAGCTCGGTAGGAGTCATTCCACGTAGTAATCTTCCGATAAGCCATCCGAATTTGGAGGTGAGTCCGTTGGTGACGTTGAATTCCTGTATCCAACGAATGGAAGCATATTCCGGCGCCCAATATCCCATCGATTGATCCTGGATGGCTAAAGTCTTTGCCCGCAAGCAGCTCGTCTGAAGGAAGGATTAAATCGTCCATCTTGATTTCGTGATTGGGCTGCGCACTAAGTTCGGTTATTACGTAGAAATTAGAGCTGAAACGATAGGTTCTATCAGTTGACATGACTTTAGTACGAATTTGATGAGATACGGGGAGTTCACCACTTATCCCCATTAAAGTCAATCGCCCAGGAAGCGGCGGTAGGTTCAATCGTTTTGCTGCGTCCAGAGTGATGGCTTGGATTTGGCAACCCGAGTCGAGTATGCAGCGAATCCGTCGCCATGCCCCCATACCGTCTTGTATGAGTACAGCAACAGTTGCCAAAAGAACGTAATCATCAAGGCTGGAAACGTCATGATATGCTGTTGATATCGCAGGGGTGTGCGCGGGACGGCACGTAGCTGGAAGGGATGTAGAACGCTGGAAATCATGCAAGGTCATCGTAGGGACAGCCTGGCTTTGGTTCACGTCGAAGCCATGAGGCGGGAAAGCAAGCCGGACAAATGGTGGCACGGAGCGGGAGCGAAGCACTAAGCAGGAACGTAGCGTGAAGCGGGAAGCACGCGGCACGGAGAAGGAACGAATCGTGGTACGGGAACCACACAGCACGGAGCAGGAACGTAGCACGGAGCGGGAACGCAGGACACCACGAGTCTGCCGGGTATGCCGGGCAGATGGCGGCACGGAACAGGAACGTAGCACATAACGGGAACGAAGCGGCCCGGAGCAGGAACGCAGGACACCACGTGGCGGGGATGTACGCCGGGAACATGGAGGCACGGAGCAGGAACGGGTGGCACGGGAACCACACGGCACGAAGCGGGAACCACACGGTACGGAACAGGAACGGCCGGAACAGGAACAGGAACCAGGCGTGACGCATGCACGTAGAAAAGGAGATTGGCGACGAAGTCACTTTTTTCGGGAGGCTCAACATGCCGCATCGTGTGGTGCTTTTTCTTGCACACCTGGCACCGTTTCTCACTGGGAAACTGCGTGGTCGGGTGCTGACCAGAGAGACAGTTTACACCCTTGCCCTTGCCTTTGATGAGGTTCACTCGTTCAAGCGCGGATCGTACACGAAGTTCGGGACAAAGCGTTCCCACATGGCCTAGCTTATCACACGCGTAGCAACGACGTGTTACTTCCTGTCCGTGCAGTATTGTAGCGTTGCTAGGCAGGCTGGTTCCAGTCGCGGCCGAGAGCACTACCCGTGGCTGGCGCACTGGTTGACTGGTGGATTGGACACGATCGTAACGCGGTGTTTCCCGTCTACGTGGCTCGTAGTAGATTTGGCTTGACAGCCTGTCCAGCTCTTCACGTAGCTCTTTCCATGTAGGGATGGTTTGGGCATCCAATCTGCTCGTAATTCTCGTGATGGTATCGTCGTCCAATTTACCCAACACGAGTTGCACCAGAAGACCATCTTCCACCACAGTCGGTTTGGTCCCACTTTCACCAGCTATTTGATGTGCCGATGAAATCGATGTGTCGACCACATCGATAATCCGCATTAAACCGGTGGAAGACGCCTTGGTAATTTTGGGCGTATCTATGACGTTTTTAAGATGCCCGAGGAAGGCCACCCGTTTTTTGTAAAAACGTTCTTCCAGCTTACTCCACGCATTGCTGAACGGCATTCCGGAGTTTTCGAACGCCTCGTAGCTGTTTCGAGCAATATCGCATAGCTCGAAGCATTTTGTTAAAAACGCATACCGCTCTGCGTCTCCGGTTAAGCCGGCGACTCGCTTTTCAAATCGGGCGGCGAACGCTGGCCATTCGGTGGGATCGCCATTGAACCTTGGAAGTTCGATTAGTGGGAGGTGATCCGATCGGCTCGGTCCAGGCGCTAGGGTGACGTCGAACTGAGGGCTTGCCGGAGCCTCGGCCAAGCCAATCCTCTTTAGCTCGAATTTTGTCGTCGCATACGCTTCCATAAAGGTGGCACGACGGGGCTGCGGACCCTGCAACTCTTCCAGCTTCAGAAGAGCCTTATTCCCATCATTCCACAGGGAACATCCAGCTTTATGCTGGCCATCGCTGGGTTCACCTTTCCACTTCGGGCTTCATTTAGCAGGCCCTGTATAGCGCCCTCCAGCGCCGTCAGCTGCCGCGTTGCTCCTTCGTCCTTCGATTCTTCCAGCGACATCACGCACCTTATTGTCACACGTAGCACTAATCGCGTTCAATAGTCTATCACTCACACTAACGCACACGCTACTGGCACTCACGCGCGAATTCGTCGTTAGTCCACAATCACGTCACAATCACGTCGGGGTCACCAAATGTTTCGACACGCAGCCGTCACGTAGTTTCACGAAGCGAACAAGGTGTAATATGCGGGATCGATCGGGGTTTGAACGCGGCGGTCGCCATGTAATATGCATCACGGAGCGCACGAACCTTTTTACGGGTTAAGTCGGCTAGGCGACTTCAGATGTTCAGAGGGAACATCCCTTACTAGCTCGTTGGAGACTTCGAGGCCTTACCTTGGGTAGGGGGACTCTCAAAGCTCTTGAACAGATTTGGATATCAGGTTCTTCGTTGCAAGCCCAGGAACCAACTCCTTCGTTGGCCGGGAAAGATTGCTTTATTTATAAGATTTATTTCATACAGTTTAGTAAAGTTCAATTTACTTAATTTAGGTTGAGTTTATGTTAAATTTACAATAACTCTTCCTATTTGTATAGTTACATTGCCTAATAGTTTTTCGTGGTTGGCGACAAGAGCATAAAGCTTTTGTCGTCAACAAAAGTGTCGATTTTCGTTTGGATGGATGGACTTGAGTTATTGTTTGTTAGTTCGAATGAGTCATGTTTTGTTTGTTCGTTGAATAGCATGGTCTAAAAATTTGTTTACATTAACGTTCCGCATGGAGACAAGAACTTAAGCTTATTTATTTATTTATTTATATTTTGAGTTAGACGGCTTGACGCCGTATTGACAAGAACTTAAGGTTCTTGGCGCAAACAATGTGTCGCCTTACGTTGCGCAATTTCGGTTCGATATAGGTTAGGTGGTTTGCTCCAGTTTTAATTGCCGATTTACCGTTGCTGCGCCTGATGGTTGTCAAAAGTCACCGGCTACAAGTATGCACCGTCTACGGGGCGCTTAACACCAAATCACAAAATCACACAAGTACGAAGCGATGCCAACTTATTGACACACACACTCGTGGCCACGCACATATCCACGCATGGAAAGCATAGGGAAGACAACTTGTTGACACACACACTCGTGGCGACGCACATATCCACACACGGAAAGCATATAATTATAATTTATTGATAAGCCTAAGTGATTATACCACATAATTTGTCCCCGGGGCGAAAGATGGACGTCCTCGGACGTATTCCTAAGCGGCTTTAGTTCTTTTGATCTTATTTTTATGCCTCTTAACATGTTTTGAGTTCTCGAAAGTCCTATCTTTTACATTTTGTGCTGTAGTTATTTTAGCTCTTTCATCTAATTATTTCCTGATATTTGGTTTAACATAAACGTGCTGGCCTTCCTGTATCAAAGGTGGTTCTTCTTTGTTATTGTTTCCTTTCATTTGTTTTTGCCTTGATAGTTCAATTTTCGTTTTCACCTAGCTAAATAGTTTCTCTGCTAGTTCTTTTATTACAATAGGATTTGTATGATTCAATTGATTAAACAATATTTCATTTGGAGTGTAGCCTGTTGCAGTATGAACTGTTGCGTTGTGCAACGAAATCGATATGGCGATAATATCTGGCGTATTCATGTTCAAAAACATGTGTTTGTTCGTGTTGTAGATTTCTATTATTGTTGAGTGCGTTTTTTCTACCTGTCCGTTACTTTCCGAGGATGATGCGTATTTAAGAGTAACGCCTAAACTGCTCAAGAACTGTTTTAGCTGTATGGATCTGAACGTCGTTTCATGATCAGCAACTATTTGTCTTGGGATTCCAAAATTACTGAAATATTTTGCCAGTGCACTTTTAACGTCTATAAAGTTTTTCGATTCTATAGGAATCATTTGAGCGAATTTCGAAAACGCATCTACTAACTTTTGAAAAAAAGGAAACTTTTCGAGTTGATGGAAAAAATATCCATGTGAACACGTTCCATTGGCTTTTCTGTTGTCGGTGTCAGCAATATTTTGATGTTATTTGGCTTCCGTTCGTATTTGTTTTCATTGCATACGGTACACGTGTTGACTGCGGATTTGATTTGCTCATGCATCTTGGGGAAGAAGAATGATCGCTTAATTTGGCTTTCAACTTAATTTGTGCCACGGTGAGCCCTTTCGTGGTCCTTTGCTATACGCTGGTTCTGTTCTTCAACCGACGTCACATCTTTGACTTGTGAGTGTGTCATGATCATGTAACCACAGCAACTAAAATGATTCTTGAAAGAACTTTGTATTAATGATATGATACATTTTGGAGCTAATATGGCCGTTTATTTTCCGTTATGGTACTTCTGCAGAATATTAGTGATCGTATTTTCATCGTATTCTCTTCTTTTTATAATAATTCTTCTATAATATGCGAACGGTGTTTCTATTAAATCTTGATGTTGATTGCCCTTTTCAAATATTATTTGGTTGCGCTAATAGTTTAAAGGCTTTTCGCTTGATTTTATATAAAAATGGTCTGACGTATCTGCTGAATGATTTGTATCAAGGCTAGTTGTGCTGTCGGCATTAATTTCATTTGGAACCTCTATTTTTCTACTAAGAGCGTCTGCTACCACGTTAGCTCTTCCCTGCTTGTATTCGACATTTTATTGGTAATTTTCTAGCTCAAGCCTCCAATTTAGAATTCTATTGTTTTTTAAAGATGGTTTAATAAACGTGAGAGGTTTATGATCGGTAAAAAGTTTGAACTCATTCCCATAAAGGTATGGTTTATATTTACGGATTGCCCAAATAATCGCAAGTGCCTCTTTTTCTATAGTAGAATAATTCGTTTCTGCCTTATTCAATGTTCTGCTAGCAAACGCAATAGGCCTCTCGATTTTGTTGTGTACTTGTGAAAGTACTGCTCCTAAAGCAAAGTTACTGGCATCCGTAGTTAGTATGAAAGGTAGATTGAAATCGGGATATGCAAGTATTTGATCTGACGCTATTATTTCTTTTAATTTGATAAAGGAATCAATGTATTCTGGGTCTTTGATATCAATTACCTGCCCTTTTTTAAGATATTTAGTTAATGGTTTTGTAATCTTTGAATAGTCTCTAATAAATCGACGATAATATCCAGATGAAAAAAGAAATTGTCGGATTTGTTTTTCGTTTGAGGGCAATGGCCAGTTCAAATTTTCTTTACTTTATCAGGGTTTGGTTTTATCCCGTCAGGAGAGATTGTATGTCCAAGAAACTCTGTTTCTCTTTTTAAGAACTCGTCCCGTTGAACTTTAAAATGAAATTGTGCCAAACGTTCTAACACTGTTGAAACGTTTTCCAGATGGGTTTCCAAACTGTTTCCAACAATTACGATATCGTCTAAGTAAACATAACAAATTTTACCGGAAAGCTCTGCTGAAATGTTGTTCATTGTGCGCTGAAATGAAGCTGGTGCATTTTTTGGCCCAAAAGGCATTCTAGTAAATTCGAAATGACCGTAACTTGTGGAAAATGCTGTTTTTTCTTGATGATCGGGATGCATTTCGATCTGGTGGAAACCAGATTTAAGATCAAATATCGTAAAATATTGTGATTTACCCAAGCTATTCAGGATATCTTCAATTTCAGGCATAGGGAATTTATCGCTAATCGTCTTCTCATTTAGTTTCCGAAAATCGATTACAACTCTTACTTTTTGTATTCCTGATGCATCTTTTCTTTTTGGGACAACCCAAATAGGAGATGCGTAAGGACTCTTTGAAGGTTTAATTATGCCCGTTTCTAGCATGTCTTTAATTTGAGCTTCTACGTCTTGTTTGTATACGTGTGGATATCTGTAAGTTTTAGCGTACACCGGGATATCATCTTTTGTATTTATTTTATGCTTTACTATGGTGGTACTCGTGAGTTTTTCATTATTTTTTAAAAGTACTCGATGATGTGTCACAATGATGTTGATAATTTGCTCTTTTTTAAAATTCGATAAATGATCAGTTCTAATTAATTGTACAATCATACTTTTGTTTGGAATGGTATTAGAATAATGCAAGCAAATTCATCGCTAAACGCATCGGGAAATTTAGGCTCGGTCAATATCTGGCTACCGAAAATTGATCTCCCAACGATCGGTTCGTGGCGACGATTGACTCTTCAGCAGATATACCACCGATTCTTAAACTGCAATATCTGCTATCATTGAAGAGTGACGCCGCGCTTCTGTTCGAACATACCACACTAACTGCGGATAATTACGCGATTACATGAGCTGCGTTGTTAAAACGGTACGACAATCCGCGCATGTTAGTTCGTGACTACTATCGGAAAGTGTATCATCTTCCCGCTGTGCGTTCCGAGTCCGTGGATGAACTGGCACAGCTGGTGGACGAGTTCACTCGTCACGTTAACGGACTAAAGAAGCTGAACGAGCCGGTTGCCAGTTGGGATACGCCGCTCACCACGATGATGTTCTTCAAATTGGATCCTGCAACCATCCTGGCTTGGGAGAAGCATTCGTCAGCGAGCCCCCGAGATAAGTATTCGGAACTAATCCATTTCCTGCAGGCCAGAATCCGAATTTTGCGATCGTCACAAACGTTGACGGAGGTTGCTGAATCGACTCCTGCAACGGTGGCTAGCGGAGAGAGAAGAACTGGAGGAAGAGTGAAATACGTGGCCAATACCGTATCAGCGAAGGAGCCGTCTAGCAGTTATCTTCAAGCAGCGTGCCCGTTAGAGTGTGCAGAGCCACACCATCTTCAAAGCTGCCCGAAGTTCCAAAGGGGAGATGTATCGTTTCGGCGTGAGGTGATAACCAAGCATAAACTGTGCTTCAACTGTTTGAATCCGCACCATCAGGTTAAGTCGTGCCACTCCGTCTTCCGTTGCAAAAAGTGTAACGCACGTCATCATAGCTTGTTGCACGAAAATACACCTTCGCAGGTGTCGATGAACGTGGGATCGAACCATGAGGTGGTGGTTCTTGAGACGGTGAGACTTTGGTTAGTCGATGACCATGGCATTCGGAACGAGGCGCGTGCGTTGTTGGATTCGGGTTCCATGTGAAATATTGTGTCGGAATCCCTAGCACGGAAGCTGTTGACCACGCGAACCAATCAATGTTGCACTGTCGGGTATCGGTGATGCAGTACAGCAAACGAAGAGCTCCATATTCGTAACTGTTCAGTCGATATCAGCAATGTTTTCCTCATCGATGGAGTTCGTGATTTTGAAATCACCCTGTGCTGCAATTCCAACTGCCCCAATCGACACTACTGCGTGGAATTTCCCAGACGTTCCGTAGGCTGATCCGATGTTCCACCTGCCGGCCAAAGTCGATGTCGTCATTGGCAGTGATGCATACTGGGAAATGCATACGGGAAAGAAGCGGCTTTTGGTCAAAGGCGGTCCTTGGTTGGTTGAAACTCCGTTTGGTTGGACAATTGCTGGAAATACTTCCCACAATTCGACTTCCACTCGTGTACCCTACAATACAATCAGAAGCCATGATTCGCTTGATGCATTACTTCAACGATTTTGGGAGAACGAATGCAACCTAGAGGGTCCCGCTTTATCGCTCGAGGAACATGCTTGTGAGAAGCGTTATGCTGCCACTACAACACGTGATGAACATGGTCGATACATCGTATGCCTTCCCCGTAATCCCAGCATTGATGTATTATTGGGTTCATCCAAGGAAATTGCGGATCGACGATTCGTTGGTGTGGAACGACGGCTGAAGAACAACCCTAAAATGGAAGCAGAGTATAAGCGATTTATCCAGGAATACGAAACGCTTAGTCACATGCGAAAACTTACCGAGCCGGTGGATGATGGTGTTCCGCACTGCTATATTCCTCACCATGCGGTCTACGGTTCAGGACGTATGCAATCGCGATAGTGGCTGATGTGGAAAATATGCACCGGCAGATTCTCCACAGCAAAGCCGATCGGAATCTGCTGCGTATCAGATATCGAAAGAGCCTCCTGGATCCGATATCTACGTATGAGCTGAATACAGTGACTTACGGTACGGCGTCAGCTCAATTCCTCGCCACCCGAACACTACAACAGGTTGCGCACGATCACAAAGACAAATACTCGAAGGCAGTTGATCACGTTTTGCGTGATTTTTACGTCGATGATCTGCTCACCGGAGCAACAGATCGAACCGAAGCAATCGAAGTGCGAGAACAAATAACGGCAATGCTTGATTCGGCTGGCTTCGTACTGAAAAAATGGGCATCAAACGTTACTGAATCACTACTGGATGTACCGCGAGAAGATCTTGCGATTTAGACGATGCACGAATGGAAACACGGTCAAGCAGTTTCAACTCTAGGGCTGGTTTGGGAACTGGCCAACGATTCGCTTTTCTTTAAAGTCGACATGCCAGAGTCAGCAGAAGTATTAACAAGAAGCCTTGTCCTACCGTATACGGCAAGCATATTCGATCCAATTGGTTTGTGGATCGAACTATCATCATCCTACTATCATCATCGCCAAAGTATTTCTTCAACGTCTTTGGAGTTTGAAGGAAGGAGGAAAGGCTTGGGATTGGGATCGTGCTCTACCAGGCGAGCACCAACAAGAGTGGAGGAGCTTCCATTCAACGTTGTATTCGCTATGCGAATTAAGAGTGCCACGATTCATATCTCAACCGAAAACGTCCAACTTGCAATTGCACGTTTTTGCTGATGCCTCACAAAGTGCGTATGGCGATTGTTGTTACGTACGAGCAGAATCAACGAGGAGCATCGTTACGGTGCAATTGTTAGCAGCCAAATCCAAAGTCGTATCACTATCAAACACGCATTCGATCGCCAGGCTAGAATTGTGCGCTGCACGATTAGCAACCCAACTGTACCAGAAAGTGAGTCGAGCCCTAACAGCATCTACGATGGCCTACTGTTGGACTGACTCAATGACAGTGATGCACTGGTTGGATTCCAGCGTCGCGCCCCAGTGTGTGTTCAGAGAAAGTAGGGGACAATTTCCATAAGTTCTTATATAACGGCTTTAGGTTTTTTTAGTTACATTTTTTCGTTATTTTTTTACACAGCACAAATTGGTGTATTGTTATTTATCAACTTTGTGTTTTTTAGACTCACGAAAACAGAAAGCGGTACAGTTGTGCAGTGTTGCTTCGAATACGGAGACGGTTGACCCATACGACCAAGAAAATGTGGTCCGCACACTCACTGGGCTTACGCGGTCACCTGCCCGATTGGCGACACAAGTGGGTGAATTGATAAATGCCATGAAACCTAAGCACGACGTTCGACCCTGCTTGGAGTTTGATTTTGCTCCGATAGATTCGGTTGAAGAACTGCAAAATTTAGATGCACTCCACAAAACGATTCAGAGAAGAGAGCAAAACTTGTCCATTGGGTTGAAACACAGATCACTCGTGTGGACGTGAATAACCGTCTTCACGAATTAATTGATCTGCTGTTCAACAAAACCTTTTTTGCCACCATGAATTGGACTGGCATAAGCAAAAAAGGCGGGACAAACAAAAATAGGATTAGGTAAATTTAAGTTGGTGGTAAGATTATTTGTAGAATTAAGATTTAACAATGCTTTAGTTTTAAATAGTCATTACGTAGAATTTTTTTTAAAAAGAAAACTATATCATGCTAAGGATTGGATTAAGATTAGTAATAGTAAGCGTACGTCTTGCCAGCAAAAAAATAGTTTTGTAAATAGTAGTGTTTAAGTAGACTTAGTTAGTTTTTAAGTCATGAAATTAGTTAAGTAAGTTGTTAATTGAGTTAAGTACAAAAAATACAATATACTTAAACAACTGTATTTGGATGTACAACCTGATATAATTTATTAATCCCTCTTGATACTACATTATACATTTCGTTAGTCCGCTTCGATTATCTGGTATTCGCTGAACAACAATACTTTCTTTCTATCGCAAATTTTGTAAGCTTTAATTACCTTCCTTTTCCAGCTTAATAATTGTACTAACTAACGAACTGTTCGTTAACTTCCTTTACAATTGTTACTTACATTGTTTTTTTTTTACTGAATTTATTCCACAAATGTATGCAGCAGAGGAATAAAAATAGTTTCATCGCGAATGCTCGGTATAGCAACTAATTCACATTTAACTTATCCCGGTCATATATACACAAACGACGAATCTAAATTTTTAATGGATCCTTTGTAAGCGTTTAAAATACTTGACTCACAAGGATAATCAAAAGCCAAGTTTTTTTCATTCAACCTACGCCGGCAAATGCGCATATTGCCATCTTCCATTTGGCCATTAACTGTTTGAAATTGGTATATACTGCTATCCTTGCTCATAAACCAACAATTCTTCTCGTTATTTTGAAGCTTACACTCTTTCTGGAGGTTAAATGTTATTATATTCCCTCGTTTGGAAATAGAGGGCTTTGATGCTGTGTTAGGGTTTCCTATATAATACTCCTCATATTCCATAAGTCGGTTGATTACCTGTTCTAGCTCCTTCCATCCACTACGTAATAATTTTTTTAAACATTTACACTGAATTTCAAATGGGTAGGTGGTAAAGGATGATAAAGGTCCAAATCGCTCCACCTCCTTGTACAAATGTTGCAATATGTGCACATTACTGCTTATATGTTGTTCGCCATACACACTTGCAAAGTCCTCAACGAATTTGTTTAATAATTGGCCAGCAAAACGCCACTTCTCCTTATTAACTGAAGAGGACAGCAATGTCACAGCACAAAACAGCAGTAAGTAATGTCTGTACTCACAATCAGTAAGATGGGGTTTCAGCACTACGAACCCAGCATAATGGAGAAAAGACGCGCTCTCCGACGCTTTCCAAAAATGTGCCTGCTTGATAGGACGTATTTTGCGATGAATTTCTGTCGGCAACTTAATCTGTTCAATGTGGTTTGAAATTTGAAGACATTGTTTTGTCGTCCAGCGTTGCTTTCTCAACGTTCCATCCCGAAAGCCTAAAATATAGTACTTGCCGACACCTTGATCCACACAGTGTAATCGATCTTACGTTGGTATGTCCTTGATGATGTTGAAGAATTGCAAATCCACCAACGGCGTTTCCGTCTTGCGATGTCCAGGATATGCATTGTCCCTAAAACACTTATCCGTTCGTTGCAGAGCATTTGTACCAGGAAATGTCATTGTACATCCTGCCTGACTGTATTTGCCGACGACGGTACATTTCAAGCAGCTGTCGTATCCGGTGTGTCCCTTGACTCCTGTCGACATAAAAATAGAAAAAATAGTTAGACACTACAATAAATTATATTATCCTGAAAAGGGTAACAGACAAGGTGCACAATGTCTTAAGCGCTAAAGCATAATTTTATCAATCATTACCTTTGATGAATGCCCTCGCAGGAGTGTCTGCCACGATTGCGCGCAGTCTTATGGCGACATGACATCCATGAACGATTATGTCACGCTGCATCAAATCATTCATTTCGACCACCATTGGACGAAGATATTCTTCTGCAGATTCGGGTTTGGTCGTTCCACAGAAGATGCCAGCAGTCATAACCGGTGCTTGGGACATGTAGTATATGGAAGTAGTAAATAATGTGTGTTAGTATGTTTGTTTTAGTGAGTTAGATTTTAATGTGTATTATAAGATGTAAGTGGAAGGTCGGCGGTCAGTCTAGAATAAAGAGTCAAAGCGATCGGTCACAACAGTAAATTGGCGACGAGAAAAAAGAAAAAAGTACAATGGCACAATAAGTCGGGTCTGTCGAGCCTTTCGTTTTAGGCGAATCCTTTACGGAATATTTGTGTCGAATAAATGTGTTGTTCGAAGTGAACGACGTCGAGCAAAAAAAGAAGACTGGATTGTTGCATACGTTAGGCGGAGCATCCTTGTACAAGGTTGCAAGCAAAGTGTGCGATCCGGAGGAACCGCGTCTGAAGCCTTATGAGAAGCTGTGCGAACTATTAAAAGCGCATTTGAGTCCGGTAGTGAGTGTGGTTGCGGAACGTTTTAAATTCCGGAACTGTCTGCAGGAAAGTTAGCAGATCCACGAGTACATCATCATGCTTAAGTCAGCGGCGCAACAGTGCAGATTCGGCAACTTTTTAAAGGAAGCCCTACGTGATCAATTCGTAGCGGGCATTCGTGATGGTGAATTGCGGAAGCAGCTTTTGCGACAAGAATCGTTGTCTTTCGAGAAAGCAACGGCAATCGCACGCACTTGAGAAGCGGCGAAAGATGATAATGAAGCCATGAGGTTGAAACCACATGTTGGAGAAATGGCAGCAGTACGAAGAGCGGCATCGAGCAACAGTGTTAGACATCATCACCCACACCACATGTATTATCAGTCACCGCAGCAAAGAACAGGAGATCGTGTGCGTAAGAACGAGCCATACTTCAACCAGCAGCAGCGTACGCAGCAGATTATTAGGGATCGTGTGCGTAAAGACGGAGCGTGTTATCGGTGTGGTAGAGCGCACAACCCAAACACCTGTCCAGCGCGAGAGTGGATGTGTTTCGTGGGTAAAAAGAAAGAGCATGTGTCTACGTGTTGTAGGAACACAAAGATCAATAAGAGGTCAAGAATGTTAAATCACATGTCTAATGAAGCAAGCATTAATACGACAGAAATAATCGAATTAGAAGAGAACGGAAAGAACATGATATTTGAAAAAGATTGCAGTGCTTGCGTAACAGTTATACCAGAATATGTCTATAGAGAAAAATTGGAAAAGGTGGAATTAAAAAGTACAAATGCATCTTTTTTTTTCTGCGAATGGAAAAAGAATAATTCCTGTTGGTAAAATAATAGTCAGTGTTTGCGTAAAGTCGAACAAAATGGAAGAACAGTTAGAAATAATAGTTATACCTACGGAACAGCGTGTAAATCCCTTGTTAGGAAGAAACGGATTAGATTTAATTTTTCCGGGATGGCGAAGTTCATTTTCGGCCAGTCAAGTCGGTGCATCAGGCGAAGTAATGGATGAAATTAAAAAGAATTTTCCCAAAATATTGGATGAAAATCGGAATACGACAATATAAGGGTTTGAGGCTAACTTAGTGTTGAAGGAAAATGCGTCACCCATTTTTCATAAGGCATATGCGGTCCCATTTGCATTAACGGAAAAAGTCGAGCGAAATTTGGAAGAGTTGGTTACAGAAGGTATACTGATACCAACACGTTCTGCGTCATGGGCAAGTCTAATAGTTATAGTGCGTAAAAATGATGGGTGAAGAAAACTGTAAAATTAATCAGAATGAGGTATTACATAAGCTTGAAAAACATAACGTTAAAATTAACGCAAAAAAGTCAATTTTTTCCAAAGTGAGATAGACTATTTAAGATATACTATAACGTCAAATGGTAAACGTCCAAACAAATCAAAAGACGATGATATACTAAAAGCTCCAAGTCCGGAAAATGTGTTACAGTTGCAATCATATTTAGGAATGCTAAATTACCACAGTCGTTTTCTTCCTAATCTTTCGTCAGAATTGAATCCTTTGTACAAGTTATTGCGAAAGGAAACAACATTCAAATGGTCAAGAGAATGTCAGATAGCCTTTGAAAAAACAAAACAATTACTAACGGGAAATAACATATTAGAACCATATGATCCGTCTAAACCAATTATATTAGCAGTCGATGCAAGCCCATATGGGCAGTATTATCACATATGATAGAAAATTTTGAAAAAACAGTTTGTTTTGCATTATCGACACTTACACCAGCACAAAAAAAATAATACGCGCAAGTACAAAAAGAAGCATTGGCAGTAATATTCGGGGTACAAAAGTTTCATAAATATCTATTCGGTGTCTGGTTCAAGTCAATCACAGATAATAGTGGTATTAAGGAAATCTTCAATATCATCAATATCAGTATCAAGATTGCACCGTTGAGCTCTTATTTTAGCAAATTATGAGTATGAAATCGAACATAAACCGGGAAAGTCAATGAATAATGCAGATGCAATGAGTAGATTACCGTTACAAGATTCACCACAAATTGATGAAAAAGATTTTGAAAAACTGAATGCATTCACAGAAGAAAAAATCATAGATACAGAAATGATAAAACAATATAAAAAAACGGATGATATTTTGAAAAAAAGTATATCAATGCGTAAAACATGGATGGTCAAGACATGATGAAAATTTTTATTTTTTATTTATTTATTAATTTATTATTACGGACTGATGCCGTATTGACACCACCGCGTGTGGTGACTGTGAATTAAATTCACGAAAACAAACAATGAAAGAAAATTGACTAGGCATTTCCTCCTAGTCATTTGCCATATCCCGGGCATGCTCGGTTGTGTAGTGAAGATGAGTGGTTGTCGTCCATTTCTATTGTTTGTGCGTGTGTGTGTGTTGTAGATTTTTTGGTCCGGTTCTATTGCTGTGGCTATGACTTCGAAGGGGGTTGGTTTGGTCCGGTTGTCTATTATGGGCCTGGACTGAAACAAACAAGCACAGTTATGTGGACAGTACAAACATGAATTTTTCTGCGTGCAATGTTCTCCAAGTAGCCCAGCAATGGCACAGCCCGTGATCGACCAATTCAACATCGAACTCAAAAGTGATCGGCGGATTCCATCTCGCAACAGCTGAAGTGACTCCACTGTTTACGAGGCTGTACCCGCCGACCACTCCCGAGCCCAACGTCAGTTGCAAACTGCGGTAACTCAGTTGCAAAAATGAGTGTCGCGACGACACGCGCTCTGCGACACCCTTCGAAAGGTTCTTCATCAAAGTTCAGTGTGCGCTTCTCCGGGACTAGAGCCAGACCTGACTAGCCATAATGTAAACCACTGCCCGTCTTCAGGGTGTACACTTCCTAGCATCCTTCTACGTATCAATGCAATCGATGATCACTTCCACCACATATGTTTTCACTTACGCTTTATCTGGTAATTCAAAATGCCTGGTAACAAATGCCTTCGGTATACTGCAAGATTTGTATGATTATCACCATCATCCGTGAAAAATAATGCATTCAACATTTTTAAACAAACTTTTCTCACTAGCAGTAACGATCTTGTGTTGCTATATGTAAACAAACCAGAGATTTGACAGCCAATTTGACAGATAGCGTAACTATTCGATCGTAGGGAAAGTTGGCGACAATTTTACGGTTTTTGGCACAAGGATCATACCAGTAGAGTGTTGGTAACGATTTCAACATGGCAATTGGGCAATCAACTTTTTCCGAAACATTGGATCAAACCCTATCCGCGCTGGAGCGTGAACTTGCCTAAGCTATCGACATAAATATGACAAAAGACGAAAAATCAGGCGCCAGGCAATATTTTTATGCAAAATTACCCCTACCTGGTGTAGTCGCGTGCATCGATGGGACGCATATTCGGATAGTTGCTCCTCGAGGCGACCCTATTCATTATTACTTCTGAAAAGGATTTTACAGTCTTAATATTTTAATGGTAAGTATTAAAATCAGCATTAAAATATCTTAGGAAGTTTAAAGATACATGGGTATTCATTAACAAATGGTTATTTATATCAAATATTAACGACACTTTCCATTACATGCTCGTTTACGAGTCATCATTTTATTTGTTATTTTTCATGTAATTAAGCATTTCCTCATAAAATCCCAATGTTCCCTTTGTTAACATTTTCAAACTATCCGAAATTTCCCTGAGATGTTTGTTCGTTGTTTGTTGCAACACCTTTGTCTGAAATTCTGCGAGTTTTGATGTTGCTGTTTTGGCTGCAGTCTTTTTCTGTTCAGGTGGTTCCGATTGGTTCCTATTTCCTTGGCTATGATGTGAAAGATCCGGTTGTTCAGTATACTGGCTGTGGTGTGATGATTCCGGTTGGTCTATGGACTGACTATGGTTCGAAGGACCCAGTTGTTCAGAAGGCTGGCTGTGCTGTGATGATTCCGGTTGGTCTATAGGCTGGCTATGGTTCGAAGGACCCAGTTGTTCAGTAGGCTGGCTGTGCTGTGATGATTCCGGTTGGTCTATGGACTGGCTATGGTTCGAAGGACCCGGTTGTTCAGTAGGCTGGTTGTGGTGTGATGAATCCTGTTGGTCAGTCGCTTGGCTATGATGCGATTGCCCTGGCTGGTCTATTTCGTTCCGTTTTTCCGTGCGTATTCCGATGCATAGACTTCCCTCAATCCTGGCAGTGATGTTTCGAATGTTAGTGATGACGGCAATTCGTTCTAATAACTCGTTGAGTGTCGTGAATCTCGGGTTCCCGCCTCCAGTCATCTGCACCTCTTTCTTATTTTGGCTCAATTTCTTCTTGACGGTAGATTTTTTTTTCGATCCATTTCTGTCAAGAAAATTATGAAATAAAAATCAAATAATTGTGTATGGTACGGCCTACTCCGGGACTTTTTATGGGAAGGGGAGGGAGAACAGGAAAGGATAACTGGCAGGCTGGTGTTCTAACCAAACTGCCAGTCTTGGGGGAAAGGTGGGAAGAGGAACAAAAGTCACAGCGAAAGAAACACAAAGAATACCGGAGAACACTGACAAATATCCAAATACTGCTACCCGTCAGGGACAGTAGTTCGGATTTGCTAGCTAGATATCTTTGGGATAAACTTCAAAATTTCTTTGCTGATGGAACTTGCTGGGAGTTTATTTTCTAGAATGGTCATCATGAGATGCCATGCTACAATAGCGATGCATACATTTTAAAGGGACTTAACTAACGCCCGAATTCACCGTTTCACCAATCGTGTAGTTCGCTCACTTTCCGCATAGGTGGCGCTCTTCGTTGATGCAGATGTCAAGCGGATTGCCTGATGCACAGGCGCGTTTAATATTGAACAATAATAATAATGATAATTGGCTTATTTTTAAACAAATGTTACAGATACATACCCTCTTCCATGCTGCTCCATCCTTCACAGCCGGTCCCATTGAATTAAGTTCCAAAGCCACATCCTTCCAGAATGATGCAGGATTGGAAGTCGCATCTCTTGCTACCTCGGGATTTCGTTTCATTATTTCCACAAGTTTCTCTTGCTGACATTTTGTGTAACGGACTTTCCTGAAAAACCATAAAAATCAAATCAACACGATGTAGCAAATTAAAAATTGTGAAATGTAAATTTACTTACCCCTTTCCTTCTTTGTGGCCCTTCATAGTTAGTCACGTTTTCACACACAACGCGTTATTACTCGAAAAGTTTTGATGTAGAACTGAACTGTATTGGAAATTGCTTTCCTCTTTTATAAGCAAAGTGCAAGTAGTGGATCATACTCCATATTTCCAAATTTGTTGCGTTGCGATATCATTCCGCCATGATAGTCGTTATATCGATCGATATATTTATCGACTGATGGTTAATTTGGTTGGCGATATGTGTCATTGGCATCGATGACGTTGAATACGAAATCGGTTTCGGTTCGGTCTCTCCAAATTCGATGAAGGTTCCAATGCTGGTAGGCTATAACCAACGATGGAGTGCAGATTTTTAAGAAAAAAAAGTGACAATGAGGAATCGGGTAGCGATCACGAAAGTGCTGTGTATAAGATTGATTGTGAACAAATCCAAGAACTGGAAGTGCCGGAGAAGTTTCGATACAAGGTGCAAGCGCTGAAAAGTCAATACGAAGCATCAGTGGTGGATAATTACGAAGACAATTGTCACATACAAATGAAGATAGTGTTGGAAGAAAACGCGTCAACTTTTCGGCATACGCCCCGCCGCTTGCCTTTAACGGAGGAAGAAGCAGTCGAAAACCATGTAGGGGAATGGTTGAGGAAGGGAATTGAAAACATGTAGGGGAATGGTTGTCCATCGACGTCAGACTTTGCAAGTCGCGTTGTGGTAGTGAAAAAGAAAGACGGCACTAGCCGGATTTGTATCCTATTTGGTAGATTTTAAAATGTGTGGTATAGAAATCGAAGCCTTTAATGATTTGAAAAGTGCGTTAGTGAAAGAACCGGTGCTCAAAATATACGATCGAAATGCTAAAACAGAAGTGCACACGGATGCTTCCATCAAAGGGTTTGGGGCAACAATGTTACAATGGTTTGATGGAGAGCTGCATCCCGTATACTTTTGGAGCAAGAAGGCCACCGAGGCAGAAGCCGAACATCACAGCTATGTGTTGGAAGGGAAAGCAATTTATCTTGCGTTGAAAAAATTCTGACATTATCTCCTGGGGATAAAGTTTAAGCTTGTGACCGACTGTAATGCATTCAAACAAACATTGAAGAAAGCAGACGTTCCGCGAGAGATGATGACATGTGAAGTGACGGCTCATGTTAAAAGAAGCTAACAAAGGGACAATTCGATAAAGGCGATGGTTGAAATTCTTAACACCAGACCGTACGAAGATTACAAGATGAAAGGAGAACTTTTATATAAGTGTGTCAAAGGACAAGACGTTTAAGTGATTCCGCGTGATATGGAAAAACAAATAATTTCGGACATTCATAGTGAAGGTCATTTTGGTCTATACTAAACGTGCACGCCATAAAACAACGGTATTTTATACCGCATTTAGAGCAAAAAGTGAAACTGATCCTCAACAACTGTGTGAAGTGTATTGTCCACAATAAGAAGTTAGGACGAAAGGAAGGGTTCCTACATCCCGTTGATAAGGGAGATAAGCCAATGCAAACCCTTCACCTCGATCATGTAGGGCCGATGGACGCTACGGGAAAACAGTACAAATATGTTTTGACTGTAGTGGATGGTTTTTCCAAGTTCATCTGGTTGTACCCGACAAAGACGACTGGAGCGGAGGAAACGTTAAGGAAGCTAGAATGCTGGTCGACAATTTTTGGTTATCCGGCTCGTATCGTAACCGACAGGGGCTCAGCTTTCACAGCCAACACATTTGATGAGTACGCTAATCGTCATGGTATACACCCGCTTGGCAGGATGTCGCGCAACATGCAAGCTGAAACTCGAGGCTGACCCGCCCGCCCGCCCGCTTGACAGGATGTCACGCAACATGCAAGCTGAAACTCGGGCTGAAAGTCATTTGAGTTTCAGCCTTCTTGAGTGACCGGGCGTGAGCGGCGAGCGTACTCGGCACTCGTTCTCATGCTCTCTTTTTCTTTCCTTTTGCTGTATTGGATGCTCCCCGCTCCAAGCACAGCTGTTATGGATATAAAAGAACAATTCTTAGAAACCTAGTTGCTAGGAGCAATTTACGATGCAATCGAACGTTTTATTCAGAATGTTTACAGCAGCTGGTCGATCAAAACAAAATATTGATTGCGTTTAACTAGCAGTGAAATTTGTACTGAAATTAGAAAAGGTATAAAAGTTATGAAAAACGAACGTGAAAAACTATACACAATTTCATTAGGTTGGGTACCTACCGACTATTTGGTTCACTGCACTAGTACGATCAAACACTTTCGCGCATGCGAATACACTTAAACTCGTTCAATAGCCACACGCTAAAGTTTATTTCACCAAAAACACTATAAAAGAATGATATTTGTATTTAAAATATAAAATTTTAAGCTTTATAATCCACTTTCATGCGCACCAAGCCAAGCCAAGTTGAAAACTGTTTATCTACCTGTGATCTGTCTGGTAAACCTTCTACCACAAGTGTGAATTTCCAACACATAGAACGAGAGAGCATTCAGGAGTAGCGTAGAGTGGTGGACTATGTGAGAGTGCGAGAGTGTGAGCCGAGCGCAAGGCGAAATTTTTCTAACACCTCAACGGAACGAGCGTTCCGGAATGGAAAGGCAAGGTAGTATCGAGGTGGAGTGTGAGGGTAGCTTATACTCAGAAAGAATATTCGGCAAACACACTACTGGTGGAAGCGTTCAGGCATGAAGTGGGATTGCGGAGTGCGAGTAAGTTGCGCGATCGCTCGAAAGTGTGGGTCAGGGGTAGCGAGAGGCATCAAAATGAGTTACTCTCTGTCATGCGGGCGCTTGACAGGATGTCGCGCAACATGCAAGCTGAAACTCGGGCTGAAAGTCATTCGAGTTTCAGCCTTCTTGAGTGACCGGGCGTGAGCGGCGAGCGTACTCGGCACTCGTTCTCATGCTCTCTTTTTCTTTCCTTTTGCTGTATTGGATGCTCCCCGCTCCAAGCACAGCTGTTATGGATATAAAAGAACAATTCTTAGAAACCTAGTTGCAAGGAGCAATTTACGATGCAATCGATCGTTTTATTCAGAATGTTTACAGCAGCTGGTCGATCAAAACAAAATATTGATTGCGTTTAACTAGCAGTGAAATTTGTACTGAAATTAGAAAAGGTATAAAAGTTATGAAAAACGAACGTGAAAAACTATACACAATTTCATTAGGTTGGGTACCTACCGACTATTTGGTTCACTGCACTAGTACGATCAAACACTTTCGCGCATGCGAATACACTTAAACTCGTTCAATAGTAGAGTAACTCATTTTGATGCCTCTCGCTACCCCTGACCCACACTTTCGAGCGATCGCGCAACTTACTCGCACTCCGCAATCCCACTTCATGCCTGAACGCTTCCACCAGTAGTGTGTTTGCCGAATTTTCTTCCTGAGCATAAGCTACCCTCATACTCCACCTCGACACTACCTTCCCTCTCCATTCCGGAACGCTCGTTCCGTTAAGGTGTTAGAAAAATTTCGCCTTGCGCTCGGCTCACACTCTCGCACTCTCACATGGTCCACCACTCTACGCTACTCCTGAATGCTCTCTCGTTCTATGTGTTGGAAATTCACACTTGTGGTAGAAGGTTTACCAGACAGATCACAGGTAGATAAACAGTTTTCAACTTGGCTTGGCTTGGTGCGCATGAAAGTGGATTCTAAAGCTTAAAATTTTATATTTTAAATACAAATATCATTCTTTTATAGTGTTTTTGGTGAAATAAACTTTAGCGTGTGGCTATTGAACGAGTTTAAGTGTATTCGCATGCGCAAAAGTGTTTGATCGTACTAGTGCAGTGCACCAAATGTCGGTAGGTACCCAACCTAATGAAATTGTGTATAGTTTTTCACGTTCGTTTTTCATAACTTTTATACCTTTTCTAATTTCAGTACAAATTTCACTGCTAGTTAAACGCAATCAATATTTTGTTTTGATCGACCAGCTGCTGTAAACATTCTGAATAAAACGTTCGATTGCATCGTAAATTGCTCCTTGCAACTAGGTTTCTAAGAATTGTTCTTTTATATCCATAACAGCTGTGCTTGGAGCGGGGAGCATCCAATACAGCAAAAGGAAAGAAAAAGAGAGCATGAGAACGAGTGCCGAGTACGCTCGCCGCTCACGCCCGGTCACTCAAGAAGGCTGAAACTCGAATGACTTTCAGCCCGAGTTTCAGCTTGCATGTTGCGCGACATCCTGTCAAGCGGGAGGTGTTCGAAAAATTTCGCCTTGCGCTCGGCTCACACTCTCGCACTCTCACATAGTCCACCACTCTACGCTACTCCTGAATGCTCTCTCGTTCTAATTGTTGGAAATTCACACTTGTGGTAGAAGGTTTACCAGACAGATCACAGGTAGATAAACAGTTTTCAACTTGGCTTGGCTTGGTGCGCATGAAAGTGGATTATAAAGCTTAAAATTTTATATTTTAAATACAAATATCATTCTTTTATAGTGTTTTTGGTGAAATAAACTTTAGCGTGTGGCTATTGAACGAGTTTAAGTGTATTCGCATGCGCAAAAGTGTTTGATCGTACTAGTGCAGTGAACCAAATGTCGGTAGGTACCCAACCTAATGAAATTGTGTATAGTTTTTCACGGTCGTTTTTCATAACTTTTATACCTTTTCTAATTTCAGTACAAATTTCACTGCTAGTTAAACGCAATCAATATTTTGTTTTGATCGACCAGCTGCTGTAAACATTCTGAATAAAACGTTCGATTGCATCGTAAATTGCTCCTTGCAACTAGGTTTCTAAGAATTGTTCTTTTATATCCATAACAGCTGTGCTTGGAGCGGGGAGCATCCAATACAGCGAAAGGAAAGAAAAAGAGAGCATGAGAATATGGTGAGAACAAGTGCCGAGTACGCTCGCCGCTCACGCCCGGTCACTCAAGAAAGCTGAAACTCGAATGACTTTCCCCGCATGACAGAGAGTAACTCATTTTGATGCTTCTCGCTACCCCTGACCCACACTTTCGAGCGATCGCGCAACTTACTCGCACTCCGCAATCCCACTTCATGCCTGAACGCTTCCACCAGTAGTGTGTTTGCCGAATATTCTTCAAGAGCATAAGCTACCCTCACACTCCACCTCGATACTACCTTCCCTCTCCATTCCGGAACGCTCGTTCCGTTGAGGTGTTCGAAAAATTTCGCCTTGCGCTCGGCTTACACTCTCGCACTCTCACATAGTCCACCACTCTACGCTACTCCTGAATGCTCTCTCGTTCTATGTGTTGGAAATTCAAACTTGTGGTAGAATGTTTACCAGACAGATCACAGGTAGATTTCAACTTGGCTTGGCTTGGTGCGCATGAAAGTGGATTATAAAGCTTAAAATTTTATATTTTAAATACAAATAGCATTCTTTTATAGTGTTTTTGGTGAAATAAACTTTACCGTGTGGCTATTGAACGAGTTTAAGTGTATTCGCATGCGCGAAAGTGTTTGATCGTACTAGTGCAGTGCACCAAATAGTCGGTAGGTACCCAACCTAATGAAATTGTGTATAGTTTTTCACGTTCGTTTTTCATAACTTTTATACCTTTTCTAATTTCAGTACAAATTTCACTGCTAGTTAAACGCAATCAATATTTTGTTTTGATCGACCAGCTGCTGTAAACATTCTGAATAAAACGTTCGATTGCATCGTAAATTGCTCCTTGCAACTAGGTTTCTAAGAATTGTTCTTTTATATCCATAACAGCTGTGCTTGGAGCGGGGAGCATCCAATACAGCGAAAGGAAAGAAAAAGAGAGCATGAGAACGAGTGCCGAGTACGCTCGCCGCTCACGCCCGGTCACTCAAGAAGGCTGAAACTCAAATGACTTTCAGCCCGAGTTTCAGCTTGCATGTTGCGCGACATCCTGTCAAGCGCCCGCATGACAGAGAGTAACTCATTTTGATGCCTCTCGCTACCCCTGACCCACACTTTCGAGCGATCGCGCAACTTACTCGCACTCCGCCATCCCACTTCATGCCTGAACGCTTCCACCAGTAGTGTGTTTGCCGAATTTTCTTCCTGAGCATAAGCTACCCTCACACTCCACCTCGATACTACCTTCCCTCTCTATTCCGGAACGCTCGTTCCGTTGAGGTGTTCGAAAAATTTCGCCTTGCGCTCGGCTCACACTCTCGCACTCTCACATAGTCCACCACTCTACGCTACTCCTGAATGCTCTCTCGTTCTATGTGTTGGAAATTCACACTTGTGGTAGAAGGTTTACCAGACAGATCACAGGTAGATAAACAGTTTTCAACTTGGCTTGGCTTGGTGCGCATGAAAGTGGATTATAAAGCTTAAAATTTTATATTTTAAATACAAATATCATTCTTTTATAGTGTTTTTGGTGAAATAAACTTTACCGTGTGGAACGAGTTTAAGTGTATTCGCATGCGCGAAAGTGTTTGATCGTACTAGTGCAGTGAACCAAATAGTCGGTAGGTACCCAACCTAATGAAAGTGTGTATAGTTTTTCACGTTCGTTTTTCATAACTTTTATACCTTTTCTAATAATTTCAGTACAAATTTCACTGTTAGTTAAACGCAATCAATATTTTGTTTTGATCGACCAGCTGCTGTAAACATTCTGAATAAAACGTTCGATTGCATCGTAAATTGCTCCTTGCAACTAGGTTTCTAAGAATTGTTCTTTTATATCCATAACAGCTGTGCTTGGAGCGGGGAGCATCCAATACAGCAAAAGGAAAGAAAAAGAGAGCATGAGAACGAGTGCCGAGTACGCTCGCCGCTCACGCCCGGTCACTCAAGAAGGCTGAAACTCAAATGACTTTCAGCCCGAGTTTCAGCTTGCATGTTGCGCGACATCCTGTCAAGCGGGCGGGAATTCCATTTAACTTGTTTCTTCTTATTGTTTTTACGTTGTTTCATTGTACCAACACCAGAAAAAGCGGCTTCGTCCATTTTCGATACACGAGATTCACACTCACCAGAACTTTGCTTAATCTCCTCATCTAATAATCGACACTTGACAAAATCCATTGTTAACTTTTCCGAAGGCATTGTCTCTATCGCCGTAACCACTGTAGCATACTTTGATCCAAGTGTTACTAGTAGATAGCACACAACATCAACCTCCTCTAAATTAACACCTGTAGATTTGTACTCTCGCATTAATCTTTCGAATGTCAGGAAATGTTCACGCAAAGCACCACCTGTGTATCGCAGCATTAAAATTCTCTTTTGCAAGTGAAGCCGACTTGCAATGCTTTTTCTTTCGAATACGCCTTCTAATGCCATCCAAATTTCTTTGGGAGTCGCCTTGTCCTGCACGTATTCCAACATGTCATCGCTGATTCTAGAAATCAGCAGCGATTTACAATGACGATTCTTTTTCTCGCGCGCTTTCCATTTCGCCTTTTTTGACATAGATACGTTTGCGGCTTCTTTCGTTGCTTCGTCAAACAATTCTTCATCCACTTCTAGTTCAATGCATTCCTTCAAATCGTGTTCTTTCAATAGGACTTGCATACGAAACTTCCACTGCGGATAGTTTGAACTTGTCAGCAAAGGTACACGTGCCACTTCACTTTCGCGATCCATTTTCACGAAGTAAAGATTTCAATAATTAGCAATATGCGTAGTCTGGGCCCATAACCTATTGTTATATTATATTCAACATAAGTTTCCAGAACGGCATCGATTAGGAAAACAAACGTATCTTTATTATAGAAGCAGAACCTTTCTCTACTGCGTTCAAGACTGGACTGAACGCCTTACCCATGTGCAAACCAGGTGCGCACATTCTTATCGCTTTGACATAAAGCCAGATCGCATCATATCATTACGGAGCGTACATTGTGTTTCCTAATAGTAATTACTGTTATGACGATCCGTGTTAAAAAACACCTATTTTACGTTGTAATTGTTAAATAGCTAAAAACGTATTGATTGTCTCTAATAACTGTGCGTCTGTTGGTTACGCTTTCGGGTGGATTCATGTGGCAAGCCTTTCTGAAAATGGTTTATTTAAGCCTACAGCGCGCATATGCGGCAAGTTACAGTTTAAGTAAATGGTCACATTCTAGAATTAAGTTTCAAATGAATTTACATATTTCTCTGCTTCTACTGGGTCTCGTTAATAATGTGATTGCTCTGCTACACATGTTTTAAAAGGTTAAAACTCTAACCGCCTAATTTCTTGATGACTTGTATCAAATGGTCGCGTTTTTTATATGTGTTTATATGATGTTTTATATGATTCCAATATTGTATCAGTAGATAGCGTTGGTGGTGGTATAGTGGGTAGTAGTATAGATGTAAATACTAACGATATTGACGATGAAGTAGAAGAACCGGCTGTTAGTTCGATAACGAACCGTTGTTGAACCGACCACGCGAAGGAGTGATCGATTCGGAGATCTCCGCGCAGATTCCTGGCCTTGTCAGAGTTGCTTGAATCAGGCGGCTAACCTTTTTTCCTGGATAACCAAGAGAAGTTTTTAGCGGCGGACTCGCACTTCACTAACTCGGCGTGGACAACGTAAATGCCGTAGCTCGATCAGACGATTAGCCTTTTTTCCTGGATAACCAGGAGAAGTATCTAACCGTGGTTCTTGCTTGGCTTAATCTCGCCTAATTCTTCCGACGGAGTGGGGAAACACCAAAGTGCGGGACCAACATCCGGAGGGAAGGCAAAGGTGAAACTTTCCCGATTCTGTATGGATACCCAAACAATGAAACACAAGCTTCTTCGTTGAGGTTTGGATTACAAGTCAATTTGTACCTACCTACTATTTGGTTCACTGCACTAGTACGATCAAACACTTTTGCGCATGCGAATACACTTAAACTCGTTCAATAGCCACACGCTAAAGTTTATTTCACCAAAAACACTATAAAAGAATGATATTTGTATTTAAAATATAAAATTTAAGGCTTTATAATCCACTTTCATGCGCACCAAGCCAAGCCAAGTTGAAATCTACCTGTGATCTGTCTGGTAAACATTCTACCACAAGTTTGAATTTCCAACACATAGAACGAGAGAGCATTCAGGAGTAGCGTAGAGTGGTGGACTATGTGAGAGTGCGAGAGTGTAAGCCGAGCGCAAGGCGAAATTTTTCTAACACCTCAACGGAACGAGCGTTCCGGAATGGAGAGGGAAGGTAGTATCGAGGTGGAGTGTGAGGGTAGCTTATGCTCTTGAAGAATATTCGGCAAACACACTACTGGTGGAAGCGTTCAGGCATGAAGTGGGATGGCGGAGTGCGAGTAAGTTGCGCGATCGCTCGAAAGTGTGGGTCAGGGGTAGCGATAGGCATCAAAATGAGTTACTCTCTGTCATGCGGGCGGGCGGGTTGAGCCAACCGTGTATGTCAAAGTATCCAGCCAAGAAGTAGCCGAACGTGCAGTGCTAGCAGTCGCAGAAGCGACAATTGTGCTAAATGAAAAAAATAAACGTTCAAAATCCCTCCGTTACAAGTACATCGCCGACACCAGGCACATCCAAATCTCTAGCTATACGCATAGAGAAGTTACAAACAGAAATGGCGGATGAAACGAACGTAGTGATGACTGACCTCTCGTCAATCTCTCCCGTACTTACACCAATAAACAGATCCAAACTAGTGCGTCCTTTTCCGCATGAAACAGAAGATGAACAAAAAGAAACAATCAAGCGAGGAAGGGGACGACCAGCGAAACCCAAGCCCAGCCGTGACAATAGTAGTGAGAACCTGTGATAACAGTGACCAACAAGTTTGAACGACGTTTTTTAATACTTTGCCTTTAATTTAAAGGCAAAAAGAAAGATAAAAATCAATAATTTTTTTAAATGACGCTAAACAGTTTAAAAATTATACAAAGTATTATAAACAGTGTGAAAAACAAAGAAGAAATATTACGGCTTATGTTTGCAATGGACATTACTGTCGGATGTTTTATGGAGGCGTGGCTCAATGACACAAACACGCAAAAAGCCAAAATACACAATTATAATCTAATACACACAAACAAAAAAGACGGGTACGGTGGAACTGCAAGTTACGTAAAAAATGTGTACAATATAAAGTGTTAGAAGAATACGAAGAAAACGAATATGTTCAAATTACTGAAATTCAGCTACTCCAAGTAAACTTAAATGTAGTTAGTGTGTATGCGGCCCTATCCACACCGATTAGTGTATACAAAAACTTCGTGACAAAAATACTCAAAGCAAACGCACATCAAAGCAAAACTGTAATAACAGCTGACATAAATTGTCACCACACAATATGGGGTAACACATACAATGATAGCAAGGGCAAATTTCTAGTCGAAGTATTAGAGGAGACAAATCTGTGCATTCTCCACGAGAGGGAGTTCACATATATTCCCACAGATTCAAAAAAACAAAATACGGCAATTGATCTTACCATGGTATCGGAAGATATCATGGTTAAGAGCAACCGAAAGGTATTAGACCACCACATGGGAGCCACAAATCAAAGAACATACAGATAACAAACATACAGATAAAAGATCGAGCGAGGCAAAAAACATACGTTAACAAAAAACAACGGATGTTTGACATCAACCAGATTGCACCAGACAGGACCGAAAATCCAAACACGCTCATTAAAGTAATTCAAAAGAAAATACGGAAGCACAGTCATGTACAAAAGAAAAAATTAAAAATATGGTGGAATGCTGAAACTGAAAAGGCGTGGAAAGAAGAAAAACTGCACACGTAAATTGATTACCCGAAATAAACTGTAGAAAACAAAACCAATTACAACAAAGCTAATGCAACGTTCGGGTTTAATAAAAGAAATATTTAGAACACCGCAATTTGAAGCGAAACTGGACCAACTTGTCATGAACACCAATAGTAAAGAAATGTGGGAGTTTATGGGTAAGAGAGTTTATTGCGAAGAAAAAAGAACACAGCACCAGGCAATGACAAAATATTTTATGAAATACTAAAAGGCCTCAATACTGTTGCGACGAACAAATTTATAAACGAAATCAATTAAATGTAGAAGGTAGGAAGGTTAAAAAAACGGTACAAGCAAATAAAAATAATAGCGATCCCGATACCACACAAAGATCTGAATGTAATCAACAATTACAGACCAATAGCCATGATACCAACAATAACAAAAATAGCAAACACGGCAGTATTACGCAAACTAGACAAACAAAGCGCTCAAAGAAACATAATCCCAGATGCTTCGTTCGGCTTTATGAAAAAACGAACCACGAATCAATGCATTAGTCTCCTATTGAACCAAATTTCTCATAACAGAAGAAAAAAGAAATTTACGGCAGTCACTTTTGTGGATTTAACAAATGCATACAACAACGTCAAGACGGATATACTGAAAGAAATTTTAAAGGAAACCAATCTCTCTACTGATATAACAAGATGGGTTGCAAGCTTCCTGAGCAATCGAACATTAGAGATACAAGCTGAAGGAGACATGATTCGGAAGTTGGTATCAGATAGGCTCCCGAAAGGAAATGTTCTATCCCCTACTCTCTTTAACATATACACACGATCATTTCACAACAACAAACACAAGAATAGCATTAGAAATCATACAATATGCGGACGATTTCGCAATTATACCATAAAGCAATTCAGCAGAAGAATTAGAACATAAACTACAAGAGGCACTGAACTCATTTCTTCAAATAGCAAAAAATACAACTGCACATTAAGACACAAAGAACGAAAATTCGGCTCACATAAACTGAAACAACAAACGTACAGATTGGAGTAGAGGAAAAAAATATTGAAAGGGTAGAGACGTACAAATATTCAGGCATATGAATGGACAGTAGGTTAACATTCCGTAAACAAATTGAAGCACAAAAAGACTAAACCCGTACCAAATTTAATGTGGTGAAACACATTTGCAATTTTAAAAATATTCTTAACCCAAAGAAAGCGACCGCGGTACATAGCTATAGTGAGAGAACACTTGAGTATGGAGCATCCATTCTAGGAAATGGTAAAAAAAAACATTTGAACACAATGAACCCAACAGTCGCACAATCTATCAGAAAGGTATCAGGTTGCACGAAAACTTCCCCGCTCAACACACTTCACGCCATAAATGCAGAAATACCCCTAGGCTACAGAACTACATACCTAGCTACGAAAGAGCTCTTTAAAACAGTCCTATATTCACTCATACACAAATTACAATTTGAGAGAAATCACATCAGAAAAAAACGGAAGAAAAACTACATGGAAAAACTATACAGGGAAAACAAAGAGACTGGAAAACGAAGGGCTGATATAACTTTAAACAAAGTAGAGGAAGAGATAAAAATACGTACTAAACTCGATCAGATACTGTCAAAAAAGAATCCTAACGACCAAAAAATCATGAAAAAAGAATATATAAACGAAATCGAGCAGGCCCAAAAAATGAATACAATAATCTTCACAGACGGTAGTAGATCGGTAGAAGGAGCAGGCATAGGAATTTTCATTACATCTCACGACAAGACTCACACCTACAAATATCGATTAAAAAATTTAACTTCAACAACATCTATCGAATTATAAGCAATAGAAAAAGCCCTTAAAATAGCTCACGACAGTAAAATAAAAAATCCATTACTATGTACAGACAGTCAGGCAGCATGTCAAATTCTCACAAGAGCACAAAAAGACACACACACATAGAAACACCACTGCACAACATATTGAAGTACTGTTAGCAAATTAATACGGAAATCAGATGGATCCCTGGACATGTGGGTATCCCAGGTAACGAAAAAGCCTATGCAATAGCCAAAGAAGGCATTTAATCTGAAACCGGCATAAAAAATAAGGTAAGATTAGAAGATACCTTAGTAGTAGCAAAAAACAAAATGCTAGAAGACACAAAAAAGTGAACACAAGAATTTACAAGTAAATCGTGGCATCATGAAATCGACCTAACTGTAAACGAAATAAGGAGGGGCAATAGAATCTTTACAGGCCATGATTTAGCAAAATATTGGTTACATGTAATGAAACTGTTTGATAACCCAAACTGCAATGTGTGTAATGTACCAGAGCTATACATTTAATATTCGAATGTCAAAGATACGACCCACCGCTAGGATCAACCACTGAAGATTTTAAGGCACACTGGAATGATATGGACGGAACGATAATCAAACAAGTAGCGAAGTTCGTAAAGCAAAACAATATCAAATTTTAGAGAAACAGAAACTAAAAAAACACAAACCCAAACTCCAAACTTATAGTAATATTAATACGTCGATACGACTCAGGACAGCCAAAGACAAATAAGAGAGAGGAAAACCTCTGATTATATAGAGATGGTTCTGCCGCTACACATAGGAGGATATGTATCCCTCTCTCATATAGCGAAGAAGAAGAAGAGAAGCTCTTGGCAGCACACGGACAATGACACGTGCTTAGCTTCTGTGAACCAAAACGAAACACACGTCTGTTCCCTTCTTCCTCAGCTTATAAGTGTTGAGAGCAGAACCTTAGTGCAGGAAAAGATATCAGTTCGGATATCACAGGTGAAAATATATTTGCTCACAAAAACACGCGTCTGACAGAACGGCGTCAAACCGTAATAATCAATAAATAAATAAAAACACGCGTCTGCTCGTTTCGTGCTGTAATAAGCGGTATACACATGCGTATAATAATGAGCCGTGAGGTAATTTTCATTGATCAACATTTTATTGTTCGCTCGCTTGTAAGGTCATGATCAGAAGAAAGAGCCCGAGCGCGAGCTTCCGCGTTGTCCAGTTGATCCTGATAACCAGATGGTGGTGCTGTGCTGGTTTATAGTAGCATTTAGATTATTAAGCTTATTGTGCAAATTGTGCAAAGTCCACTGAAGTAAATTGAGGACCATTGTGACTCACCAATACAGAAGGAAGTCCATATGCACTGAAAAACTCTCTACATAAACGAATTGTTATCTCAGTTGTCATGCTCTTCACTACGTACTCTGAAGGCCATTTGGAATACGCATTAGCTAAGATGAGGTAGTAAAACCCCATGAATGGACCAGAATAATGCACATGAATTCTTTGGAAAGGTTCTGTTGGTTGTTCCCAACAATGAAATGAAATCTTGGGTGGATTTGCTTTTGCTGACTGAAAGGAAATACAGTCATTGATCAGGTTTTCAATATCCCTGTCTATGCCTTCCCACCAGCAGTAGCTGCGAGCAAGAAATTTCATTCGTGATGTGCCAAAATATGTTGAGTGAAGTTCACGAAGGACTTTCATTCTCAACGTAGGAGGTATGTATACTCGGCTACCACGCATCAAGAAATCTTTTTGCAAACTAAATTGCTCTTGATCAACGCCAAATCTTAATTTTGCTTCGATTCGATTTCTCGTTCTTAGAGCTGGTAGTAGTTTCCGCACATTTTCATCTGCCAGAGGGTGTGCAGTAATTGACCAACTGTAAGTGGCAGTGTTTGTATAGTGTTTACCTCTACTACGTCCGGTTCTTCAATTTCCGATTCAGGATCGGTAGAGGTAATGGGTAAGCGAGACATCGCATCAGCATTTGCATGCTCTAAAGAACGTCGATGGCGGATCTTGAATCAAAAGCATGCAAAAATGCCGCGTAATGCTGCATGCGTATCGCGGACATGGTAGGGAGTCCCTTAGATTCCGAAAATATTTGACTGATCGGTTTGTTATCCGTCGTCAAAGTAAATTTTCGACCGTAGAGGTATTGGTGAAATTTACGAATACCAAAAGTAATGAAGTATACCTTTTCATCGATCTGCGAGTAACGCTGTTGTATGAGTTTGGGAAGAGTTAGAGTTTGGGAAGCATACTGCAACGGTCATTCTATTCCATCGGGGTACTGATGGCTTAGTATCGCTCCGACCCCATAGGGTAATGCGTCAGAAGCTTAAACTACTGGAAACGATGGATCTTAGTGCACCAAGAACCTATCCTATTGCATTTCACTCTTTACAAATGCGAAGGACTTCTCACATTCTCTACTCCACTTAAAAGGGACTTCATCTTTAAGTAGATTATTTAATGGGTAGAAAACTGTAGTGAGATAAGGAAAGAATCTACCATAGTTATTAATTAGTCCCACAAAAGAGCGTACTTGTTCCTTGTTTTGGGGAATGGGCATGTTATGTAATGCCTGCTGCAACCATCCTCGATTCTCTCGGTTTAGCGCCGTCGTCTGCCAATCCGTTATCCCGGCTGTTCTGGCGGACGCATCAACGCCATCACTCCATCTCAATTTGGGCCTACCACGCCTCCTCTTTCCGTGTGGACGGCCTAAAAGGACTTTACGGGCTGGGTCGTCCGGTGTCATTCTCATGACGTGACCAGCCCACCGGAGCCTGGCGAGTCTAATTTGTTGCACGATGGTGAGAATTTGCGTATACTCTGGAGTTTCTGTTGCGTAGCCCTGTAACCGGGCTGCATTCACTAGTAATTGTAAAAAAACGTAAGTTTTTTAGTAGCCTTACGACAACTTCTACGAACGTGTCCTTTATTCGCCAGTATTAGGAAAAGAGAGCGAGAGCGCATCTTTCGTCTCTATTTATACGACCTGATCATTACTTCTTATCGTTTAATCGATCCGATGAAGCCCGAATACAGGCGCGCCCATGCTGTAAGCGCTTACGGGCGTTACACACGTTTGTAACAATCTCCCCATCAGTGGTAACTCCTAGTTAACACTCAATTTCCCGTATCGCTGTCTGAAGTCCGTTACATGTTTCCTTTCCTTCGCTTTCCCTTCTGTTGACAGAACGCGCTTCGTTCTCGTCGTTTTCTTTGGCTCTTACATCTAACACCGCGAGTTTAGTTGCCGGTCGCTCTAAGATTCCGATGGCGGTCTGTACCGAAGCTCGCCTGACTTGCCCATCTCCGGAATGTACCACCGCTAGTACGCGCTCTTTTGGCCAGTTGTTGCGCGGCAGATTTGCGTCCACGATTACCACGAGATCTCCTTCCTTTAGCGGCCTAACCGGTTGGAACCACTTCGAGCGACAGGCGTTGGTAGATAGTACGTAACCAAACTCTTCCAGAAGAGGTCAGCGTTTCGTTAAGCCGATTTCCATTCCGATGCTGCTGCTGTCCGATTGTTGGCGTATCGTCGAATGGAACAGGAGGTTTGGTACCACCGGAACTTCCTAGCAGGAGGTGGTTTGGCGTTATGGGGCATACATCTCGTCGTTTAGCGATACATAAGTTAGCGGTTTTAAGTTCACGATCATCTCCACTTCCGCTAGCGTAGATTGCAGTACCTTATCTTATGGTAATTGTGGCAGATTGAACTCGTTCAGGATGTGCTTCACTAATCGTACAATCAGTCGAGTGCGAATCTCCTTGGCTTACAGGCGTACTTTTGGATAGGGGAGCACCGAGAGAGATAGTGCGTGATCAATAGTTGAACTCTAAGCATATTGAACATCAGTGTAGTAGTGGTCTATCTGGAAGTTAGAAGAGTGTTACATTTTTCAGCTAAGAGGACGCCAACTTTTGGCGCGCAAACGCTAGCATTTGTTCATTTATTCTAACTGAACATAGTTTTGGAACAAACTGTAAGTAAAACACATAAATTAGAGTTAACAGCCTCCCATTAACCATGGGAGGGCCAGGCCCGGCCTGGGGAGGCCATCCACATATCCCACCCAATATCCGAGAACGTCAAGCTCCAGCATGGATGGATCCTGACAACTCAAGGGAAGAACTGCTCTTCTTGATTTTGAGTGCAAATGAGGGTTTTGTTCTGCCCAAAAACCCATTTATAATCGAAAAAAGCCTTTGTAGCCACGCAGGTAACATAGAGCCCTGCACACCGTTAGATAAAGGCGCAAAACTTCTGATCAAAACCCGGAGGCGTACGCAATTCGATAAGCTCCAAAGCTTATAAAAAACTAATAAATAATACAGAAGTAACTGTCGCACCACACCCACACCTAGTGTTCAATGCGTAATCGTATGTAACAGCTTGGACGGTCTCTCGGATGATGAAATTTTGAGCGAAATGAAAGAGCAGAGAGTAATCTCTGTGAAGCGTTTTTTGCGAAAAGAGAATGGAGAAATCAAGCCAACCAACTCTTTCCTCCTCAAAATTGACTCTGTCGCGGTACCCAGCGAGATACGAGTAGGGTGTTTAGTTGTAAAAACCCGCACCTACTATCCTCGACCGATGATTTGCACAAACTGCTTGATCATTGGACACACCAAAAAGAGATGCACTGAGGTAAATTGCTGCATCAACTGTGGAGAGAGGGAGCATGGAGAATTTTCATCTCTTACTAGATGCAAAAATTGTCTCGGTAATCACACCTCTCTGAGCAGATCGTGTCCATCCTACATAAACGAACAAACAATTATTAAAATAAAAATCGACAACCGTATTTCCTATGCTCAAGCCAAAACCATTTTCGAAAATAGAACCAAATCAGTCAACGAAAGACTGCAGACAGCGCAGCAAGAATCGGCGAAAGACCAACAGATAATCGAACTGACAAAAACCGTTGCATCACTACAAGCAAAGATGGAAGAGATGAGTAACAACACAGCAAAATAGCTAAATGAACGAGATAACCTACGCGGAATGTATATTATGGTATTTATATGTACAAACACAATATGTCGTATATTGTCAATATGAAGACAACACGTAAACAAAATCCGTCAACTCCGATAGTTCAGATAACGAAAGTAACACACCTATTCTAAACGACACACACAACGAAAGCAAAACTAACGACACAAACACACAAAAACTATTCGATAACAGAGACTGTCATAGCGGTAGACCGTCGCATAAAAGAAAAGTAGACACAGCCTCATCCACTGAAGAGAACCTCACTACCGAAACAAAACCAAGCGCTCTCGCAGATACTGAAACCACAAAAGTTAAAACGAGAAATCGATCAAAAACCCGTAAAAATCATTAATTTTTCTATACACGGAAACTATCTCTGATTTGTGCAACTTTTCTTAACTCCTCTATAATCTATGATGAACCACTTAAGTAATAATCCGAATACGAATCGCTCACGCTACATTATTTCATGGAATATCAGAGGTATGAACAAAAATATTCGATTGGACTTTCAACAAGAAACCAACACTACAACATAGCGTTTGTCTCGGGGTTTAAAAATATATCCCATACAAAAATCTGAATATTTCATCCGAATTACCACTATTAGCTATCTCAACTAAAATACCTTTCGATATGACAATATTCTGTACCTACTTACCCAACAAACTGCATCCAACTAACGAACTTTCCGTTTATTTAACACAAACCCTTTATCAAATCAACGGTCCTATAGCCCTTATAGGCGATTAAAATGCCTCAAACACAAGATGGAATAACCCGCGTAGCGAAAATAGAAGAAAGATACTTGAAAATATATTTAACTTAAACAACCTTCAGGTATTAAGCAACAAGGCTCCCACCATAATATCTCCTAGTGATGGTACCGGATCTTGCATTGATCATTGCGCAGTGTCAACTTGCTCTGCTTCATTATTTAGTGTATCAGTAGAAAAAGATTTGCACGGTAGTTGCACTTCCCTATCCTCATTTATAACGACCCCAATGATGTCCACCCTAGGCTACGACCAAGGTGGAAATATAGTAAAGCAGACTGGTCGAGCTATAAATGCTATAAAGACAATATTATTACTGAGCCGACATTGCTATCAGTTGAAGCCTTCTGCAATGTACTTATTAAAGCAGCCGAACAAAGCATTCCACGATCGACTGGTAAAATCCCACGAAAAAACGTTCCATGATGGAATGAATCAGTCGAAAAGGCAATCACAGACAGGAGAAAAGCGTTAAGAAAGCTCAGGAAAGCTAACAGAATACAGAACAATCCAAATGCCCCATAACTTGCATCACTGTATCGAGAAGCAAATTTGAAAGCCAAAGCAGAAATAGAAAAAGCAAAAAAAGAAAGCTGGGATAATTTTATCACAAGTCTAAACCGATCTTTTTTCTTGTAAAGACATATGGAGAAAAGTCAACAGCCTATTAGGAAAGAGGCAACCCTCTTTTCCCACTCATAAGACAAACAATGCCCCAATCACCAACCCATCAGGTGTAACAGAACTTTTTGCACAGCATTTCTATGAAGCTTTTGCCACATCCAAATATTCTGCTTCCTTCATTAAAGAACAGACCATCAGGCAAAAATCAATACTTATCGATACAAATAGTGCATGGTATAATAAAAACTTCTATCTAGGAGAACTCAACTGGGCACTATAAAAATGTAAAGGAAATTCTGCAGGATCCGATGACATTAGGTACCCACTGCTTAAACAGCTCCCTCAAAACGCATTACAATGTCTTCTTAACATGTACAACAACATATGGTACACAGGTATGATTCCAGCAATATGGAAATCTAGTTTCATTGTACCTATTCTCAAAGCAGAGAAACCCAACAAAAGTTGTACTAGCACCCAAGTTCAAATAGGTGCTAGTACAACCCAATAAAAAAATCTAGAAAACAAAGTTGTACCAGCACCCAAGTTCAAATAGGTGCTAGTACAACCCAACAAAAAAATCTAGAAAACGGGGTCCCACAAGGAGCAATCCTTTCACCTATCCTCTTTCTTATTAGCTTGGAATCCTTAATTTCATATATTCCTACAAACATTCAAACCTTTATCTACGCGAAAGATATAACCCTAGTTTCATCGGACATCTCGGAAAAAAAGAACAGAATTAAATTAGAATTTGCCTTCAAAAAATACTTTATAACTGGTGTTGCAAAAAGGGTCATTCTCAATGTGAGACTTTTGGTTCGGTTTAAGACAAGTAACACTTTACCCGCATCCCGCATGACAGAGAGTAACTCATTTTGATGCCTCTCGCTACCCCTGACCCACACTTTCGAGCGATCGCGCAACTTACTCGCACTCCGCAATCCCACTCCATGCCTGAACGCTTCCACCAGTAGTGTGTTTGCCGAATATTCTTCAAGAGCATAAGCTACCCTCACACTCCACCTCGATACTACCTTCCCCCTCCATTCCGGAACGCTCGTTCCGTTGAGGTGTTAGAAAAATTTCGCCTTGCGCTCGGCTCACACTCTCGCACTCTCACATAGTCCACCACTCATTCAGTTGGCATTTCATTGTGACCACTGCACTCATCGTTTTGGATACGTTCTTCGTATTTTCATCCACCTTTAGCTGCATGTGGTTTAATGTCATCAAAATTCGGTCCAACTTTTCTTCGACAGACGTTGATCGATTAGCGGCTGGTTGTTCGCTACCCTGGTTTGCCATCGCTTCTGATTGTGCTACGGTTGAAATACTCGCTAATTATCATTTATTGTTCACACACGTTCGTTTTTCATAACTATTATACCTTTTCTAATAATTTCAGTACAAATTTCACTGCTAGTTAAACGCTATCAATATTTTGTTTTGATCGACCAGCTGCTGTAAACATACTGAATAAAACATTCGATTGCATCGCAAATTGCTCCTTGCAGCTAGGTTTCTAAGAATTGCTCTTTTATATCCATAACAGCTGTGCTTGGAGCGGGGAGCATCCAATACAGCGAAAGGAAAGAAAAAGAGAGCATGAGAATATGGTGAGAACAAGTGCCGAGTACGCTCGCCGCTCACGCCCGGTCACTCAAGAAAGCTGAAACTCGAATGACTTTCCCCGCATGACAGAGAGTAACTCATTTTGATGCCTCTCGCTACCCCTGACCCACACTTTCGAGCGATTGCGCAACTTACTCGCATTCCGCAATCCCACTTCATGCCTGAACGCTTCCATCAGTAGTGTGTTTGCCGAATATTCTTCCTGAGCATAAGCTACCCTCACACTCCACCTTGATACTACCTTCCCTTTCCATTCCGGAACGCTCGTTCCGTTGAGGTGTTCGAAAAATTTCGCCTTGCGCTCGGCTCACACTCTCGCACTCTCACATAGTCCACCACTCTACGCTACTCCTGAATGCTCTCTCGTTCTATGTGTTGGAAATTCACACTTGTGGTAGAAGGTTTACCAGACAGATCACAGGTAGATAAACAGTTTTCAACTTGGCTTGGCTTGGTGCGCATGAAAGTGGATTATAAAGCTTAAAATTTTATATTTACAATACAAATATCATTCTTTTATAGTGTTTTTGGTGAAATAAACTTAAGCGTGTGGCTATTGAACGAGTTTAAGTGTATTCGCATGCGCAAAAGTGTTTGATCGTACTAGTGCAGTGAACCAAATAGTCGGTAGGTACCCAACCTAATGAAATTGTGTATAGTTTTTCACTAAAATGTTTCTATTTCTACTTGCTACAACCGTGATATAGAATCCATTTTTATTTGTGAAGTGGAAAAAAGCAATGGCTTCGAAAAAATGCGGACTGATGGAAGCTTGATCAAAAAACGCCGTCAGTACATGGAACAGTAAGAACGTGAATGGCAAGCGGAGCAGCAAGCCAATCTTCCGGGGCCAAGCGTTGTATCCAGTGTACAAAGGCCGGAGCTGGATGCTAACACTACTGGTAAGCACGTGTAAATACTACATTAAATATGATAAAAATGACGTGTAATTTGTGTTTATTTTGCAGTTGAAACATTGCACGCTGCAACAGGTCAAAGCGTTTCGGGCAATCACACCGAGAAGATCACTATAAATTCTTCGGGAGGTGTAGCAGGTGATGAAAGAGGCGTTCAATATAGTTCCGTGGATCAGGAAGCCGATACGGATTTCGACGTGCACGAGGACAACGATTGTCAGGACGATGTAGAAGATATATACATGGAGAGCGACACCACCTATAGTTTCTTCGATAACATAACGCTGGCAGAAGGGCTTCGTTATATTGCCGTCACGAAGAATTTATCGCGGTCAACCGTCAACATGATACTGGCCCTTCTTCGAAGAAAACTAAATGTGTTGCTGCCAACGGATTCGCGCACTTTGCTGAAAACGCCTTCCCAAGTCGGTTTGGAAATTCAACCAATCTCGGGAGGGCAATATTGGTACAGGGGAATCAAAACAGCGTTAAGAAACTATTTTCAGTAAGTACACATAGGTTCACTTTGTAATAAGATTTAAGTTCTTTTTTATTAATATTTTCTTTTTTTCAGGGACAATATCACACCTGTTAATCAATTATCCTTTCAGATTTCCATCGACGGATTACCGTTTCATAATAGTTCGGCAAGGCAACTATGGCCAATTCTTATGAAGGTTGAGGAACTGCCAGAAGCCCCGGTAATGTTAGTTGGGGCATATTGCGGATACACCAAGCCGGACAACATCGAGCAGTATTTGCGGCCACTCGTGACGGAAATAAATGAACTGCATGAGAGAGGTTTGATGTTCGGCGATAAAATGGTGCATACTAAACTACGCATGTTTGTCGCGGATTCACCTGCTCGCTGTTTTGTCAACGGTAAGTATTCAAATATGTGTTTAGCATGCGCACCTTATAATAATTTTGCAAGACAATATGGTAATATCGGCGATTATATTTCATTCTAGCTACCATTAGCTTCGTTGGAAAACATAGCTGCCTGAAATGTTCCTGCGTTGGAGTGCACGAAGCGAACAAGGTAATTTTTGTTGATGTGGATGCTGAGTTGCGTACAGATGAAGGGTTCAGGAACAGGGTAGATAGAGAGCACCATAAAAGTTGGCGATCACCGTTAGAAGATATTAGCTGTTTGATTTGATCAAAGATTCAATTGTAGCAGAACGTTTACATTTATTAGATATCGGGGTAACAAAAAAGATAGCAAGAGGTTTAGTAGAGCACAATTTTTTAGATTTTGGAAGATGGACAGCCCAACAACACGAAAACGTGTCTGATTTTCTAATTTCAACACAGCTTCCGGTAGAAATCAATAGCAGATTACGGCACGTTAAGTTTATGAGGTATTGGAAGGCAACAGAATTCCGCACGTTTCTCCATTACGTTAGCATAATTGTGTTTAAAGATTTTATGTGGGAAGAGGCTTTTAATCATTTCCTGCTCTATTTCTCTGCAATAACCATTTTCTCCAGTACAAAACACCATCATCTTTAGGCGCTTGCTAAAAAGATGTTGTATAAATTTGTAAAAGATTTTGCCAATTTTTATGGTCGTAGTAACTTAACCAGTAATGTCCACAACCTTATACACATTTATGATGACGTTGATAGGTTTGGTCCCTTAAATAAAATTTCAGCTTATGTTTTTGAAAACCATTTGCAATTTATTAAACGTTGCATTAGATCTGGCAATAGATGTTTAGAGCAGGTTAAACGAGAGGTAGAGAGTTTGAAAATATTAAGAGGGCTTATCATATAATAACACCAACCTATCCTAAGTTGTTGGCCAACGGCTCCGGCTTGCAAGTAAGAGATGATTTTTGTCTTACGGCCAATTTTAAAAACCAATGGTTCCTTAGTCATGTAAACTGTATTGTACAGTTTTTAGAAGCTAAGGAATCAGCTTCATCATCATCATCATCATCATCCTTTACAATAGTTGGTTTGCAATATGAATGCTGCGAAGAAATGTATAAAGTTTCGATAGAGGGGGACACTATCTCTCCTGTCAAATTATCATCCACTGCTTTATATATTTATAAAGTAAGAAATAACACTCCTCGCCGCAGAGTGGAGCTGCCCCATCAAACGATTAAATGCAAATTAGTTGCTATACGCTTACCATCCCAATCGCTTGCCCGCCGGCCTGTTCAACCAACAATTCCTTCAACTACTACGGTATTTTTCCCCTTGATAGTTTGATTGTTCCCCTGAATAGTTTGCTTGATTTAATAACTAACACGTAAATTAAGTAAGATTTAATTTACTAATCACATTAACCTCTCTTAGTTAATTGCAAACTTAAATCACATGATGATAACAGTGATTAGCTCGGAAAAAAAATAACGGTAATGCACAGATTTGAGACAATAGCATGTTAATTGTGGGCTCTTCATGTTTTTCTAATCATTCCCACGTTACTTCATAGATTATGTTTCCGTTCAATAGTCAAATCTGTGCATGGGAAAGAGGTGGGACATTTTTGTCATCATTTGATTTATCTTTTAGAATATTGATTTTAGAAATCTTTAAAACCTTTCACTGTTGTTCGTTTGAATTCGCATTACAATCGTACATGTAAAATGGTTGACCTCATCATTCATTTCAAATTAAAAAAAAAATATATACATTCAACAATGTTATCAGGCGCTACAACCGCTTTGCGGTCTTGGCCTGCTGCAACAATCCTCGATACCGCTCACGGTTCAGCGCCGTCGTCTGCCAATCCGTTATCCCGGCCGTTCTGGCGGACGCATCAACGCCATCACTCCATCTCAATTTGGGCCTACCACGCCTCTTCTGTCCGTGTGGATGGCCTAAAAGGACTTTACGGGCTGGGTCGTCCGCTGTCATTCTCATGACGTGACCAGCCCACCGGAGCCTGGCGACGTAATGCGCTGTACGATAGTGAGATCATCGTACAGCTCGTAGAGCTCATCGTTGTAGCGGCTCCTCCATTGTCCTTCCACACATACGGGGCCAAAAATCCTTCTGAACATCTTCCTCTCGAACGCGGCTAAGAGGGCTTCGTCAGTTTTGGACAGAGTCCATGTCTCAGAGGCGTATGTGAGTACTGGGACTATAAATGTTCCGTACAGTCCCAGCTTCGTCCGTCGCGACAGGTATTTAGAGTGGAGAAGTTTCCTCAGGCCGTAGTATGACCGGTTGGCAGCCAGCACCCGTGCGCGTAACTCAACATCAATGTTGTTGTCGGTGCTGACTTTTGACCCCAGATAGGTGAAGTTTTGGACGACTTCGAAGGTGCGGTCACCTATCTGTACATCACCCCTGCGTAAATCAGTGTTTGTTAGCAGGGCCGCTGGTGGTGCCACCATCATTTTGGTTTTCGCCTCGTTAATCTCCAACCCGAGGTTCTGTGCCGCACGCTCGATCCTTTGATAAGCTTCTGCTACATAGGAGAGCCTCAAACCAATGATGTCTATGTCATCAGCGTATGCCAGGATCTGGATTGACTTATAGAAGATGGTTCCCGAAGTTTCCACCTCTGAGTCACGGATGGCTCTCTCTAGCGCCAGATTGAAGAGGAGACAGGCGAGCCCATCTCCCTGGCGCAGGCCCTTGGTGGTAGCAAAGGGCCCTGAGAGTTTTCCATCCACCTTCACCTGGCATGTGATGTTGGCCATTGTCATTCGTACAAGCCTGGTAAGCTTGGCCGGGATTCCAAAAGAGCTCATTGCGTCGTACAGTTTTACCCTGGCTATGCTGTCATAGGCGGCTTTGAAATCAATGAAGAGATGGTAGGAGTGGAGCTGTTGCTCCGCCATCTTCTCCAAGATTTGCCGCATCGTGAAGATCTGGTCAGTGGTTGAATTTCCGTTTCGGACAATACTACATTCCGTACATTCAACAATACTAAAAACATATTACACCCTAATATAAGAGTAATGGTGAAAGATTTTGGTTGGTATTAAATTTTATTACAAACACAAACAATATTTCATATCAACTCACGATTCAGTTTTAATTTAACTAAAATTCATAAAATTCAATTATAATTCATTAACAACTTAACATTAATTCGTTTTTAAAATTCATACAAGTACTTTGTAAATTCATTGTTGCTATTGTTACAACTAACATTAGATGTTTTCTAACTTAGTATTTTCTTTGTTGGCTTTTGAACGATTACGTGTTATTGATTTTATTTTTTGTTTCATTGCAACGCGGCTTGCCGCATTTTTTAATTTCATTTTTATGAAATCAGAAACAATTTTAGCATCGATTACCTTTGGACCAACAGAAGCAACTTCCTGAAACAGCCGTAAAATGTTGGTCTTATCATAAAACGGAATTTTTGGATTAGGCCGGCCATCCCCACTTCAACTGCATTTTGTCAAAAACATTTGACAAAACAATGCGTACAATAACTCGTGTAACCTCTGCTTGTAGAAGGTAACTAAAATTGCACTACACATTCGCGTTTTTACCTCGTCATAAAACTCCGCACATGAAAACTTTTCATTGAACGCTTCATATCTTCTTCCGACGTTATTTTTTCCATTACAGATCCAGTATCGATGTTTGATGACGACGGCGCCAGTACTACCCAGTTATCAATAAGATGATCTAGTTGGCATTTCATTGTGACCACTGCACTCATCGTTTTGGATACGTTCTTCATATTTTCATCCAACTTTAGCTGCATGTGGTTTAATGTCATCAAAATTCGGTCCAACTTTTCTTCGACAGACGTTGATCGATTAGCGGCTGGTTGTTCGTTACCCTGGTTTGCCATCGCTTCTGATTGTGCTACGGTTGAAATACTCGCTAATTATCATTTATTGTTCACACACGTTCGTTTTTCATAACTATTATACCTTTTCTAATTTCAGTACAAATTTCACTGCTAGTTAAACGCTATCAATATTTTGTTTTGATCGACCAGCTGCTGTAAACATACTGAATAAAACATTCGATTGCATCGCAAATTGCTCCTTGCAACTAGGTTTCTAAGAATTGCTCTTTTATATCCATAACAGCTGTGCTTGGAGCGGGGAGTATCCAATACAGCGAAAGGAAAGAAAAAGAAAGCATGAGAATATGGTGAGAACGAGTGCCGAGTACGCTCGCCGCTCACGCCCGGTCACTCAAGAAGGCTGAAACTCAAATGACTTTCCCCGCATGACAGAGAGTAACTCATTTTGATGCTTCTCGCTACCCCTGACCCACACTTTCGAGCGATCGCGCAACTTACTCGCACTCCGCAATCCCACTTCATGCCTGAACGCTTCCACCAGTAGTGTGTTTGCCGAATATTCTTCAAGAGCATAAGCTACCCTCACACTCCACCTCGATACTACCTTCCCTCTCTATTCCGGAACGCTCGTTCCGTTAAGGTGTTCGAAAAATTTCGCCTTGCGCTCGGCTCACACTCTCGCACTCTCACATAGTCCATCACTCTACGCTACTCCTGAATGCTCTCTCGTTCTATGTGTTGGAAATTCACACTTGTGGTAGAAGGTTTACCAGACAGATCACAGGTAGATAAACAGTTTTCAACTTGGCTTGGCTTGGTGCGCATGAAAGTGGATTATAAAGCTTAAAATTTTATATTTTAAATACAAATATCATTCTTTTATAGTGTTTTTGGTGAAATAAACTTTAGCGTGTGGCTATTGAACGAGTTTAAGTGTATTCGCATGCGCAAAAGTGTTTGATCGTACTAGTGCAGTGAACCAAATGTCGGTAGGTACCCAACCTAATGAAATTGTGTATAGTTTTTCACGTTCGTTTTTCATAACTTTTATACCTTTTCTAATTTCAGTACAAATTTCACTGCTAGTTAAACGCAATCAATATTTTGTTTTGATCGACCAGCTGCTGTAAACATTCTGAATAAAACGTTCGATTGCATCGTAAATTGCTCCTTGCAACTAGGTTTCTAAGAATTGTTCTTTTATATCCATAACAGCTGTGCTTGGAGCGGGGAGCATCCAATACAGCAAAAGGAAAGAAAAAGAGAGCATGAGAACGAGTGCCGAGTACGCTCGCCGCTCACGCCCGGTCACTCAAGAAGGCTGAAACTCAAATGACTTTCAGCCCGAGTTTCAGCTTGCATGTTGCGCGACATCCTGCCAAGCGTTATAATCCACTTTCATGCGCACCAAGCCAAGCCAAGTTGAAAACTGTTTATCTACCTGTGATCTGTCTGGTAAACCTTCTACCACAAGTGTGAATTTCCAACACATAGAACGAGAGAGCATTCAGGAGTAGCGTAGAGTGGTGGACTATGTGAGAGTGCGAGAGTGTGAGCCGAGCGCAAGGCGAAATTTTTCGAACACCTCAACGGAACGAGCGTTCCGGAATGGAGAGGGAAGGTAGTATCGAGGTGGAGTGTGAGGGTAGCTTATGCTCTTGAAGAATATTCGGCAAACACACTACTGGTGGAAGCGTTCAGGCATGAAGTGGGATTGCGGAGTGCGAGTAAGTTGCGCGATCGCTCGAAAGTGTGGGTCAGGGGTAGCGAGAGGCATCAAAATGAGTTACTCTCTGTAATGCGGGCAGTACACACCAAGTTACTCGCTTCGCGTTCCAAATCTAGCTCTTAAAGCCAGGCTACACGATGCGAGATGTCAAAAAGATTTCGCTTAAAAGGGGGGGTTATGCGAAATCTATACGTCAAAAACATTTCAGCTCCTTGAGCTGAAATCCATGCGAAATCTTTTTGGCACTTCGCCGAGATCATCAAAATTGAAATTGAGAAAAAAAAGAAGAGGGAATAAACCAAAACAAAACAAACCGCGACAAATCCGGCAAAGCTACGGTATGGTATAAAAAATCTTAAATTGTACATGCTACTTCGCAAATAACTTTCTTGTCTTTTGTTTTTAGAATAAATTTGAACATGGAAAATGCAAAGCCGCAACGTGCGTACGCTCAGAAGGTGAGTACGAATCATTATCACATGATGAAAACGGAAGCCGCCTCTTCCAAGCAACAATATGTAGCGGTCTCCTGAGTTGCCACTAATGTAGCGACGCTAGAAGTTCCCATGGCGAATGGAGGATGGTGGAATTGCATCGCTGCAGCTGCACTGGCAGCTGCCAGTGCATGGTGCATGTTGGCGTCCTATGTTGTGCGAGGATATTATACAGTTCTTCAATGGAGCCGCTGTTGAACTGCAATTAGTGACTGCTATTATTGTTTTTTAATTGTAGAATACGGAGCTCTGCCTGCGTTTGGCAAATGCCGTGGAACGGCAGCCGATAATATACACAAAAAGTTCGCGAAATTACAAAAATCGCAACTTGCAGAACGACGCTTGGTCTTGCGTCGCAACGGAGGTTGGAACCACAATCGTTGAGGCTAAGCGCCTATGGACCAACATGCTATGTAGCTTTCGATCATATCGGTCGAAAGTGCGGCAGAGCATGCATGCTGGAACAGGTAAGTTGTTATAAATTAATTAGTTAAGTAACTTAAAGTAATCTTTCTACTTCTTTTAACATACGATGAAGTTTTCCGGCCGAGGTGGTTCGCCTATGAGGCGATGATGTTCATGGCGAATGCCACGGAGGACAACGACCATGCCGATACGGTTAGTATAACCTCTATTTACATTTCATGTAATTTCCAAAGGCTAGCAACATTACAGACATGGACAACGTAGGATGTTTTGCAATCAGTAGATTAGTTAGTTTGAAATTCTTTATAAAACGGTATGACCGTATTGCATAGTAGGCTAATTGATAGTAGTGATAGCAATGTAGGATCAACTGATGCGGTTTCTATCATACGCTGCCGCTGTCTGCAATGTTGTTTATCTTGTGACATCATTTTTTAAATACCTGTATGTCATAGTAAGTAGCGTTGTTTGGTATATTTTACTTATCACGTTATGCTTACTTATTACATGCAACTTGGCCTCTCTGGCCAAGACAACGGTCTGCTGTAGAGGTGTCCGACATCAACTAAAATCGAGCCAACGGAAACTTGTCGATCTGTTACACTATATGACCGTATCTGTTCAGGCGTGCAGGTCTGAGTTCATTTAGCGGTATACTCAATGTTTCTCAACTTTCCATGTAGTGCAGTGGTGTTATTTTTATTTTAAAACATTTAAACATTTAAGATTTTTTCTATGCAACTAAAATTTACAGAAAGCAATATTTACATTTTTTATTGTGAATAGAATGAACGAAAATATCACAACAACACATTTTAAAAGGAAATCATTATCTTAAGCAAACTGAATAATTAATCTAATCTTCAGAAACGAATCACGTTCTGTGATCATGTCGGATTTCCACCTCGTCCCAGATTAAATAAAAGAGAGGTGAGCACATAGTTTGGTGGTAGCAAAGGGGTCATGTAGTTTCAGGGACTAAGCAGCATAATGCAGAGCATGCATACTGGAGCAGGTAAGTTGTTATAAATAAATAAGTTAGAATAATAATAAATTAGAATCACGTTCTGTGATCATGTCGGATTTCCACCTCGTCCCAGATTAAATAAAAGAGAGGTGAGCACATAGTTTGGTGGTAGCAAAGGGGTCATGTAGTTTCAGGGACTAAGCAGCATAATGATGGTGATTATTTTTAAAATCGAGAGCCATATGCGTTCGAACATTCATCAATCGATCAGCTGTCCGTGACGAAACAAATTGAAGATTTACCAAATTATCATTGGCTCTCCAATCGCCAGGGACCACGTTCTCGCCAATGACTCTATCGAATGAGGATGGTGGAGAGTATGTTGTTCTTGAAGCATTTTTTCGTAAAAAGTTGTGTAAATAGATAGTCGTTAGAACAATATGTTTTGCCACATCCGGAGAAAGAAGTATTTGTCCTTTCAATACTTGAAACCGATTTGCAAGTATTCCTAGCGCATTTTCAACGGGCATTCGAGCACGCGAATGTCTATAATTGAAAATGCGCTGGTAGCTCCCAGGTGAGTGGAGCCCGCCAAAGGGACGGATGCAGTAGTCAGTAAAAGCAAAAGTCTTGTCTCCTAATATAAAATATGGTACTGGAATTTTATATGGTAATCGCAATGGTTCGGGATCTGGAATATTTAATAACTTGTTTTCAAGCTTTTGGAACAATCTACTGTTTCTGAATATTCCTCCATCCGAAATCCCACCCTTGCCTCCCGCATCAGCAAACATAAAATTGTAATCTGCATCTACCATTACCAGAAGCACAATACTATAAAAGTTTTTGTAGTTATAGTAATTGGATCCGCTGTGTGCAGGAGCGCGGGTGTTAATATGTTTCCCGTCTATCGCTGCAATGGCATGGGGAAAGTTCCAACGCTGCTCAAACCTTTTTGATACTTCCAGCCATTGTTCATTAGTGGATGGTAACTGAAAATGAAAAGAATAATTAATTTCAAGTGCATAAAAATTAAATATAGAAATACGGCCAGGCCGTTCTTCATGAATAAAAAAAATGTATTAATCTGTTTTCTTTTTTATAATTTCAGCTTGACGATCATGATGAGGGCCTCGCTCAGCACTCCCTCATCTCGACCGCGCCATCCACCGTCCAATCCTTTACCCATCCGATACCTACAACACCACCAAACCCGATTTCCATAATTGACCATTCCTACAGTTCTAGAACCTCTGCCCAACCTTCTTCTTCCCGTGCCGGCCCTTCCGGCCTCCAAACTATACAGCCTTCTTCTCCTCGACCCGGCCCTTCAAACCTTCGGTGCATACAGCCCTCGTCGTCTCATCGTCCCAGTCCTGCCGTTCTTCCTAGCACCACACCCTCTTCTTCTCCTAACTCTCATTTACGCACCGATTCGTTGCTCCCTTCCCAAGGTTCCCTTGTCCCGACCAATGCTCCACAACGGCGTCGTCGTCGAAGAAATCATGATGGCGGGGGCAGTGAGTTGAGCGAGGCCCTCAAGCAGCTGATGGAGGCCACAAGGGAGAATGCACACTCCCGGGAGAACACGTTTGGCCGCTGGGTCGCTGAATTTCTCCGACATTTTTCACCCGAAGAACAAGATTTTGTTACGTCGAGGATTCAGAGATCCATGCTCGATGCGGAAGATTTAGTTTTGGCCAAACGTGCTAACCGGGAGTAGTGTTTTTCTTTAGCATAGTATAGTGTAGGTTTAGGTTTTTTTAGTTAGTTAGTTAATTAATTAGTAAGTTAGTTAGTTAGTTTACATTAGCGTAATTAGTTTAGTTAGCATTAGTTTGTTTGTAAATATAGTTAGATTTTTTGGTAGGATAGTTGTAAGTTTTGTTAAATAGATTACGGTTTACCATAACTGACAAAATTATTGTTGTACATTTGTTGGTGTACAATTTATCTACAATCAAATTCGAAAGAAACGTATTCGAATCCTACCTTCACATATGATCGTAGAGTTTTTGTAAGGCAGACACACGTCTTCTTTACTATGTTGCTTATGGAGGAACGAGACACCTGAAATAATACAAAGATGTTATAATTTGTTCGTTTTAGTATATCCCTCACGCACGAGATACTCACTCGAAACAAATATTGCAAACTACTGAAGGTTTCTCCAGTTGCTAAATACCGCAACGTAATTAGCAACCTTTCTTGGGCTGTGATGGAGTCGCGCATATTGGTGTTCATGCGACTTATTGCCGGCCTTATAGCTTGCAGCAAAACATCAAAATCTTCCTTCTTCATTCGAAGAAAGTTAACGACGGTTTCGTTGGCTTGTTCTGCGACAATATTATCCAGCAAGCGGTTGCCATCTTCTTGCCGCCGGAAAAAATTGGTCGCATCCACCACCTGCGCACAATTTGCCTGTTGCGTCTTCGCAAATTCACTTCATTCAATTCCAAAACCCACGATAACGAAGCTAACCACTCTTCACTCATCAACAGATTTTCCATTGCAAACTTTTCACAGCAAAATCCTTAATATTTCCAAATCAACGCCGGAAAACAAATCAACAACTGCAAACAACACTACCTGTATGTTTACAAACATGGCGAGGAATGACAGAAATATTTCGCATACATCGAATGACAGCTGCTGGGTGTGCGTTTTGTTGCCCTAAACGCGGCTATATGAACCGAAATGTTTTTGACGTAAAAATTTCGCCAATCCCCCCCTTTTAGGCGAAATCTTTATGAAATCTCGCATCGTGTAGCCTGGCTTTTACACACTTAACCCGCGCTCCCGATTTTAAAGCTCCGCGTTCTCTCTCTCGCAACTCGTTATCACTCTCTCCCTACCACTAGCGCTTTTCCTTTCTTACATTTATCCACTTCAAAAAGTAAAATTTTACACATTTGTAATAACACACACAACAGAACACTTAAACCTATAAAAAATAATTCAAACATTATTCCCAATGGAAGATCAGCCAAAATTCTTAGAATTGTAATAGACTCTCGTTTAAATTTTCGCCAGCACTACCTTCACATAAAAAAAGTATCAAAGGAAGGCTACTCCTTTTGCAGCTATTAGGTTGCGGAAGAACGCGATCGTCTAGAAAGACTCTTATCTATATCTTCAACAGTTGGTTCGTACCTAAGTTACTATATGGTATTGAATTTATCACAATAGGCAACAATAACTTTGGTTGCAAACTGACTCCTTTTTACAAATCCGCTTTAAAAAAAAGTAACAGGGGCTTTTATAACCAGCCCAAATAATGCTGTTTTATGTGAGAGTGGTCAGCTGCCTTTGGAATGTGTTATAGCATTGAAAATGGTCAATGCAACTGGCAGGCTTCTTGAAAAAGGTGTGCAAGCAGAGTCTTTTCTTGAAAGATCCAACGATCTGTTTAAATAGCTGACAGGTCAAAACATACCAAAAATCGCCCAGCTCATCAAAAACTCCGAAAGATCTTTGTTTAGTAACAGTCCACATGTCGACTGGACTTTACACAGACTGCTTGGAGCGGGAGGTAACAAACAAAAAGCAATGCAACACTTCCGAAAACTCATAACTGAGGAATATAAGATCTTTCACAAGATTTATACAGATGGTTCATTCGACGACAGCTCTGCAGGCTGTGGAATATTCTCCACAAATACCAGCAACAGCATAAAGCTCCCTGAAATACATCTATATTCTCAGCGGAAGCTATAGCCATCGTCATAGCATCAGAGGAAGCCACAGTCACCGACAGACCTAACGTTATTTTCACAGATAGCGCTAGCGTTCTGAAGGCTTTGGAGAAAGGCAGTATGCGGAACCCTCACTTGCAGGCGATTGATTCGGTTTCAGATAACCGATCGATCGTCTATTGTTGGATACCGGGACACTGTGGAATAAGAGGTAACGATACAGCAGACCAACTTGCTAATGAAGGTATCCGTATTAAGGAACTAGTCGAAGTACCCATCTCCAGAGCCGATGCATCGGTTTGGTGGACAAGGTTGTGAGAACAACATTGGCAGAACAAGTGGAACATCTCACCACTCACGAACCTCAAGATCATCAAAAAATCTACAGCACCGTGGACCGACCCACCGGACCAAAATGATCAAAGGGTGATCACGAGACTGCGAATTGGCCACACGCGTTTGACTCACACGCACAGACTAAAAAAAGAGTCTCCTTTAATCTGCTCACTTTGTGGAGTGGATTTAACCGTAACACATCTTATTGACTGCTACGGATATAGCGTTGAGAGCAAGGTATATGGATATCCCAACTGACATCTGTTATACAAAAAAGCTTAAATTTCACAAAAAATCGCGCGATCCTCGCCATAACTGCTAGCTTCATGCGCAAATGCTCGTTACCCAACTGACATTTTATAGCAGGCTTATAGCGTTTTTCGAGTTCTTTTACCTAAATCTCGATACTAAATCTTGCCTTAGAGAGCAGCAGATTTAGGTAATTATAACAGTTCGAACGCGTGGTTTCACGTAGTTTTTTCACCCTTTTCCTTCGGATCCAAGCTGTCATAGGCCAGAGGCGCCATGGCAGCGCAAATGAAAACAAAGCAAACAATAACACTCGGATTAGATTGTGATATGAATGAATGAATTTTTATTTATTTAACAAACCCGTTCATGTTTCTTTCTCTCCGTTGCACTCCTCGTGTTCGCCAGTGTTCCTTTAGGGGGAAAAAACAAGACGGTGAGTTGAGATGAATGATGCTCTTCGTCGTACATGAGATGCTGAACCATACCTCATCTCTCGCAGAAAACATGTTATGGGAAGCGGCAAACACGAATCGATCATCACCGAGTGAAACTCCAGGCTACCGCAGCTCACCTACACGCAAATACACGAACAATCCTAACACCATCTGCATTCAAACACCGGGTCATGCGCCTCGGCTTATCCGTGCGCGTGCGACATCCTCCCTCCATCACATTCAGAACACGACTGTCGTTCAGCGTGCTCAGGGCAGAGCCAATAAAGAAAGAGAGAAGCAGAAATTTGCAGGGGTTTCCAGACGGTTTTAAAATGCGCGCTGCATGCCAGTACCAAAACGGCGCGCGAGAAACAGTTCGAGCGCCCCTGCACGCGTGTGTTCGCTCTCTCGCACTCAGGGGCTCTCAAGCGAAAGATCATGGTTCGAGCAGTGCACGGCACATTGCGGAAAGCGAGAAAATGTTTGAGCGCCACTGCACGCGAGAGCGAACGGGTGTGTGCTGTGCTGCTCGTTCCAACGGCAAACTGGTATGGTGCTGAGCTGCTCTAAGAGCGTAACGAGCATTCGCGCATGAAGCGAGCAGTTATGGCGAGGATCGGGCAATTTTTTTTTGAAATTTTAGCTTTTTTGTATAACAGATGTCAGTTGGGAAAAGCTTAAATTTCAAAAAAAAATTGCCCGATCCTCGCCAATTCATTCATTCATTCATATCACAATCTAAATCCAAAAAATTCATTCATTCATATCACAATCTAATCCGAGTGTTATTGTTTGCTTTGTTTTCATTTGCGCTGCCATGGCGCCTCTGGCCTATGACAGCTTGGATCCGAAGGAAAAGGGTGAAAAAACTACGTGAAACCACGCGTTCGAACTGTTATAATTACCTAAATCTACTGCTCTCTAAGGCAAGATTAAGCTTAGAGATTTAGGTAAAAGAACTCGAAAACCGCTATAAGCCTGCTCTAAAATGTCAGTTGGGGTCCCAGTAGGCGGCTATAAGGTCCAGCGGCTATAGACGGCTGATAAGAAAGCGGCGGATAAGAGAGCGGCCGATAAGAGAGCGGGAGAATCGACGGAGACAAAAAATTGTTGATCGAGTAGAGGAGAAAAAAAAACGATGGCGAAGAATGACGCGGGAGATTCTGGTGTTGGCCTGTGCGTATTATAGAGGTGTTTTGAGGAGAATAAAAAGTTGTCGATAGTAGCGAAAAATAACGTTTTTAATTGAATAATATTTGAAGTTGTTTCACAAAGTTCATTCCGTTCGATTACATAGTTCATCCATTCGTCAACGCATTTTCCCCATAATTCATTTCTTAGTTCGTTCGTTTGCGTCAATTTATACTATTTGCTCATAGTGTTGTCCCTTTACAATAATTCGTGAAACAATTTCAAATTTATCTCATGCTCCTACAATCTTTATAAATATACTCAGATGTTGAATGAGTAATTTTGTCAACATCGCCTCTAACGAATTACAATTGCTAGTGGTTAAGAACCAAGAATCAGGAAAATTATTTCTCAGCAACAAGCCACTTCGTTCATGTACATGCATGAGTTAGCGGAACTATGACTTCGGATGTTTAAGATGCTAAGAAAGACGAAAGCTACTTTCTTCTACGACGGTCAGGCTAAGAATGATTTTATTTCTTAAGTGTTTCGGTTTGGTCGGGGATAGGGATGGAAAGTATATAAGGAGAAGGTATTATGTAAAGGATCGTTGGGATCATAAAATATCACGAACGTAAGGGATCGATTTCTTTATGATTTTCATCCGTTGCAATCGGTCTGCTCTCCTTGTAGGCCAGGATATGGCTGGTGGCATGGTGATTTCAGTCTTTTTGCTATCGCTCGAATGGATGTTGTTTTAGATTCGAGTACACCTTAGCACAAGCTCCCTCAAAAAAAAAAAATTAGGAGTGACTGTTTTGCCTCTAACATGCTAAAATTCATCAGTTCATTTTTTCAATTAGTTATCTCTTGTAAGTCTTTGTACCCTTATCTCAACATGTGTTTTATGGATTATAACTCAGTTTTAAATGTTGAGGTGCTCAACATTGGTCCAAATTTTCCTACGTCATTGTAAATATGTTGTAAATTGTTAACACTGCTGGTGATGTACTTAAGACCGTTTTTTTTAAATTAAGAATGTATGGCTCAAGTATTTTGACAGCAAGCTGTGATGATCGATTCGTGATTACCGCTTCCCGTAACATGTCTTCTGCGAGAGATGAGGTATGGTGCAGCATCTCATGTACGACGAAGAGCACCATTTCTCAACTCACCGTCTTGTTTTTTCCCCCTAAAGGAACACTGGCGAACACGAGGAGTGCAACGGAATAGTGAGATACATGAACGGGTTTGTTAAATAAATAATAATTCAGCGTTATATCACAATCTAATCCGAGTGTTATTGTTTGTTTTGTTTTTATTTGCGCTGCCATGGCGCCTCTGGCCTATGACAGCTTGGATCCGAAGAAAATGGGTGAAAAAACTACGTGAAATTACGCGTTCGAACTGTTATACTTACCTAAATCTGCTGCTCTCTAAGGCAAGATTTAGTATCGAGATTAAGGTAAAAGAACTCGAAAAACGCCATAAGCCTGCTATAAAATGTCAGTTGGGACAGCACTGTGGCCTGTCACTTTTATTGCACAAAGGGATTTTTGTATGGGCAAAATTCGTTTGATATAAACATTGTGCATTTTTCCTTAATACTGTTACCATACAGCGAGTAGAGCATGATAATGTACATTGTAAGAAGTGATTTGAAATGTTAGTATTCTTATTTTTCCTCCTTTTCTGAATATCTATGCCCGTTAACAAGTATCCATCGAACCAATGTTCCGTTACAGTGCGGGAACATCGTGTATAAGCCTGATTGGCCATCTCTAGCGTGACCAAAAATTAGTACCTAGCTCCAGTTAGGCAAAATAAATGGTCAGCACAGTGGTAGGGAGATTTAATCGAACAATAAGCAATATTTCATTCGACTTTATTCAACCATTTTTGACCATAGTGAAAGCACACTGTGAAGCTTTCGCAACGTCTACTGCGGATTGCATACATTTAGGCGTAAATGCTACAGTGCCTTAAAAATTTTGTTAGGAGGGGGGGGCCTTCTCGAGTCTTTTACTATCTATTCTGCCTGCCGCTGTTCGTCGACCAGCTGCTGCACCACTTCATCAAGTCACTGCTCAAGCTAGCCGTGTCGCACGTCGGCAATCTGCACCTGGAACAAATGACCAATGTGTTGTACGAAACGTTGGACGTCGTTCCGATGCGGCTGAAAGTGATCGTATGTGATATGGGTCCGACCCACGATCTAACAACGTACCACATGCTCCAATCTGCGGAGGACTTTCCATCATTCCAGATGGCATTCAAGAAGATCATCAATGCAGCCAAAACGCAATCTCCCGCGTGCAACAACTTCCAGTTCCTGAACTAAGTAAGGCACAGTCGGGAGAAACTGTTTTAATTTTTTTAGTTAGCAACTAGAGAAACGTGTTCCTTTTAGCTGCGATTTGTTGTTTTTCGTTACATGGATTTTATCGCTTGAGTGTGTGTGTGTCTGGCCGCCTCAAAGAAGGTTATAAGTTTCTACGCATCTTCGGTGATGCGTCTAATATTCATTTAGGTGCTTCACAAAAAATCTTCATAGAAGTATTGCCACACTATTTACTCTATTTTGAAAGAGAGTTAGAGCGTAAGTGAGAGAGTGCGATAGAGAGCGAGAAAGAGAAAAAGGGGGAGAGAAAAACATTCATGAGCTGGTCAGTAAACGAAAAACAACATCCTATACATTTACATACAATTTTCCATTAAGAAAGATTCGCATATAGGCGGTTTATTTATTCATTTATTTTTATTCGCACAACCATACGAAGTAGTGGGAATACCAAGCGATCAAATATGCATTATTAAAAATGGGAGGAAATGGGAAAAAATCCATAACAATAGGTTGAAAAAATTTAACTTGTAACATGATTATAATTACAATACGAAAGCACGTAAACATAAGATACAATGTTAGGATTTTTTTATAGAGTAAGTTAGACTAACATAAATTAAGATAGTCTAACGGTGCGAAGGTGGGAGGTAGAGATAGATAATAAGAGTAGATTATTATTAGGATACTTAGTAATTAAGGACGAAAAAAAGCACTAGGAGTGACTATCGCTAACACTTTTACACATAACCACGCAATGCTTAACCCAAAAGTGGGAGATATAGTAATCAGAATACGAAAACTGCGATTACTGATGAGTTGATGGTGAGGTTGAGGATGAGCGGGTGCAATGCAATGCAATTGATGGAAGAGTTGAAAAAAAATTCGAGTCACAGCACACACCCGTTTGCTCTCGCGTGCAGTGGCGCTCAAACATTTTCTCGCTTTCCGCAATGTGCCGTGCACTGCTCGAACCATGATCCTCCGCTTGAGGGCCCCTGGAATGCGAGAGAGCGAACACACGTGTGCAGGGGCGCTCGAACTGTTTCTCGCGCCCCGTTTTGGTACTGGCATGCAGCGCGCATTTTAAAACCGTCTGGAAACCCCTGCTAATTGCTGCTTCTGTCTTTCTTTATTCGCTCTGCCCTGAGCACGCTGAGCGACAGTCGTGTTCTGAATGTGAAGGGGGGAGGATGTCGCACGCGCACGGATAAGCCGAGGCGCATGACCCGGAGTTTGAATGCAGATGGTGTTGGAATTGTTCATGTATTTGCGTGTAGATGAGCTGCGGTAGCCTGGAGTTTCACTCGGTGATGATCGATTCGTGATTACCGCTTCCCGTAACATGTTTTCTGCAAGAGATGAGGTATGGTTCAGCATCTCATGTACGACGAAGAGCATCATTCATCTCAACTCACCGTCTTGTTTTTTCCCCCTAAAGGAACACTGGCGAACACGAGGAGTGCAACGGAATAGTGAGATACATGAACGGGTTTGTTAAATAAATAATAATTCAGCGTTATATCACAATCTAATCCGAATGTTATTGTTTGTGTTGTTTTCATTTGCGCTGCCATGGCGCCTCTGGCCTATGACAGCTTGGATCCGATGAAAATGGAAAAACTACGTGAAACTACGCGTTCGAACTGTTATAATTACCTAAATCTACTGCTCTCTAAGGCAAGATTAAGCTTAGAGATTTAGGTAAAAGAACTCGAAAACCGCTATAAGCCTGCTCTAAAATGTCAGTTGGGGTCCCAGTAGGCGGCTATAAGGTCCAGCGGCTATAGACGGCTGATAAGAAAGCGGCGGATAAGAGAGCGGCCGATAAGAGAGCGGGAGAATCGACGGAGACAAAAAATTGTTGATCGAGTAGAGGAGAAAAAAAAACGATGGCGAAGAATGACGCGGGAGATTCTGGTGTTGGCCTGTGCGTATTATAGAGGTGTTTTGAGGAGAATAAAAAGTTGTCGATAGTAGCGAAAAATAACGTTTTTAATTGAATAATATTTGAAGTTGTTTCACAAAGTTCATTCCGTTCGATTACATAGTTCATCCATTCGTCAACGCATTTTCCCCATAATTCATTTCTTAGTTCGTTCGTTTGCGTCAATTTATACTATTTGCTCATAGTGTTGTCCCTTTACAATAATTCGTGAAACAATTTCAAATTTATCTCATGCTCCTACAATCTTTATAAATATACTCAGATGTTGAATGAGTAATTTTGTCAACATCGCCTCTAACGAATCACAATTGCTAGTGGTTAAGAACCAAGAATCAGGAAAATTATTTCTCAGCAACAAGCCACTTCGTTCATGTACATGCATGAGTTAGCGGAACTATGACTTCGGATGTTTAAGATGCTAAGAAAGACGAAAGCTACTTTCTTCTACGACGGTCAGGCTAAGAATGATTTTATTTCTTAAGTGTTTCGGTTTGGTCGGGGATAGGGATGGAAAGTATATAAGGAGAAGGTATTATGTGAAGGATCGTTGGGATAATAAAATATCACGAACGTAAGGGATCGATTTCTTTATGATTTTCATCCGTTGCAATCGGTCTGCTCTCCTTGTAGGCCAGGATATGGCTGGTGGCATGGTGATTTCAGTCTTTTTGCTATCGCTCGAATGGATGTTGTTTTAGAATCGAGTACACCTTAGCACACGCTCCCTCAAAAAAAAAAAAAAAATTAGGAGTGGCTGTTTTGCCTCTAACATGCTAAAATTCATCAGTTCATTTTTTCAATTAGTTATCTCTTGTAAGTCTTTGTACCCTTATCTCAACATGTGTTTTATGGATTATAACTCAGTTTTAAATGTTGAGGTGCTCAACATTGGTCCAAATTTTCCTACGTCATTGTAAATATGTTGTAAATTGTTAACACTGCTGGTGATGTACTTAAGACCGTTTTTTTTAAATTAAGAATGTATGGCTCAAGTATTTTGACAGCAAGCTGTGATGATCGATTCGTGATTACCGCTTCCCGTAACATGTCTTCTGCGAGAGATGAGGTATGGTGCAGCATCTCATGTACGACGAAGAGCACCATTTCTCAACTCACCGTCTTGTTTTTTCCCCCTAAAGGAACACTGGCGAACACGAGGAGTGCAACGGAATAGTGAGATACATGAACGGGTTTGTTAAATAAATAATAATTCAGCGTTATATCACAATCTAATCCGAGTGTTATTGTTTGTTTTGTTTTTATTTGCGCTGCCATGGCGCCTCTGGCCTATGACAGCTTGGATCCGAAGAAAATGGGTGAAAAAACTACGTGAAATTACGCGTTCGAACTGTTATACTTACCTAAATCTGCTGCTCTCTAAGGCAAGATTTAGTATCGAGATTAAGGTAAAAGAACTCGAAAAACGCCATAAGCCTGCTATAAAATGTCAGTTGGGACAGCACTGTGGCCTGTCACTTTTATTGCACAAAGGGATTTTTGTATGGGCAAAATTCGTTTGATATAAACATTGTGCATTTTTCCTTAATACTGTTACCATACAGCGAGTAGAGCATGATAATGTACATTGTAAGAAGTGATTTGAAATGTTAGTATTCTTATTTTTCCTCCTTTTCTGAATATCTATGCCCGTTAACAAGTATCCATCGAACCAATGTTCCGTTACAGTGCGGGAACATCGTGTATAAGCCTGATTGGCCATCTCTAGCGTGACCAAAAATTAGTACCTAGCTCCAGTTAGGCAAAATAAATGGTCAGCACAGTGGTAGGGAGATTTAATCGAACAATAAGCAATATTTCATTCGACTTTATTCAACCATTTTTGACCATAGTGAAAGCACACTGTGAAGCTTTCGCAACGTCTACTGCGGATTGCATACATTTAGGCGTAAATGCTACAGTGCCTTAAAAATTTTGTTAGGAGGGGGGGGCCTTCTCGAGTCTTTTACTATCTATTCTGCCTGCCGCTGTTCGTCGACCAGCTGCTGCACCACTTCATCAAGTCACTGCTCAAGCTAGCCGTGTCGCACGTCGGCAATCTGCACCTGGAACAAATGACCAATGTGTTGTACGAAACGTTGGACGTCGTTCCGATGCGGCTGAAAGTGATCGTATGTGATATGGGTCCGACCCACGATCTAACAACGTACCACATGCTCCAATCTGCGGAGGACTTTCCATCATTCCAGATGGCATTCAAGAAGATCATCAATGAAGCCAAAACGCAATCTCCCGCGTGCAACAACTTCCAGTTCCTGAACTAAGTAAGGCACAGTCGGGAGAAACTGTTTTAATTTTTTTAGTTAGCAACTAGAGAAACGTGTTCCTTTTAGCTGCGATTTGTTGTTTTTCGTTACATGGATTTTATCGCTTGAGTGTGTGTGTGTGTCTGGCCGCCTCAAAGAAGGTTATAAGTTTCTACGCATCTTCGGTGATGCGTCTAATATTCATTTAGGTGCTTCACAAAAAATCTTCATAGAAGTATTGCCACACTATTTACTCTATTTTGAAAGAGAGTTAGAGCGTAAGTGAGAGAGTGCGATAGAGAGCGAGAAAGAGAAAAAGGGGGAGAGAAAAACATTCATGAGCTGGTCAGTAAACGAAAAACAACATCCTATACATTTACATACAATTTTCCATTAAGAAAGATTCGCATATAGGCGGTTTATTTATTCATTTATTTTTATTCGCACAACCATACGAAGTAGTGGGAATACCAAGCGATCAAATATGCATTATTAAAAATGGGAGGAAATGGGAAAAAATCCATAACAATAGGTAGAAAAAATTTAACTTGTAACATGATTATAATTACAATACGAAAGCACGTAAACATAAGATACAATGTTAGGATTTTTTTATAGAGTAAGTTAGACTAACATAAATTAAGATAGTCTAACGGTGCGAAGGTGGGAGGTAGAGATAGATAATAAGAGTAGATTATTATTAGGATACTTAGTAATTAAGGAAGAAAAAAAAGCAATAGGAGTGACTATCGCTAACACTTTTACACATAACCACGCAATGCTTAACCCAAAAGTGGGAGATATAGTAATCAGAATACGAAAACTGCGATTACTGATGAGTTGATGGTGAGGTTGAGGATGAGCGGGTGCAATGCAATGCAATTGATGGAAGAGTTGAAAAAAAATTCGAGTCACAGCACACACCCGTTTGCTCTCGCGTGCAGTGGCGCTCAAACATTTTCTCGCTTTCCGCAATGTGCCGTGCACTGCTCGAACCATGATCTTTCGCTTGAGAGCCCCTGAGTGCGAGAGAGCGAACACACGCGTGCAGGGGCGCTCGAACTGTTTCTCGCGCGCCGTTTTGGTACTGGTATGCAGTGCGCATTATAAAACCGTCTGGAAACCCCTGCAAATTTCTGCTTCTCTCTTTCTTTATTCGCTCTGCCCTGAGCACGCTGAACGACAGTCGTGTTCTGAATGTGATGGAGGGAGGACGTCGCACGCGCACGGATAAGCCGAGGCGCATGACCCGGTGTTTGAATGCAGATGGTGTTAGGATTGTTCATGTATTTGCGTGTAGGTGAGCTGCGGTAGCCTGGAGTTTCACTCGGTGATGATCGATTCGTGTTTGCCGCTTCCCATAACATGTTTTCTGCGAGAGATGAGGTATGGTTCAGCATCTCATGTACGACGAAGAGCATCATTCATCTCAACTCACCGTCTTGTTTTTTCCCCCTAAAGGAACACTGGCGAACACGAGGAGTGCAACGGAATAGTGAGATACATGAACGGGTTTGTTAAATAAATAATAATTCAGCGTTATATCACAATCTAATCCGAGTGTTATTGTTTGTGTTGTTTTCATTTGCACTGCCATGGCGCCTCTGGCCTATGACAGCTTGGATCCGAAGAAAATGGAAAAACTACGTGAAACTACGCGTTCGAACTGTTATAATTACCTAAATCTACTGCTCTCTAAGGCAAGATTAAGCTTAGAGATTTAGGTAAAAGAACTCGAAAACCGCTATAAGCCTGCTATAAAATGTCAGTTGGGGTCCCAGTAGGCGGCTATAAGGTCCAGCGGCTACAGACGGCTGATAAGAAAGCGACGGATAAGAGAGCGGCCGATAAGAGAGCGGGAGAATCGACGGAGACAAAAAATTGTTGATCGAGTAGAGGAGAAAAAAAAACGATGGCGAAGAATGACGCGGGAGATTCTGGTGTTGGCCTGTGCGTATTATAGAGGTGTTTTGAGGAGAATAAAAAGTTATCGATAGTAGCGAAAAATAACGTTTTTAATTGAATAATATTTGAAGTTGTTTCACAAAGTTCATTCCGTTCGATTACATAGTTCATCCATTCGTCAACGCATTTTCCCCATAATTCATTTCTTAGTTCGTTCGTTTGCGTCAATTTATACTATTTGCTCATAGTGTTGTCCCTTTACAATAATTCGTGAAACAATTTCAAATTTATCTCATGCTCCTCAAATCTTTATAAATATACTCAGATGTTGAATGAGTAATTTTGTCAACATCGCCTCTAACGAATTACAATTGCTAGTGGTTAAGAACCAAGAATCAGGAAAATTATTTCTCAGCAACAAGCCACTTCGTTCATGTACATGCATGAGTTAGCGGAACTATGACTTCGGATGTTTAAGATGCTAAGAAAGACGAAAGCTACTTTCTTCTACGACGGTCAGGCTAAGAATGATTTTATTTCTTAAGTGTTTCGGTTTGGTCGAGGATAGGGATGGAAAGTATATAAGGAGAAGGTATTATGTAAAGGATCGTTGGGATCATAAAATATCACGAACGTAAGGGATCGATTTCTTTATGATTTTCATCCGTTGCAATCGGTCTGCTCTCCTTGTAGGCCAGGATATGGCTGGTGGCATGGTGATTTCAGTCTTTTTGCTATCGCTCGAATGGATGTTGTTTTAGAATCGAGTACACCTTAGCACACGCTCCCTCAAAAAAAAAAAAATTAGGAGTGGCTGTTTTGCCTCTAACATGCTAAAATTCATCAGTTCATTTTTTCAATTAGTTAGCTCTTGTAAGTCTTTGTACCCTTATCTCAACATGTGTTTTATGGATTATAACTCAGTTTTAAATGTTGAGGTGCTCAACATTGGTCCAAATTTTCCTACGTCATTGTAAATATGTTGTAAATTGTTAACACTGCTGGTGATGTACTTAAGACCGTTTTTTTTTTTAATTAAGAATGTATGGCTCAAGTATTTTGACAGCAAGCTGTGATGATCGATTCGTGATTACCGCTTCCCGTAACATGTCTTCTGCGAGAGATGAGGTATGGTGCAGCATCTCATGTACGACGAAGAGCACCATTTCTCAACTCACCGTCTTGTTTTTTCCCCCTAAAGGAACACTGGCGAACACGAGGAGTGCAACGGAATAGTGAGATACATGAACGGGTTTGTTAAATAAATAATAATTCAGCGTTATATCACAATCTAATCCGAGTGTTATTGTTTGTTTTGTTTTTATTTGCGCTGCCATGGCGCCTCTGGCCTATGACAGCTTGGATCCGAAGAAAATGGGTGAAAAAACTACGTGAAATTACGCGTTCGAACTGTTATACTTACCTAAATCTGCTGCTCTCTAAGGCAAGATTTAGTATCGAGATTAAGGTAAAAGAACTCGAAAAACGCCATAAGCCTGCTATAAAATGTCAGTTGGGACAGCACTGTGGCCTGTCACTTTTATTGCACAAAGGGATTTTTGTATGGGCAAAATTCGTTTGATATAAACATTGTGCATTTTTCCTTAATACTGTTACCATACAGCGAGTAGAGCATGATAATGTACATTGTAAGAAGTGATTTGAAATGTTAGTATTCTTATTTTTCCTCCTTTTCTGAATATCTATGCCCGTTAACAAGTATCCATCGAACCAATGTTCCGTTACAGTGCGGGAACATCGTGTATAAGCCTGATTGGCCATCTCTAGCGTGACCAAAAATTAGTACCTAGCTCCAGTTAGGCAAAATAAATGGTCAGCACAGTGGTAGGGAGATTTAATCGAACAATAAGCAATATTTCATTCGACTTTATTCAACCATTTTTGACCATAGTGAAAGCACACTGTGAAGCTTTCGCAACGTCTACTGCGGATTGCATACATTTAGGCGTAAATGCTACAGTGCCTTAAAAATTTTGTTAGGAGGGGGGGCCTTCTCGAGTCTTTTACTATCTATTCTGCCTGCCGCTGTTCGTCGACCAGCTGCTGCACCACTTCATCAAGTCACTGCTCAAGCTAGCCGTGTCGCACGTCGGCAATCTGCACCTGGAACAAATGACCAATGTGTTGTACGAAACGTTGGACGTCGTTCCGATGCGGCTGAAAGTGATCGTATGTGATATGGGTCCGACCCACGATCTAACAACGTACCACATGCTCCAATCTGCGGAGGACTTTCCATCATTCCAGATGGCATTCAAGAAGATCATCAATGAAGCCAAAACGCAATCTCCCGCGTGCAACAACTTCCAGTTCCTGAACTAAGTAAGGCACAGTCGGGAGAAACTGTTTTAATTTTTTTAGTTAGCAACTAGAGAAACGTGTTCCTTTTAGCTGCGATTTGTTGTTTTTCGTTACATGGATTTTATCGCTTGAGTGTGTGTGTGTGTCTGGCCGCCTCAAAGAAGGTTATAAGTTTCTACGCATCTTCGGTGATGCGTCTAATATTCATTTAGGTGCTTCACAAAAAATCTTCATAGAAGTATTGCCACACTATTTACTCTATTTTGAAAGAGAGTTAGAGCGTAAGTGAGAGAGTGCGATAGAGAGCGAGAAAGAGAAAAAGGGGGAGAGAAAAACATTCATGAGCTGGTCAGTAAACGAAAAACAACATCCTATACATTTACATACAATTTTCCATTAAGAAAGATTCGCATATAGGCGGTTTATTTATTCATTTATTTTTATTCGCACAACCATACGAAGTAGTGGGAATACCAAGCGATCAAATATGCATTATTAAAAATGGGAGGAAATGGGAAAAAATCCATAACAATAGGTAGAAAAAATTTAACTTGTAACATGATTATAATTACAATACGAAAGCACGTAAACATAAGATACAATGTTAGGATTTTTTTATAGAGTAAGTTAGACTAACATAAATTAAGATAGTCTAACGGTGCGAAGGTGGGAGGTAGAGATAGATAATAAGAGTAGATTATTATTAGGATACTTAGTAATTAAGGAAGAAAAAAAAGCAATAGGAGTGACTATCGCTAACACTTTTACACATAACCACGCAATGCTTAACCCAAAAGTGGGAGATATAGTAATCAGAATACGAAAACTGCGATTACTGATGAGTTGATGGTGAGGTTGAGGATGAGCGGGTGCAATGCAATGCAATTGATGGAAGAGTTGAAAAAAAATTCGAGTCACAGCACACACCCGTTTGCTCTCGCGTGCAGTGGCGCTCAAACATTTTCTCGCTTTCCGCAATGTGCCGTGCACTGCTCGAACCATGATCTTTCGCTTGAGAGCCCCTGAGTGCGAGAGAGCGAACACACGCGTGCAGGGGCGCTCGAACTGTTTCTCGCGCGCCGTTTTGGTACTGGTATGCAGTGCGCATTATAAAACCGTCTGGAAACCCCTGCAAATTTCTGCTTCTCTCTTTCTTTATTCGCTCTGCCCTGAGCACGCTGAACGACAGTCGTGTTCTGAATGTGATGGAGGGAGGACGTCGCACGCGCACGGATAAGCCGAGGCGCATGACCCGGTGTTTGAATGCAGATGGTGTTAGGATTGTTCATGTATTTGCGTGTAGGTGAGCTGCGGTAGCCTGGAGTTTCACTCGGTGATGATCGATTCGTGTTTGCCGCTTCCCATAACATGTTTTCTGCGAGAGATGAGGTATGGTTCAGCATCTCATGTACGACGAAGAGCATCATTCATCTCAACTCACCGTCTTGTTTTTTCCCCCTAAAGGAACACTGGCGAACACGAGGAGTGCAACGGAATAGTGAGATACATGAACAGGTTTGTTAAATAAATAATAATTCAGCGTTATATCACAATCTAATCCGAGTGTTATTGTTTGTATTGTTTTCATTTGCGCTGCCATGGCGCCTCTGGCCTATGACAGCTTGGATCCGAAGAAAATGGAAAAACTACGTGAAACTACGCGTTCGAACTGTTATAATTACCTAAATCTACTGCTCTCTAAGGCAAGATTAAGCTTAGAGATTTAGGTAAAAGAACTCGAAAACCGCTATAAGCCTGCTATAAAATGTCAGTTGGGGTCCCAGTAGGCGGCTATAAGGTCCAGCGGCTACAGACGGCTGATAAGAAAGCGACGGATAAGAGAGCGGCCGATAAGAGAGCGGGAGAATCGACGGAGACAAAAAATTGTTGATCGAGTAGAGGAGAAAAAAAAACGATGGCGAAGAATGACGCGGGAGATTCTGGTGTTGGCCTGTGCGTATTATAGAGGTGTTTTGAGGAGAATAAAAAGTTATCGATAGTAGCGAAAAATAACGTTTTTAATTGAATAATATTTGAAGTTGTTTCACAAAGTTCATTCCGTTCGATTACATAGTTCATCCATTCGTCAACGCATTTTCCCCATAATTCATTTCTTAGTTCGTTCGTTTGCGTCAATTTATACTATTTGCTCATAGTGTTGTCCCTTTACAATAATTCGTGAAACAATTTCAAATTTATCTCATGCTCCTCAAATCTTTATAAATATACTCAGATGTTGAATGAGTAATTTTGTCAACATCGCCTCTAACGAATTACAATTGCTAGTGGTTAAGAACCAAGAATCAGGAAAATTATTTCTCAGCAACAAGCCACTTCGTTCATGTACATGCATGAGTTAGCGGAACTATGACTTCGGATGTTTAAGATGCTAAGAAAGACGAAAGCTACTTTCTTCTACGACGGTCAGGCTAAGAATGATTTTATTTCTTAAGTGTTTCGGTTTGGTCGAGGATAGGGATGGAAAGTATATAAGGAGAAGGTATTATGTAAAGGATCGTTGGGATCATAAAATATCACGAACGTAAGGGATCGATTTCTTTATGATTTTCATCCGTTGCAATCGGTCTGCTCTCCTTGTAGGCCAGGATATGGCTGGTGGCATGGTGATTTCAGTCTTTTTGCTATCGCTCGAATGGATGTTGTTTTAGAATCGAGTACACCTTAGCACAAGCTCCCTCAAAAAAAAAAAATAGGAGTGGCTGTTTTGCCTCTAACATGCTAAAATTCATCAGTTCATTTTTTCAATTAGTTATCTCTTGTAAGTCTTTGTACCCTTATCTCAACATGTGTTTTATGGATTATAACTCAGTTTTAAATGTTGAGGTGCTCAACATTAGTCCAAATTTTCCTACGTCATTGTAAATATGTTGTAAATTGTTAACACTGCTGGTGATGTACTTAAGACCGTTTTTTTTTAATTAAGAATGTATGGCTCAAGTATTTTGACAGCAAGCTGTGATGATCGATTCGTGATTACCGCTTCCCGTAACATGTCTTCTGCGAGAGATGAGGTATGGTGCAGCATCTCATGTACGACGAAGAGCACCATTTCTCAACTCACCGTCTTGTTTTTTCCCCCTAAAGGAACACTGGCGAACACGAGGAGTGCAACGGAATAGTGAGATACATGAACGGGTTTGTTAAATAAATAATAATTCAGCGTTATATCACAATCTAATCCGAGTGTTATTGTTTGTTTTGTTTTTATTTGCGCTGCCATGGCGCCTCTGGCCTATGACAGCTTGGATCCGAAGAAAATGGGTGAAAAAACTACGTGAAACCACGCGTTCGAACTGTTATAATTACCTAAATCTGCTGCTCTCTAAGGCAAGATTTAGTATCGAGATTTAGGTAAAAGAAATCGAAAAACGCTATAAGCCTGCTATAAAATGTCAATTGGGGTCCCAACTGACATCTGTTATACAAAAAAGCTTAAATTTCAAAAACAAAATTGCCCGATCCTAACCATAACTGCTCGCTTCATGCGCGCATGCTCGTTACGCTCTTAGAGCAGCTCAGCACCATGCCAGTTTGCCGTTGGAACGAGCAGCACAGCACACACCCGTTTGCTCTCGCGTGCAGTGGCGCTCAAACATTTTCTCGCTTTCCGCAATGTGCCGTGCACTGCTCGAACCATGATCTTTCGCTTGAGAGCCCCTGAGTGCGAGAGAGCGAACACACGCGTGCAGGGGCGCTCGAACTGTTTCTCGCGCGCCGTTTTGGTACTGGTATGCAGTGCGCATTATAAAACCGTCTGGAAACCCCTGCAAATTTCTGCTTCTCTCTTTCTTTATTCGCTCTGCCCTGAGCACGCTGAACGACAGTCGTGTTCTGAATGTGATGGAGGGAGGACGTCGCACGCGCACGGATAAGCCGAGGCGCATGACCCGGTGTTTGAATGCAGATGGTGTTAGGATTGTTCATGTATTTGCGTGTAGGTGAGCTGCGGTAGCCTGGAGTTTCACTCGGTGATGATCGATTCGTGTTTGCCGCTTCCCATAACATGTTTTCTGCGAGAGATGAGGTATGGTTCAGCATCTCATGTACGACGAAGAGCATCATTCATCTCAACTCACCGTCTTGTTTTTTCCCCCTAAAGGAACACTGGCGAACACGAGGAGTGCAACGGAATAGTGAGATACATGAACAGGTTTGTTAAATAAATAATAATTCAGCGTTATATCACAATCTAATCCGAGTGTTATTGTTTGTGTTGTTTTCATTTGCGCTGCCATGGCGCCTCTGGCCTATGACAGCTTGGATCCGAAGAAAATGGAAAAACTACGTGAAACCACGCGTTCGAACTGTTATAATTACCTAAATCTGCTGCTCTCTAAGGCAAGATTTAGTATCGAGATTTAGGTAAAAGAACTCGAAAAACGCTATAAGCCTGCTATAAAATGTCAATTGGGGTCCCAACTGACATCTGTTATACAAAAAAGCTTAAATTTCAAAAACAAAATTGCCCGATCCTAACCATAACTGCTCGCTTCATGCGCGCATGCTCGTTACGCTCTTAGAGCAGCTCAGCACCATGCCAGTTTGCCGTTGGAACGAGCAGCACAGCACACACCCGTTCGCTCTCGCGTGCAGTGGCGCTCAAACATTTTCTCGCTTTCCGCAATGTGCCGTGCACTGCTCGAACCATGATCCTCCGCTTGAGAGCCCCTGGAATGCGAGAGAGCGAACACACGTGTGCAGGGGCGCTCGAACTGTTTCTCGCGCCCCGTTTTGGTACTGGCATGCAGCGCGCATTTTAAAACCGTCTGGAAACCCCTGCTAATTGCTGCTTCTGTCTTTCTTTATTCGCTCTGCCCTGAGCACGCTGAGCGACAGTCGTGTTCTGAATGTGAAGGGGGGAGGATGTCGCACGCGCACGGATAAGCCGAGGCGCATGACCCGGTGTTTGAATGCAGATGGTGTTAGGATTGTTCGTGTATTTGCGTGTAGGTGAGCTGCGGTAGCCTGGAGTTTCACTCGGTGATGATCGATTCGTGTTTGCCGCTTCCCATAACATGTTTTCTGCGAGAGATGAGGTATGGTTCAGCATCTCATGTACGACGAAGAGCATCATTCATCTCAACTCACCGTCTTGTTTTTTCCCCCTAAAGGAACACTGGCGAACACGAGGAGTGCAACGGAATAGTGAGATACATGAACGGGTTTGTTAAATAAATAATAATTCAGCGTTATATCACAATCTAATCCGAGTGTTATTGTTTGTGTTGTTTTCATTTGCACTGCCATGGCGCCTCTGGCCTATGACAGCTTGGATCCGAAGAAAATGGAAAAACTACGTGAAACCACACGTTCGAACTGTTATAATTACCTAAATCTGCTGCTCTCTAAGGCAAGATTAAGCTTAGAGATTTAGGTAAAAGAACTCGAAAACCGCTATAAGCCTGCTCTAAAATGTCAGTTGGGGTCCCAGTAGGCGGCTATAAGGTCCAGCGGCTATAGACGGCTGATAAGAAAGCGGCGGATAAGAGAGCGGCCGATAAGAGAGCGGGAGAATCGACGGAGACAAAAAATTGTTGATCGAGTAGAGGAGAAAAAAAAAACGATGGCGAAGAATGACGCGGGAGATTCTGGTGTTGGCCTGTGCGTATTATAGAGGTGTTTTGAGGAGAATAAAAAGTTGTCGATAGTAGCGAAAAATAACGTTTTTAATTGAATAATATTTGAAGTTGTTTCACAAAGTTCATTCCGTTCGATTACATAGTTCATCCATTCGTCAACGCATTTTCCCCATAATTCATTTCTTAGTTCGTTCGTTTGCGTCAATTTATACTATTTGCTCATAGTGTTGTCCCTTTACAATAATTCGTGAAACAATTTCAAATTTATCTCATGCTCCTACAATCTTTATAAATATACTCAGATGTTGAATGAGTAATTTTGTCAACATCGCCTCTAACGAATTACAATTGCTAGTGGTTAAGAACCAAGAATCAGGAAAATTATTTCTCAGCAACAAGCCACTTCGTTCATGTACATGCATGAGTTAGCGGAACTATGACTTCGGATGTTTAAGATGCTAAGAAAGACGAAAGCTACTTTCTTCTACGACGGTCAGGCTAAGAATGATTTTATTTCTTAAGTGTTTCGGTTTGGTCGGGGATAGGGATGGAAAGTATATAAGGAGAAGGTATTATGTAAAGGATCGTTGGGATCATAAAATATCACGAACGTAAGGGATCGATTTCTTTATGATTTTCATCCGTTGCAATCGGTCTGCTCTCCTTGTAGGCCAGGATATGGCTGGTGGCATGGTGATTTCAGTCCTTTTGCTATCGCTCGAATGGATGTTGTTTTAGAATCGAGTACACCTTAGCACACGCTCCCTCAAAAAAAAAATTAGGAGTGGCTGTTTTGCCTCTAACATGCTAAAATTCATCAGTTCATTTTTTCAATTCGTTATCTCTTGTAAGTCTTTGTACCCTTATCTCAACATGTGTTTTATGGATTATAACTCAGTTTTAAATGTTGAGGTGCTCAACATTGGTCCAAATTTTCCTACGTCATTGTAAATATGTTGTAAATTGTTAACACTGCTGGTGATGTACTTAAGACCGTTTTTTTTTTAATTAAGAATGTATGGCTCAAGTATTTTGACAGCAAGCTACCAGTTAGTTTTACAAATGTTGGACGTTAAAAGACTCGAGAAGACCCCCCCTAGAATCTTTTGTGTGCAGCACTATGACCTGTCAATTCTATTGGATAGTGTACTTTCAGTATGATCAAAAATAAGTGAATAAATAACATGTACGTGTTTACAAACAAAGGGGGTAGGATACTCTACTTTGCAGATAAGCATTCAATTACAAGCTGTTGCAATCTAAGTAGTTTCTTAATAATGTGTTAATTAATTGGTTATGCTGAGGACCTGCCGGGAGAAATGTAAATTCTCAACCAAGCGGAAACTCTAGAATTGGTGTAAATCTCGCGGTTTGATGTTGGTCTGTAGTCAATGCCATACAGTGCGGTCAGGAAAGTATTTTTTATGTTGTTTTGTGAATCGTAACCAAAGTAAGAATCCCTTACTTTCAGATACCACTTCATCCGGACTCTGAAATATTTGCGACACTTTGGAGCACTTACTGACTTACTAGTCAGGCGGTACAATCGCTTCGCCGTCTTGGCGTGCTGTAGAAAGTCTCGTGTACCGCTTACGGTCGTGCGCCGCCGTTGTGTTTGTGCCCCAACTAGCCACAATATAGTATTAAACGGATCATAGATGTGCCGAAACAGGACACTGCCGCGAACAACGACGAGCCCGACGAGAAGCTAAAAAAGGAGATAATTCAAAACCGACCTTCGTATGAATCGGAACAATGAACTGCTTGCAGATCCTAAACATTCGACACAACAAAAAGTGGATCGTTATTGGGAAAGAGTGCCATGAGTTTGTAATCTCGTCAGATGATAAAGTGTATAGATGCGGATACGGAGGCAAAGCGTTAGAAAGTTTTCCGAATCCGCTCCAACGATGTAATGTAATAACTGGATTTGCTAGAAATGCGTTCTAGCAATGCTGGAAGGAAACCACACTACCACATGACCACAGAAATAGTGAAGTGAAAAACAGAAATAGTAATTAGAAATACGATAAAATAGAAAATAGAATACTTCAGGACAGTGAATTTAATATGAGCGAGCTTAAAGTATCTAGAGGTTAATAATTATAGCTACCGTTGCTATACCGTTGCTTTGATAATGTAATCTGGTAAATGTTGTATTGTACCTTATACAAGCGTTATTGCACATCCGAAAAAACGAATATCGTTTTACGAAAAGGTTTGATAAAGTAAACAAATACGCACACAACACTCAGATCGACCAGTCTCCTCTAGGATCAGCACCCGCTCGTCAATGACCAGTGAGAGACAATCCTTTTTTTTCACAGATAACAGTTAGGCAGGTCATCCGGTCAGTCTCCAAGTGACTCGGTCCATTGCTGCATTCCTTAGCCATTCGCTTGCACTTAATGGCTGTACAAATAAGAACATTTTCAAAATCGGCGCATGCCGAAGATTTTTGCTATAATTTGTCATTTACGCATGATAAGCAGGATCGAATCCCAGAAACTTTAAAGTAACCCCTAAGCCGTTGGCAAATGACAATCTATTAAACTGGTGTGAGAAATACGACAGTCGATCGAAAAATTTAAAAAAACTGGTACTAGTTACAGAAAACCAACCCTCAAAAGATTCGATATGATCATCTTCGACTTCATGTTTGGTAAGTTCAGCCCATTAACAGTTGGCCCTAATTCGGATACTGTTGATGCGCTTGAATTCTATCGTTCAATTTCAGACTAACACGTTTGTTAGCTATGCATCGCTAGAACGAAAACATGATCGTCTACAGATACGTATATCACTTGGAAAGCAACAAACAGGCGTCATGTGCGGACCAACAGCATTTGTAAAAACTCCAGGCTGTCGCTCCCGCAGTTGCTAGAGCTGACATACGAGTGGTCCCGGAACAGTACGAGAACAGTTGCTGGTGCCGAATGTCGTGCTGGAAAAGCGGCAGTGTACGAGGTGCTCCGTGGCATCAGCTCCGAGTACATCGAGTAACTGCTTTCAACGATTGGTGCTAGCGGACTTACTGTGGAGATCGACCAGCCCGTCGTCACCAAGCGGAAGTACAATCTCGGAAGGATGGCAGATAACAATCAGATGTGGCTGATCGGTGGTATCTGTCGGGAGACGCGCGGCATATTCCTCGAGCTGGTGCAGAAAGGAGATGCTACCACACTGCACAGCATTATCATGCGGCATGTGGCACCGTTGTCTACAATCCTAACGGACGGATGGCGAGCCTACAACGGGTTGGAAAACAACGGCTACACTTACGCTATGGTCAACCATTGTGAAAACTTTGTACACCCGAACGACCCGTTTGTACACACCCAGAGCATCGAGAATTTATAGCGCTGGATAAAGCCATTTCTCCGATCGAAAAGTAGCTATATTCTTAACGGAATCTTTTATGTTTCTTAACTCGTGTCTTTTTTTTTTGTTAAAAGGCACGCATCGAGGATCGTTGATTCACTATTTGAGGGAGTACCAGCTGAAGCGATCGGGATCCAACAGCTTCATAAACAATCTGCGCGCCATCAAAGATGTTCAAGAGTTTGAGTAAGTCATTTTCATTCATTTATCATTTAGCTGTAAATGCAGTTTTAATCAGTTATCCTTTCTCAAGGTGGCTAGCGAATGCCAAACAGCGGATTTATCAAGCATGTGATAAATCTGCTATTTTGGAACTCCGAATCCTACCTCCACGTGGTGCTGGCTGGAATATGATGTCCTCTTGCGATGATCATATACCAACAGTATCGGGGGAATATGTTTATATTTATATTTTATCACAATAGGAGTCATTAGAAGCAATGCAATGAGGAATGTTTTCACACCAAACACTCCAATGCAATTCAATTAATAGGATGGACACATGGTCCCTTCCATGTTCTTCGAGGGAGAAAGTACGATCGAATGTCATCTCGATCATAGCACGCGTCGGTAGGACACCCGTTCTTGTGCGGTAGCCGATAGTTCGCATCCAGGAGCATTCAATTTAACATACCCAACAACAAGTAGCAAGCAAAAACAACTGTGGAAAATGAAAAATTATGTTTTATGATTGAAATTTTTGATTGATTGAATGATTGATCTTTAGCAATATTTCCAAATTACTCAAAATAGAAAAAAATTGCAACAGCATATCACCCACAAACCATAGGAGCATTAGAGAGAAACCACAAACACTTAAACGAATACCTCAGAATTTTCACTAATGAACATAAAGATGATTGGGATAATTGGCTTAATTACTACACATTTGCATATAACACAACACCAAACTTAGAGCATGGATATACACCATTTGAGTTAATTTTCGGAAGAAATGAAAAATTACAAAAAGAAATAATACAGAGCAACGCAACAATATACAATCATGAGGACTACGCACAAGAACTCAAATATAGATTAAAAATAGCACATGATAGAACGAAACAATACATAGAGAAAGAGAAAGATAAAACCTTACAACAGCAAACAAAAATCAATCCCCTCAAAATACAATTGAACGACAAAGTAACCATAACCAACGAGAATAGAAGAAAATTGGACCCACTCTTCAAAGGTCCTTACACAGTACCAAACATATTTGGTCCAAATATCGAAATCGAGAGTACACAACATGAAAAACAAGTCATACATAAAAACAGAGCCATCAAGTTAGGAGAATAATTTTGCTAGGCTACATTATTCTTCCAAAGGGGGGAGGTGTAGTATATCTGCTACATCTGCTAACAGCATATTAGATCATCCCGTACCTGCCTCACAAACCAAGAAAAGGGCAAGAACCATGAGAGAAACAGAAATTAGCACAAACTTCCGCATGACGATGCGACAATCCAAACATGCAGTAAATAGGTCATAAACAAGCATAACGAAACATTTATTGTTGTCACTAGGGCCATACGCAAAACTGATACGGAAGAACCGCACTCTGTAAATAAGGAAGACACATTGTAAACCCAAAACCCGGAACAACTCAGCAGCCACACGTTTACCAAACATATGTTGGAAAAATGTTGGCTGACCATCAAAGAAAGCTTCAAATAAATAGAACCGCTCGAGAAGCAAAGGCAGACAGTGCCGAGTTACAGACGAAGCATGTTGCTGATGCAACTCGAGACTCCGACGTCAGTAAAAGTAACCAACGTCTAGAGTCTCATTTCAACCCGTCGTTGTTCTATCACTGAAGGGAAGCTCGATCCGACACCAGTTGTCTAAGTTCACCTCCGCTCGATGTGTCATCGCGTAAAAGTCCGAGTTAGCACTTTCCAATGAGTGCCGCGCACCAAATCGTACCGCGACCGTCAGCCATAGAATCGAACGGGTGCCGAAGCGTCATCCGAACGAACCGCATTGTTAACCACATTTTGATGATGACAAAACTTATACTGTACTACATATGCTCCTTTTTATCTGATGCAGCGGTCTGCAGCAATCCTTACCAATCCAGAAGAGTATTGGTGAAACCCCGATGTCCGGCCGGTTTCTCGTTCCATCCAACCTTAAATTTGGCACGCGCACACCATGCTGCCGACCATGTAACGGTAGCTGATGGAACCCGTTAGCATCGTTCAATTGACGAACCAGTACATCAGTATGCCGCCAACATTGTACAACCTATGCAGCAGGTCTACAACCCGATGACGATCAGAAACCCGCAACCGACGTTCTCACATGATCGGTCGTACCATCGATGTTTCATCGATAAAACGATTAAAAGACGATGCACGACGCACACAACCAACGCATTACACACCGAAATTCTAATGATCGTAGTAGATCCGGAAGCCGATAACAAATCAGAAATCTGCTGCCGATGCGGTACACCAACAGGCAATAATAAGATTGATATCCGCGGGAGGAGAAACAGGCAAAGGCATGGGGAATTAAATATAGGGTAAATGTTAAGTTTAAAAGACCAATGCGTGAACCATAAAAGAGATAAACCGGCAAGGAAGTCTTGGGCTACGCATGTCCGTTAATAGATATTAAAACATTGAAAGCAATAAACTTTACCGTTTTATGAACCTGGTGCATTTCGTCTGACTAGCTGACGTTGATTTTAATACGTGTCAGATGTCTTCCATTCTGCCCTGTGCATCGAATGTTCCACCCGTCGACAAACTCGATACGTGCTCCGAGTTTCCATTCAATACTCATATTTTGAGCCCACATTCCAAGCTTATTCGATTTCCCACTTTGACTTCACGTTAATTAAGCTGGAACTACTGTTGAAAACGCATTTAGGAAACCGGATTGAGAGCACATGCTACGAAAATCTAAGCGCACGCTTGAACCCCCCAATGTTAAAATGTGCACGCATGAACCCGAACAAAAATAGCAATACGGCCAGGCCGTTCTTTATGAATAAAAAAAAACCCGAACAAAAGTAGAATCATAACCGATAAGCACACATTGAGAAAATGCAGAGCTGATGAAAATGCATACCTGTGCCTGATGAGAACGAGTTCTGATTACTAATGGAGCAATTTAATGATTTCTTGAGAGCAATCTTAAAGCCGCCTTTTACGATTAGATTAGTGTTAATGCTTGGTTTGATGTTCATAAATGCAACATTTCTACGAAGTCATTTAAAAGTTATGTCGAAGCCGGTTCTCACTCGTTTTCTTTACGCTGTTTTGTTTTCACAAGTTACAAAAACAATATTCGTTTTTTCGGAAGTGCAATAACGCTTGTATTAGGTGTAGTGTACACGGTTGGGCATGTATGTAGGTTAGGCTACACGGTAAGGCATGAAGGTGTATTATAGATAGGTTAAGTTAGATGTATTCGTAAATAAGTGTTAGGATAGTATTAGTAATAAGTGCTAGGTTAGTATTAGTAATTAGTGTTAGGCTAGTACCAGTGGTACACATCTAAAGAATAAAATACGGGCAGTCTTGTCACAGCGGTTATCAGGAACACGCGAATGTCGATACCACATTAGGTACAACACAACATTTACCAGATTACATTATCAAAGCAACGGTATAGCAACGGTAGCTATAATTATTAACCTCTAGATACTTTAAGCTCGCTCATATTAAATTCACTGTCCTGAAGTATTCTATTTTCTATTTTATCGTATTTCTAATTACTATTTCTGTTTTTCACTTCACTATTTCTGTGGTCATGTGGTAGTGTGGTTTCCTTCCAGCATTGCTAGAACGCATTTCTAGCAAATCCAGTTATTACATTACATCGTTGGAGCGGATTCGGAAAACTTTCTAACGCTTTGCCTCCGTATCCGCATCTATACACTTTATCATCTGACGAGATTACAAACTCATGGCACTCTTTCCCAATAACGATCCACTTTTTGTTGTGTCGAATGTTTAGGATCTGCAAGCAGTTCATTGTTCCGATTCATACGAAGGTCGGTTTTGAATTATCTCCTTTTTTAGCTTCTCGTCGGGCTCGTCGTTGTTCGCGGCAGTGTCCTGTTTCGGCACATCTATGATCCGTTTAATACTATATTGTGGCTAGTTGGGGCACAAACACAACGGCGGCGCACGACCGTAAGCGGTACACGAGACTTTCTACAGCACGCCAAGACGGCGAAGCGATTGTACCGCCTGACTAGTAAGTCAGTAAGTGCTCCAAAGTGTCGCAAATATTTCAGAGTCCGGATGAAGTGGTATCTGAAAGTAAGGGATTCTTACTTTGGTTACGATTCACAAAACAACATAAAAAATACTTTCCTGACCGCACTGTATGGCATTGACTACAGACCAACATCAAACCGCGAGATTTACACCAATTCTAGAGTTTCCGCTTGGTTGAGAATTTACATTTCTCCCGGCAGGTCCTCAGCATAACCAATTAATTAACACATTATTAAGAAACTACTTAGATTGCAACAGCTTGTAATTGAATGCACTTTGTTTGTTTGTAAACAAGTACATATTTTTCATTCACACATTTTTGACCACACTGAAAGTACACTGTCCAATTGAATTGACAGATCACAGTGCTGGACACAAAAGATTCTAGGGAGGGGGGGGGGGGCTTCTGGAGTCTTTTACCAAATTCAGAACTCCATAGTCTCAGCGCGAGAAGGACTAAGGTGAAGGAGCTCGGTTTATGTTTCAACTGCCTCAGAACGGAACATTCGGTGAACAGATCCAAATCCCATCCCATCCCATCCAAATGGGTGTGTCGTCAGTGCCAGCGAAGACATCACTCCTTGCTTCATATGGAACAAAACGCCATAGAAACCGCTGTGCTTTCAAAAACCCAACACGAACCTGGGCCGTCCAGTTCCACTTTCACTCAGCTTAGCTCAACGCACGAAGCGCCTAATGAAGTCGACGATGGGTTAAGAATAAAAAGGACGGTGCTGTTATCGACGGTCATATTCAACATTGTGGACGACAACGGGATCGAGTACCAAGCTCGAGCGCTCCTGGATAGAGGGGCCCAGTCCAGTTTCATCACTGGGGAATTAGTGCAAAGTTTGAGACTGCCGCGGAAATTAGTCAACGTGCCATTGTCCGGTGTTGGTGGCAGTACCGGAATCAATGTGCGGCATTCCGTCAGGGCAACCATACGACCGAAGTGTTCGAGCGACGAATTCACCATGGAAATGTTGGTACTCTCCAAACTTGCCTCGGATTTACCAACTCATCAATTAGATATATCTGATTGGAAAATACCCTTGAAATGCACACTTGTCGAACCAACGTTCCATCGCCCCATGGACATAATTTTAGGAGCGGAATTCTTTTATGATTTCCGCCTAGAACGGAGATTATCACTCGGTAATAATCGTCCAACACTTCAAGAGACTAAGTTTGGATGGGTTATCATTGGAAATGCACTCACTCCAACAGTAACGCAACCTACCGTATGTGCAACAGCAGTAACATCTCTCGACACCCTGATGAAACGCTTCTTCTTGTGTGGGATCCCTCATCTAACTCGCTGTCATTCAAGGTGGCAGAGTATAAGCTGCCCGAGAGCATCACAAAAAGGAATGTGCTTTCCTGCATCGCAAGCATCTACGACCCATTGGGGATTGTAGATCCCATTAAAGCACTTGCCAAGCAGTTCCTGCAACGATTATGGAGTCTTCAAAACAACAAGGCACAACTATTTGGGTGGAACGATGAGCTACCAGTTCAGCTATAGATGGAATGGAGTCGATTTCAGTCCCAGCTAGTTCACCTGACGGAGATAAAGATTCCCCGAGTAGTTTGCGGCGCGGTCCCAGTGACAGGTTCACACTGCGAAACACAGTTCCATTTTTTCTGCGATGCCTCTGAGCGGGGCTACGGAGCATGTTGCTACTTTCGCAGCTAATCGTCAGATATAATCTCGATCATGCAGCTCCTTACATCGAAAACCAAGGTAGCACCCCTTAACAGCAAGCACTCAATAGCCAGGTTGGAGTTGTGTGGTGCACACCTAGCAGCACAACTATATGAGAAGGTGAAGAAGGCGATAGATAGCAACATTTCGGTCATTTTTTAGTCCGACTCGAGAACAGTTATCCATTGGCTTCGATCACCACGAAGTTGTTGGAATCCGTTCGTCGCCAATCGTGTGTCGCAGATCCAGTAACTGACCGAGGGTTGCAAATGGCGACATATCCCAGGAGTGGACTACCCAGCAGATTTGGCATCACGAGGCTGTTTAACACGTGAGTTGCTAAATAATTCGTTATGGTGGCAGGGACCTCCATGGATATTCTTGTCGGAAGAGAATTGGCCTCAGACCTCATCAACAACGGAAACCGATGCTGTAGAAGCTGAGCAACGATCATCCACCATCGCATGCACAGCTACAGTACCTGACCCACATTGGATATTCTAACTCTACTCGTCATTTTCCAAACTGAGACGAATAGTTGGATATTGTATGCAGTTTTTCAATCGAATGCTGCTTGAATTCCCGTCCCATCACGCCATTTACGGATGATCCCAGCGATGCCACTGACACCGGACATATCCTCGTCGGATCACACCTGCTGCAGATTCCAGACGTGGACACAAAGCAACTTCCATCGAATCGATTGACCCATTGGGGTCATGTTAAACAATTATCACGTCGGTTTTGGGATAGATGGCGGCGTGAATATTTACAACAGTTTCAAACGCGTTCAAAATGGCTCAAATCAACCGATGATTTGATCATGCCCGGTACTCTAGTAATTATCAAGGAGGACAATATTCCGTCCGGTAGATGGCCTTTAGCACGTGTGGTTGAAGTGCATCCAGTAAAGAATGGGACAGTTAGGTTAGTGTCTCTTTCGACGGGAAAGGGCACCACCATCACGAGACCAGTGACAGGAATTTGTGTCTTACCCAAACTAGTGTAGTTATTAAAATTTGCCAATTTTAAGGTGGCAGTATATTCAGTTGTCTGAATAACTGGATATATTGGGGGGTATGCAAACAGATGCACAGACGAAAGACCAGAAATGTAAAATTACTGTACATCGCTACAGAAACACATCGTGTGTTTGCCTGTACCCTCCCGATGGAGACCAATAAAAGAGAGGAAGGTCTAGAGCTGTAACGGAAATTGAAGAGCGATTTATTTCAACCTACCTAGACCACTCAGCTACAGAATCGGTAAGGAGTCCTTGGCGGGTAGCGACATTCCGACACTCTGCAGTGTTCTCCAGTGAGTCTAGCCTTCCGTTGCCTTCCTTTCGTCCGCTCCCTAGCCTTCCCCTCTTCCCCCCCTGGGACGTGGCTTGTTCGGCGTGACCAACAGCCCGGACCAATCCCTCCCTCCGATAGTCGACCAGTTCGGCATAGTCCAACGGTCGCTTTTGTCCTCTTTCCGGTATTAGCCCATTACCATCACCCCGGGTTTTTATCATCTTCCCCTTCCTATACCAACCGAAACCCAGGAGAAGGCCGTACCTCTACAACTGGCGAATAAAGGACACGTTCATTAAAGTTGTCGTAAGGCTACTAAACAACTCGTGTTTCTTTACAATTACTAGTGAATGTGGCCCGGTTACGGGGCTACGCAACAGATACTCCAGGGTGTACGCAAATTCGGGGGTGATTTTTAAGGTGTCTTTATGGTAAACTCTGTTATGGTCAAATAATACTATTCATTATGGTCCTCATCACATGTTCCTTTGGGTTATGTGGTATTTTTTATCTGGATATTCTACAAAAGAATTTTAGTTAATACAGCTACACAGTTTATAAATGAATCAAAATACTTCTTTTGTAGGCTGTAGTTCAAAATGTTGTTTTTACTTTTTTCTTCTTCTTCTATAGCTATAAATCATCTATCCTCAGTTGAATCATTTTACCCGTAACGAAGAAAAGTCAACTCCTGCGTACGGAATGGCGGTCAGGATGAGATTTGATCCTCGGTACTGCCACCATCAAACGACGATTTGGCATACGATGGTTGTAGACGAATTTTCTGATCTGTCACGTTGTAGGCATCACAAGTTTTACAACCAATTTTCTCCACCAAAAACTTTTATGGCAGTGATTTAATGAACATCTTGAGCGATAAATGTATAAACTTTAAATAAATAAATTTGCGTCGCGATTGGCCACAATGCATATCTCTTTGAACCGTAAGAAGAAAAATGCTTTCGTACCTCCTGTTGACGATGATCCAGGAATAACAGGAGGATTAACGTAGTAGGCTTCCACCAGAGACCCCATCGGTGAGGAGGCTTCACCGGTGGTGAGAGAAACCAGTTATTCCTACTACATAAATTATGCAAAATCCAGTCTACACCAACAAAGAACCGATGAACAGTGGGTGACCTTATATAAGAGCCCTTACCTTGCCTTGAGTTATACGCCCCACATTAAGGGTGTAGGAGTGTGAGGGCCTCGCTGGTAGTTGCTTGTCAGATAGGACCCCTTGGCCACACGTTATATAGCATCGAGAACCTCAGTGTCCACTCAGGGACAAACAGAAACAAATATTGTGACTTTGACATTGCTGCTCCTTTCCAAATTTACCATATTTCCACCCCCGGTCCGCCCAGTTCGGGGTAGGTCTCCTAATGGCCTGACGCTTGCGGTTCAATCGTTAAAACCTTTCGGCGAGTGTCTTCTGTTATGTCTTCTGTTATGTGTCTTCGGAGGGTAGGTTACTGTTATGTAACAACTTTCCAGAGTTTCTTACTGCGATTCAAACTCATTCATTGTTCTAGAAACAACATTAGGATAGTTTGTCAATCATTGCACATCAAAGGAACAACCATCGCATTAGATTTTTCCCGGAAATGCACTAAATCGTGAAGCATATATGCTTCAAAAAATGAATAAAAATTACGTTAAAATCACTTTTTCTATAAACTAACAAAAACACAACTACGTATACCACATCAACTAGACAAGCAAACACACTTCCATCGCATCGCTTGTAAATCGGTTACTTTGATTACTACCGAACGGGGAACGTACGGGAAACGAACGGCGGTACCGAACGAACGGCAGTTACCATGGAGAAGTAACGCAGCGTTTCCCTTTTGTAGAATTTGCATATAGATTGTCTGGAATCCTGCCGCTATAGTCTGTATATCAAAATTGGAATAGGTGCACGAATGCTTCACGAGGATATTTCTCCGACGTTTTCTGGGTCTAAATCGAGTTGCACTACCACCTTACAACGTCCGGTGTCAAATACTTGGCTTGGAATCGTTGGAGACGAGACGTCTTCGAGCCCAGGCTATGTTCATTGTCGGACTGCTTCTTGGTGTCACTAATGAACTCCCTTCCCGTGTCCCAATTTATCTTCCTTCTCGTAGCCTTTGTTTACGCACGTTCCTTGCAGATCTTCCAAGACACTCTGGTTATAGAGCCTTTAGCTTCTCCGGGAACGTGGGGCAAGCAATTTTATTTAACTTTGTTCGGTTAATCTTTTAATCGGTTTTTTTAAGTCGAGAGCGCACTCGGTATCACTGTCGCGTGTTCAGCCGGCAAAACGAGACTCTCTACTGGTCTTGGTGAGCGGAACAACTGCTGTCAATAATGACAGTTCAGCAAATCAGCTGATGACATTCCGCAACGCTGGACAGTGGTCGATATTAATATTCCTCCGATAGAGGTCGCCACAGTACTCCCCTTCAGATCGGTGTTAGCGGTAACGCAAGGGAATGGTCACACGACGTTGCGAACGGGTAACACCGGTCGAGTAGTCTTTGGTGGCGACAGGAGGTGTCGTACCGTGCGAGGTTGTTTGTGATGTTGTAGACGATGTCGGCGGCGACATATATGCTGACGGCGGTGATGCGAGCGATGGCGGCATAGGCGGTGTTGTCGAAACCGGATCTCGCAGCGTATAACACGGTTTTAGACGGTCGATGGAGACGTTTGTCGATTTACCGTTGACCAGGACCTCGAACCATTTCTCGGAACGACGCAAGACTTCGTAAGGCCCTTGGTACGGTGGAGTGAGAGCAGGTCGAACAGTATCATTCCGGACGAAGACGTGAGTACAGGTTCGTAGATCGGAATGTACGAAGGTAGCTCTCTTGTCGTGCCAAGCGGTTTGTGTCGGTCGCATGTTGTCCATCACCTTCCTCAGCTGTTGCGTGAACTCGGTAGTATCCGGTGGAATCGTCTGCGGGCTGCTGTGAAAGAACTCTGCTGGGATCTTTAGCGTGCTGCCGTAGACGAGTTCTGCTGGTGAAGCTTTAATGTCAGCCTTGTACGCGGTGCGTAGTCCTAGTAGGATGATGGGCAGGTGGTCGGTCCAGCGCGCGGCGTCTTTACAGCAGATGGCTGCTTTAAGCGTACGATGCCAGCGCTCGACCAGACCATTGGCCTGCGGATGGTACGCCGTGGTACGCAGATGTTTGGTACCCATCGCCTGGCAAAGTTCACGAAACAGCGCTGACTCGAACTGCCGACCCTGATCGGTGGTGATGAAAGCAGGCACGCCAAATCGGGCTATCCATCCGTGTAGCAATGCTGATGCCACCGTTGGTGCAGCTATGTCTGTTAACGGTATGGCTTCAGGCCAGCGCGTGAACCGGTCGATGATCGTAAGGCAGTATCGATATCCGTTGCTGATGGGAAACGGGCCCACGATGTCCAGGTTGATGTGCGCGAAGCGAGTATCGGTTGTTGGATAGCGTACAAGCGGGCTTTGCATATGCCTATGCACCTTCGTCGCCTGGCAAGCGATGCAGTTACGCACGAACTTTCGGCAGTCTCGGCGGATATTTAACCAGACGAATCTCTCCGTCATCAGTCTGGTGGTAGTTTTCGCGCCGGGGTGACTCATCTCGTGTACCGATCGCAGGACTTGTAGTCGGAATGGCTTCGTAACGTACGGGCGGATGATTCCCGTTGGACAATCGCAGTATAGTGCCTTCGTGCTGCCGGGAATCTGGATGCGCTGGAGTATGAGATCTGACCGGGTCTTTCCATTGAGTATGTCGGCGAGTTCAGTGTCGCGGGTTTGATCCTCGGCCAATTCGTCGTAGTTGATGGTCGGTGTAGCTGGCTGGATGGTCTCGATTCGGGAAAGCAGGTCGGCGGTGATGTTATCTTTCCCTTCCACGTGGCGGATGTCTGTGGAGAACTGTCCGATATAATCGAGGTGTCGAGCCTGTCTCGGTGATGCCTTCTCCAAGAACTGTCGGAACGCATAAACCAGCGGTTTATGGTCCGTGTAGATGTGGAATTCACGTCCCTCCAGAAAATGTCGGAAGTGTCGGACGGCGAGATATATTGCAGCTAACTCGCGATCGTACGTAGAGTACCGCTGTTGCGCCTTGTCGAATTTCTTGCAGAAGAACCCCAGTGGTTGCATCTGCCCATCGACGATCTGATGCAAGGCGGCTCCAGCTGCGACGTTGGAAGCGTCGCACCATAGCGACAATTCTGCGGACTGCATCGGATGTGCAAGCAAGGTGGCCTGAGCCAGCTGTTGCTTACATTGCTCGAAGGCGGCTTCGGTTGATGGTGTCCATGACAAAGAGGTTTTGTCTCGCCGCTTGTTGCCGGGTATCATATCCAGTAGCGGTCCTTGCGCCTGCAGAGCGTGGGGGAGAAAACGTCGGTAGAAGTTGATCATGGCCAGAAACTTCTTCAGGTCCATGATCGTCTCCGGTCGCGGGAACTCTGCAATGGCTCGGACTTTCTCCTCCAGTGGACGGATTCCTGCTGCAGATACTTGGTGTCCCAGGAACGAAATCTCCGACTTCCCGAACTCGCATTTCGCTACGTTAACAGTTAGGCGATGCTCCACCAAGCGACCAAACAGCTGCCGAAGATGCATCTTGTGCTCCTCCGGTGACGTTGAAGCAACAATGATGTCATCGATGTACGGGAACGCGAAGTCCAACCCTCGTAGCACATCATGTATTAGCCTTTGGAAGGTCTGAGCAGCGTTGCGCAAACCGAACGGCATGGTAACGAATTCGAACAAGCCGAAAGGTGTAGTGATGGCAGTCTTGGGCACGTCATCCGGATGGACGGGTATCTGATGGTACGCCTTGTGCAGGTCCACCTTGGAGAAAACAGTCTTTCCACTCAGCATCACTGTGAAGTCTTGCAGATATGGCAACGGGTACCGGTCCGGGATCGTTTTCGCATTCAGCGCACGATAGTCGCCGCATGGACGCCAGGTACCATCTGCTTTCTTCACCATATGCAGTGGACTTGCCCAACTGCTTTTCGATGGCCTACACACACCCAGACGCATCAGTGATTCGATCTCGGCCCGTGCGGCCGCATACTTGTCTGGTGCAAGACGACGAGCGCGAGCGAACGTAGGCGGTCCGGTGGTCTCTATGCGGTGCAAAACTTCTGACTGCGTAGTAGTGTCCAGTGGTCGTCTCGTAGTCAGGTCCGGAAACTCGCGAAGTAGTTGAAACATCGGTGATGTTGCGTCGCACAGCTTGATGGTGTCTTGGCGCGTAGTGTCGGGTAGCCCTGAAACTCGGAGGCCAGTCTCCGCGTCCACCAAACAGCCCTTACGAATGTCCACCAGTAGATGGTAGTGATGCAGGAAATCCGCTCCAATGATCGCTGAATTTACGTCCGCGACGATGAAATTCCAGAGGAAAGAACGGCGCAAACTCAGGTCAAGTGTACGAAGAGATTCCCCATACACCATTATTGGTGTACCGTTGGCTGCGAACAAACGTACGGAAGAATCAGGTGAGGCTTGGCAATCGCTGGATTTCGGGATTACGGAGACATCGGCACCGGTGTCGATCAAAAAACGTATGTTGCTTTTTCGGTCCGTAACGACAAGCCGGTTGCTTGCAGGGTTGACAGCGTCACACTGCAGGCCGATCTCTCCTTCGTTGTCTCAGCACGATGACGGCTGCCCCGTCTGGCTAGTGGAGACAGGTGCGCGGAAGGAACACGGTGGTCGGCAGGAACGAGCGGCTGCGCCGAAACGGCGATGGTAATAGCATTCGCCGTTCGATGTGTTAGAAGCGCTTGCCGATGGTGTGCGTGACGAAAACTGTACGGGGATCGCTCACGATGGTTCGGGGTACGATTACGACGTCGTGATTCCAGCATGAACTCACTCAGCTTTCGGTTGAGTTCGGCCACCTCGCGGGAAATACGTTCCTCGAAACCCCGCGTACCCTGAACTTCCGCCAATCGTTGGAACGTACTGTGTTGATTCTGATGAGCGATGCAATCCATGACGGCATCCGCCACACGAGTCTTGTCCGTGGTTGTCCCTCGTGTAGCAATTACGGCCGATTGAGCATGTTGCGGTAGTCTGCCAACCCAAAGATCGATGAGCATCGATTCTGTCATGGCACCGTTGGCTGCCCGTCGCATTTCTGCTAGCAGCTGGGACGGTTTGCGATCGCCCAACTCCATGCCGGATATCAGACGGTGAAGGCGGCTGCGTTGAGACTCCTCAAAATGAGTCAAGATGGTCTGTTTAGCAAACGTGTACCGGTCTGTCGAAGGCACATTTTCCAACAGCGGTCGCAACTCGGACAGCACACGAACAGGAATCTGCGCCATAACCATGTGGTACCGCTTACTGTCCATCTTTGCGGTTATCCCCTGCGCTGCGAACCAATGCTCGAGAGACCAAAAGAACGATGGTAGGTCGTTAAGGTCCATCTCTGGTGGATTAATACGCACCGTGTTAAATGCTTCCACCGGGTGGTCCATGGCTGATTCGAGTTGGAGCGAGGTGGTTCTGCGTTTCGGTGTTGGAACGTCGACCGCATTTGAGCCCGTAGCGGGGACGGTATCCGGAAGGTTCTGGACGGCATCCGCTGGAGTATCATGCCGCTTATCGGGGCTGTGTTGCACCGTCGTTCCGTACATAGCCGAGATGGTGGTGTTGTCCAATCAGGCAACACTAATGCAATGGTCAACGCGACACGTGGAAAGCACGACACGACACTATTTACAAAATGGCGGATCCGAGACGCGGGCCACTTAATGGCGTTGGTTCGTTGGTAAGGACGACTGGCTGAAAGGTAGCGGGGTCTGCCAGGGTCCGAAACGATGAACACTGCGTCGGGGACAATCCGGAACACGCGATAGTGCACCTTTTTTCGCACACGTAACGAACCGACTTTTTTACTCGCGGATGACGACACGCGAGTTAAAACTTTTCTTTCTGAATAGATAGAAAGAGTCTTTTACAGTTCGGTGTCTTGAAATTAACTATTTTATTGAATTCAGCCGATTCCGTTATCGGCCCATAAACGGCCCAGCAGCGATCGCCGCATCAGCATAACTCGTCGCGTTGGATACAACACGACACTCCCAATGCTGATTTAGCGATTACCGACGCTCGTTGCTAACTCGCCCCCCCTCAGATGTGAACGTCCACGATTCACTGTGTTTGTTTAGGAAATGTGACGTAGTCGGGTGTCTGATTTGGTGACGAATTATGTACTGTGACTACCGTTTGCGTGTTTTTGCACCTCTTTGTAAACCAGTAAAGCAATGCTACTCCCAGTATAATGAGAGGAAAGATGATACCTCCGAAAATGTTTATCGTTGGCCAGGTTATTTGAAAAGAGTTGTTTTGTAAGCGAATGTGCTCCAATTCTTTACGTGTCTCGATGTGCAGATTATGTAAATCTTCCAGACTTATGTTCGAAATTTCCAGCTGTCTTTTAATAAACACTCCGTCGAGTGGATATAAGTTCAACGTTCCAACTAGATCGGTGAGTTTGGATGAGTATCTCACGTCGTTTATGTAAATATCGCATGTGTTGAAGCTTATTACGAACGATCCCTGAAGTGTTCTGTTGCTTATACCACAGTTGGAGACGAGTGTAAATTTCTCTACAGAGTTAATCAATATGGCGTGATTATTAATCTGTAATATTTCAGTTTTGGCTGGACTCTTCGTAAAGTTACATTCTGCTTCTCGACCTTCCATTAATCTTGGAATGCAATCTGATTCATCCAACTCTATTTCATTGATTTTATAGATTTTCGGGGTTAGAGTGCTAACACGGTATCTGATTGCTTCGTGAGTTATGAATCTGTCATACTGGAGGTGAATCTTGCCGTCGTGGTACAGGATTGGATAAATTTTTATCTTACGGAACGTTCTTGGGTCGAGTTTGGGTGTTTTTATGAGCAGCATTATTTCTTGGCGGTTGGTGGCGATAGAGGCGTCGGCGTAGGAAAGCGCTTCTAGAGTTGTGTCGAACGGAATGTTTTCTGCTGCCAGGTTTTTTTCCAAACAATTGATTTCATATTTTGACAATATTTTTTCGTTTAAAATATTCGCTTTCGTCATAACTATACTATCAACTATTTCCTGCAGTGTGTCTATCATCTTTTTTAGGTGGAGATAAATATTGATGGAATGAATTTCTAATGATTCTGATCTGAATTGAGTTATTACGTTACGAGTTTTTTCTGTTATTTCTTTAATCTGGTTGTTAATATTCCTATTGATTGTAACTTGTGCATTATTGTCATCGATGAGATTATTAATTGTTTTGTTAATAACACGAAGATCGTTTGCATCTGGTGTTCCTGCAATAAACTTCCAAATTGTTCCTATGGAATCCCAACGTTTGAATCTTTTAGTGGGAAGCATTCTTTTCAATATGGTATTCAGTTCTTCGAATTGGTTTTGGATAATACTGGAAAATTGATTATTGCTCATTTTTTCGAAATCGTCCTTAATTGCTTGAATATAACCCTTATACGCAGTTAAATTGTAATGGTGTATGTAAATATGGCTATCTATCCTTATTCTTGCCCAACCTTCGTCCATTGCAACTATAGGTTGGTTGTCTACCTTCAGAATAGAGATCCTCGGCTCAGCTAGGGTACATACTACAAATAGAAAACTGTAAGAAGAGAACAATGATGTTAGAATGACGGTATTGTTAGCTATCTTATTTTTATATCGTTTTTATGAATTTTTCGTGAATCATTTGTGTTTATAGTGCTTTTGTTTACTTTGTTAATCTTGATTTCCTTGTATCTCGGCTTGTGTTTTAATCTGGCTCTGGTTTTTTCATAAACTGTCATATCCTCTTTTATATTTATTTCCTTTTTTCTCTTATTGTAATATGAAATATCTTTCTCCTGTTTCTTTGTTAAATTTTTGTAAACATTTTCACAAATATCTGATGAACGGACAGACGGTAAAATTATCTCATAAGGAGTATATTTAGTAGTCGAATGAATGGATGAATTATATTTGTGAAGTGAAAGCTCGATTAGATCAGAAATAGTTAAATTGTTGTTCTCAAATTTCGTTATTCGATAAATTTCTAATATGGTAGAATGGAACCTTTCTATTACTCCATTCATTTCACTTCGACCTGTAGCTGTTAAATATATTTGGATTTGGTGAGTTTTATAAAAATCTATTAGATCTTGTGTACCAAAAGATTTTTCGCCGTCCATTACTAATATTTTAGGAGGATGGTATTTTGTAATTATTTCTTTAACTGCCGGAACAATATCTAAGGCGGCTCGCGATTGAATTTCTTTAATTTGAGCGAATTTTGAAAATTTATCGATGTAAGTTAAAAAATAATGTTTTTCGAGAAACATTATATCAATGTGTGCAATTTGGAAAGGGTGTACGGGGATTGGAGTTTGTTGTTGAGGATACCGGATAGGGTTTCGGTCATATTTGTTTTCATTGCAGATACAGCAATTGGAAACAATTTTTTTTATCTTGGCTAGCAGCTTTGGAAAATAGTATTTACGTAAAATTTGCGACTTATTTTCCTGGGCTCCACGATGTGCCCTATTGTGCTCTGCCGTGATTATTTCTCGTTGTTGATCTTCGTCTGTAATGTCTTCTAGAAGATTTTGAGTAAATCGAATCTTAAGGAGCTTCTGACTTCCAAAATACTTCCTATAAACCTCTTGAAATTTTCCCATTATGTCTTCACTCGTGAAAAGTCCGTTTACTTTTGATATTGTGAAATGATCCTTTAGAATCTGTAAAAGAGATGATTCGGTTATTATTTCGGAGTAAATTGTTGTACGTTTAAAATTTTGGAATGGATATTCAATTACTGTGTTTGGTTTCCCTTTTTTCAACACGATCTGGTTGTGAAAAGCATTAAGTGGTGCTTCTGTAGAGATAATGTAAAAATCGTCACTAGTTTGTGATGAATGTTGCGTACCAGTCATAGAGAAAACTATTCTGCTGAGGGCATCTGCTACAACATTGCCTTTGCCTGGTTTATACAAAATCTCGTGGTCATGCTCCTCTAAATATGCTTTCCAACGTTTTAATTTTGCGTTAGTATTTTTTTGGGAGAGGGCAAAAGTAAGTGGTTGATGATCAGTTAATATTTTGAGTTTAGCTCCATACAAATAATTGCGGAAAGTTTGTAGTGACCAGAAAATTGCAAGCATTTCTTTCTCAGGGGTGGAATATTTCTCTTCAGTTTTAGATAGTGTTCTTGATGCGAAGTGAATTGGTTTATCTTTGCCTAATTCACCTTGAGAAAGAACGGATCCAATTGCATAATCTGAAGCATCGGTTGTCAAAATAAATGGTTTGTTAAAATCTGGATAGATGAGAATATCGCTCGATGATAGTATTTGCTTCATTTTATTGAAACATTCGATTTCTTGTTGATTTAATGTAATTTTCTTTTTGGATGTGTCAGATCCCTTTCCCCTTAAAATGTTTGTCAAAGGTTTAGCAATTTTGGCAAAGTCTTTGACAAATCGTCGATAGTAGCCCATTAATCCTAGGAAGGCACGCAAATCTTTAATGGTTTTGGGCACAGGGTATTTATTTATAACTTCTATTTTTTTATGGTTGGGTTTTATTCCCTCTGTGCAAATAATGAAACCAAGAAATTCAACTTCTTGGCGAAGGAATTCTGATTTGTCTAATTGAATTTTTAGTCCTGCATTATTTAATGTTGTCAAAATTGTGTCCAAATTTTTCAAATGATTTTCTAAATCATCGCCAAAAACTATTACGTCGTCTATATAAACGTAACATATTTTTCCAATAAAATTTCGAAGTACATCATCGATAGCCCTTTGAAATATAGCCGGTGCGTTTTTTAAACCAAACGGCATCCTAGTAAATTCGTATTTACCGTTATTAATAGCAAAAGCCGTTTTTTCAATATCTGATGCTTTCATCTTAATTTGATGGAATCCCGAAGCTAAATCTAAAGTCGAGAAATATTTTTTTCCTTTTAATTGGTCTATCACATAATTTATCTCGGGCATTGGATATTTTTCGGAGATGGTTTTAGCATTTAACATTCGATAATCGATAACCATTCTAAATTTCTTTTGTCCTGATGCATCCGGTTTTTTTGGCACAATCCATACCGGTGAAGTCCAAGCTGAGCGAGACGGTCTGATTATTCCATCCGCTAATAGCTTGTCAACTTGCTTATTTACTTCGTCAGCATATGCTGCAGGATATGGATACACTCTTTGATGGATAGGTGTATCGTCTGAAGTGTGTATTGCACATTCCACTTTGGTTGTACATGTTAGTTTACTGTCTGGTTTGTAAAATGCATCTCTGTTTTTATCTAAAACCTGGTTTAGTTTTTCTAGCTCTAATTTGGATAGATGAGATGTTCGGATCAAATTGTGGGATGACCGATTATGTGGAGAATAGTATGAGATTGGGATGACGAATCTTTTAGAGTTTCTACTCAATGTGATTTGGTCATTTTCTAGATCAATTTTAGCTTTCAATGTTTTCAACATGCTATTTCCAATGATTCCATAAAAAAAATTGTGAAATTTGTGTAACAAAAAGCGATCTTCAAAATCAATTTTGGGATGGAAAAAATTTATATTAATTGCACTAGTAGGAGCAAATGTACTATTTGCACAACTTATTTGACCTACTGAAAATTCGTACGGTTTACTGATTTCATATGCACGTGCCAATTGTGGATGTATTAAATTAATATTAGCACCTGTGTCTATTAAAAACGGAAAGTTTCCAATGGTAGTTTTAAGATAAATAAAAGGAAGGCTGGGAACTACCAACTCATCTTCCACTCTAAAAAATGGTTCTGACCATCGCGACTTGATCCCTCCAACGGATCATGCTCGTGTTGCAAATTTATGTTTTGTAATTTGTCAACAAGATTGTTTTGCTCTGTGAGCTCAAATTCATTTATTGTTTGTCCGTGACAATACCTTGCGTCGTTGGCATTTTTATTCATTTGATGAGCATATAATGGGTGAGCTTGCCTCTTTACCCACGCTTCTTGACTTGATGGTGGTCTTGGTCTTTTTTCGCCATATGTGGGTCTGTTACCATAGTCAATATGACGTGAATTTATACTTCTATCTACCTCCATTGGCTCGGGCTGTTGCCTCTGTGGGGTATATTGCTGATTAGGCAGGTAATGGGAATTGTATCGTGGAGCTGGACGAGGCGCTGCTCTAGGAGGGGGTACTGGTTGATAAACAATTTTTCTGGGTGCTACCCTAGGGGGTTGAGGCTCGAAGCCTAAATCTCTTGGCTTGGGAATATTAAGAGAATTTTGATTTCCATATTGATTTTTAAAAGGTGCTGATCGAACGTCCATATTAAAGTAATCAATGCAAAATTGATATGCTTTGCTAAGGGTCTTCGGGTCAGCAGTTTTTAATAAAGTGGATAATGGTTTTTCTAAACCTCTAATAAACGAATCCAAAGCTTTCTCTCTGAAATAGTTTATGTGGACATTTGCATGCAGAGAGTACTTACTGTCAGTTTGAACTTGTGCTATTATAGCGGCTAACAATTGGTTAACCCTGCTATAATATCCGGCGAGGCTTTCCGAATTACCCTTACGAATACACGTCAATTCATAATCCAGGGTCTTCACGTCACGCTTATCTTTATAGTAAAGCATTAGGATAGATTTTATCTGATGCCAACTACATGTTGCATTATTTGCATTTAACACATCGGAAGCTTCTCCACGGACTTTCCTTCTGATTGTTCGTTCGATCAGATGGAACTGCACAGAGTCGTCAGGAAGATCTCTATACATGATAAAAACATCTTCCACATCCGAAATCCAATTCATCAACTCATTTGGGTTTCCATCAAAAATAGGAACATCCCTCAAAAAGTCAGGGGTTTTTCCCATCTCCACGAAAGATCGTAGAACCATTTCAGTGTTGGGATTGGTCATTTTTGTGTTTTAAATGCTCACTTCACTTAACACTTGTCACGATCACGATTCACCACTAACAAATTACAGCAGAAGCTATTTAATTAAACACCAAAATTTCACTGATTTCGGATTTTTTAGGTTTTTACTTACAGTATGGTTGAGTTAATTTCCATGGGCATCTGACTTCTTTTTCTTCGGGGGAAAATTGGGCAGCTACAGCAAGATGTTCCTTTTTATCCTTCTGATGACTGGGGGCTCGCTGGCAGCAATCGGGAATTAACCACGGTGTCCCAAAGTTCGCTTCGTTATTATGATGGCTCCTTCAACCACGAGATTAGCCACAATTTTTAAATGGCTAACTTTATAGGATTTTTTTTTAACTTATACACTTCCCGCTGATTTTTTTGTCAGGTCCCTATTCGGGCGCCAGTTAAAACTTTTCTTTCTGAATAGATAGAAAGAGTCTTTTACAGTTCGGTGTCTTGAAATTAACTATTTTATTGAATTCAGCCGATTCCGTTATCGGCCCATAAACGGCCCAGCAGCGATCGCCGCATCAGCATAACTCGTCGCGTTGGATACAACACGACACTCCCAATGCTGATTTAGCGATTACCGACGCTCGTTGCTAACTCGCGGTAAGAGACGGGGAACGACGTGTGTCGACAGCGTCGGGTGCGCGAGAACAATGGCGTTGCACAGATAACACAAATGACGCAAAAATTGTTCGGAAAACGACAACAATTAACCGATCACGTCGGGGTCACCAGTTTTAGCTTCTCCGGGAACGTGGGGCAGGCAATTTTATTTAACTTTGATCGGTTAATCTTTTAATCGGTTTTTTTAAGTCGAGAGCGCACTCGGTATCACTGTCGCGTGTTCAGCCGGCAAAACGAGACTCTCTACTTCTCTTGGTGAGCGGAACAACTGCTGTCAATAATGACAGTTCAGCAATTCAACTGATGACATTCCGCAACGCTGGACAGTGGTCGATATTAATATTCCTCCTATAGAGGTCGCCACAAGCCAACTGTGGTAAACAATGCGGTTCGTTCGGATGACGCTTCGGCACACGTTCGATTCTATGGCTGACGGTCGCGGTACGATTTGGTGCGCGGCACTCATTGGAAAGTGCTAACTCGGACTTTTACGCGATGACACATCGAGCGGAGGTGAACTTAGACAACTGGTGTCGGATCGAGCTTCCCTTCAGTGATTGAACAACGACGGGTTAAAATGAGACTCTAGACGTTGGTTACTTTTACTGACGTCGGAGTCTCGAGTTGCATCAGCAACATGCTTCGTCTGTAACTCGGCACTGTCTGCCTTTGCTTCTCGAGCGGTTCTATTTATTTGAAGCTTTCTTTGATGGTCAGCCAACATTTGTCCATCATATGTTTGGCAACCGTGTGGCTGCTGAGTTGTTCCGGGTGTTGGGTTTACAATGTGTTTTTCTTATTTACAGAGTGCGGTTCTTCCGTAGCAGTTTTGCGTATGGCCCTAGTGACAACAATAAATGTTTCGTTATGCTTGTTTATGACCTATTTGTTGCATGTTTGGATTGTCTCTTCGGCATACGGTAGTTTATGCTAATTTCTGTTTCTTTTATGGTTCTTGCCCTTTTCTTGGTTTGTGAGGCAGGTACGGGATGATCTAACATGCTGTTAGCAGATGTAGCAGATACACTACACAACGACCCTTTTCTTGTCTGTCTTCGTCGCTTCAACAGCCTGTTCCATCTCTTTAACTTCCTCTCCTCCCTAGCCTCCTTCCGCTCCTTTTTACTTATTGCTAATCAAGCACCTTCCTCTCCCTTCCCCAGAATTAGTTGAGTTAGGTTAGGTTTAGACATAAGGTAACTATTTACACCCAACGGGTGAACAATCAATCAAATAAATAATAACCAATAGAGGAAAAAAAATTGCAAAGTTCCAGACAGTTTTCTAATTTGACATATGATACAAAAAGAATACTATCAGGACATGACCTATCGGAATATTGGTTACATGAAAATATCTGAAAGCGGAACCTGTGACACTTGCAATACTCCTACTAATACCGGGTGGTACAAAATGTTCGTTTGTCAAAATTTCAGTAGACATCATGACATCACCAAAAAAATCTAATAGAAAACAGTCAAACACCATCTGGTAAAATGAGGAAACAAACAGATCTAAAACAATGAATCTTCTCTAACATAAATAGCCATCCAACTCCTAAAAATCGACAATTGAAAACAAGAGAACCTAAACCTTCGTGTAGGAAGAGGACAGAAAAACTAACACACTTCAACAAAAATATATTTTGTTCATGAATAACCATGCAGTTTAAGTAAAATCCCTATACTAACAAATGAATACAGAGAGTTTATACAAAAAATAACTAATATACATATGTCGGCACGTTTGCCATGCGGTTCACGTCACGGTTGTTTATGATTGTGTATTCCATGATGATTCGCGACAATCCAGGTCATTTTAATGTCATGCACCAGGTGGCGCTTGGATGAACTATGAGACAGAAAGCAAAAGATAGCAGAGAGAGATCGAAAGACAAAGAGAGAGAGAGAGAGATCGAAAGACAAAGAGAAAGAGAGAGAGATCGAAAGACAAAGAGAAAGAGAGAGAGATCGAAAGACAAAGAGAAAGAGAGAGAGAGAGAGAGAGAGAGAGAGAGAGAGAGAAAGGTAAACATAGTCTGCCGAAACTAGGTTATGACATAGGACATGGTTCACGAAGGGTCAGTAAAGAAAAACAACAGTAGTCAAATGATCAACTAATAGACCGGACAATTTTTGATCTGCCACACCCGATAATAATTGTTGCATTAAAAAAGATTTGTGAAATTGTTTGATATTTCTACATGTTGACAGGGCATACTAACCAACACACATGTTAAAATACGTCAGACATTTAGAAATGTGTGCACTTAATGATGCAATGTGTGGGTTACGAGAACATGTACCGAGGAGGGTTACCACTAGAGCCCAACACATACCAAAAAAGAAGAAAATGCTATAAACGTAACGATCATTAAAAAATCAAGCCTCCTACAACGGAACCCAGGTAACCAAAAGTACCTATTTGTGAGGTTATTGTGCATCATTCCTCGGCATCCGAACAAGTTTGCACCTTAGTAGAACTATGGTTCAAACTTTTTTGACGTTTAGAGATTTCTCACTGGGGGAGTTCCACCCCAGCGGGGCGACACAAAAAAAAAAAAACATTTGTTTACATTTATGTACGGAGGCTCTCTCTCCTTCTCTCGCTTGCGTTGCAAGCTCTTTGTATTGTGTTCTGCTTTTGCACATGTGCACATATCCGATTGTTTTGAAGACTAACCTGTGAAGGGAAGAACTTTTTTGAAGTTATCAAATTTGTCATATTATCATGTATGTACATACTTACCAGGAAGCTTTGAACTACAATCCGTCGGCATCTAGGTACGTATCACTTATTCGTTCCTCCATTGAATCACTGCTATGTGGTTATGTCAAGATAAGGGTTTTTATTTCAGAATAAACATGAACGATCACGTACAGGGTGTTCGAGATAAATTTGACAGTTTCTGCTGAAGAGCAAGCAGCACAAGTTGAAGATCATGCGATCACCATTCCATCGTCGTGGAACGAAAGAAATGTGCCTCCAAATGTGCGCCGTGTTTTAGTTGAAAACATTCCTCCAACAGCGTCAGATGTTCAGAGTATGACGGTTTTCCAAAGATTGGAGGAATTGGAAAAAGTATGCGCATTGCAGGCATCAAATGCAGCTGCTGATAGAGCTGCAATAGCGGCCAACCAACGAACCATCACAAAGCTGTCTAAGGAAGTTTTCTGCTTCGCACGGAGCTAATGATGGTGACTGCTGGAAGCAATGTAAATCCTGCCTGCATCTCTCAGCCCTCAGTGCCAGAATTGCTACCTATCTCATCTTTAGAACAGATTTAGACGAGTGCAGGTGGAAAATTACAAAACAATCCGGATTATAAAACGAGCGTTCTAACATACCCGGACAAGGATGAAAAGATCGTATAAATGCTATTTCATGTACCTTTTCCAGCAGAATTTTAGTTGGGTAACTGTATCAGTTTTCGGCACGTTAGTGCAGCTGACCAGAAAATAAATACAAATACAATTATTAAACTTAATAATTTTGATTGTTGGTGGTATTATTACGGTTGTAAAACTATCAAAGAATGTTTCAGCACTCATGATTTATTGATTAAACCCAGTTTTGTAGAAATTTTCGTAAAAATGCAAACTTTGGTTTTGCTCCTATTTTGGGCAGAATGGTCCTATTTTGGGCAGGCTGTGTTCCTATTTTCGCCATCACGAATAGACGATTTGAAACATTCGAAAAGGTGTAATTAGTTAAAGAAAAATGTTTTAAGCAATTTTCTACTCCTACTCTGCTTAAATTCTTGAAAGTAGTAAATAATTAATTTTATGTTACCCATTTAGTATATCAAACTGCCAGATTTTGACGTCTCTCGAAAATCGCTCTGAAATTGCACTGGATTGATCTGTCAAAAATCGACATTTACCATGTACCTATTTTCGGCAGCCTTTAAAGAGAAAAAATAATCATTAATTGGATTCTTGAATTCTAAATGCGCATTGAATAAATTTTAAACTAATTTTATTTTTCAGAAAAATTGAAACCCCAATTTTTTAAGCTCTAGTTTGCTAAATCTCAGAACTTCCGAACTATCGGCACAAAGCCAATCTGACGAAATGTTTTGAGCTCGGCACAAATAATTCGATATTTCGGTAAATATCAATCTAAATGCGTCAAAACTTCGTATTTAAAGAATTAACAAAGATGTATTCCTTAAAAAGTAGTTGAAAGATCATTTCTTTTGCGATTGTTCCCATAATTTTGCTATTTTTGCCGACCTGCCGAAATTAGGAAGACTGCCGAAAACTGGAACAGTTTACTACATAAGACAGGATGTTTGAGAATAAATTTGACTTGTAATTCAGACCTGAACGGAGAAGCTTGTGCGTTTCATTAGTACAGTTTCTTTTACAGATCCGGTAACGCTTCACTGTTGTCTTCTCTACGGATGTTGGTCCCGCACTTTTTAGGTGTTCCCCTTCTCCGTCGGAAGAATAAGGCGAAACTAGCCAGCCTCGGTCCACGGTTAAATACTTCTTCTGGTCAACAAGATTAAAAGGTTAACCCGCTTGACCGCGAAAACTGGTCCTTCCCGTTGTCCAAATACTGTGTTAACTGATGCGCGAGTCCGTCGTCAAAAACTTCTCCTGGTTATCCCTGCAGATCTAACAAAGTTAAAGGAAACCGTGCGGAGGTTTCAAATCAACCATTCCTTCGCGTGGTCGGTTCAACAACGGTTCGTTATCGAGCTAACAACGACGCTAAACCTACCGCTACGGAAAATTACAGATTGGTCGAAAACCACCCCTCTCAACACCCTTCATGCTAAAGCGGATGAATGGCCGTTCCACATCAGATCCACATTCCTCTTACAAAAAACAATAATGAAAAGCAATTGCCCACTATCTAATTAATACCCGTGCCCCGATGCAATCGAACACATCACGTAACATTCCGGCTCAACTAAACACCTATTTAGCAGACGCAACGATATGTAATGGATTTTAAATGTGAATACAACCACGCAAAAGAGTCTGAGATAATGTCATTTACGAAACTATGCAAACACATGTTTTTTTTTTAATAAAAAATAAACTAGAAGAGATTAGAATATGGAGCGATCTGATGGCCGAGCTGACAGCGGTGTTGGTCTTCACCCGGCAGGACCGGGCTTCAAATGCCAACCGGACCGCCTCCCCGTACGAAGGGCTGACTACCTTGCTACGGGTAAAATTAAGTCACAGAAAGCCAGAAATGGAACACCCGAGACCTTTCGAGGTTATAGTGCTACCGAAAATGAAGAAGAAGAGATTAAATTGATGTTCTAGTAACTTGTAGACAATAACATTAAACAAATTTTGAAGAAGAGTTATAATCTCACACACTTTTATACAAGTTGATTTGGCACATGCAAAATTGGTCCACATAGCATTATTATACGAACAGTTACGGAAAATATTTTACTCTGCTATTGTAATGGCCTTAAAAGTCGTGCAAAAATACACCATAAGTATTTTATGAATGTAAATATATTTTTAAATTCATTTAGTTTAATAAACGTTTAGTTTCAAATATTTTTAGTCTTTTTGATATCGCATGTATTCATTCCAGTTTTTATGACTTACGGCATTTTAATAACCTTTTAAATGATGTATTTGTATTGAAAAAACGACACAATTGAGCAATTATTTAAAGGCAAATAAATAATAAAAATATGAATAAAAGTTGGCAAATATCGATCAAACATTGCTTTTCATGGCTGCAGAAACTCGGAAACCTTGTGTAAAAAAAAGACCATTTATTTTTCAGAAAGGTGAAATGTAGGGGGAGGTTTATTGGAAAAATATAGCAAAATTAATCCAAATGCCCAAGTCGGCTAGGCACTCGTCGTGAAAAAAGGGCTATAGAAGCGTTGGTGCAATCGCATTCAAACAAATCGCACTAGCTGGAGTATGATACTAATTTTACAAATACTGCTAGTCTCACATACCCATCTAATGTTTATTTTTACTAACAATATTAACCCAGCAAAGTTTTTATCACAATAAGAATATTGCTATTCACCGATTACACTCAGTCCTTCTGATAGCGATGTAAGGGGTAATATGTTCAACAATTTACTTTACGCTTCTGTAGCTATTTATCAAGAAGAGCTCTTAGCCGAATATGACAGTGCTATGAGTTTTGCTATATTTTTTCCAATATTTTGTAATATTTTACCTTTCCCAACAACAGACTACTTTATTTTTAATGTAGGTTTACGAGTTTCTGTACTCACATAAACCTAACCATGTCCGATATTTTTCCATATTTCGCTTTGCAGTATCTATTTCTTGCACTGCTTGCAGGAATTGCTTTTTCAACACCAATACATCATTTGAAAACAAACCTTTAAAACTGCTTTAAGTTATAACAAATTGGAATGTAAGTTACGGTACGTGGCAGTTACCCGAAACCAGCAAGGGCACTTCACGACAACACCTCACCGACCCAAACCGAGAACGCACAGCGATGGGAACCGCGCAATCAGCAGAATCAACGAACGACGAGTTTGGCGAAATCAACGACAACAGCGATCGTCACAAATCAGTTCTTCCTACGCGTCCGACCAATATAGTCGTAACTAATAAAATCACCCCTTTTTCAAAAACTGTACTCGAGGGGGATTTTCGTAACTTATATAATTGCGATACCTAAAATACTAAAAACTCAAATATTAAAAAGTAGTATCTCTGCCGCAAAATCTGCTTAATGGTGAACCAAAAACTTAAAATAAAGTTATTCTTAAATATTTTTACATTTATCTTTATCTTATCTTATTCTAAATATTAAAAAATATCTTAAGCTGATTGTGCTTTTGTACAATTTTTAAAGCGATTGCAATAACAGAGAAACATATTCTCCGTAGGTGCTCGTATAGTTATGTAATATAGAGGAATTTTTGGTATGCCAACTTGTATAAATTGTGTAAATATTTGATTCTTTAAAATATGTGCTTTTTTATTCTCTGCAACTTACTAGAACATCAATTTAAACTATATCTTTTATTTTATTTTATTAATTAATGATGACGGACCGATGCCGTATTGTCACTACCGCATGTGGTGAAAGTGAATTAAACTCGCAAAAAAAAAAAACAATTAAACAAAATTAACAAATTTAACTAGGCATTTCCTCATAGTTTTTGCCATATCCCGGGCATGCTCGGTTAACTATCTCTTTTAGTTTTTGTTTTATTCAAAAACAACACAGTCTTCTTGTGTCTGCCGAGCAAGTAACAAGTGCGTGCATCTGCCTGTCCCGAGAGACACTCGGCACAATACCAGAGTGTATTGGTGTTAGTGAGATCAGCAATCCTGGAAAGTGCTGGACCCTACGGATCATACGGATAAAGTGAAAAGGCAACCTCATCCAATTGCGGCCTGGCGGACAGTTAGTCCGTGTGCAGGTCGATAACAATGAAGAAACGCTAAAGAGCTGCGTGTCCGAAAGCAAATCTCTTTAGCTGCGTGTCCGAAAGCGGGCCACCCGCCCGCTTGACAGGATGTCGCGCAACATGCAAGCTGAAACTCGAGGCTGAAAGTCATTTAAGTTTCAGCCTTCTTGAGTGACCGGGCGTGAGCGGTGAGCGTACTCGGCACTCGTTCTCACCATATTCTCATGCTCTCTTTTTCTTTCCTTTCGCTGTATTGGATACTCCCCGCTCCAAGCACAGCTGTTATGGATATAAAAGAACAATTCTTAGAAACCTAGTTGCAAGGAGCAATTTGCGATGCAATCGAATGTTTTATTCAGTATGTTTACCAGGGTAGCGAACAACCAGCCGCTAATCAATCAGCGTCTGTCGAAGAAAAGTTGGATCGAATTCTGATCACATTAAACCACATGCAGCTAAAGTTGGATGAAAATACGAAGAACCCCCGCGACACGAAATCGCGTATCATCTTTGCTTAACCATTGCTTAACCATTGCTTAAAGGAAGATGCTCGTTAAGCAAACGTGCAACATCTTTTTGAGTGACCGTGAGTGATTTTGAGTGCTGTGAGTGCCTTTCCCCTGTTTCTTTCATTGCTGTTATTCATATTGCTATTATTTTATGTTTTGAAGAATTTAAAGAATCATATTTGATTAAAACAACTTATTTATTCACTTTACACATTCAACACAATATAATTGGCCCAAAATAACACATTTAACTATGATTCGGCGGGAATTCAATTTCGATATAACTTCCGTGCCATGGGGCAGTTCCGAGCCGTGGAGCCGTTCCGTGCTGTTCTGGGAGCAATGAGAGAAGCCGGGAAGCAAATTAAGGATCCTAGGAATAACGTTGGCATGTTGATGGGATGGCTGGAAGCTAGAAATAAGATCGAAATTACGTTGAAAATCTGTGGGAATCCGTTAGAACAAAATGCTCCTCACCTCACTGCGATACTGCGGTACTGCTGCCGTTGTTTGCAGCCAGTTTTCCAGCTCGGAACCATGTTGAAAGTTGTCTTTCCTGTTGAAGGAGATACGAGAAGCAGAATATTATTGAAATACTTAGCATTAACGGTATTTTTGCAACCAAAAAACATCTTTTTACACCAATTTATTCTGCCAGAAGTTCCGGTGCTGTCCGCTGCTGTCAAACTCAATGAAACAATTAACCAAGGTTGATCAACGTATGACAGGGTTGATAGAAACCTAAACGTCATCGTTGTTGATTCAATAGTCTGAATTTAATTTGCAAGGAATTTTCAACTGAAAAATCAAATTTTAATGGAATCAGTTAACATGCACAGCTATGTTAGTAAATGTTGTGCACGTTAGAAATTTATTTTCACAGCTTCTTGCAAATTATAGTGATTTATCATTTATCATATTTATGATTTATCATTTATTTCCTCAACTAGAGGTCTTAAAAATTCCTCCAAGCTACCCGGTTTTTTCGATCCTCCAAACGTTCCAACAATCATTGCTGGCTGCTTTAAAAGTTCAACAATTCTTATTTGAATTGGCCAAAGCTGCTTCCGGGAACTTTTAAAGAGTGGAAGTCCATCAATAGAGACATCCACCGTAAATGCGTCTACTTCTGGAACAACGTTTCTGAGAACAGAAATATATTCTAAGTTTTCAAATTCCAAATTATCTTACTCCGTTTTTGTATAGTATTAATTATATGAATCTTTTTCTGGCTATTAAATTCAAGATAAATTGTAAGAATAATTAACAAATTTAAAAAAACTTACTCAAAGTATTTTTCAAGAACATTTTCGATGCCATGATACCATAATTGGCCACCTTGTATCGGTTTAATAGCAGATCCAATCTGCGTTGGTGTTTTAAGAAGCGTTCGTTTTGTTTTAGGAACTTTGGCTTTGAAATATTTCCTTAAGATGGCAAGAAAACCTTCAATTAGGAAACGGGAAGCACGACCCTGTATCACTAGATGCACAAGCGCATCTTTCAAACTCAAATTTTGCATAAATGAGTACGGGTCCTTGGCATCAACAATTTCTTCAGCCGGATCATCCATCTCCTCGATTCCTTCATTGTTCTGGTCAGTAGTATCTGAAGGTGTTGCTGGACTTTGATGTACAGAACTATATCTTGTAAAAAGCGACTCAAGATCCTGTTGTGAGACTTCTGAAAATTAAGATAGTTTGCAAATGATAATGAAAATTGAAAGCTTACATTAAGTTTATCTGTTAACTATGTACAAGAAGCATTTCTAAGTATTTTTTACTTACCCACTCCCAAATCCGGCCAAACAGAAGTCGAAACAGTTTCTAGCGTGATGTTTAATTCATCAACACTTCTTCCGGCTTCCTCCAGCAATCGATTTCGCTTTTGGTAGAAATTCCCTGTTTGCTTTGAACGCTTAGACATGATGATTTAATCTGAAATAGTTTAATATTCAATAAAAAAGAACTAAATACTGTAAAATAGCCAATCTTACCTCTCTGGAAGTTGTTTTTATCGAACTGTCACAACACTGAAACCAAATTATTATGCAAAGAAGAATCGACAGTGAAGCACTAGAAGAATACTTGCGAATAAACAGTGAACTTGAGAAAAAAACAATCAAGACAGGCGGTGAGAAAACAAATAGTCGTACGACATTACAGTTTATGGACCGCTGAGGTAGTTTGTATCATAGAGGTAGGGAGAAGAGCTTCAAAATTGAGTGATTTGAGAGGGGTTCTCATATTTTGTACCGCTAGAACGTATCCAAAACGATGAGTGCAGTGGTCACAATGAAATGCCAACTGAATGAGTAGTGGACTATGTGAGAGTGCGAGAGTGTGAGCCGAGCGCAAGGCGAAATTTTTCGAACACCTTAACGGAACGAGCGTTCCGGAATGGAGAGGGAAGGAAGTATCGAGGTGGAGTGTGAGGGTAGCTTATGCTCAGGAAGAGTATTCGGCAAACACACTATTGGTGGAAGCGTTCAGACATGAAGTGGGATTGCGGAGTGCGAGTAAGTTGTGCGATCGCTCGAAAGTGTGGGTCAGGGGTAGCGAGAGGCATCAAAATGAGTTACTCTCTGTCATGCGGGGAGATCGATGTTGGGACGCTGTGACGGCTACAACCGATAAACCGGCAGAGAAAGATTTGGACATGCGGGCATTGTCCACCATCTTGCTCAGCTTAGAAAAGCACAACTACAGCCTTGTGATGGCCACTACAGCTAAGGAAGTTTGGGAAAAGCTTAAAGCTGCGTTTACCGATGATGAAGTGTTTAGACGTATCTCTTTATTGCAAGAGCTTGTTTCGTTCAAATTAGACCAGTTTTCTTCGACCGAAGCATATGTTGATGCAATTATGTCCACGTGTCATAAGCTTAAGGAAATTAGCTTTGAAGTACGTGATATTTGGGTTTCGTCAATCCTGCTGATGGGATTACTCAAGTACTATGCACCTATGGTAATGGGATTGAAAGCATCCGGTATGGCCATTAAGGCAGATGCGATAAAAATGAAAATCTTGCAAGAAGTGAAAACCACGAGCAACAATGTTGAAGAAGCTTGCTTTAATAGAGGTAACCCTAACCTGCGTAGAAAAGGAGCTGCATCAAGGAAAAGCACAGCAGAAGTTACTTGTTGCAAGTGCCAAAAGCTAGGTCATTTTGCGATTAATTGTCCTGAAAAACAGAAGCACAGGAAAACCCGTAAAGGACGTGCGATGATTTCTGTATTCGCTATGGGTGATGTGCATGAAAGTTCATGTTATTTCGACTCAGACGCAAGTTCCCACATGGCAAAGTCGAGTGTTGAATTCTTGGAGAAGCAAACCATAAACCATGAGATTTGCACGGCGAACAAATCCAGCATGAAAGCTACTGCGAAGGGCACGGTTAATTTAAATTGCCAAGAAGGACCTGTTGACCTACTGAACGTCTTAGAAGTGCCAGACATAGCGACAAATTTACTGTCCATAAGTAAGATTTGCGAAAATGGCTTTAAGGTTATGTTTACAGATCGTAAATGTGACGTGCTTGACGAAAATAGAGAAGTTTTCGCATCGGGTGTTGCTGAAAATGGATTATACCGTTTAAATGATAAAAAATCCAAAACCTTTATAAGCAAAAAAATATAAGCACAGACGATTGGGACATTTGAATTTCCAAAGCATTCAGAGGTTGAAAGGCATGGCAGATGGAATTCAAATTAAGCATAGTCAAATGTATACCTGTGTAGCTTGCATCGAAGGCAAACATGCACGAAATTCGTTTCCTACAATTAAGGAAAGGGCCAAAACGAGATTAGAGTTGATTCACTTAGATCTATGCGGTCCATTTGAAGCTGTGTCAATTGGTGGTTCCAGATACTTCATGACTTTTATAGACGATGCAACACGTAAAGTATTTGTGTACATGCTCAAGTCTAAAGAAGAAGCAAAGGAAATATACGAGAAGTTTAAAGCGATGGTACAGCGCCAAACTGGTCTAAAGATAAAAATACTCAGGAGTGACAACGGCCGTGAGTATGTAAACGCTAGTATGAAAGCGAGTTTTGAATGTGATGGAATATGTCATCAAACGAAATAAACATATACTCCAGAACAAAATGGAATCGCCGAGCGGATGAACCGGACCATCGTTGAAAAGGTGAAAAGCATGCTTAACGATGCAAAGTTACCGAAGAGATTTTGGGCGGAAGCAGTTAACACTGCGGTTTATTTGATTAATCGGAGCACAAGAGCACTGAAAAATATCACTCCAGAAGAAGCATGGTCTGGTAAAAGACCATTTTTGGGACATCTTAGGATATTTGGCTCAAGATATTTGGTGATGGTTCATAAGCCAAAGAAAAAACGAACAAACCTCGATCCGAAATCTCATCGATGCATTTTTCTCGGATATGCCCAGAACACGAAAGGATTTAGAGTATTCAACACTGTTACCAACGAAGTAATAATAAGTCGTTATGTTATTGTCGTTGAAGAAGGCCAATGTGAAGGGTTCGGAAAGAAAGCAACAAAACCAGTTGAGTTCCTTGAAATCGTTTTTACTGAAGGACAAGAGGAGCCAAATAACGCATGTAATAATCCGATTGATCTTTCACCACCAGAAGACGCATCACATTGTACAGCGGAAGATATCCCGAGTGTGTGTGATCAGAGTAACTATACACTACGGCGCAGCGAAAGGAAGCTTAAGCTTCCAAGCAGGTACAATAATTATGTAATTAATCGCAAGTTTGTTCCATCATCCAGATTGGAAAATGAACCATAGAATGTTTCCAGTGATTCGGAGTATACGACACCAGGAAGCGAATCTGACGGGGCGCTGACAGATTTCTTGCACCAAAATTCTGGGGACGATCCGAAGAACTATACCGAAGCAATGTCGTCAGAAAATGCAGAAGACTGGAAGCATGCGATGGATGAGGAGCTGAAGTCGATCGAAGCAAATGATACATGGTCGTTGGTAGACCTACCTCACGGGCGAAAGGCGATAGGCAGCAAATGGATCTTCAAGACGAAAAAAGATGCGGACGGAAATTTGTTGCGATACAAAGCTCGTGTTGTTGCGCAAGGATACAGTCAGCAGTTTGGCACTGATTATGATGAGGTGTTTGCTCCAGTAGTGAAACAGACAACTTTCCGTGTACTGATGGGGATTGCGGCAAAGAGAGGAATGGTGGTTAAGCAGTTCGATGTAAAAACCGCGTTTCTGTACGGTAATCTAGACGAGGAAATCTATATGAATCTATCTATATCTACATGGTGTGAAAGTAGAAGAAAACAAAGTCTGTAAGTTGAAAGGGGATTGTACGGATTAAAGCAAGCTGCAAGATCGTGGAACCGTAAACTCGATGAGGAACTAAAGCGTCAGGGATACACAAGTTGTTTAGCAGATGCTTGTTTGTATAATAAACGATGTTCAAAAGATTGGTGCTATGTCTTAGTATACGTAGACGATTTGATAGTCGCCGGAGAGAATATTGAAATGATCGAATCATTATTTGCTGGGTTGCAGAAATCATTTGAAGTTGAAAAGGATGAGCGAGGAGATTATTTCATTAATCAACACACTTATATTAAAGAAGTTATTGCGTGGCTTATCCAATGCAAAATCCTCTAGCATTCCGATCGATCCAGGTTACATAAAGAGAGAAGAAGAAGAGTCAAAGGAGCTTACGGACAGTAAGGAGTATCAGAAGCTGATAGGCAAATTGTTATATATTGCGATAAATACTAGACCTGATATATCTGTGACAGTATCTATACTGAGTCAAAAAATAACTAGACCCACACAGAGTGATTGGTGTGAACAAAAGCGAGTAGTGAGATACTTAAGGGGAACATTGGCCTATCGTTTGCGATTGAGTGAAAAAGGAAGCAATAGTGGAATTATTGGATATTGTGACTCAGATTGGGCCGAGAACAGAATAGATAGAAAATCCAACAGTGGATATGTTTTCACAGTAAATGGAGGAACGGTCAGTTGGGCTTGTCGAAAACAATCATGCGTGACGTTATCAACAGCTGAGGCAGAATTTGTAGCATTATCAGAAGGCATACAAGAAGCAATATGGTTGAAACTACTTCTGAAGGATTTAAATGATGAACAGTCAGTTGTAATTAACGAAGATAACCAGAGCTGTTTAAAATTGCTAGCGGGTGTAAGGTTGAGTAATAGAACAAAGCATATTGCTACTCGTTATCATTTCAAAAACGATCAAATTAAGAAAGGAGAAATTAGGTGCATGTATTGCACATCGGAAGAAATGATCGCGGATTTATTAAATAAACCATTGGCTAGGATTAGAATGCAAAAACTTACAAACATGATAGGATTGTCTGCGTTAGTATCAAAATAACAATATGCTGAGTGAGAAACTTGCGTTGAGGAGGAGTATTGAGAATAGCCAACGCAAGTCAAGAAATGAATTAAGGATTTAACACTTGTTTTATAGCAAAGCACGAAGATAAACGAATTGTACGATAGGATACGAATACGAATGATACGAAATCACTACGCCATCACAGCGAAATCCACAGCCATGGTTCGATGGTCGACAAACGTCGCTTGATCCGTTTCAGATGAGCTGGGAGGAAGTAGCAGTGATGGATTCCGATATCCTGCACCGAGAAAACGATCTCCAGATACAGATAGTAAAACTAAAGTCGGAGAGGCTTCAAGTGAGTGTTTTGCAGTTGAACGCGTAGCGAGTTTATAGCGATGCCTTCGATCGTGCCGAGAGTCAACGTGGGCACACAAGGACGACGACAAACCCAGCAGATTTGCCTCAGCAATGTCTGATGGATTCAACACGCATCCTCAGCTCTCAGCCCACACATCGAACGCTTCCGACGTGGAAGCAGAGTCAAATATACTGCCTGCGTTAAGACGGAGGGAGATGTAGATCGCGAAAACAGTGGGGTGTAGACGGTTGCAGATCTATACACCATCAACTGCTACACGATACGGGATGAAACCGAACCAGTACTCCGGCCTCGACTGCGCCAATACCCACTGACGTCGCGTGAACACCAGCAAAGAGGGTAATTGTGAACACCCATTAGTCCACTAGCGGAGGAGTCTTACTAAAATACGTACCTGTGGTTGTATTTGGCGACAATAAGGCCGTGAAGACGTGCGCGTTTTTTATAGTGGTTCAACGGGAACGTCTATTGAAGAGAGTTTGATTGGGGAACTGGATCTTAAAGCGACACCGCATCCGTTGTGCATCAGAGGGACCGGTGAGACTGAAAAGGATGAAAGTCGTTCAGTAAAGGTAGCACAACAAATAGCCAGCGTCGACAACACGATGAGAAAATTTACGCTTACAAAGGTACACACTCTGCAACACCCCTCGTTACCTTCACAATCGTTCTCAGTAGATGCTACGTCTAGAAAGTATAAGCATCTGGAAGGTCTGAAGTTGCGATCTTTTTCCGACGTGACACCGCGAATTCTCATCGGCATCGATAATTGACAGCTAATGGGTCCATTTGCATACGTCGAGGGAAGGAAACAGGAGCTAGCCCCCATCAAAACCCGCTTAGGTTGGATCGGCTTCGGACCGTATTCCAGTGGATCCTTGCGGCAAGACGCAAACGTTTACGGCTATTTCCACATATTCACACGTGAACCAATATCTAGGTGAGGCCCAAACGCCACGAAAGATACCTTCAAAAATCGATGAACGAGCATTACCGTAAGAGGTTCGAATCATCGAAGCGTAAAGTGGCTTCGAAATCCGTAATCGGATGGATACGTTGCAACAGGGGACTCGAACGGACAAGCGTGCGATTTTGTGCACGGGCGCCTTGACTGGGGAGTTTCTAGGAATGTCGTGGCGAGTTAGTGATCGCGCTACAAACTTCATCGGCGCGACCGATGTCGTCAACCTCCAGCCATTGACGAAGGCACCCATCAAAACCTGCCCTAACGACGAACCATTTCTTTGAAATTCCAAACCAAAATCATCCGATGGAAGAGTTCGACGATAGAGAGGTAGTCTTGAAAACCAGGTGCTTTTTTCGAAAGCGTCACAAGTGCTAACAGAAAAGTTACGGGTAAAGTGAGTTGCGGATTATATACTCACCGTATTGCGATGAGACAAGTGGTTTAAGCGCGTGAAACCATTAGCACCAGGCTAGACAGGCGACAACACAAACGGGGTGCGGCTTCCCACATAACCTCCTTACGACCACAAAGTCTGATATAAGTCGGTAGATTTTAGCTTGTACTGACTATCCGACTTTGTGGTCTTAAAGGAAAATTGGTTCCGAGACGTGCTATTTTATCTCATGTCGGCAAAAAAAAATTATGGGAGAAAAATAAATTGTTGAAATATTTCTGAGATGACTGGAAATGTTTCACCTTTTAACTGATTTTTGAATGATTTCATCAGCTTCGATTTTTTTTCCCAATTCGTTCAGTTGCCTTTTTTATTTATCGAAGAATGCTTTGAATACTTTTGCTTCGTCAATTGACAATTGTAGGCGTGCTTTGGTGCATATTGCGTGGTGTAGGTTTTGTTGTTTATAAAAGTGCATTTTTGACTTAATTAACTATGATCTTGTTTTTCAATTGGTTGTAGTGAAATGTCACACGAAAATCACGCACGTTACTGGAAAAAGAGTGGCATTTTGTATAGAAGGAAAAGGCAATTAGCAGCACTCAGAGAACAGTGCGATTCTGTCGGAGTGTCAACCTTTGACCACACTGTTCATGGGAAGTTTTAGTCCTTCTTCTATTTGTCCTCTAGGATGAGATGAAATTGTGATTCATGTGCTGATATTCTCATTTATTTTTAGATGCGGTTGAATCTGCCATCGACGATACATCTGCCATCGACGTAGAAGACCATATCGCTTCTTCTTCTAGTTCTAGTCGGTGAAAATTACCATGAAATGTAGGTATTGTTTTTTATTCTTTCGACGGTGTCTTGCCCGCGCAACGTGTGTAAGAAGGAGAAAAAGCATAGCTTCGATGTGTTCGATTGTTGTGTCAAAAAACTTATCGAAAGTCAACGAATAAAAGTCTAAAAAATTTTGAACGAATAATTTAAATTGTTGATTTATTTCATTTCAAAAGTGGTTGGATGAAACGTTTCAAGACTCAGTTGAAAAATTTCGGGACCGTGAATGAAACATTTCACATTTATGGTTTGTTTGTTATAATTATGGCACGCTTTTTTTTCATCCACGAAGTCTGTTAATTACTGCTGTAAGTGTACATATAAGTCTACATATACGACTCCGTATATAGGTCGTAGTAAGGTCGGATATCGCTTTTTGGTTATGTGGGTTACCACTTAACTTAGATGTTACAGTTACTTACACCAATGGTTAAGGAAAAAAACCTTGATAGGGAAAACCAACCATAGCACTGAGATAGTAGAAACAGCCGATCACAACGAAAACACGCGACAACAGCCGGATGTAAACAGAGCCACATTCATAAAATGTGCGCTTGCGCTGAGGGGGAGAATGTCAAATTAATTTGACCCAACCGGCTTCAGAGTACCGAGCGTTTCCGATAGACACCGCCACTAGTGCCAAAATATATAAATAAGGGAAAAAGGGGCCGCAGCGAGGAGTAAGAAGAGTAAGCGGTAATAAATTTCGAACCGTTAAAGAAAAAGACTTGAGAAGGCCCCCCACCTCCTACCGAAATTTGTTCGTCATCATACGTTATGTGCCTAACAGTATGCAAACCGAAGTACACGTTGCAAAAGCTTCTCAGTGTGCTGTCAGTGAGGTCAAGAACTGTTGGTAAAAGACTCGAGAAGGCGCCCCTCTAGAATCTTTTGTGTAAAGCTCTGTGGCTTCCCGGCTAGCACGATTGAGGGCCAGGGGTATGGAGAAATCGAGCGAAATGGGGGAAAAATCCCGAAGCAAAAATCCGTCATAAAAGCCATCACTTAGACGCGTTTTATGATGATTTTCAAATTTCGACAGCTTTTCGCCCATTTCTTCCATTTCGCCCCTTGGCTGTTTCGTCGCGATTTCTTTCAGTGTGTGCGTGTCATCTAGCATGAATGTGGCATTGTGCGTGTGATTGTTACCCTTTATTGAAATTCACAGCTGAAAACATAAACATTGAGATTTTAAAGCGCAAAGCAGCATTCAAGTTCAACTCAGCAGTTTCACCTGGAAAATAAATAAATAAAAGTAAGTAAGATTAAGTGCATGACAATGAATCAAATTATTATCATACTTACATAAAAAATAATAAAACGATTGATTATTTCAGCCAAAATGTAATGTCGGAACAACCAAAAAAAAGGGCGCCTTTTTGTACTGCAACAACTGCCTTCGGCTGTATTATGGTCCACAGGCGCGATCGTCCGTGTTTTTGGACCGCGAACGTCATCAAGACCGACGCCGGAACCGTCTCTTGCCCCCGATGCTGGTTCCATGGATATCGCTACGCGACCGGCAGGATCGGTGGAACAAAAGCGAGGATCGCAACCCTGAACGAAAGCGATACGTGGGATGATTCTTGTGCCTGCTAGTTCCGTGCGTGTTGTTCTACTAGCGACAATGTCGTTAAAGCGTTCGCATGGATCGCAGCTGACCGGTACCATCGGTCATTCCCGCTGTTGGATCCGTGGATGGCATTCCGTGATCGTTAGGATCGTTTGACGAACCAATGCGAGGATCGCAGCCGACCACAAGTGCGACGCCGAAATCGTCTGTTGCTTCAGCTGCTGGTTCATGCGCGCATGACGTTACACGACCGGCAAAAACGACTGTCGTGCATCAAGCATCCCGTCAGCCGTCACCAAGCATGACACCGGAACCGTGTGTTTCATCACCGGGATCAACATTTCACGAAGAGCAGTCGTCAGCAAGCAGCATTCATCGGTCCACCGTATCTATTCATGTAAATAAGAACACAGAGTTAATTCAAGCAAAAAGAACTTGTCCTGGGCACGATTTTTGTTCACAATGTTCATTATTAAAACTGGATGCCCAAACTGCCTAAACGGCTGCGGTAGTGAATGAAATTTCGGCCACAATACACCCGATGAAAGGTGTGCGATGTTCAAACCATCCCGATGCAATATATAAGCAACGAAGAGTCACTGGACAGGTTTGAAGAGCATCTTACAGATGCAAATTTGTTTTACACTTTCATACAGCGTGCGGATGCTGTACAAAATTGGTTGCTTGAAGCTATGGGTGGAGGTAGGAAAAAAAATAGGTTAAACAAGGTGTAATATGAGCGCAAATGAAATAACAGTAGCCGTTGCTATGAACACAGTAGTATGGAAAACAATACGTTACCTTTTTCTGCCCGGTAATGTGCAATCCGAATCAAATATGATGATCACAAAACAGTAATACTCTTGGCGTTGTTTACACACATGGGAAGATGCTGGAGTATCAGCCACACACACAGCTTTTTTGAAGCAATTTTTGTTATTCCACGGCACTGCACATATCGGTAATAGCTTCGATGTGTTCAAAATAAAGAATATTTAGGTTATTTCACGAATTTTTGCACATAACCAAGCGGATTGCGCATGTTTACTTTCTGAACTCCAACTGAGTTTGTTTACACATTTTTTGACATAGCGGCGTTTTGCTCGCTTTTGACGCACGCATACATTCAAAGACAGCAAAGCGCATGCGCTGCAACGAGCAAAACAGCTAGTTCGCCCGAGCGAGATTGCCCCCCACGAGTTTCACCCATTTTCGCACGATTTCTACATACCCTTCACCTACAAACTGACCCGAATTGTTTGCCGGGTTGTCATTCATATTGCACAGAGGGATTTTTGTATGGTCATAACTCGTTTGATGTAAACATTGGGCATTGTTCCCTAATACTGTTACTGGACAGCGAGTAGAGCATGATAATATACATTGTCAGAAGTGATTAGAAATGTTATTATTCTTATTTTTCCTCCTTTTTTGAATATATATGCCCGTTAACAAGTATCCATCGAACTAATGTTCCGTTACAGTCAGGGAGCTCCATGTATGTTGTAAGCCTGATTAGCGTGACCAAAAATTATTACGTAGCTCCTGTAATCCAATTTAAATGGTCAGGATAGAGGGAGGGGGATTTAATCGAATAATAAGCAATATTTCATTCGACTTTATTCAACCATTTTTGACCACACTGATAACACATTGTGAAGCTTTCGCAACGTGTTCTGTGGTTTTCATACTGTTTGGCATAAAACGTATAGTGACGAACAAATTTTGTGGTTTCTCGAATCTATTTCCTTAACGGTTCGAAATTTATTACCACTTACTCCTCCCTTCGGCCTCTTTTTCCCTTATTTATATATTGTGGTGCTAGTGGCGGTGCCTATCGGAAACGCTCGGTACTATGAAGCCGGTTGGGTCATATTAATTTGACATTCTCCCCCCAGCGCACGAATACATTTTGTGATTGTGTATACATCCGGCTGTTGTCGTGTGTTTTCGTTGTGATCGCCTGCTTTTACTTAGTGCTTTGGTTGGTTTTCCCTATCAATAATTTCCTCCTTAACCATTGGTGTAAGTGTAACATCTAAGTTAAGTGGTTAGTCGCACTAATAAGCCCACCTCGTTTTTGTTGTCGCCTGTTTAGTCAACTGCACTTGTCTCGTCGTGATAAGGTGAGTACATAATCCTCATCCCACTTTTCCCGGAACTTTTCTGCTTGCGCATATGACGCCTGCGAAAAAAGCACCTGAATTCCAGGATTAAGTTTCTAACGTCGACTGTTTCCATCGGATGATTTTCGTTCGGAATTCTAAAGAAATGGTTCGTCGTTAGGGTAGGTTCCGATTCGTGATCGATGGGTGCCTTCGTAAGAGGCCAGGAGTTGACGACCACTTTGGCTAAGGTAGAAAGTTGGGCTTCATCGGTGGGGAGCAGCCTCCTCGTAATGGAACTGCACGAATCCGCATGCAACGTCCTAATTTTGTGTTACAAGATCGCCGGCCATACAAAATTGAGGAAGTTTTTACATGGGCTGAGGACAAAATGAGGACGTTCGGTTACGGGCTTTTGGAGTAATGTGCGTGAGAGGGTTGTGGCTCAAATTGGTGGATAGGTGAGACCGTATTAAGTGTATGTGTTAGTGAACACTCTCGATACGCATTATGCCCACTCGTCATGCAACTGCTCGAATCCGCATGCAATGTCCTAATTTTGTGTTACAAGATCGCCGGCCATACAAAATTGAGGAAGTTTTGACATGGGCTGAGGACATTCAGAGGACGTTCGGATTCGGGCTTATGGGGTGGTGTGCGTGAGCGTTTCTGGCCCAAAGGTAGGAGTGTATTGGTGAGACCGTATAATGTGTATGTGTTAGTGAACACTCTCGATACGCGTTACGAATGTGTTGTGATATTGTTTTGCTTTCACATACATTTATTCTTTTGTCAAAATTCAAATTCGAAGAATGATGAGCGTTTCATTTTGCTTTGGTTCGGGTTCAGGATAGTCTTGTGACAAGTGTGTTGCATCCTGATTAGAACGTAGCCTAACCGTGCGCTCTATGCCGTCTGGGAACTGACAGCATCCGATGTGTAGCGGATATGGCTGTCTCGCTCTAGCAACGATCGGGGATGCGCTTTAAGAGCGTAGAAGTTCGTGAGTAAGGATCATGCGGATCCTGAGGGACTCTCTGCTCATCACGGTTCCGGGACAGACGTGGCTCGCGCGCGGCCTCGTATTTTACGTTTGTTTTAATGTTCGTTTTAATTGTGTTTTAAGTGAAATAAAAAAATAAGTACCAGTGCACAAACACAAAAGTGGCGACGAGAATTAGTGGAAACGATCGACGTCAAGCAGAGAAACGCCGCAGAATGTCCAGCCCAGAAGAGACGCCTATCACCGAGGAGCAGCGTCGTCTCTCGCAAAATGGAATCCTTAATGCCGGGTTCATCAACCTCCAGCCAGCGCAGCACGTGTCATCGGATCCAACGCCGCTGCAACAAACGCTGCAACTTTTGCAACAGCAACTCGTTCAACAGCAGCAGCAAATGGCACAGCAACAGCAGTTATTATCACAGCTCGTGCAACAACAGCAACAGCAACTGCAGCCACACATCCCGGACCAGCAACCTGTGTCAAAGCCGAGCAACCCGGAGCTGATATTGGAAGCCCTACCGGGGAATATTAGTGAGTTCCGGTACGATCCAGAGGCGGGAATAACTTTTGCATCATGGTACACACGGTATGTAGACCTGTTCAGAGAAGATGCTTCCCGCTTGGATGACGCCGCCAAGGTTCGACTCCTAGGACGCAAACTTGGGACCGCCGAACACGCCCGTTTTAGCAACTTCATATTGCCGCGTGCACCCAGAGATTTCACCTTTAACAAAATGGTGGACAAGTTAAGCGTTCTTTTCGGCAAAATGGAGTCGGTGTTAAGCAAGCGCTTCAAGTGTTTTAATATAACGGCAAGTACGTCAACGTACTGATCGGAGAAAAACCAGCTCGACTACAACTCGACACCGGATCGGACATTTCGGTCATCAGCTATCGTCTATGGAAGCAACTGGGTAAGCCTCACCTCAACCCTCCGAAGGTAAGAGCAAAAGCAGCTTCTGGAGATGTATTCGGCCTTGAAGGTGAGTTCGAAGCCAACGTGGAAATAAATAACATGATCAAGCGAGCAACAATCCGTGTGTCAAAAGCCGATCTGTCGTTGCTCGGGGCTGACCTTATTCATCTTTTCGGTGTGGCTACGATCCCAATGGATAATTTTTGTAATCACATCAGAACAGCGGAACCACGATCATGGGAGGAAAAATTTCCGACAGTTTTTCACGGAACAGGCCTGTGCACCAAAGCGCAAATTCATCTACAGCTGCGACAGGATAGCCAACCAGTATTTCGTCCGAAACGTCCGGTCGCATACGCGATGGAAGATGCCGTAAACAAGGAGCTAGATCGGCTTGAAAATCTGGGGATCATCACACCTTGTGACTATTCGGATTGGGCTGCACCAGTCGTTGTGGTTCGGAAAGCAAACTACGTAAACTACGATTATGCGGAGACTATTCGACTGGATTGAATGCAGTGCTACACCCTCATGAGTATCCGCTTCCGTTACCACAGGACATTTTTTCAAAGCTAGCCCGATGCATTATCTTTACACAAATTGATCTATCCGACGCATTTTTGCAGGTGGAAATAGAAGAGAAGAGCCGACCCCTGCTTACCATCAACACGCACCGAGGCCTGTATCATTATAACAGGCTCCCTCCAGGCATCAAAGTGGCGCCTGGTGCTTTCCAACAAATAATGGACAAAATGCTTGCCGGTGTAAATGGAGTGTCCGCATATATGGATGATGTAATCGTCGGAGGAAGAACGCAGGAAGAGCACGATTCCGCCCTTGAAGAAACCCTGAAGCGCATAATGGATTACGGGTTTACCATTCGAAAAGAAAAGTGCGCATTCAACAAGCCGGAAATCCGTTACCTTGGGCACATCATCGACAGCCGAGGCCTGCGACCCGACCCAGCCAAGATCGACGCCATAAAACAGCTACCTCCTCCGAAAGACGTCACAGGTGTTCGGTCATTCATCGGTGCGATAAATTTTTATGCCAAATTTATCCCAAACATGCGCAACTTACGCTATCCCTTGGATAGGTTGCTACTAGACGGAAGCTCGTTTCAGTGGACATCAGACTGCCAGAAGGTGTTCGACCAATTCAAAGCGCTTTTATCATCGGAACTCTTGCTAACTCACTACGACCCGAAGCGTGACATAGTTGTTTCCGCCGATGCATCTTCGGTTGGATTAGGGGCAACTCTATCTCACAAGTACCCAGACGGATCCTTAAAAGTGGTACAGAATGCATCCAGAGCGCTCAGTAAAGCGGAAGCTGGTTATAGCCAAATCGATCGAGAGGGACTGGCTATAATTTTCGCTGTAACCAAATTTCATCGCATGATATTCGGTCGTCATTTCACGCTTCAGACCGACCACCGACCACTAGTACGCATATTTGGCAGCAAAAAGGGGATTCCAACGTACACGGCAAACAGGCTCCAAAGGTTTGCACTTACGCTTCAGCTGTACGACATGGACATCGAGTACATTCCAACAGGCTCATTTGGAAACGCTGATGTGTTATCCCGGCTAATACAACACCACACGAAACCTGAAGCCGAATACGTGATCGCAAGCGTGGAATTAGAGGAGGACTTAAGGTCAGTTGCCGTTAACGCGCTCAGTTCATTTCCCCTATGTTTCAGGGACGTTCAGGTAGCTACACAGGCTGACCCATTGCTCCGGAAAGTGCACAAGTACGTGCAAGACGGATGGCCTCATGACGATTCTTTCGGAGCAGAATTGGCACGGTACCAAAATCGTAAGGAATCCCTCTCAACCGTTGAGGGTTGTGTACTTTTCGGGGAGAGAGTGGTCATCCCGGAGAAGCTGCGTTCCCGTTGTTTAGTTCAGCTGCACAAAGGACATCCGGGGATGCAGAGAATGAAAGCCATCGCGCGAAGTTTTCTGTATTGGCCGATGATCGACGACGATATTATGAGCTACGTGGCCTCGTGCGGATCTTGTTCGGCAGCCGCAAAAGCACCCCCTCGAGCGACACCAGCGGCATGGCCAACACCAACGGGCACCTGGCGTAGAGTACACGTGGACTACGCTGGGCCATGGGAAGGTTTTTACTTTTTAGTCGTTGTTGACGCCTTCTCCAAGTGGCCTGAGATCTACAAAACATCGAGCACAACAACATCCGCCACTATTTCCATGCTACGGAACATTTTCGCTCGCTTCGGTATGCCGGAAACGCTGGTTAGTGACAACGGGCCCCAATTTACAAGCAGCCTGTTTGAGGAGTTTTGCAACAGCAACGGGAACGACCACGTCACTACGGCGCCATTCCACCCACAATCGAATGGTCAGGCGGAGCGTTTTGTCGATACGCTCAAACGAGCGCTGCGGAAGATCCAGAGCGACGAGACATCCCTGGACGAAGCGCTGGAACTTTTCCTCATGGCATACAGATCGACACCAAACGCGCAGTTGAGCCAGCAGAAAACTCCTGCTGAGGAAATGTTCGGCCGCCCCATCAGAACAGCACTGGAGCTGTTGCGGCCCCCTTCGTCACACTCATTATCTGCTCCCTCCTCTATTTCAGTGCGGAGATTTCAACCAGGCGAGCTCGTTTCTACAAAATCGTTCCACCGAAACTCTTGGAAGTGGATACCTGGAAAGATCGTGCGAAGCTGTGGAAGAGTTATGTATGATGTCATTGCGGACAGCGGACGTTTACTTCGGCGCCACACAAACCAAATAAGGCGACGTGTCGCTAGCAGTGCAACCCAGAAGCATCAGATTCCGCTCGACGTGCTGCTAGCGGAATGGCCTTCGTTTTCCCGACATGAACCGATCCAGCCGGCGCCGGAGACAAGCAGGTGCGAATCGTCCGCGCCACCACCGTCATCGTTCGCATTAACATCACTAGCACCGAGCGCCCTGACGGATGTCCCTGTGACGACATCCCAATCGTTACATCCTCCCGAGCTTTCCAACCGTTACAAAGGTAGGACCTCTCAGCGGCCGTTAGATTTGCCACGCAGGTCTTCTCGAGTTAGAAGACTTCCGCGTCGGCTTGGAGCCTATCAACTCAATTAGCCGGGGGAGATGTTGCATCCTGATTAGAACGTAGCCTAACCGTGCGCTCTATGCCGTCTGGGAACTGACAGCATCCGATGTGTAGCGGATATGGCTGTCTTGCTCTAGCAACGATCGGGGATGCGCTTTAAGAGCGTAGAAGTTCGTGAGTAAGGATCATGCGGATCCTGAGGGACTCTCTGCTCATCACGGTTCCGGGACAGACGTGGCTCGCGCGCGGCCTCGTATTTTACGTTTGTTTTAATGTTCGTTTTAATTGTGTTTTAAGTGAAATAAAAAAATAAGTACCAGTGCACAAACACAAAAAAGTGTTTAGATAATTTTCTGCAAAAAGGTAAGAAAAACTGTTTTAAACAACACAGTGGAAAGTTAAAATGTCCCCAACAACGCTATTTTCAATTTTAGATGGATTCAAAGCAAAATTCCGACAGCAACAACAATGTGCCGTCATCATCATCCGCGACGGGTTCGGCGCAGGAATTCCAATCCATGCGCCGAATGCTAGCGAACGTCCAGGTCCGGCAGGACATAATTCGGCCCAGGAAATTCGGCAGCTCATTGGCAGGGTAGAGTACATAGCCGGATTGGTGGAAGTATTGATCGGCAGGAAGCAACCACTAGCTAACAGTAGCCAGCCCAACCAACCGGGACGATTCCGCTCTGTAGAAAGTGTAGAGGAACTTCTTTTCCTGATAGCTAAGCTGGAAGATATAAAAGAAAGAGAAGAATTCATAAAGTGGGCAAAACTGAATGTAGCAACAGACACCAATGAAAAACAGCGTGCTAGTGATACGTTAAATTTGAATTTAGACCCTAATCTTTTATTGAAGTTTTCTTGAACAGGAAGGGGGAAAACGGAAAAAAACCGTTTTGCCAATTAAAGAATATTTTGTTAGTTATTAAGGAATTAGTTGGTAACTGTACAGACACAGAGCGAAAGTTGTGGATAAAGTTAAAATAAAATCATAGTGATAATGTTAATAGAAATAAGTTTGTAAATAAGTCTAGTTGCCATGAGCGTAGATCCCGTAGTGGTTTAGTAAGATAAGAGTTAAGATTTAATTTTGTTGATGTTAATTTGATGTTTATTATTAGATTAAGTCATTTTTAAGTTTTTGTTTAAATAGTAAGCCGTGCACAATATCCGTTCATAATAAATTCAAAACATCAGGATTATTTCTAAATTACGTGTTTGTTGGTCCAACTAAATGTCACCATCCCGTTAATAAATACAGCAAATCCCCGTAGTACGCTAATGTTTGGGACCGAACTCTCGCGCGTATCTCGAATTTTCGCGTATATCGAATTTCCTTTGACATTTTGTTCATATATCAAATTAAGGAGTTGAAAAATAATTATAAATAAAGAAGTAAAATTTGAACCTGTTAAAAAATAATCCCATTAGGCGTTCATTTCAGTTTACTTAAGAATTATATTAAAACTTATCTAAAATGCGTAAACTAATAACTCTAAACAAATGTAGTTCATAATTTTATTTCAAGTATGTTCAGTGAGCTTATCTCGGAGCTTCCCATTGCAGCTCCTTTCCAGAATTATGAAGAAGAATATGCTTTTGTTTCACGATAGACCGCACAGCACGCGTTGTTGTTGTTGATTTATATCGCGGGCTATTGCTGCTACAGTTTTTTCACTTTCGAACTGTTTGATGATGTTCAGCTTTTCTGCTATTGTTATAGCACACTTCTTTCCGTTACTTTTTACTTGTGGTGCCATTTTTGTGCAAAAAATGTGCAAAATATCCAACAGGCTAATGTCGTACAGCAGCAATATCAGCTGGTTCGAAATACAATCGAACGTTTCTTCCGCGAATCGAAATAATCCCGCTTGCTCATCGTCCACCGGTTTAACATTGCGAATTGAAAACTCTATTGAGGAAAATTGTTCAACTAGAATTCAAACAGCTACGGTAAACGCAAAGAAATGTCATTTTCTCAAAGAGCGCGTACTCAAGGTATGTAGATATAGAAGGTAGAGTTGTTTAGAGCAAATTGACATTTCTCGACCTGACATAACAGTTCCGTGGTGATCAAGGGGAAGGGTATTGAGAAGAGTGACGGCAGCGTCGGAGGAGGCGCCGGTGGTGGTATCGCTTGCGATTTTTTGACGAAAAATGCAACCAAATATCGTCAATCGTCTGTGGGACAACACTTAATATGCGAAGATGACCCATAAATTAGCGAAATTGCTCAAAGGACTGAGAATCGAGGCTGTTTGTTCATGTTGGTAGCCCCATACCATATGTTTTTGTAAACAAACTCTGACATAACTCGACTAAAATGTCGCCCTGTCAAATCGATAAAAATCCACCTTCTAAATACATACACCTTGCGCGTACTGCGAAATCACGTATATCGAGTATGGCGTACTGCGGGGATTTGCTGTAGTTACATACTCACTTCTAAGTTACAAATCCATCCATTTGCTTATACATACAAATGTTTCTGGTTGCCTTAAGCGTCCATCCCGTCCATTCCGTATTCTGTAAATAATGTGAATTATATAGTTTAATTGATGTGGTAGGATTAGCTACAATTTACAGTCTATTTTAATATTTCAATTCTTTCTTTGTTGATGATAACTCAAATGCATATTCTCCTGAAATATGATTTGATTGTCCATAAAAACGAGCGATGTGTTAGGCGCATCCGTTCTCAATGTTTCACGGCACTGCTCCTGTAGATGGAAAGGCAGAATTAGGTACATGTAGAATCGTGCTATAATTATGTAATATTTAACAACCTATGTTTTGTGTTTGTGCACTGGTATTTATTTTTATTGTACATAAAACACAATAAAACGAACATTAAAAACAAACGTAAAATATGAGGCCGCGCGCGAGACACGTCTATCCCGGAACCGTGATGAGCAGAGAGTGAGTAAGGATCCGCCTGATCCTTACTCGCGAAACTTCCACGCTCTTAAAGCGCATCCCCGATCGTCGCTAGAGCGAGACAGCCATATCCGCTACACATCGGATGCTGTCAGTTCCCAGACGGCATAGAGCGCACGGTTAGGCTACGTTCTCATCAGGATGCAACACTATGTATATCTTCCATTCTACGGCCATCTTCCTAACAGAAAGGACGCCAAACCCCCAAATCATTACCAACGAATAATTTAAAGTGACTACCGACCAAAAGGACAGGATAACCGACCAAAAGGACAGGACATAGACGGACGAAACAAACGACCAGAACTTTATTGAGGTAAGAAAAAAAAAGAGTGAAAAAAGCCGAAACCAAGGACACCTCAGAATGGGGGGGGGGGGGAATCCCCCGGCGGAGCTAGGAGCTTCGGCTCATATTACAATATATTAGACGAAGACAGGACAACAAACTCAAAAAAACGAAATAAAAACAAGGCTAAATCTCAATGATATAGCAGGAAACGAAGAAACATATATGATAGTGGAAAGCACAACACAAGGGAAAACGCTTGCTACCTACAATCCTTTCCTGTTTGCGAAAGCATCGGAAATGGCAATTGGCGGCAAACCTTTACAAACGACTCTCCTTAGAGACGGAAGGATCCTAATGAAAGTTAAAAGCAGTTCAGAAGCACAAAAACTACATAGGATCAACTTGAATCATGGTGAAAATCAAATAAGTGTAAAAATATACGAACACGAAACCCTTAACTCATCAAAAGGCATAATTAGATGCGATGCTTTTAAACACCTATCAGAAGCAGAGATATTAGAAGGTTTAAAGGACCAAAAGGTTACTGAAGTAACTATAATGAAGCGAAAAAATTTTAACGGGGAAATAGTAAACACCAGAACAGCGATTGTGACCTTCAAAACAACAAACCTCCCTAGAGCTATTGATATTGGTTACTACCGCGAAAGAGTCGAGCAATATATCCCAGTGCCAATGCGTTGTATGAACTGCATGAAATTCGGACATACAAAAAAGAGATGCAACCGCGAAAAAATATGTGCTAAATGTGGAGAATCATACCACGAGGAATGCCATAACACGGTCAAATGCTCACAATGTGGAGAAGAACACTCGGCCTTAGATAAGAAATGCCCTATGTTCATCGACGAATATGAAATTAAAAAAAAATAAAACAATTAACATAATCACAATGCGAGAGGCAAGACAAATTAGACGAGAAACCACACCAATGATACCAAGAAAATATACGAACAGACAATACGCCAGTGTAACAAAAGACAACTCACAAAATAACAACAATACAAGAAACACATACCAAAACCGAAGAACACAACGACAGAAAATAAGAATAACAACTCAGAAATCAAACAAACACAACTAAAACAAAAAAACACAAAGATTGCAAACAACACAAACAAAACAGAAAGTAAATACACTGAACCCCTAACCTCAATGGATAAAATGTATTCCAGCGACACAGAAATAACGATAAGCGACCCAGACATTTTTCATAGCCCAGAAGACAAAAGATTTAATCTGGAAATATCCCAATAATAGAAAAAAAAGAAAAAAAAAACAACTTATATAAAAAAAAGAAAACAAAAAAAAACAAACCAAAACCCCACATTAGACAAATTTCATACAAACATATCCTACTAGCAAGCCTTAAGTAATTAATTGATTAAACTTAGTTTTTTCAATCGTTAATTAATTTATACATCTTCTATTATTCACTTATTTATTTAATTATATATTTATTTAAGTGCTAAATTTTTTTATTCACCTAAATACACAAACACCACACATACACCACACACACAAATACATAAAAAAAACATCATAATGAACAAAATAAAAATCATTCAAACAAACATTCAAAGTTTAAAGAAAAACAATGGTTGGTTTAATTAATCTTTTACGAAACGAAGACTTCCAAATAGCCTGCCTCCAAGAAACATGGCTTAAACCTGACCAAAAACTGAAAATCCCAGGTTTTTACATAATCAGAAATGAAAGATCAGATGGTTATGGAGGAAGCTGCATCATACTAAAAAAAACAAATAAAATATATAATTCAAAAAATCGAAGACATTACAGAAAACATACAAACAACCACCATAAAATTGACAAATGAAAACCTCACAATTATCAACATCTATATAGCTCCTCAAGCAAACACAACACAAATAAAAAACACACTTAACAAAATAACACACCACACCAGAACACAACACAAAACAATTATCACAGAGGATTTCAACTCCCACCACACATATTAGGGAGACGACATAACAGACAGAAAAGGGGAAACGATCATAGAAGAATTTCAAAACTCGAACTTTATTGTAATACCAAACGATACATACACACAAACACCAACAGACACAAACAAAGGACAAACCTCAATAGATTTAATCATCACAACAAACGATATATATAATCACATAAAACAAAACTTAAGAAACCAACACATAGGAGGAAGCAGTCACAAAATAATAGAAATAATACTAGACAAAACCCAAACAAGACAAAACCGAACAGTCTTCAACAAACAAAACATAATTGAGGATATACAAACAATAGATAGCCAACAAATCCATACAATAAAACAGCTTTCCAACAAAATAAAAAAGATAATAGCAAATAATAAATATAACTCCACTCATAAACTCAAATCCTGGTGGAATGACGAAACGAAAAACGCGCTAAATAATAGAAACAAAGCAAGAAAAACCTTTAACCAAAACAGAACCATAGAAAACGCCATAGAAGTAAGAAAACAAACAGCAATCCTGAAACAAAAAATTAAAAAACAAAAGGAAACCAACTGGAAAACCACCATAGAAGGAATTAATGAAAAAACTGACGCCAAAGAGCTATGGAATCTAGTAGGAAAAATTAATAACAACCATTACACAAACAACAACAACAAAGAATCAAACATAATTCATAATGAAATAAGCAAGGCCAAAGAATTCCTGAAACTTAATTTCATAGACAACAAAAACGCAAGAATCAATATCAACATCAACCTAGAATCACAAAACCACACAGAACTGATTAACGAAAACCTATGGGAACACATCCTATAAAAAAAAACAAAATACAGCCCCAGGACCAGATCATTAAAAAACATCTAAAACACTTAAAGATCATAGCCATATGTAAACCTAACAAAGACAACAACACCATAGAAAACTACCGCCCAATATCCTTAATACCTACATACACAAAAATCTTGAATTCTGCTGTAATCCTGAAAATGAACAAATTCATAGAAAACAACAATATACTCCCGGAATTATCCTTTGGTTTTAGAAACAAAAGAAACATTAACCAAGCAATCAACTACATAACTAATCGAATATACCACAACAACAGAATGAGCACCAAAACAGGAACAATATTCATAGACCTAGAAAAAGCCTACAATAACGTAAAAACAAAAATATTACTAGAAAAAATGATAACAACACAAATACCTCAACAAATAACCAAATGGATAAAAGCCTTTCTGACAAATAGAACAATAGAAATAGAATCGGACAATAGAAAAATAACAAAACTAGTAACAGACGGATTACCACAAGGAGATGTAATGTCTCCTACACTTTTCAATTTCTACACAAAAGACCTCCACAAAAAAATTCACAACAATAACACAACACTAATACAATACGCCGATGACTTCGCTATCCTAGGAAACGTAAAAACACAACAAGAACTAGAAATAAACCTACAAACTGCCTTAAACTTATTCACAGAAGAAATAAAAAAGCTTAACCTATCAATCAATACAGGGAAAACAAAATTCATGACTTTCGGAATAGACGTAAACAAGATCATTCTAAAGTTATCATAGGAAATAACCCGATTGAAGAAGTAACAAAATATAAATACCTAGGAACTATCATAGACAGAAAATTAACATTCAAACACCACATAGAACACCTGAAAAACAAAGCAAACATTAGACTAAACATAATCAAAATATTATGCCACAAAAAAAACAACAAATACCCACACAAAGCATTAACCATATACAGAGCTAACATAAGAAACATACTAGAATTGGGAACATCTTTCACAAACAACAGTAACAAAAGAAACCAAAACTCTTTAACCACAATTATAAACCAAGCCTTAAGGAAAGCAACAGGTTGCACAAAACCCACACCACTAAATACACTACACGCCCTGGCATCGGAAGTACCGTTCAAAATAAGGAACTATTTTACTACAAGAAAAGAACTCACAAAAGACATAGTATTCTCTAGACCAATAAGAAATCAATTAATGAAACATTATAAAACTAACTACAAACAAAGAAAAAAATCATATCAAGAAATTTTGTTCGAAAAAGACTTAAGAATATACAAAAATCTATGGTTAGCCAGACACAACAACATTAAAGTAAAAATACCAATAGATACATCCCTAACCAATGAAATTAAAAAAAAACTAATACAAACAAAGAAACTATGAAACAAATAACAATAGAAAAAATCAAACAATGGGACCAAAATAGACCCACCATATACACAGATGGAAGCATAATTAACGACAAAGCCGGTATAGGAATTTATATTAAATCAAAAAATACTCACTCATACTACGAATACAATATAAAGAATTACGCATCCATAACAACAACTGAAATCATAGCTTTACACGAAGCCCTGAAAAAGGCAGACGAAATGAAATTACACCAACCTATCATATTCACAGACAGCCTCACCGCATGCAAAATAATAGAGAAAGCTCAATCAAAATTATTCATTGAAAAAATCATATACGAAATAATAAGACTAGGTATAAAAACAAAAACGAACATTACATGGATACCGTCACACATTGATATAAGGGGAAGCGATATTGCAGACGATCTCGCGAAAAGAGGCACAATATCCCAAAATCAAATAGGAAACAAATACAGACACATAGATATTATTAAAATATTCGAACAGGAAATGAAAGATCAAACATGCGAGTGGTACAGGACAAGCATAACCACCAGTGGAAAAAAAATTGCAGAATTTCAAAAAGAATTCAAATTTGAAACTTGGTACAAACACACTAACCTAACAGCCAAGGAAACAAACATAGCAAACAGAATCATCTCAGGACATGATTTATCAGAACATTGGCTACACATAATGAAAATAGTCGAAAACGGAACCTGCGACACCTGCAATGTACCCAACACTGGTTGGCACAAGATCTTCATATGCCCGAATTTCAATAGAACTAATGACATAACCAAAGAAAACCTAATTAAAAATTGGCAAGCACCCTCCGGACACACTATAAAAAAAAATTGAACACCTGAAAAAATACAAAATAGAAATATAAGAAAAAAAAACAAATAACACAACCCGGAAAAACAATAACATAGATACTCACGCGCTATATCAATACGCAAAAATAGGACACATAGGAGCTCCTTAAACTTCCCGTCGGGAAGAGGACAGGAAAACTCTCAACATGACAACAAAGATATTCAGTACCACGAAAACACAAACACTAACATAAGTAAAGACTCTCTACTATAATTTAAGGACAAAAGAGAGACTATACTAAAATCAGAATTAAAACAAGGTACAATACTACAATCTGACGTTTCTTTGACGAACAAACATACGCCTAGATACTACATAGGAGAGAATATCTACACAAAGCACAATAGAATACAAAGCAGGATAACCCACATTCTAACCATACAAAAAAGCACAAACATAATAATAAAAAAAAAAGATAGAAGTCAGGATAGTAATACAAACCCACAAATAAAAAAAAAATAATGAAATTAAGAAAAAGAGAAAAAAAACAACACTCATAAAAAAAATGCACAGATCGACAAAAAAAACAAAAAAAAACAAAAGGAAAAATCATACCAACCGTACCTTTGAACAAAACACACACAATACAGAAACAAAACTCACAACATAAACACTGTGACAACCAATAGAAAAAAAAGGAAAAACAACAAATGACAATTGAAACTCAAGAGAAATGGACGCAACAGTCCTCTCTACCACACAAGAGGTGGTACGCCTCTGATAATGGGATAGACGTCCCATAGGAGGATACAAACCACACACTGAAATAAGAAGAAGAAAAAGAATGTATATCTTCATAATGCAACCTGGATCAACCAACCATCTACAAGATGTGGGATTCATCGATTACAATCACTCGATACAAGAGTTACGATCGATGTCTTGCCCAGTAAACCCCTCCTCGATTTGACTTAATCCAGGCTTGCCAGCATGCATTGCCATCGCAGTGAGCCCAAGATATGATAGTTGAGAGCATATAATCTAAAAAAAGAAGAAAAAAAATGGAAGGAAGTAGTGGGGTTTGAGATGGCAGTTAAAGTTGGTAGGATTTTTGGGTATACCTTTGTTTGCCGCTTGTGATGGTTTGTGTCCACATATGCTCCAAAACGCAAGAAACTCGATGGGTGCATGGAAGTATAGTTAAAAAGAGAAAAGGACGTATTTAGTAAGTGATGATGATGCTTTGCACAAAAACTCCCGAAGAATGAGCCAACAAACCCAGAAAACGCAAAATTCAAACGATAGCTTCCGCAACACGGTGCCGTAAGCTACGCTTATCATACAATAAGTTTTCGGTTAGCTGATGAATGATTAGAAACGTCTTAGCCCTAACCGAACAAAAACAACAACGTTTTAATGTTTTGCATAGTCTAAAAAATCAACAACCAGATGCTCAAGTTGCATGCAGGGAAAAAAAGAAACTTAATTGAAACTCGAGTTGTAGGAAACAGTAGATTAATTTTCATCGCATCTGACCATTTCTTTTATTGTGAAAGAATGCTTAATAATCTTCTGTTACATAAAATGCAATTGCAATGTGGATAATTATTGAATCATGGCTTGAAGCAAAAGCTTTGAAGGATTATTTTGTTTTTTAATGCTATTGTAGCTGTTTTTAAATTACAATAATAAAAATTTAGTTTAAATTTAAAATATTCCAGATTATTCTTTTTGCATCGTATTAGTATAGCTGGTTACGGTGGCGCTGGTCTTTAATACGATGACAGGAACGATTACGAATTCTGTACAGATCGTTCCGCGTTCGTTGGGCAGAGTATCTTGCTGTGGTTAGCTAACGTAACGGCAAGCGGAAGCGCATCGGCCGTGACCTGGAGACCATATGCATTCATCGATCGGCTTCTCACACTATCATTTGCATGATAGGTGAGAGCCTTTGTTCTATATAATGTGCACTTGTCAATAGACATCTTACACTCTCATCCAGATGATGATAGGACCGAGCTGGCACCATTCCATCCAGTTCTCCAGGTCACGGCTAATGCGAGTGCAAGAAGGAGCAAATATACTTCTTCTTCTTCTTCTTCGATGGCACTACAATCTTGAAAGCTCTGGGCCTGCCATTCTGGCTTTCTGTGACTTGATTTTACCCGTAGAAAAGTAGTCAGCCCTGCGTACGGGGAGGCGGTCCGAATGGGATTTGAACCCCGGTCCTGCCGTGCGAAGACCGGCGCCGCAGACGCCTCGGCAACCGGACCGCTCCAGGAGCAAATATAATATTGCGCAAATCGCAACTGCATTACATGTAAAAGAAGACTATTTTACTTTCCAAGAAATTCAATCACATGGTTAGATACGATGATGTTTAGTGCACTATTTTCTTCAAAACGAGTTACAACTAAGTTTAAGTTTTCCGCTGTATGCACCATAGACAACTGATTGTTGATATTTTAAACTACAGGAGAAGGTTGCAGTTTTTGTTGGGTTAGGGTTAAAACGTTTCCCAGAATTCATCATCCAACTGATGACTTATTCAGTGATTTGTGTAGCGTACGGTACTGGATTGCATATTGCTGTCATTTGAATATTGTTGCTACCGGGTCATATTAGTCGTTATGGATTGAAATGCTAGAAGCTCATGCTAATAGTTGATGATGTGCTTACCTTTTTCCGTGATAGAAAAGCGTCCTGATTGAGCTCGTGTGCTTCCAAAGGATCGATAAAAGATGTGGTATACATGGAAATATAATTAAATTGGATACAGAATACGCGGTTAGTAAAAGTGTTGATACTGTACAACATTAAATAGATGGTAAACTTTCCCTTATGTTCGACATCGGTAAAATAGCTTTAATAAATTTCGGCCCAGTTTCCTTATTTTCCGGTGTGGGCCCCCGGAAAAAAGGTTATGGTTGTCGCGATCCATCGTACAGGGAGAAAGCAAAAAAAAAAAATGTGGAAGCAGTTCGATTTCTGAGTTTTGCTTTTAAGTTACCTGTGCTGTTAAATTTGTATTTATTAAAACATTATGATGAAACTGATTCTCTCGACTTGCCGTCCGATGTTGAGTGAGACACAGACAATTTTCCGGCTACCGGAGTTCGATACACATCTCCTTCTAGCCGTAGGAAACGATGAGCATTGTGTAACGCAGACTGGGTAAAATCGTATTCCTAAATTGCACCTGTTGAAAAAGAAGCTGAGTATATGGGTTAAATAAAATGTAATTACAAGCACATTATACATGCTTCAGAACCTATGCCTTACTCATTTTTTAATTCTTTTCCTTTCTGAAAAGGATTTGTTCCCTGGCGATTCGTGTATAAGGACATTATTCCATGTCGTCAACGTCTGTTGCTAATTGAAGAATGGTGCTCATTTCAACTTAGTTGGATTGTTGATCCTCATGCATCTCTACTGTCTTCCAACTGTGTACTAGGTTTTAATTACCATAATAATTTTATTGCCACCAATTCCACCACCATTAATATGTTATCAATTATTAATAATACTGTGTAGCAAAGGAATAAATAATATAAGTGTGGGTGTATTTGGGGCGGTCCGGTGGCCGAGGCGACAGCGGCGCCGGTCTTCACACGGCAGGGCCGGGGTTCAAATCCCATCCAGACCGCCTCCCCGTACTTAAGGCTGACTACTTTTCTACGGGTAAAATTAAGTCACAGAAAGCCAGAAATGGCAGGCCGAGACCTTTCGAGGTAGTAGTGCCAAAGAAGAAGAAGAAGAAGTATCGTCTACAAATTCATCTACATTGAAATAAACTAGAGGACGAGGAGGTAAATTAACGGCTACTAATTTACATTTTATAGATTCAATGGTCAGGGTTGCTGGTATTGATGGAAGAAAAGAATTTAGTTTGTAAGTATCTATTTCACTAGATTATAATTCAATACGCGAAACATCGTCTTCAATATTAACGTGAAAATAATTTACGTTATTCGCGTACTGAATCCCATGTATAATAAAAATATTTTGGGAGGAGATTTCCACCCTTACAAATTTAACTATTGAGTTTGTTGTTGTCAATAACCACTGATCTTTAAACACAGGTTTTAAAACAAAACTGGCAGTAATATGCAACCCACAGCCATCCGAAGTTACACATGGATACACGTTTTTGTTTGAACTAGAGACTACATTCATCGAGGCAAACAGTTTGGATCTACCAGCTACTTGTTCTAAGCATTTACAACCTTTCTTTGGAGGATATGCCGGTAAAAGGATATGCCGAGAAATAGTCGAATACACCATGCACTTCAACTTCTTTATGAACATGCAGAAGATTGTGTATATTGCTGCTCATATGGGTGCGACCATAATGAATTGGGAAATCTAAAACCAATTTAAGAAGCATTCTACATGCAAGAGAATGTAAGTGCGCATGGGTTGACGAAGAATAAATTGTAATACTACAAAAGTTGAGAAGATAATGATTATAGCCTACCTGATGCATGAAATCTTTATATATTATAAGGCTAACGTAGTGCAGAAAAGATCTAAACTCGGTTCCTTTCCAATACTGAAGTGTTTCTAGCGATCTACGAGGGCTGACAATAAAGTAACACCTTGCGCATCCGCACGATGAACTTGTCTATGCCGGCAGTATACCACTCTCCGTCCGCCTCGCGCAGCCAGGTGTTGACGTCTTTCTGAACCTCCGCGTCACTTTCAAACTTCTTCCCTCCGAGATGTTTTTTCAGAGCGGGGAACATGTGGTAGTCTCTTGGGGCCACGTCGGGACTATAGGGAGGGTGATCGATGATGTCCCAGCCAAATTTCTTGAGCAGGTCAAGGGTAACATTGGCTGTGTTACCCGCGCGCGTTGTCGTGGTGAAATTTCACTCCTTTGCTCAGCAATCCCGGGCGTTAGGCACCCATCGGGCAGAAACTTTGTGATACTGCAAGTTGTTCACAAGGATATGACGGATTGTTTCGCTGCTACACACTTCCAAGTCCCTAATTGTCGCACGGCGGATTTTGAGCATTTCTGCCTCCACTGCTTGAACAATCGCATCCGAGACCGACGGTCGCCCACTTCTCTCCTCGTCGTGAACATTAGTGCGCCCGGAATTGAACTCGCGGCTCCACTTACGCACGTTTTTTTATGTCCATACACTTTTCCCCGTAAACTTCAACTAATTGACGATGGATTTCAGTAGGTGTCACCTTCTTCGCACTCAAAAAACGCATTACAGAACGCAATTCGCACTTGGACGCTGACGCGAGGGGTACCTCCATCGTTGACGGCTGTTCAGCCAAGACTGAGCGATCCTGGAAGCCTCACCCAGCAGCAAGGTGGTAGTGGGGGAGCCAAGGAACACGGCGGTGTTGCCAGATTTCGCCTAGCGCGTGATCCGGCGAAGTTGCAGCGTTGGAGACCTTACTTTATTGTCAGCCCTCGTAAATGGTCGGTGTACTTCGGAAGGAAGCTTGGTTTCAACCAAAAAGTGAGATTTTTTTTTTTGATCACTTGTCCACCGTTCAAAGCAAACCATTTTATTATTCATAAATCCCTGGAGAAATTTACGACTACCACTCAAATCAAGAAGATGCAATCAATTAGCAACTGGAAAGCTCTTGATCATATCTAAACCTTCAATGTCTTCTAAGGGGGTATGTATTGTCTTATGGTGTTCTTTATCCTCTCTTGCACGGAAACTAGTATCAGTACGCGGGGGTGTAGGTGAAGGATTAAAAATTACCTTACCCTCGGGTTGTACATGCACTCCAACGGTAGTGCACTTCGTGCAACCGTTTTTACCCGATAATCCCATAACACACTTAATAAAATCCCGTGGGAACCAGCAATGAAGGCCTTAATACAACTGGAAGTGCATGTTCACCAAACTGTATGCCTGTTGAACGTAAATTGTTAATTTCGTCAACTATTGGACGCAGGAATTGCTCGAGACTACCGGGTTTGGTTTGGCCGCTTAATATACCCGCTACCATTACCGGACAATCGGATATCTCTTCTACCTTGAATAGAATTGGCCTAAACTGAGTGACACTACTTTTGAAGAGTGGAAGTCCATTTATCGATACTTGAAGGCTTAAATTCGTCACTTGTGGAGGGCTATTTAAAAAAATATTTCTAAGGGCAACCTCAATACCCGAATACCAAAAACGTCCACTTGCTACGGTTTGAATCTCATTGCTTACTCTGGGTATTTTGAGAAGCGAACGAGCGTCTTTCGGTAGATCAGGGTGTCCAAACTTTCTTAAAATCGCCAACAGCAAGTTGAGAAAACTTCGAGAAAGATGCCACTGCCAAATATTTCAAAGCGTCTTTCAACGTTGAAAAATCGTTCAAGAAGCTATAAGCTTCCGTCCAAAAATCATCGCGAAGTTCAGCCGGTTGTTGCGAACGCGACAAAATCAAATTGAGCTAAAATGACTGGCATGCAAGAGTTAGAGGAACAATTTTAAATAACTAAATATCTTCCGTTTAGTATAAACTCTCACCGGAAAATATTATTTTAGGAAAAAAAAACCTTAAGTCACAGAGAGGCCTCATACCGTGAGGAAAACGAAAGTATGGTGCGTTATTGGAAATATCAGTAAGGAGACAATATCCAGACATATGAAAATTATAAATAAACTCAAGCCATGTATTAAAAACGAAAGTGAAGAACATGGGCCGAAAAGGGTTAACACTAGAACACAATGCATACATTGTCATTGCGCGATTAGTTTCACGAAAAAACGACCAACGTGAAGATCAAGGCACGGTCGTAGGGCAGTGAAGGAAAGACCAATTTGACGAATAGAATAAACGACGCGCAGGCAATAGGCAATATGAAAATACGCATACGCATTTGAACCACATATGCACGATGCATTACCCGTGGTCATAAAACGATAGGGTAACAATTGCCAGATATTGTAACATTACAGACCTCCTACACTAGCCGACGCCTGGCAGGGGTCATACGCATCAGCATACCGAGTTAGGATAAAGGAGATCGATGTAATGCTGTTTCATGTTCTTTTCCCACAGAATTTTAGTATATAAGACAGGATTTTTTGAGAATAAAATTGATTTTTTTTTTTTGCCTAGCTATCCTTCAAAGTGACTAGACGCCTAAATCTGAGCAGTGCTGAAAATCTCTCTTAGAGCAATATAGCAGTATCACGTGTGCCTGTGCGTGTGACCGTTACATTACTAGAGGTGAAAGTGATAGTGACGCTTCAAAACCGGTTGCATGATCCCCGGATCAAGCAACGGTAAAGACAATAACAATGTCGGCTTGGCGTACCGTGCGTACGCAAGTCGACAGGCTTGCAGCATCCAAGCGAAAGAAACTCGACAGAGTGTTAGTGAGTGAGATACCGTCTCTTCACACGGAACATAGCTGCTACCTTGGCTGCTAAAAAGAAGAGTGTGGTTGTGATCACACCAGCCGCCGATGAAGGAGATACGGCCATTAACACCAATGGGGCATCCGTTCCTGAAACCGCTTTTCTAAAGAGCGAAAAGATTCCACCAATCATGGTGCAGAATCTCACCGAGGTCGAGTACGCTTCACTGTGCTCGGCTACTAAAAATGGTGAACTAAGCGCAAGTTTCAGTTTCGCGGCCGGAAATTTTTGCAGAATCTTGTGCAAAACGCGAAAAGACTACGATGCAGTAAAGCAAATCCTCACCAGCATCCAACGGGAATTCTACTCCCACGATTTCCCAGGTGATAAGCCGTACCAGCTGGTACTAAAAGGGCTTCGGTTTGGTTCTGCCGAAACAGTTACTGAGTTGCTGAAGGAGCACAAACTCAGCCCTACTCTTGTACGAGAGATCACCGTCGGCGAGTCGCGTGGGCTCTCATCGAAGCTTTTTGTAGTTTCATTCCGCAAAGGAACCACTACATTGGAAGAGGTGCGCACCATCACTCACCTCAACTACACCAGTGTCAGATGGGAGAAATACCAACCCAGGCGCAGTGAAGTCCTCCAATGTACCAATTGGCTTCAGTTCGGACACGGTGCAACGAACTGTGCCATGTCTCCTCGGTGCTCCAAGTGTGGTGGTAAACACCATACACGACAGTGTGCTGTCGAACTAGAGGACCAGCGTATTTGTGCGAACTGTTCGCAAAACCACAGTCCTCAAAACAAACACTGCCCCGCTCGTATTGCCTTCCTGAAGCGGCGCAATACAACGAAGCCTATCACTTCACCAAAACCGGTTCTTGTGCCCGCTCCGCTACCGTCGACCTCAGCGTGGGAAAAAGAGCTGCCCTGGGTCGGCCAATCCACCCACTGGTCCTGTCGAGCAGTTTCCGAACAAGGTCCTCAGCTTTGTACCCAATTTTGTGCTCGTGTGCAACATTCCATATTGCTATCCCTCTTTGCCGGTACGGCAATGATCGTCTGTGCTGCTCTGTCAATTCTTCCACAGCCTGTGTCGATGTGTATGCCTGTGTATGCTACAGCTCGACCGTGTAAAAACACGACAATTCTACGTGAAGTGCGATATTGGTATGTATTGGTGCGACGGTGAAGACTTGACAGGTACGATGCCGGTACATAAACAATCTATGAGGCAAACTGAACTAACATATATTTTGTTTCTTTTTAGAAAAGCGAATTTACCAGCCGAAAAAAACATCATGACGTCGAAATCGTCCCTGTATCGAAAGCGCCGTCTCATCCTTGAAGAAGAGGAACGAATTATGCGGGAAGAACGTGATGCAATGGAGGCTTCCAGCTCTGTTTCGGTACCGGCATCGGGGGCTTCCGGCTTTGCTACGGAGCCGGCATCGGAGCCCATGAATTTAGGTAAGTTACACAGGTTTTCTAGGTTTACTTGCACATTTTTAAAGCTTGTGAAATGGTTACAAACTGCGTTTGTTCTTTTATGCGTTGGTTTACATTTTCGACCGAAATTTGTCGATGCTGAGCAGAAGCAAAGTGTAGTGTAGTGGGTGGAAAAAGTGCAGTGCAGTGAAAGTTGCCTCGTTTTCAACCCCATTTCGGAAACGATAATTATTTTTGTAGAAAAAACTATTCTCAGCTACTATCGTTTATGTTAGCTAGTTTATACACTGTTTCGTATAGTTTTCTTCCGTGCTAAACAGAAGCTTTTGTTTGGTGTTACGAGAGTGAAAGATAGAATAATGAGTTTCCTCGTTCTTTAATCCTGCCATTGCAAGAGAATCAATTAATTCAGATAAACCCTGGCGAGAGGCAAATTAGTTATTTTCCGTCACCATCCGGGAATCGCGAACCCACCGGGTTCTAATCCGTTTAGTCGCGTTGTGTTTTTAGCGTCAATGTTGTAGCATTCGCTTCGCAAAGTCGATATGCGAGGTCATTCGTATGGCCATTCGGGTTGTTATTACTGTTATGACGATACGTGAAGATCCGTAAAAACACCTATTTTACGTGGTAATTGTTAAATAGTTAAAAACGTATTGATTGTCTCTAATAACTATGCATCCGTTGGTTACGCTTTCGGGTGGATTCATGTGGCAAGCCTTTCTGGAATTGGTTTATTTAACCCTACAGCGTGCATATGCGGCAAGTTACAGTTTAAGTAAATGGTCACATTCTAGAATTAAGTTTCAAATGAATTTACATATTTCTCTGCTTCTACTGAGTATCGTTAATAATGTGATTGCTCTGCTACACATGTTTAAAAGGTTAAAACTCAAACCGCCTAATTTATTGAAAACTTGTATCAAATGGTCGCGTTCGCAACAAGTCAGATGTAAGCAAGCTTCAAACGTCTAATTTTATTTTTTATTTTGCTTCGTTTATGTTTCTTTACAGATGTTTTATATGATTCCAATACTGTATCAGTAGATAGCGTTGGTGGTGGTATAGTGGGTAGTAGTATAGATGTAAATACTAACGATATTTATGATGAAGTAGAAGAACCGGCTGAACTTCGCGATGATTTTTGGACGGAAGCTTATAGCTTCTTGAACGATTTTTCAACGTTGAAAGACGCTTTGAAATATTTGGCAGTGGCAGGGCATCTTTCTCGAAGTTTTCTCAACTTGCTGTTGGCGATTTTAAGAAAGTTTGGACACCCTGATCTACCGAAAGACGCTCGTTCGCTTCTCAAAATACCCAGAGTAAGCAATGAGATTCAAACCGTTGCAAGTGGACGTTTTTGGTATTCGGGTATTGAGGTTGCCCTTAGAAATATTTTTTTAAATAGCCCTCCACAAGTGACGAATTTAAGCCTTCAAGTATCGATTGATGGACTTCCACTCTTCAAAAGTAGTGTCACTCAGTTTTGGCCAATTCTATTCAAGGTAGAAGAGATATCCGATTGTCCGGTAATGGTAGCGGGTGTATTTAGCGGCCAAACCAAACCCGGTAGTCTCGAGCAATTCCTGCGTCCAATAGTTGACGAAATTAACAATTTACGGTCAACAGGCATACAGTTTGGTGATCATGTACTTCCAGTATGTATTAAGGCCTTCATTGCTGATTCACCAGCACGGGCTTTTATTAAGTGTGTTATGGGATTATCGGGTAAACACGGTTGCACGAAGTGCACTACCGTTGGAGTGCATGTGCAACCCGAAGGTAAGGTAATTTTTAATCCTTCACCTGCACCCCCGCGTACTGATACTAGTTTCCGTGCAAGAGAGGATAAAGAACACCATAAGACAATACATACCCCCTTAGAAGACATTGAAGGTTTAGATATGATCAAGAGTTTTCCAGTTGCTGATCGATTGCATCTTCTTGATTTGGGTGGTAGTCGTAAATTTCTGCAGGGATTTATGAATAATAAAATGGTTAGCTTTGATCGGTGGACAAGTGATCAAAAAAAAATATTTCTCACTTTTTGGTTAAAACCAAGCTTCCTTCCGAAGTACACCGACCATTTCGATCGCTGGAAACAATTCAGTATTGGAAAGGAACCGAGTTTAGATCTTTTCTGCACTACGTTAGCCCTGTAATATATAAAGATTTCATGCATGAGGTAGGCTATAATCATTATCTACTCTACTTTTGTAGTATTACAATTTATTCTTCGTCAACCCATGCGCACTTACATTCTCTTGCACGTAGAATGCTTCTTAAATTTGTTTTAGATTTCCCAATTCATTATGGTCGCACCCATATGAGCAGCAACATACACAATCTTCTGCACGTTCATGAAGACGTTGAAGTGCATGGTGAATTGGACAACTTCTCGGCATATCCTTTCGAGAACTTTCTACAGTTTCTTAAAAGGTGCGTGAGGAAAGGTTCTAAATGCTTAGAACAAGTAGCTGGTAGATCCAAACTGTTTGCCTCGATGAATGTAATCTCTAGTTCAAACAAAAACGTGTATCCATGTGTAACTTCGGATGGCTGTGGGTTGCATATTACTGCCAGTTTTGTTTTAAAACCTGTGTTTAAAGATCAGTGGTTATTAACAACATCTAACTCAATAGTTAAATTTGTAAGGGTGGAAATCTCCTCCCAAAATATTTTTATTATACATGGCATTCAATACGAAAATAACGTAGATTATTTTCACGTTAATATTGAAGACGATGTTTCGCGTATTGAATTAAAATCTAGTGAAATTGGTATTTACAAACTAAATTCTTTTCTTCCATCATTACCAGTCACCTTGACCATTGAATCTATAAAATGTAAATTAGTAGCCGTTAATTTACCTCCTCGTCCTCTAGTTTATTTCAATGTAGATGAATTTGTAGACGATACACCCCCACTTATATTATTTATTCCTTTGTTACACAGTTTTAATAATAATTGATAACATATTAATGGTGGTGGCGAATTGGTGGCAGTAAAATTATTATAGTCATTAAAACCTAGTACACAGTTGGAAGACAGTAGAGATGCATGAGGATCAACAATCCAACTAAGTTGAAATGAGCACCATTTTTCAATTAGCAACAGACGTTGACGACATGGAATAATGCCCTTACGAATCGCCAGGGAACACATCCTTTTCAGAAAGGAAAAAAAGTAAAAAATGAGTAAGGCATCGGTTCTGAAGCTTGTATAATGTGCTTGTAATTACGTTTTATTTAACCCATATACTTTGCTCCAATTTCAACAGGTGCAATCCAGGAATACGTTTTCACCCAGTCTGCTTTACACATTGCTCATCGTTTTCCTACTGCTAGGAGGAGATGTGTATCGAACACCGGCAGACGGAAAATTGTTTGTGTCTCACTCAACATCGGACATCGGATCGGCAAGTCGAGGGAATCAGTTTCATCATAATGTTTTAATAAATACAAATTTAACAGCACAGGTAACTTAAAAGCAAAACTCAGAAATCGAACTGCTTCCACAATTTTAGTTTCTTTTTTTTTCTTTCTCCCTGTATGATGGATCGCGACAACCATAACCTTTTTTTCCGGGGGCCCACACCGGAAAATGGGGGAACTGGGACGAAATTTGTTTAAGTTATTTTACCGATGTCGAACAAAAGGGTAAGCATACCATCGATTTCATATTGTACAGTAGCAACTAACTAACCACGTATTGTGTATCCAATTTAATTATGTTTCCATGTATACCACGTCTTTCATCGATCCTCTGGAAACACACGAGCTCAATCAGGACGGTTTTCTATCACGGAAAAAGGTAAGCACATTATCAACTAATAGCACGATTTTCTAGCATTTCAATCCATAACGACTAATATGACTCGGTAGCAACAATATTCAAATGACAGCAATATGCAACCCAGTACCGTACGCTACACAAATCACTGAATAAGTCATCAGTTGGCTGATGAATTATGAGAAACTTTTTAACCCTAACCCAACAAAAACTGCAACCTTCTCCTGTAGTTTAAAATATCAACAACCAGTTGCCTATGTTGCATACAGCGGAAAACTTAAACTCAGTTGTAGCTCGTTTTGTAGAAAATAGTGCACTAATTATCATTGTATCTAACCATGTGATTGAATTTCTTGGAAAGTAAAATAGTCTTGTAAATGGGGCGGTCCAGTGGCCTAGGCGATAACGGCGCCGGTGTTCACACGGCAGGACAAGGGTTCAAATCCCATGCAGACGGCCTCCCCGTGCGTAAGGCTGACTACTTTACTAAGGGTAAAATCAAGTCACAGAATGCCAGAAATGGCCTCTCGAGGTTGTAGTGCCAAGGAAAAAAATATAGTCTTCTGATACATTTGCGCATTATTATATTTGCACCTTCTTGCACACGCATTAGCCGTGGCCTGGAGAACTGGATGGAATGGTGCCAGCTCTTACCTCTCATCATCTGGATGATAGTGTAAGATGTCTATTGGCAAGTGCACATGATATATCGAACAAAGGCTCTCACCTATCATGCAAATGATAGTGTGAGAAGCCGATCGATGAATGCATATGGTCTCCAGGTCACGGCCGATACGCTTCTGCCTGCCGTTACGTTACCTAACCACAGCAAGATACTCGGCGTTCCAACGAACGGGGAACGATCTGTACAAAATTCGTAACCGTTCCTGTCATCGTATTAAAGACCAGCGCCACCGTAACCAGCTATACTAATAGGATGCAAAAAGAATAATCTGGAATATTTTAAATTTAAACTTCTAGCCATGATTCAATAATTATCCACATTGCAATTGCATTTTATGTAACAGACGATTATTAAGCATTCTTTCACAATCAAAGAAATGGTTAGATGCGATGAAAATTAATGTACTGTTTCCTACAAATCGAGTTTCAGTTAAGTGTCTTTTTCCCCTTCCATGCTACTTGTGCATCTGATTATTGGTTTTTTAGACTATGCAAAACATTAGAACGTTGCTGTTTTTGTTTGGTTAGGGCTAAGACGTTTCTAATCATTCATCAGCTAACTGAAAACTTATTGTGTGATAAGCGTAGCTTACGGCACCGTGTTGCGGAAGCTATCGTTTGAATTTTGCGTTTTCTGGGTTTTGTTGGCTCATTCTTCGGGAGTTTTTGGGCAAAGCATTAACATCACTTACTAAATACGTCCTTTTCTCTTTTAACTATACTTCCATGCACCCATCGAGTTTCTTGCGTTTGGAGCACATGTGGACACAAACCATCACAAGCGGCAAACAAAGGTATACCCAAAAATCCTACCAACTATAACTACCATCTCAAACCCCACTACATACTTTCTTTTTCCTTTTTTTCTTCTTTTTTTACATTAAATGCACTCAACTATCATTTCTTGGGCTCACTGCGATGGCAATGCGTGCTGGCAAGCCTGGATTAAGTCAACTCGAGGAGGGGTTTACTGGGCAAGACATCGATTGTAACTCTTGTATCGAGTGATTGTGATCGATGAATCCCACATTTCTCGTGGATGGTTGGTTGATCCAGGTTGTATTATGAAGATATCCCTCCTAGTAAAAAAATCAGTTATATTAAATATTACATAATTATAGCAAGATTCTACCTAATTCTGCCTTACCATTTACAGGAGCAGTGCTGTGAAACTTTAAGAACGAATGCGCCTAACACATCGCTCGTTTTTATGGACACTCGAATAACCTTTCAGGAGAATATACATTTGAGTTATCATCAACAAAGTAAGAATTGAAATATTAAAATAGATTGTAAATTGTAGCTAATCCTACCACATCAATTAAACTATATAATTCACATTATTTACAGAATACGAAATGGACGGGATGGACGCTTAAGGCAACCAGAATTATTTGCATGTTTAAGCAAATGGATGGATTTGTAACTTAGAAGTGAGTATGTAACATCTATTTATTTATTAACGGGATGGTGATATTTAGTTGGACCAACAAACACGTAATTTAGAAATAATTCTGTTGTTTTTAATTTATTATGAACGGATATTGTGCTAGGCTTACTAATTAAACAAAAACTTAAAAATGACTTAATCTAATAATAAACATCAAATTAACATCAACAAAATTAAATCTTAATTCTTATCTTACCTAACTACTACGGGACCTACGCTCATGGCAACTAGACTTATTTACAAACTTATTTCTATCAACATTATCACTATGATTTAATTTTAACTTTATCCATTCCTTTACCTGTGTATCTGTACAATTACCACCTAATTCCTTAATAACTAACAAAATATTTTTTAATTCGCAAAACGGTTTTTTTCCGTTTTCCCCCTTCCTGTCCAAGAAAACTTCAATAAAAGATTAGGGTCTAAAATCAAATTTAATGTGTCACTAGCACGCTGTTTTTCGTTAGTGTCTGTTGCTATATTCATTTTTACCCACTTTATGAACTCTTCTCTTTCTTGTACATCTTCCAGCTTAGCTTCCAGGAAAAGAAGATCTTCTACACTATCCACAGAGCGGAATCGTCCCGGTTTGTTAGGCTGGCTAGTGTTAGCTAGTGGTTGCTTCTTGCCCATAAATTCTTCCACCAATCCGGCTATATATTCTACTCTGCCACTGAGCTGCCGAATTTCCTGGGCCGAATTATGTCCTGCCGGACCTGGACGTTCGCAAGCATTCGGCGCATGGATTGAAATTCCTGCGCCGAACCCGTCGCGGATGATGATACCGGCACATTGTTGTTGCAGTCGGAATTTTGCTTGGAATCCATCTAAAATTTAAAAGAGCGTAGTTAGGGACATTTTAACTTTCCACTGTGTTATTTAAAACAGTTTTTTCTTGCCTTTTTGCGAAAATTATCGGAACACTCGTCACAAGACTATCCTGAACCAGAACTAAAGCAAAATGAAATGTTCACCATTCTTCGAATTTGAATTTTGACAGAGGAATAAATGTATGCGAAAGCAAAACAATATCACAACGACATTCATAACGCGTATCGAGAGTGTTCACTAACACATACACATTATACGGTCTCACCAATACACTCATACATTTGAGCCACAAACGCTCACGCACACCACCCCATAAGCCCGAATCCGAACGTCCTCATAATGTCCTCAGCCCATATAAAAACGTCCTCAATTTTGTATGGCCGGCGGGCTTGTGACACAAAATTAGGACGTTGCATGAGGATTCGAGCACTTGTATGACGAGTGGGCAGAACGCCTTCTCAGACGCATGTTTGTACGTGTCATGGCTGCCCTAGTAGCCAAAAGCAGTTGCCGAAACTTTCGACCGTGCTGCAACAACATCAGCTGCAAAAACTGCAGAAGCAGCAGCAACATCAACATCAGCAGTACCAGCAGCAGCAGCAGCAGCATCATCAACAGCAGCAGCAACACCGCCAGCAGCAGCATGAACCATGCACACCAATCGATGGGCAACAGGAAAATCTCCTTCAGGACAAAAGAGCACCCGGACAAGCTGCTTCGGATGTTCCTTCCCCTGGTGCATCGCCAAAGAGTGTCCATCGTCAGCCTGCGCAGGACAAACTGAACGAACTGCGTTCCCGGCTCTCACAGGAAGATGTTCTGGAAGAAAAGGAACTGTTCTCCACCATAGTTCGTCTTTGGTTGGAGTATAAGCGCATCGTTAAGCATTGCCCAAAAGACCAAATTCTCACGAAAATGGTCGATTTCATCATCAGTTGCGATGCCTAAGTGCGCCAACTGGAACGCATGCTCCGTTCTTCCGAAGAAGCTGGAGCTGATCGATTTTCTCCACACAGAGCAAATCGACATCATTGCTCTGACGGAGACGCATCTCAAGCCTGAAAAATCGTTCAGCCTTCCGGAACACAACATCATCCGGCTGGACCGACAGGGGATGCCCAAAGGTGGAGTTGCCATTGCCATCCGAAGGACGCTGTCTCATCGAGTTCTTCCCCTTCCTGAGTTGCGGCTGATCGAAGCGGTTGGAATCGAAGTGCCCACGATACAGGGTAACTTCCACTTCTATGCCGCCTACTGCCCAATCCAACCTCGGGAAACCGATGGCTCGATCGACCTGCTAAAACGAGACTTGCGAACTCTCACCCGAACATCCAGTCGTTTCGTGGTAGCTGGCGACCTGAACGCACGGCATTAGCAGTGGGGAAATGATCGTGCCAACAGGAATGGTGACACACTGTGGAGGGATTCGCTTGCGGGTTCCTACTCAGTGTTGTACCCATTCATCCCCACGTACCAAACGAGTCGCTCCTGCTCAACGTTGGACCTGTTCCTGACCAACATTCCGGACCGTATGGACGTTCCGGTCACGACCGTCAAGCTGTCATCTGACCATCTCCCGGTGGTCATGAGCATCAGCGAGACTGGGACGCATGTCAGGACAGCGGAGGAACTACCGTGAAGCCGATTGGCTTAGCTTCAGGTATCATCTGGAAGAGGCTATCGATGAGAATATCCCTCTTGATACCACTGGCGACATCGATTCAGCCCTCACCAGATTGGTAAGTACCATGCAGGAAGCCGAGACGCGCTCGGTTCCTACGGTCCAAATCAGGGATACAGTGGTCCAACTAGACCCGGAAACGAAGCGCTTAATAGGGCAAAAGAACGCTTTACGACGCCAGTTCCAACGTACAGGAGATAGGGCATTTTACTCCTTGTTCAGGCAGGTAGCCAAGCTGGTACATGCAAAACTGGTGGCACTTCGCAACCGACGTTTTGAAGAGTATGTCAGCACTTTCCCCAAATGCTCCAGACCGTTTTGGCGCATGACTAGGGTGCTTATGGAGAAGCCTAGGCCGATCCCTCCGCTCCAGTGTGGTGATCACATTGCTTTTGCTCCAGATGAGAAGGCCGAAAAATTGGCACAACATTTTGCCCACTCTCACAGGATTAGTGAATCAATCGCTAGTCCATGGGAGTCCACTGTTGTGGACAGTATCAGGGAACTGGCTTCAATAGCAGTTGATCCGATTGAAGTGTCACGGGTTTCAGCAGACGAAGTCCGCAGGCTCATTAAGTACAGCGTTTCGTACAAGAGTCCTGGTCTGGACAATGTGTTCAACGTAATGTTGAAACACGTCGGTCGTCGTACGGTTGCCCTGTTGACGGCCGTATTCAACAGATGCTTGGAGTTGGGATACTTTCCCCAACAGTGGAAGTGTGCGAAGATTGTGCCGATTAGGAAGCCAGGGAAGGATCCATGCTTGGCTACGAGCTACCGTCCAATCTCTCTGTTGAGCGTGCTGAGCAAGCTCTTTGAGCGGATCATCCACACACGAGTGGAGGCCCACTGTGCTGTCAGTAACAGCCTTGCGGAGGTGCAGTTCGGTTTCAGGAGGGAGTATTCTGCAGCCCGTCAACTTCAACGTGTCCTGGGCATTGTTGATGCCGCCAAACGGCTGGGTAAAACCACCGTCATGGCTCTCCTCGACATCGAGAAGGCATTTGACAATGTCTGGCATGATGGGCTGCTGCATAAGCTCCGAGTCCAAGGCCTCCCTGTTTATCTGGTTAAGATAATTCAGAGCTATCTTGATCAGCGCACGTCGGTCGTTCAGATGGGTTCGGTTCGATCTGAGCCTTTTTCGAACAGTGCCGGCGTGCCACAAGGGAGTGTACTTGGACCCCTCCTGTACAACTGCTTCACGGCAGACGTCCCTTCTCTGGCCTGGAACACACAGCTAGCACTATACGCTGATGATACTGCTATCCTGTACTCAAATCGCACCTTGCCCAGTCTCAGCGGGGGCTGGATGCTTACTCGCAATACCTCACCGAGTGGAAGATTGTGGTGAACAACACCAAGACCAAGGCGATCGTCTTTCCCTACAAATCTGGCATGCGTTCGACCACAATCGAGCGCAAGGTCGGAGGTGTTAGGATGATCAACACCACCATCCCTTGGTCAGACCACGTGAGGTATTTGGGGGTTGAGTTTGATAGCAAGCTGACCTTCAGACCCCATATTCAACACCTGAGGACTAAAGTATGTGGTTACTTGTCCAAGCTATACCCTCTGTTAAAGAGGAGGTCAAGTTTATCCCTAGCGAATAAACTGATTGTGTACGGGATGGTAGTGTTGCCTGCGCTGGTGTACGGCTGTGTTGCTTGGGGACGCTGCTCCGCGGGTGACATGCTGACGGTACAGGGGATCCAAAATAGGTTCCTTAAGATGATCCTGGACGTGCCCATGCGTACGCCTACGAGGAGCATCCACGATACCACAGGTATCCCTATGATGGGTGAAATGGTTAGGCTGACTGCTCTCAGACTTAGGGAAAAGTGCCTAACATCCAGCCACACGATCATACGAAATCTATTCGTATGAGCGCCATACCAGTTTTGCATGTACAATGTTTGTCCAGTGTATTGTGCGTCCAATGTGTTGTGCTTGTCTTCACGTTCCATGCAAATTATGTTTCCTATCCCTTGTGCTGTGTCTTCTGTGTTTGTGATGCTATATTATTTGTTCGTGATGTTTATCCTGTGTTTTTCAGTCTTATGTTTCTAAGTGTTCAGTGTTCGTGTCTGTTTGTCCAAGTGAGTATGTTTTTTGTGTTTTACGTCTGTTATAAAGTTTTAAGTTAGTTTAAGCCGTTATCTAGTATGTAAGTTAAGCCAGGAAATCCTCCTACAGAAGTAAAGCGCTTCAACCTAACAGAGTAAAATAACTCTATTTATGTAGTCGAACCAAGCGACTCCCTCTACCAAAACGTTAGCAAATAACAAACCTTGCTTAAACACCTATCCAGGCAGGAAATCAAGAAAGGTTTAATACGATAAACCAAGCATGTAAAACTATAGTATTTGTAAGCAAATATAAACCATTATTGTACTTAAAAAAAAAAAGAGAATAAAATTGATTAGTCTCGTTATGTCCGTTGCCGAAGCAACACGCTCGCGTATCTGCTGACAGTAAGAGACATTTGCTTATTACCGTGAGAGAGTAGCGAGAGTGATTAGTGGCACAGTGTATGTGCTCTTACGTTAGACGGTTTCAAAGTTGTAGTGTAGTATCACCAACTATATGGCGGCTTGGCGGACGGTAGGTTCGCAAGCTGGCCAGCTTAAAGCCGGGAAAAGAAAGAGAGCGGATTATCCCAAAGCCTTGGGAGAAGAAGAAAAAGAGACCATGGGAAATGGTCGCAAGCGTGTCGCGTCACGCAATGTTGCTGCTACTATGGCAGCCATGAAAAAGGCTGAGATTCAAGTGACGCCCGCCTCTGCTGATGAAGTAGCAATGAACATCATCATTGATGACAATGAAGAAATCTCTGCAGAGAGTTTCTCTCCCGCGCTGAAGGAAAAAATCCCTCCTATTATGGTTCAGGGACTATCTGAAGAGGAATATCTATCCCTCTGCAATGCAACGATAAAAGGAGAGATAAAAGCCTCCTTCACCTTTACTGCAGGCAACTTCTGTCGCGTCGTCTGTGGCTCTCGCTCCGATCATGAAGCGGTTAAATCCATGATTTGTGGATACAAGCGTGAGTTCTACTCTCACGATTTCAAGTCGGACAAACCGTATCAGGTAGTCCTGAAAGGTCTGCGCTTTGGATCTGCAGATCATGTAGTAGAAATGCTGAAAGCGTTCAATCTACAACCAACGCTAGTGCGTGAAATGAGGACGGGAGAGAACCGAGCATTGACTTCCAAAATGTTCATAGTATCCTTCCCGAAAGACATCACCTCCCTGGTGGAACTGCAGAAAATCTCCCATCTAAACTTCACCAGCGTGAAGTGGGAGAGATATCAACCAAGGCGTAGCGATGTGTTGCAATGTGAGAAATGCCTGCACTTTGGACATGCTGCCAACAATTGTGCAATGACTACCAGATGCGCGAAATGTGGAGGTAACCACAAGACCACTCAGTATGCAGTTGAGTTGGAGGATCAGCGTCGATGTGCCAATTGTAAGGGGAACCATAGCCCCCACAATAAGAACTGTCCGGCAAGGCTTGCCTATGCCAAAAAGCACAGCATGTCCAAAGCCTCCACACCAACACCAAAACGCTGGATAGCTGCACCACAGCCTAAAACATCTGCTTGGAGCCAACCTTTACCTTGGATTGGACATGGCACTCAACATCTGTGCTCCTGTCCAGGATATCCAAGTCGGCAGCATCATGTGCAACAGCAACATCAGACGATTCAGCACCAGCAGCAGCAGCAGACGGTTCAGCAGCAGCAGCATCAGCACCAGCAGCAGGAGCAGCAACAGCAGCAGCAGCAGCAGCAACAACAGCAGCAGCGACAACAGCAGCAGCAGCAGCGACCGCAGCGACAGCACCAGCAGCAACAGCAGCATGAAGTTCAATCGTCAGCCTCACATGATACCATCTTGAACACATCTGCTCAGGGTGAGTTGATCCTAAGTGGGAAGCATAAGACCGCCATAAAAGTCCCCGCTACTGTTAATGTGCAAGCAGCGTCAAAACGATACCACCAGCCAGCTCAAGATAAACTTGATAAATTGCGAGCCAGTCTGACGGAAAAAGAAGAAGCAGATGAAAGAGCTCAATTCCACGACATTGTTCATCTCTGGATGGAATATAAGCGCATAGTAAAGATATGCCCGAAAGACCAAGTGTTAACAAAAATGGTCGAATTCATCACCACTATGCATTGCGATGCTTAAATGCGCTACGTGGAATGCTCGTTCCGTCTTGCCCAAAAGATTGGAACTAATAATTCTCAAGATTGGAATAATTCTCAAGAACGAGAAAATTGACCTGCTCGCCTTAACGGAGACGCACCTGAGTCCAGAGAAGTCTTTCTATCTTCCTGAGCATACCATCATACGCTTAGATAGACAAGACCATCCAAAAGGGGAAGTACTGATTGCTGTCCATCGCTCTTTAGTGTTCCGCATACTTCCCCTTCCTGGCACCCATGTTATTGAAGCGGTAGGCATAGAAGTCCAGTCAACCCAGGGACACTTTAGATTCATCGCCGCCTATTGCTCGATACAAAGTCGTGATGCAGATGGCTCCACCAATATGCTGAAAAGAGATTTCCGCACCCTCACTCGCACATCCGGGAAATATATCATCGCCGGGGATCTGAACGCTCGCCATCAGCAGTGGGGCAACACACGTGCCAATAAAAACGGTACCACGCTCTGGGAGGATGCACAAGCTGGCCTTTACGAGGTGATCTATCCGTTCCAGCCCACGTTCCAGAACGGCCGGTACAACTCAACGCTGGACATCTTCCTCACCAACATGGCGGACTGTGTCGACGTTCCTGATTCGGTCACGGCCTTAACATCGGACCATTTGCCGGTTACAATGAACATCAATGTTTCGGGGATGCAAGCCATAAGGCAGCGGCGCAATTATTGTGAGGCAAACTGGCCTTGCTTCCAACGCTACATGGAAGAGCATGTGGATGGCAATCCTCTTCTCGAGACGGTTGACGACATCGACGCGGTACTTACCAGCTTTGTAAGTATGTTGAAAGAAGCCGAAGTGCGTTCGGTTCCAACTGTTTAGGTCCGCGCTAAGGTGCAAGAGTTGGATGCGGAAACGAAACGTTACATAGCGTTGAAAAACTCGGTGCGGCGACTGTACCAAAGAACAGGTAATAGAGCGTATTACTGCGGTTTTAGGAGGCTAGCTAGGTTCGTGGAAACCAGATTGCGAATCCAGCCACAACATCACCGAGGTTCAATTCGGGTTTCGAAGACGGCACTCGGCGATGCAGCAGCTCCAGCGTGTCTTGAATGTTGTCGACAAAACCAAACGCTGTGGCAAATCCACTGCTATGACTTTTCTCGATATCGAGAAGGCGTTTGACGGCGTTTGGCACGATGGACTGCTGCATAAGCTAATGCTTCAGGGCTTTCCTACATATTTGGTGAGGATTGTCCAAAGCTACCTTAGCTCTCGTACGTCGGCAGTTTACATTGGGTCTGTACATTCCGATCCTTTTGTAAATTGCGCTGGAGTACCTCAGGGGAGCGTCCTTTGCCCCCTCTTATATAACTGTTTTACTGCCGACGTTCCTCAGCTCGATAGGGGAACATGCCTTGCATTATATGCGGATGATACAGCCATAATCCACTCTGGTCGAGTGCTGTGCCACTTACGCAGTGGATTGCAAAGAGGTTTTGACACCAAAGCACGGTACCTGGATGTTTATTTTGATCAACGACTAAACTTTAAAGACCATGTTCAGCACGTCAAAATGAAGGTTGTAGCATTGATTAAAAAACTCTATCCTCTCATAAAAAGGCAATCGAGACTATCATTGGAGAACAGGTTAACGGTTTTCCGGCAGATTATTTCACCTGCAATAATGTATGGATGCAATGTTTGGAGCAGATGTTCTGCCACAAACATGCAGGCTATACAAAGAGCACAGAACAAGGTGCTGAAAATGATCATGGGTCTACCCTTTAGGCACTCTACCAGAGCGCTTCACGAGGAAACAGGATGTCCCACAGTTTGCGAAAGTGTGCAAGCTGTTCAGGATCGTCTGCGCCAGCAAAGTCTCATTTCCGATGAACAAATAATGAGGAGTTTGTTTCTGTGACCATGTGTATATAGTGTAAATAGTTAATATTGAAATGTTCTCTCCTAGTATAAGTAAAGTTAGAAGTAGGGTAGGTTTAGTGTATCGTTAAAATATCATTATCTTTTACTTAAAATATTAGGATCTATTTCCTCCAAGAAGGCTTCCTTCCACCTCATAAGCTGTTATCGCTTCAAAACACAATTAAGGTCCAACCTTACACCAACATAAAAAAGGAAACCATAAAAACTAGCATAAACACCTATTGAGGCAGGATATCTAGACATAAGCAAACCTTTGTAAAAGTTGCTGCGATTTAATCAAATTTGAAATAAAATCAAACATTTTGTGATTCTTCAAAAAAAAAAAGAGAATAAAATTGACTTGTAATCCAAACCTCAACGAAGAAGCTTGTGTTTCATTGTTAGGGTATCCATACAGAATCGGGAAAGTTTCACCTTTGCCTTCCCCCCGGATGTTGGTCCCACACTTTGGTGTCTCCCCACTCCGTCGGAAGAATAAGGCGAGATTAAGCCAAGCAAGAACCACGGTTAGATACTTCTCCTGGTTATCCAGGAAAAAAGGCTAATCGTCTGATCGAGCTACGGCATTTACGTTGTCCACGCCGAGTTAGTGAAGTGCGAGTCCGCCGCTAAAAACTTCTCTTGGTTATCCAGGAAAAAAGGTTAGCCGCCTGATTCAAGCAACTCTGACAAGGCCAGGAATCTGCGCGGAGATCTCCGAATCGATCACTCCTTCGCGTGGTCGGTTCAACAACGGTTCGTTATCGAACTAACAGCCGGTTCTTCTACTTCATCGTCAATATCGTTAGTATTTACATCTATACTACTACCCACTATACCACCACCAACGCTATCTACTGATACAATATTGGAATCATATAAAATATCATATAAAACATCATATAAACACATATAAAAAACGCGACCATTTGATACAAGTCATCAAGAAATTAGGCGGTTAGAGTTTTAACCTTTTAAAACATGTGTAGCAGAGCAATCACATTATTAACGAGACCCAGTAGAAGCAGAGAAATATGTAAATTCATTTGAAACTTAATTCTAGAATGTGACCATTTACTTAAACTGTAACTTGCCGCATATGCGCGCTGTAGGCTTAAATAAACCATTTTCAGAAAGGCTTGCCACATGAATCCACCCGAAAGCGTAACCAACAGACGCACAGTTATTAGAGACAATCAATACGTTTTTAGCCATTTAACAATTACAACGTAAAATAGGTGTTTTTTAACACGGATCGTCATAACAGTAATTACTATTAGGAAACACAATGTACGCTCCGTAATGATATGATGCGACCTGGTTTTATGTCAAAGCGATAAGAATGTGCCCACCTGGTTTGCACATGGGTAAGGCGTTCAGTCCAGTCTTGAACGCAGTAGAGAAAGGTTCTGCTTCTATAATAAAGATACGTTTGTTTTCCTAATCGATGCCGTTCTGGAAACTTATGTTGAATATAATATAACAATAGGTTATGGGCCCAGACTACGCATATTGCTAATTATTGAAATCTTTACTTCGTGAAAATGGATCGCGAAAGTGAAGTGGCACGTGTACCTTTGCTGACAAGTTCAAACTATCCGCAGTGGAAGTTTCGTATGTAAGTCCTATTGAAAGAACACGATTTGAAGGAATGCATCGAACTAGAAGTGGATGAAGAATTGTTTGACGAAGCAACGAAAGAAGCCGCAAACGTATCTATGTCAAAAAAGGCGAAATGGAAAGCGCGCGAGAAAAAGAATCGTCATTGTAAATCGCTGCTGATTTCTAGAATCAGCGATGACATGTTGGAATACGTGCAGGACAAGGCGACTCCCAAAGAAATTTGGATGGCATTAGAAGGCGTATTCGAAAGAAAAAGCATTGCAAGTCGGCTTCACTTGCAAAAGAGAATTTTAATGCTGCGATACACAGGTGGTGCTTTGCGTGAACATTTCCTGACATTCGAAAGATTAATGCGAGAGTACAAATCTACAGGTGTTAATTTAGAGGAGGTTGATGTTGTGTGCTATCTACTAGTAACACTTGGATCAAAGTATGCTACAGTGGTTACGGCGATAGAGACAATGCCTTCGGAAAAGTTAACAATGGATTTTGTCAAGTGTCGATTATTAGATGAGGAGATTAAGCAAAGTTCTGGTGAGTGTGAATCTCGTGTATCGAAAATGGACGAAGCCGCTTTTTCTGGTGTTGGTACAATGAAACAACGTAAACACAATAAGAAGAAACAAGTTAAATGGAAGTGCTACGGTTGTCATCGTGAAGGGCACAAAATCACCGATTGTCCAGAAAGAAACAGAAACAGAAAAGTACGAAGTGAAAATAGTGCGCATGTGGCCAACAACAACAATGTGTGTTTTCTGGTCAGCGATGCAGCGCAATTCCAGGAAACGACTTGGATTGTCGACTCGGGATCGTCCGAGCACATGTCGAATGATCGTTCGCTTTTCAGTAGGCTAGTTCCCATGAAAAAGCCTATGTATGTTTCGGTTGCAAAGGAGGGTGAAACGATTGTTGCTAACGAATATGGTGACTTGAACTTGTTTGTTTCTTCGGAAAAGGGGGGATCGAGAAAAATAACGCTGAAAAACGTTCTTTATATCCCTGAAGCACGAAAAAATTTATTGTCCGTAAGAAAAATAGAAACCGCTGGATTTACTGTGTTATTTGCAAATGGTAAAATAACAATCGAGAACAATTCGGAAGTCATCGCAAAAGGTACTCGGTTTGGTAAGCTGTATGGACTGAAGCTTTACAGAGAATTTTGTGGTGCTAATGCGGGTTTTTATTCGTGTGGTCGTGTGCCTAAGGAATTGGAACTGTGGCATCGACGGTTTGGACATCTCGGTGCGAAGAACCTTGAAACCATTATCAAGAAAGGGATGGTAGATGGGATGAATGCTAGTTGCAAGAACTCAGGTAATGAATTCGTATGTGAGTCGTGTCACGTTGGAAAACAGACGCGTAAACCGTTTTCAACAAGAGAAACGATTAGATCACAACGTGTTTTAGAGTTGATACATTCCGATGTATGTGGACCCGTTGCACAAGTTGGAATACACGGTGAACGTTATTTTTTCCGTTAACCCCGTTTCACTGTAGTGTATCTCATGGAAACCAAAGATCAGGTGCTAGAAAGGTTCATAGAATATGAAGCATTTGTGAGTGCAAAGTTCGGTCAACGCATTTCCCGAATCCGTTGTGATAATGGTGGTGAATATGTAGGACACAACTTCAAAGGTTTCTGTAAGAAGGAGGGCATCCAAATTGAATGGACAGTCCCATATTCTCCAGAGCAAAACGGTGTGAGTGAGAGAATGAACCGTACGCTGATTGTAAAGGTTCGATCTATGATTGATCATAGTAGCGTTGGAAAAGAATTTTGGGCTCCTGCGGTACAGACAGCAGCGTATCTGGTAAATCGCAGTCCTGCTAGTGCTCTAGGAAATCTAAAGACACCGTTTGAAGTATGGGAGAATAGGAAACCGAATGTGAATAATTTGCGAGTATTTGGTTGTGTCGTGTATGTACATATACCCAAGGAAATAAGAAGAAAACTTGATTGGAAATCATGGAAAGGGGTTTTTATCGGATACGCTCCTTGTGGTTATCGTGTGTGGAATTTCGAACAGAAGAAAATCGTTGTTGCACGAGACGTTGATTTCATAGAAAACGTGAAACAAAGTGACTTATCTTCATCTTCTAAACCTTCTGATGAATTTGTCGTCAGGAAGCATCAGAGCAGTTCAGAATGTAATAGTGATGTGGAGGATGATGAAGTGTCTGTGCAAATGAATGGTAATTCCGATAATTTTCATGAAAACCTACATGATGATGCAGTTGAGGACAGCTTTAGTAGCTGTATCGGTGATGATCAAGAAGCAGAAGCTAGATCACCCAAAGGTCGGGAAGAAAGGAACAGAAAACCACCAGCATGGCATAATGACTATAATATGCACTACACGGGTTTTGCATATAGTGCAATGAGCTATGTAGATCATCTGCCAAATTCGCTTGCTGAAGCGAAAGTGTCACCGGATTGGAATAGATGGAAAGCTGCAATCCAAGAAGAGATAAGTTCTCTTGATAAGAATAAAACTTGGACCCTTATGAAGCTGCCTCGGGGAAGAACACCAATTACGTGTAAGTGGGTGTTCAAAGTGAAACGTGGAGAATCACGCGACGAAGATCGATACAAGGCGAGATTAGTGGCACGTGGTTTCAGCCAGTAACTGGGGTTCGATTATGCTGAAACGTATTCTCCTGTTGCGCGGTTAGACACCGTGCGAGTGGTTCTTGCTGTTGCAAATGAGCAACAGATGGAGGTACATCAAATGGATGTAAGGGCTGCTTTTCTTAATGGACATCTGCAAGAAGAAATTTATATGACTCTTCCAGAAGGTTTCGACGATGGCAAGCATCTTGTATGTCGGCTGAACAAATCGCAGTACGGGCTGAAACAAGCTTCGAGAGCTTGGTATGCAAGATTTCACAGTTATGTCGAGAAACTTGGATTTCATTCAAGTGCCAGCGACAGGTGTCTATACAGGAAGGGAATCGGAAGTGATAAAGTGTTTTTGGTGCTTTATGTAGACGATTTACTTGTGGTCGGTCATCGGTTGAACGCAGTGAAAGTAGTGAAGAAATCATTATCCAGCGAATTTGAAATGACAGACATTGGTGAATTGCGAATTTTTCTCGGAATGAAAATCGAACGGGAAGTAGGTGAAAAGTGTCTCCGGATAAATCAGCGAAGTTTTCTAGAGAATTTGCTTCTACGGTTTAATATGCACGATTGTAAACCAATGTCAACACCAATGGAGAATCATCTTCGTTTGAAGAAAGAAGAAGAAGCTGTTGAATTTGGATAATTAGTATAATTAATTAATTTGCATGAAAATATTTTGAATTGTTATTGCATGAAAAATAAACAACACTTGACAACACTACGAGCAGAGAGTATAAACCAGACGCCAATGTAAGAAAAGTGAACTAGAGTAATTGAATTATGTACAAATCTGACGGTTGAATAAACATTACAAAAGCAACTTCCAAACGCATAACACATATTCAATTATCCGCTCCAGTTTTAGAAATTCCCAAATATCACAAGTTTCCTCCCTTCACGACCGGTGTAATTTATACATTTGGTCCTTCGAACCGGATCGGTGAAAGGAAGCATTACGTGCAGTGAAACTTGCAGCAGGACACTACGTGTTCACATATTTGGGAATAAACGGCACTACGTACCGTTTATGTACAGTGGTGATTCAAAGTGTGATATTTCTCCGTTTAAACCCGTTGTGTTTATCATAACCTTTGGTTGCCCCGCTATCACGGGCAAAGGAGACGTTTGTGAAGTGTTCGTGAAGATTACATCGTGTCACGAACAAGGAACAGAAAAGCGAGTGTGCAGTTCGATCGGAACGCGTAAGAAAACCGACGCCACCCACGCCATTTCAAATTTGGCACCCATAACTGCAACGACACCCATTGCGTTTTCAAATTTGCGCCATTCGAAATTTGGTTTTGCGTACAAGTTGCATCCAAGTTACAGTGAGATTATCCTACGCGCCAAAAATTCAAAGGTAAATGGCGAAACAATTAAAAACGTTTCAACTGAAAAAACGCCAAGCTGCCGAGCTAATTAAAACCGTGGAACAGTTCACCAGTGAATATACCGATGATTGAGTGAGTGAAGTATCAGTGTGTCTAGACCAACTGGAAAGGTATTAAGAAGATTTTCTCCAGGCAAGCACGAAAGTTTCGGAGCTAGATGAGGATGGCGCGGAAACGTATGTGGCGGAACGTTGCGAAATGGACACGCGTAACCGACGCGTAAATGGTTTCCTTCTACGAAGGCAACCCTCGAACCCGGGTGTGAGTGATTCGGTGTTGATCGCGAATTCAACGATGAATACTACGGGACGATCGAGTGCTGTGAATGTGCGTCTGCCGAAAATCGAATTACCTACGTTTGATGGTGATTCTACCAAGTGGCTTACTTTCCGGGACCGATTTGTAGCTATGATTGATTCTTCCGCGGACATTCCTAACATCATGAAGCTGTCGTCGTTAAAGGGTGATGCTGGATTGCTCTTCGAGCATACCACCTTGACAGCAGATAATTACGACGTGACGTGGACTGCCTTGCTGAAGCGATACGACAACCCGTGTACGCTTGTTCGCGAGTACTACCGGAAGATTCATCACCTACCGACAGTGAGCCGTGAAAGGGGGTGAATTCACGCGGCACGTGAACGGGCTGAAGAAACTCGACGAGCCCGTTGAGTACTGGGATACGCCGCTCGCCAACCTCTTGCTGATGAAACTGGACACGGCGACCATCTTGGCTTGGGAAAACCATTCAGCACAGCACACGAAAGATAAGTACAAGGAGTTAGTAGATTTCCTTCATAGTCGTGTCCGAATCCTTAAGTCAACGCGTGAGTTTTCCCATACTGAACTAAATACGAGAATGGAGGCCGGTAGCAAAAAAATATTCGAACATAGACCAAGGTTGGTGGGTAACACAGCGACGGCAGGAAGGGCAATACCGCATATGTCAGCGCCACAGCCACCACAACCACCGTGCATTTTTGGTTGCACGGAGGCTCACCATTTGCGGGTTTGTCCGGAATTCGCAAATAAGGACGTACCCCAACGGCGGGAAATCGCAACACGAGAACGGCTGTGTTGGAATTGCTTGAATCGTCATCACCAAGTGAGGGATTGCCGCTCGTCGCACCGGTGCACTACGTGCAAGGCACGACACCATTCACTACTACATGTGAATTCAGCGGTGACCATGGCTGCGCAATCCGATGAGGAAATGGTTCTTCTGGAAACGATCCTTCTCCAGCTCGTGGATGATCACGGCAACACGTATGATGCGCGGGCACTTCTCGATTCGGGATCGATGTGCAATTTCGTTTCCGAAACCATGGCGCAGCGATTGCTAACACCATTTTCAAAGGTAGACGTTGCCATATCTGGTATAGGGCAACAGATGCAGCACGTCAAGGGTTCCATTACAGCGGTCGTTCAATCGAAAGGGGCTGACTTCTCTACAACAATGGAATTCCTTGTACTAAAGACTCCGTCGGCAGATCTTCCAACCACACCGATAAACGTAGAGTCGTGGTTCCTCCCGAATATAAAGTTGGCTGATCCTACTTTCCACGTCCCCGGAAAGGTAGATGTGGTTATTGGCGGAGATACGTTTTGGGAACTACACACTGGAAGGAAGCGGTCACTGGGCGAAGGAAAACCATGGTTGTTGGAGACACCGTTTGGATGGGCGATCTCTGGGAATACTTCCCGTTGTTCTGGGCCCAATTTGCGGTTGTGTCACCTGGCAACCAATGACGGTGCGTTGTCTTTGGAAGAAGACCTGTGTGAGAAGTATTATGCTTCCACGACTACGCGAAATGCTCAAGGTCGCTATGTCGTGTCGTTGCCGTGAAATGCCAAACCGGAGAAAGTCCTGGGTTTGTCAAGGGATATAGCAGATCGGCGTTTGTTGGGAGTTGAACGGCGGCTGAAGGCCAATCCTGTAATGGAAAAGGAGTATAAAAGGTTCATGGTAGAATACGAGCAGTTGGGACACATGGTGAAACTCACCGAACCTGTCGACGATAGTGAGCCGCACTGCTACATCCCTCATCATGCCGTGATTAAGGAGTCGAGTTCTTCAACCAAGGTTCGTGTTGTTTTCGATGCATCCTGCAAAACAACATCGGGCTACTCCTTGAACGACACCTTACTCATTTACCCAACGGTACAAGATGATCTGCTCACAATCATCTTGCGATTCAGGAAGCATTCTGTCGCATTAGTGGCAGACGTGGAGAAGATTTACAGGCAGATCCTGCATTATGAGAAAGATCGAAAACTGCTACGCATTCGATATCGGGAACGTTCAACCGAACCAATAGCAACGTATGAGCTACAAACGGTGACCTACGGTATCGCATCAGCTCCGTTCTTGGCCACTCGTACGTTGCAACAAATCGCGCATGACAACAAACAGGAGTACCCCAAAGCCGTAGACCCGGTTCTGCATGATTTTTATGTGGATGACTTGCTGACTGGTGCAGCAAGTGTTTCAGAAGCCATCGAGACACGTAAACAGATATCATCGATGTTGGAATCAGCGGGCTTCTCACTAAAGAAATGGGCGTCGAACATACCGGCTGCGCTTGATGGTGTTCCAAGCGCCGATTTGGCCATCAAATCAGTTCTAGACTGGCAACAAGACCAAGCAGTCTCAACACTAGGCTTGGTTTGGGAACCATCCAACGATATGTTTCGGTTTCGGGTGGATTTGCCACCCCCTGCAGAAGAGCTGACACGATGCCTGGTGTTATCATACACGGCCAGAATCTTCGATCCTCTTGGTCTGTTGGGACCAACGGTGATACTCGCCAAGATGTTCCTGCAACGCCTATGGGGATTGAAGCACGAGGGGAAGACGCTGGACTGGAATCGTCCGCTACCAGCGGAGATTCAGGAAGAGTGGAGGAGGTTCCACTCAACGCTCTATGTGTTACGCGAACTGCGAGTACCTCGATTGGTGGCACATAGCAATCCGGAAAGGCTGCAGCTGCATCTCTTCGCGGATGCATCTCAAGGAGCGTATGGAGCATGTTGTTACGTACGCTCGGATTCGACACGGGGCTCTACGGTTAGATTGCTAGCGGCTAAGTCCAAGGTGGTGTCCCTCTCAAACACACATTCCATCGCCAGATTAGAACTGTGTGCAGCACGGCTATCAGTACACCTGTTCCAGAAGGTGATTCGAGCACTCAACGTTTCATCGTCGACGGTTATCTGTTGGACAGATTCCATGACCGTTATGCATTGGCTCAAATCATCACCTCGTCGATGGAAGCCGTTTGTCGCCAACAGGGTGGCGCAAATACAAGAGGAGACCCGAATTTCATGCTGGCGTCATGTTCCTGGTAGCGTTAACCCGGCGGATGATATATCGCGCGGGTTGAGGCCCGAAGAGTTACTGCAGTGCGAGCGATGGTGGCAGGGGCCACGTTGGTTGTCCTACGGACAGGAAGAGTGGCCGGTGGAACCAGTACTCGCGAAAGAGAACGAGACGGACATCGAGGAGCGGTTAGCGGTGTCCAAAATAGTCATCACCTCTACGACGTGTGACTTTAGCAACACACTTTTCGCACGTTATTCCTCGTACGGCAAGTTGCGAAGGGTTGTTGCGTATTGCTTGCGAATCCTCTCCAACCTCAGGGCGAGCAAGTCAACGTCGATCAACAGCGTCAAGCGGAATACGGACATGAAGACGCTATTGAGTTCCGTTCCACCGCTTACAGCGGCGGAGTTGCAGGATGCGGAACTGAGGTTGTGTCAACGGGCACAACATGATTCGTTTGCGGAGGAGATGGACGACCTGAAACGAGGAAAGCTGGTGAGCGGAAGGTCGAGATTAAAGTGGTTGTCTCCATACCTCGACCCAAAGGGTGTGTTACGCGTCGGTGGCCGGCTTGGTAACGCCAACATACCAGAGTCAACCAAACATCCGATTGTCCTCGCTGCATCACATCGGCTGTCGACACTACTGGTCGAGAACACTCATCATCAAAAGATGCACGCGGGGCCACAATTCATGTTAGCAACGATCCGGCAGAAGTTTTGGTTGATTGGGGGCCGAAACTTAGCAAAGAGCGTGTACCATCGATGCCACACATGCTGTCGGAACAAGCCAACGCTGGTGAAACAGGCGGTAGCTGATTGGCCTAAGTCACGAGTGACACCAACGCGACCGTTTGCCGTCAGCGGCGTCGACTACTGTGGGCCGTTTTTGTTAAAGTCGACCGTCCGCAACCGAAGCCCGAAGCGAAGGCATACATCGCGATATTCGTATGTTTCGCGACAAGGGCAGTCCATATCGAGCTGGTGAGTGATCTCACATCGACTGCTTTCCTATCAGCACTACGTCGCTTTGTCGCGAGACGTGGTAAAGTAGCCGAATTGCATTCGGACAATGCAACGACGTTCAAGGGCGCGGCACACGAGTTGCATCGCATCTATAGGATGCTGATGCTGGTGCGTGCCAACAGATTTGGAAGCACTAACCCCGGGCCATTTCTTGATAGGGAGTAGCATGCAGGCGGTACCACAAGTAGATCTTAGCAAGGTTTCTCCGAACCGTTTGAAGGAGTACCAATTAGTGCAAAGGCAGATGCGAGAGATTTGGGCACGGTGGTACCCAGAATATCTACAGCAGCTACAGGCCAGGGCAAAGTACGCGAACAATACACCGGTGAAGCTAGAAGTGAACCAATTAGTGATCGTGAAAGAAGGCAATACCCCACCTGCAGTTTGGCCAAAAGGGCGAATAACAGCTTTGCACCCAGGAAAAGACGGTGAGGTGAGAGTAGTAACTTTACTAGTGGGCACAGGAAAAGAAATTGTTCGAGCCGTCAGCAGAATCGCGTTACTACCCAATCCAATCGAACAGAGAGGTTAGAACGGAAGAAGGATACACGTGGGAAATAGTAAACAACCGTTGTTGACATTTGGAGCGTCAAGTCAAGTTAAGTTTACACGTCGATCACATAGTTTTATGCATTTAAAAGAATTCTCTTTTGGTGGCCGGAATGTTGAATTTGGATAATTAGTATAATTAATTAATTTGCATGAAAATATTTTGAATTGTTATTGCATGCAAAAATAAACAACACTTGACAACACTACGAGCAGAGAGTATAAACCAGACGCCAATGTAAGAAAAATGAACTAGGGTAATTGAATTATGTACAAATCTGACGGTTGAATAAACATTACAAAAGCAACTTCCAAACGCATCACACATATCCAATTATCCGCTCCAGTTTTAGAAATTCCCAAATATCACAAGTTTCCTCCCTTCAAGACCGGTGTAATTTATACAGCACTGTTTCGAGAACTCTGTCAAGCGATGGGCCCTAAACATTTGCGAACAACGGCTTATCATCCTCAAGCCAATGGCTTGATAGAGCGTTGGCATCGCACGCTAAAAGCAGCCATTTGTTGTAAGGATACTGTGCACTGGACTCACCACCTCCCAATCATCCTACTAGGATTGCGGACTTCCTACAAAGAGGACAATAACAATTCAAAATATTTTCATGCAAATTAATTAATTATACTAATTATCCAAATTCAACAACCATTGAGAAAAAATTAAGAGAGAGGTAGTTTATCTTCTTTTCTGTTATATTCCGGAGTATTGTGAAATCATGTTTTTATTTCATCCTTATATCAAGTGCCTGGTAAAACATTCGCCGAAAAGAGCGGCCGCTGAGAACCTCGTACGAGAGATAACCAGCAATACGTATCCTGTTCTCAAGCTGAGGCACCGATGCGATACACGGTCGCTTGGCAAGACGCCTTAATCAAACCTGCTTAATCAAATGATCTTGGTGACTTGGGCCGCCCTCGCACCAATCAACATATCCTTCCGCTTAACTCTTGACTAGTTACTGCCTACGTACCAAACATAAATGCTGGCTTCTATGCAGTTCCGTATCTTAGCCTCCAGGCGCCTTTGGCAAAAACCAAATCTGTTGCTCCAACAGGTAGTTTTTTCATGCGTATATATAGCCAACTTCTTGTTTCATCCCCAAACGGCTGGTGCCCTTGACGGGGCCAACCAAGCTTGACCCTGGTTACGGACTTAATTTTATGTTTAATTTATTCTATGTCAACATTGCCTTATGTTTTCTTGCCAGCGAAGTGGCACATGTAGTACTAAAATACTTTTATTTATGTAGGTAATCTCCATAGATAAAGTAAAAAAACAATCGTCGACTCATTTTTCTACGTCTCAATACGTAGTAAAGTGCTCTTGTGCGTTGCGAAGCAAACAAATAGTCGGAGTGGGTTATGTAAGGTGAATAAGAGGCGAGGGTCATCTGTACCATAATGCAGTAATCCACTTATTCTTGGATAAAATGGCGATGCAGTTTATTATCAATACATATTTTCACCAACGTTAGTATTTTTCTGGGAGCTTTCAACGTTTTCAGCTATTCAAGAGTAAATTTGAGTTGGTAGCGAATATCGAAGCTTTCATCAACATTTTGCCACGCTGGTCTCTGAAAACTTAAAAACACATTGCGAGCGAAGCTATATTGCCTGGTAGTATCTCTTACGATAATTAGAATAGACAAAGCAGGTGAAATGCTACTCTAACGGCAGCTCAAAACTAGATAAGCATCAAATAGTGTTATATGTGCTTTCGCAGCTTTTTCTTTAAATGCAAAATATAAAACATTTTCGGTTGAATAAGTTTTTCATCAGCTTGTTTTTCCACTGATGTAAAAAGAATGGTGTTGTTTCCTTCCTCCATTGAGGATTTAAATGATATACACTCACATTGCGTACACGATAGTGGACGCGTTTATCTGGTAATGCGACATTTATGTTTTCGTTACCATCTAGGACCTTTTAAATAACATACAATTTTACTTCTTGTCGTATTAAGGAAAGCTAAATATAACGACGAAGATACACTTATTAGCGAGGAACGAGGATTGTGAATGAGACAAATTCGAAGTTTAAAACGTTATTATTTAACTTCAAAGTTAGATCATATGTTTCAATCTATCTAAATAGGAACGAATTATTTCGAGGCTAGCCAACTAACAGAAGTCATGTTACGTTGCTATACATTTAACGGGAGATATACTTGTGGTCTTTGTTGTTTTTGTCATCACTTTTACTAATGTGTTAATGCACACACAGGAGGTTATTTTGAGAGTAAGACTGATTCATTTGTATTTTTATTTATTAGGATTGTACATTAGTACAGTCAAATCTAACTTGTTCACAAAACCGTAACTGGTAATGTGCTTGGTATCAAAAGACGTAATCGCATAATGAATATCATAATTTAAAATATATAAATACTTAAACATAATTCATATTGTTTTTGATAATCATACTTAAAAAACACAGAATATTTTTTCTGATCGTATTGCTGTGAATAAGTTTATGCTTGGAATAAAATTTCAAAATAAACTGCTTTTTAAGTTGTATAGAAATACAGAAAAAAGCTGGGGAAGGTTAGGACTTTATGTGTTAAATTTTCTATTGAAATGCAATAAAGGGAGATTTTAATTATGTATTCAATTGAGTTTTTTTTTTATATTCCACGTCCAAATGTGCACTTACAAATTATTGAAATGGAAATTTTCTTTGATGTCTTTAAATTAGGGCGTTGTCATTGTTAAGAAAAACATTTTTCTCTGAGTTAATAATTTTTGAGTATAACATAATTGCTAAATCGTACGCACAATCATTGTTTGGTTCATGTTTAAAACCATGAGTGAAAGTACATTAACCGGCGGATGGGATGCTGATATATGAAATTAAGTGGCGGAAGCTTGTGAATGAAAATGACATAATATATTGTAAAAAACTGTGGATATTATCTTATCATTTTGAAATTTGACAATGATCATTAGACAATTCACAATTCAGTAAAGTTAACAGTCAATAAATTGAGGTGATGTTCCGTTTTTCGATCTCTAATTTATTTTGTGTTGCAGAATATTTTCATTCGTTTTTTACCAGATCAATCGATATGTCTAAAGTTCTACAATACGTAGCATCAATTCAGATTTTCTCCAAACAACTAGGAAAGAGCTCAATTTTATACATGCATTTAATATACATGTCAAAAATATAAATCCCTGAATTGATGACGTATTTTCACGTCGATGATTAACAAAAACTATTTTAAGCTGTTGATTCTTGCCATGAAATAAGTGTTGAATGAAATAACGGTCGCCGTGTTATAGAAAGAATTGTTCACGGTCGGCATGCTATTGGAACAATATGGTCGGAATTCTACGACGGGAAAATTAGCGCATATGTGAGCTTTGTCGCGCAGAACTCACGTGGTTGTTAAGGATCGTGACGAAAAACAACAAGCAGATGAGCGAATTCTTTTACAAGTATCGACTGTCCAGGCAATCGAGAAATCGAGGCCTAGCCTTTGGTGGGCATACTCTCAAAGCACTTGAAAAAAATTGGACGTCAGGATTTGAGTTGCGCCAAGTCTAAACCAGAACCAACTCTCTATTGGTCGGAAGAAGTAGATTTATTTATGTAACAAAATTCGAGATTTACAGTTTGTTAATTTTCCTTTAAGTGGTCCACTTCGTCCGTCCTTAACAAAAGAATCAAGTTACGTGTGGAATTTTTCTACGGGTTGTTTTGGTTCGGGACGATTCTGTTTGTCTGTATGTTAACCTGCTGAGTTTATCAATTTGCTTACGGTGAGTTTTTGTACGGAAACAAGAACTTACGGGTTTTGTGACATCTAAATGTGTTGCTTGTTTCGGGGCGATCCAGCGCGGTGCGATGGATTGCTGCGCTTGCATAAAATGTGTCGCTATGAATGTGTTGTTTGGTAGGGGTGAGATTGATAACTGCGGTTACATAAAATGTTTGATAATTAAATGTGAAATAATTATGTCTGTTTTGTTCTTTTTGTTAACGATGGTTTGTTAGGGATAAAGTTTTTTGTTTAATTGCTGACAACGGTCTATACCGTACGATGTCTGGTGTGTTCGATTTGGTATCATATTGCATTGCGCAACTCACTACCCGAGTGGGCTAGTCGGGTGTTTGGTCTAAATTGTTAAATATGCGATAAATATGCGATTGAGTTTAAAGATTTGTTGCATAAGGTTGTGGTGTGATTGACCGCTTCTTTCTACGTGTTTAAATAATTTATTGCATAATAAAAGTACTGATTAAATGGACTTTTAACAGTGGTGTCAGTGACCGAATTTGCACCTGTTTCGCTACGACTCTTATTTTCGGGTGTCCCATAAGTTTTGCATGAAAGAGAGAAAGTTTTCACTTGAAAACTTTGAAAAGATTTTTAATAGGCGCAGGGTTTTGGTGAATTTTGGCAAAATAACACAACAATTACAATTACAATTACAATTACAGTACATGCTCTGCTAATGGGGTAGGAACCGAAGCTCCTCTCGGGGTTACACAGGCTCTCCTACCCAACTCCTATTCCGTCACGTCCTCGTCGTACAGAGTGGTAACTTTCCCCACCACATATCCAAGCTTGGGTACACGGGCCTGTCCCAACCCCTTGGGCGGATGGTGGAGAAAGGCTAAACAGGAGGGGGGTGGGCAGACCAGGCAACTGGTCTGTCTGTACGTCGGGGGGGTAACCAGACGTTAAACCAAACTGCCACGAGGCCCTCCAGAGGTACCTGGGGGCTTGGGCGCAGGGCCAGTCCCCCTGCCCCAAGTAACATTGCGACTACGGAAAGCTCAAATAATTATGCGATACCTGGATTACACGATATCAGACCCCAGCACCGTCCAAAAAACAATATTCTTATGGGCTCATGGAACGTACGCACTCTCTACAGAGCCGGAGCCTTGAAGCAACTTGATGACGCCCTAGCCATACTGAACATGGACCTCGTAGCGCTACAAGAGATCCGTTGGTTAGGGAATGGTGTGCATAACAGGCGTGGCAGTAGCCGCTACGATATATACTTCAGCTGCCACGACCGCCACCATATGCTCGGAACGGGTTTCGCCGTCGGTCCGCGGCTGAAATCCGAAATCATCGGTTTCAAGGCTATATCGGTGACCTGCTGTCGGAATAAGGATGGGGATCTGGTCAGTTACCAGCCAGAGGTCCTCTCGCGATGGGCTCAGTACTTTGATGAATTGCTAAATGATCAGTTCAACGAACAGCTAGAGGCTCCACTAGCAGATGATATCATGCTACTGCCACCTAGCATAGATGAAACACGAATGGCCATCCGTCGGCTCAAAAACAACAAGGCACCAGGCACCGACGGAATAGTAGCCGAACTGATCAAAAACGGTGGTGCAGCACTCGAACAGGAAATTCATCAAATTATTACTGAGGTATGGGATAGCGAATCGATGCCTTGTGATTGGAATCTTGGCATCATCTATCCTATATACAAGAAGGGAGATAGGCTAGAGTGCAGCAACTACAGGGGTATTACGGTGTTGAATACCGCCTACAAGATCTTCTCCCTAATCTTACAAGATCGACTTGTCCCATTCGTTGAAGAGATCGGAAACTATCAGAGAGGATTCCGAAACGGAAAATCAACCACTGACCAGATCTTCACGATGCGGCAAATCTTGGGGAAGATGGCGAAGCAAAAGCTCCACTCCTACCATCTCTTCATTGATTTCAAAGCCGCCTATGACAGCATAGCCAGGGTAAAACTGTACGACGCAATGAGCTCTTTTGGAATCCCGGCCAAGCTTACCAGGCTTGTACGAATGACAATGGCCAACATCACATGCCAGGTGAAGGTGGATGGAAAACTCTCAGGGCCCTTTGCTACCACCAAGGGCCTGCGCCAGGGAGATGGGCTCGCCTGTCTCCTCTTCAATCTGGCGCTAGAGAGAGCCATCCGTGACTAAGAGGTGGAAACTTCGGGGACTATCTTCTATAAGTCAATCCAGATCTTGGCATACGCTGATGACATAGACATCATTGGTTTGAGGCTCTCCTATGTAGCAGAAGCTTATCAAAGGATCGAGCGTGCGGCACAGAACCTCGGGTTGGAGATGAACGAGGCGAAAACCAAAATGATGGTGGCACCACCAGCGGCCCTGCTAACAAACACTGATTTACGCAGGGGTGATGTACAGATAGGTGACCGCACCTTCGAAGTCGTCCAAAACTTCACCTATCTGGGGTCAAAAGTCAGCACCGACAACAACATTGATGTTGAGTTACGCGCACGGGTGCTGGCTGCCAACCGGTCATACTACAGCCTGAGGAAACTTCTCCACTCTAAATACCTGTCGCGACGGACGAAGCTGGGACTGTACAGAACGTTTATAGTCCCAGTACTCACATACGCCTCTGAGACATGGACTCTGTCCAAAACTGACGAAGCCCTCTTAGCCGCGTTCGAGAGGAAGATGCTCAGAAGGATCTTTGGCCCCGTATGTGTGGAAGGACAATGGAGGAGCCGCTACAACGACGAGCTCTACGAGCTGTATGATGATCTCACTATCGTACAGCGCATTAGACTCGCCAGGCTCCGGTGGGCTGGTCACGTCATGAGAATGACACCGGACGACCCAGCCCGTAAAGTCCTTTTAGGCCGTCCACAAGGACAGAGGAGGCGTGGTAGGCCCAAATTGAGATGGAGTGATTGCGGTTATGCGTCCGCCAGAACGGCCGGGATAACGGATTGGCAGACGACGGCGCTGAACCGTGAGCGGTATCGAGGATTGTTGCAGCAGGCCAAGACCGCAAAGCGGTTGTAGCGCCTGATAAGTAAGTAAGTAACACAACAATTACTATTCATCCTCATCGATAAGGTTGACGAATGCTTAAAAAACGTTTAACAAATTATTATTTAACCTTAAACAGCTTACTCATATAGTCACCACTTACCTACGGATAATACTACACTAAACTATTATTCTTCAATAAATTTTCGCGTTTATTTAACTTTAATGTGCAGTTCGTCTACAGTAAGTATAAGATTCATTCAAAATTTATAATCTTCTGCTTTTATAGCTTTGTTTCATCCATAGCAGAATAGCAAATACTGCTTCCCAAGAGGGGATTATTAGTTCTTATATTTTAAAAATCTCATTAACGAAATATTGAAGAAAATCAAAACATCAAAACAAACAACAAGAAATTGTCTCTGTGGCTTTGATGTTGTATGTATGTGTAACGGTCACTTCAAACAATGCTGATTAGAAACTCACTTGTCAACAATTCACGAGGGTCTGGAGATAGATACACGTTAACCACGAGGCTACACTACGAATGTAAACAAACAGATACCGACCCATGCGAAACGTCAAATACCCGTATATACTTAGCAATAGGATACTATTAGCGCATGCAATTAGGTTACCGCAGTTAGATGAAATTAAAAGAATTTTCTTTTGGTGGCCGGAAATGTTGGAATTAGGTTACATGAAATGTTTCATGAAAATATTTGAATTTTTGCATGATAAATCGATACTGGACGACACTAGGAGCTAATAGTATAAATTTGACGCACGATGTAAGCCGTAGGAAAATGAATAGGATGAACTAAGTAGCCGAACAGATATAAACAGTAGCAAACTGAATCCCAAACGCACAACACGAATACCTCTGATATATCACAAATCGTCCTCCCGATCAGTGAAAATCCCTACATATACTCTTTACTATATTACATGGCTAGAATAACTATCCTACCAATCCATATCCGCCATTCCTTTTTCGTTATATGTTGTGTTGTCTTTGTCGTAAGTGTTAAGTGTTTTTTTTTTTTGTAGTGCCACGGGTGATCCGTTGACGAAGCAACAGCATCCGGGGTCAAAGTCGACACTGTCGTAAGAAGAGAGGCAGAATTTTCTGTAACAGTGATCTTCATCTCTGTCTAGCCGTGATAGGGCGAGTTCGTCCTTACTGGCGTTGGGTTCGGAGGTGGTCAGCGGGTTCAACCCCGTGATTAGCAGAGACCCTGCTGTTACGGGATGGAACTTGACGATAGCTTCTGAGTTCGGTGCTGGCTTGATCGAGCTTGGGCTATCACTGGTGGGCAGTTTGAGGTCCACTGTTCATAGGCAAATGTTTGTGCTGCGATGGCGCCTACCTTCGCGCCAGAAAAGGACATGCTCGACCACGTGCAAAATTTCGCAATGGCGCCTACCCACGAGCGTGAGAAGGATGTCATAGACCCAAAACAGGAGTTGCAACGTGAAATCGCCGCATTATCAAGGAGGATCGACAAGGTTTTACCCGCTCATAATTTTCGAGAACGAACGTGCTCGCGCTCTCGTGGCAGAGAATGGTACAATTCACGTCGCAACAGTAATTCATCTACCGTACCGTGCTGGTACCATCGGAAGTTCGGGAACGACGCGCGGACGTGCCGCAAACCCTGTGCCATCGGAACACGTGCTTCAGCTAACCAACAATAGGGACACTCTGCTGATGCTGTGAAGGAACTAGGTAAACCACTTTCCACAGTCGCTATCTACCGCCTGAAAATTACGGACACGACCACCTGCACGCAGTTCTTGATCGACACGGGAGCCGATGTGTTCGTAGTACCGCGTGGATTGCATTCAGCACAAGTGAAGCCGACTGCATTAAATCTGTTCGCCGCAAATGGGACACCTATAAAGGTTTATGGAGAAGTACTTTTTTTTAATTCATAAAGAATGGCCTGGCCATATTATAGAGAAGTACTGCTGAAGGTCAATCTTGGCCTAAGGCGTGAGTTTTTGTGGAGTTTTCTCATCGCCGACGTCACATCAGGAATAATTGGTGCTGATTTCTACGCAACTTTGATATTCTGATCGATTTGAAACGGAACCGCCTGATCGACAACACCACTAGCCTCGAATCGAACGGATCGCTCACAAAAACCAGTAAGTACTCCATTAAGACTTTTAACGCAGTGTCGCCATACGCAGATTTACTGGCTGAATACCCGACCAGTACACGCCTGACTCCTCCTGGAACGGTCAGCGGATCGTCCATCTGCCACCGAATCGAAACTACTGGCCAACCTGTATACGCTCGACCACGACGAAAGCTCGAAGCAGCTCGAGCTGAATTCGAGCACCTGATGAAACTGGGAATCTGCCGGCCGTCTAACAGCAATTGGGCCAGCCCTCTACATATGGTAAAAAAGGCGGACGGATCCTGGCGACCATGTGGAGACTATCGGGCCTTAAACGCGCAGACCATGCCGGATCGGTACCCTCTACCGTACCTTCAGGATTTAACGACCATTCTTAAAGGTAAAACAATATTTTCTAAAGTTGATTTGCAGAAGGCGTTTCACCAAGTACCTATCCTTCCTGACGACATCCCTAAAACGGCCATAACGACACCCTTCGGCCTGTTTGAGTTTTCGTATATGACGTTCGGACTACGAAACGCAGCTCAAACATTCCAGCGCCTAATTCACGAGGTTGTCCGAGGATTGAACTTTATTTTTCCCTATATCGACGATTTATTCATTGCTTCGTCATCGCCAGAGGAGCATCGGGAACATTTGCGTCTTTTATTCAAAAGGCTAAAGCAGCACAACTTGGCAATTAACGAAGCCAAATGCCAGCTCGGACGTAACACGCTTAACTTTTTGGGACATTCCGTTTCCGCAGCAGGGATCCGACCACTTCCGGACCGTGTCGAGGCCGTTAAAAATTTCAAGCTGCCATCTACCGTAAAAGAGTTGAGAAGTTTCTTGGCCATGGTGAACTTTTATCGACGATTCGTCCCCAACGCGATCCAAGCGCAGATTCGATTGCGTTCGATGGCCCCCGGCAATAAGCGCAACAATCGTACACCGTTGACCTGGACGGATGGAACAGTAGCAGCGTTTGAACGATGCAAGCAACAACTCTCAGAAGCCACTCTATTGGCACACTCCGCCAAATCAGCTGAAATGTCTCTTTGGGTGGACGCTTCGGATACCGCCGCGGGGGCAGTATTGCATCAGATTGTCGAGGGGAAGACATAACTGTTGGGTTTTTTTCTCGAAGAAATTCGATAAAGCTCAACTTCGATACAGCACATACGATCGTGAGCTGACAGCGATCTTCCTAGCGGTGCGGCACTTCTAGTTCATGTTGGAAGACGGAACTGTCACATCTACACGGATCATAAACCCATAATATTCGCTTTCCGGCAAAAACTCGACAAGGCATCTAACCGGCAAGCTCGCCAACTGGAATTGATCGGGCAAATAACGACAGACATCAGACACATAGTTGGCAAGGAAAACATTATCGCCGATTTGCTCTCCCGTATTGCTGCCATCAAGAGTTTGCCATCCCTTGACTACGACGCACTTGCTGATGACCAGAAAACTGACGCCGAGTTAAACACATTCAGCAAGGTAAATTAAAATCGTCACTGAATTTTAGGTTTTTTTCGATTCCAGGCAGTCAGAGGCAACTGCTTTGTGATAGCAACGGCGAATGCATTCGTCCCTTCGTTACGAAACGATTCCGCGACATCGCACTACAGGCAACACATCAGCTCTCCCACCCTGGCACTCGAGAAACGGCAAAAATGATGATGGAGCGATATGTTTGGCTAAACATCCGGAAGGACAGCATCGCTTTTGCCCGGAACTGCCTGCCGTGTCAACTTTCCAAAGTGACGCACCACACCCAATCACCTGTTTTTCGGTACTCGGAACCGGACAGTCGATTTGCACACATAAACATTGTGGGTCCCTTTCCACCAAGTAAGGTAAACCGTTACTGCCTGAAGTTAATCGACAGGTTCACTCGGTGGCCAGAAGCTTTCCCCATTCCGGACATGACAGCCTCAACAATCGCCGAAGCCCTGACTTCGGGATGGATCTCCCGATTTGGCGTTCCCGAATTCGAATCGACGCTGTTCGCCGAGTTATCCCGCCTGCTCGGATCTACCCACCAGCGTACAACTGTATACCATCCGCAGTCTAATGGTATTATTGAGCGTTGGCATAGGACCCTCAAACCAATATTGTACCACGATGCTGACCACTGGTGCGAATGGCTACCAGTCATTCTTCTCGGATTGCGGACCGCCTACAAAGAGGACATTAAGGCGTCGCCAGCAGAAATGGTTTTCGGCACGACTCAGCGGATACCTTCGGAGTTTTTTGTTGATGTCCCAAAAAGTCCGCATGAAGCTGAATTCATTGAAAATCTGCGTAAAGCTATGTGCAACATTCAACCCAAATAGACGGCCAGACATGGAAATAGGAGTATTTTAAATCACCGCGACCAACACACGTGCAAAAAAGTTTTTGTGTGTAACGATTCGGTTCGACCCTCGCTATCACCACCCTACGAAGGTCCATTTGCGGTGATCAGCCGAACCGCCAAATACTTCTTGCTGAAGATGCGTGGCCGATCTGTCAACATTTCGGTCGATCGTTTGAAGCCAGCATATACATTGGAAGAGCAGCAAGGCACAGCCGACCTGGTACCCGCAACCACAACTAATACGACAATTCATCCGACTAGAGTAACTCGTTCAGGACGAAGAGTTGTAATACCTTCGAGGTACCACTAACGGGAAATCTAGTCTAGGAGAGGAGTACTGTGGCAGCCAGACCTTTTTTGTGTTTTGTAGTGTACCGTGCCGTGTATTAGTATGCGTGTATTTCAAAACATTAAAATATTGTATTCACACCACACTACATCACACTTGCACCACACTCCACACCACACGCACACTATTACAATTATAATTATAACATTAGTATGTAGCAATAAATTAAGTTAGTCGATAACAGAACCTCTAACCGATCGGACCTTAACTTTAATTACCTCCGCTGAGGTAAAGGAAAGAACGCGCTAAAAATATTTAACAACCTTTACCTCACGCTGGCAACACTGGATTTGGTGTTGCCGCGGTGAAAGGCTTTTTTCATAACGGTAATAGATAAACGATTGTCGATTGATAAAAGAGTGTTTTTTCTTCCAAATCGCCAAATTTTAATTATCTTAATTTTACTAATACAATCGGCTCTCGTGTTTCTGTTTTAGTTTAGAGACAAAATTATCCGAAATTTTGTGAGTTTTTCGTTACTTTTGGTGTTAATTAGGCAGGGAACTAGGAATGATGGAAGTTGTTAGTTCGGCCAGCATGATAGCTAGTTCAGCTAATGCAGGAGGCAGGATTATTAAAGTTAACACAGAATTGCGAAGTGTGTGGAGTTAGTATGAGTAAACGAGTAATAAACACAAGAGATCGGTTTAAGTGGGTGTGCCGCAGTGCTCAGTGTAGTAATAGGGAATATTCCATTAGGAAAGGAAGTATTTTCAGGCAGTCTAAGTTGTCATTAGGAAAGCTATTATTGTTTTGCCTATCGTGGTCAAAAAATGTTAGGGTATAAAGAACAGTAGACGAACTGCATGTTAACAAAAACACTGGAAGCATGTGGTACAGATTCATCAGGGAAAAATGAGCAAGTTATAGTGAGGAGAACGAACGGTTAATATGAGCCGAGGGATGACAGTCGAAATAGACGAATCAGTCGTGACGAAAAGAAAATACAATAGAGGACGAGTGTCAGGAAATAATCAGGTTTGGTTAGTAGATGGCATTTGCCGAGAGACAAGGGAGATCTTTATACAGATTGTAGAAAGGAGAAATAGGGCTACACTCCACGATTTGATTTTAGAGAATGTTTGTCAGGATAGCACAATAATCACAGATTATTGGGCAGCGTATAGAGGACTAGAACAGTATGGATATGGGCATCTTAGGGTTAACCATTCCCAGCATTTTGTAAATCCAATTAATCGAGGAATACACACCCAGAATACAGAAAACATCAAATATTTTCTTAGGAGCAAAACAAATAAGGGTAAATTGACAGATTATTTAATGGAGTAGCAATTTAAAAGACACAATCCTAATAGGTTTGGTTCAGTGCTAAATAGTTTACGGGCAGAGTAGATTGTATAGAAATAAAAAAGAAAAATTAATGAGGTGGAGTGTAGATGCAGATTAGATGGTTAGGTGGCTGGCTAATGCTAAGCTGCTTAAATAATGCAAAGTTAGATGTTAACTTTAAGCTTAGTTAGATGTGCATTGTTTAAGCTGCTTTAGAACTCCGATTTCAAACCTCCTCGTGGTGCTGGCTGGAAGATAATTGTTGCACATTTTACACAACAATTATTCACTTTTTCTGTTCATTGAGACGGGGGTCATGACATGTTAAGAATATGTTATGATGTAATTGTATGATAGCTATTGGTTTCATTTTACTTATTTACATAAAGTACAGGATGGACTATACTGCGTGCGGTAAGACAGTTTGAATTATTTAACCAGTTCTTCCGCCTGAAGACCGGCGCCACTACCGCCCTGTGCATGAGTTAATAACCTCCATTGTCAACACAGCATTTTCTAGTGTTGTCAACCGCCACCGGCCACTGCACTGATAAATTGCACCGATCAGCAAACCGTGCTGATCGTCCGATCTAGTTACCGATTGAAAAACATGCAATAGTCATCAAGAAACGTCAATACCTTCCCCTTCCCCATCCAATTCCCAATAAGCAACTTGTATGTAAGTCAAACTTAATAAATTCACTCCGATTTTGACTACATAATAAGCAAGTCTCGCTTTCTTTCGTCTGTGTCCGAACCCTATAGTTTTAACTCGTGCAACAGCGACGTACATGGTTTTTTAATTTATCAAACAAAGATATAATAATGGGTTGGAGAGCAGTTTAATTAAAGAAAAACGAACTTTATTCATGATTGACACTAACATGTTCGCTAATTCCCAATCTAACCTGACTGACTCTAACTATTTGGTCGTCCCTACTTTTAAATGGTTAAAACTGCTAACACAACTGATCGAAGTTTATCGATTAGGTTCGGTACGGTCCGGTTTGGTTGGTTCGGCTGGTTCGGTTGGTTCGGTTGTTTTGATGGAAGTGAATGAATGAAGTGCTGGGTCGGCTGTTCTGGCCGGTTCAGGTGCCCATGTATGCATAACTATATTCTTTTATATGTATTTTAAGTCTGACTGCTTGAAGCCATATTGTCAACAACGCATATACTGCCTGTAGTGTCTTAACTATTCGGCTGGATCGTAAAGAATGAATCATTCATTCCCCATATGCATTCTTTCAAAGAATCCTTAAATCATACCAACAATAGTTTTTTAGAGCCTGCACTGCCAATTTACAAACATTAAAAATAGTAATAATTTCTATTGTTTTATATTATCGCTTTTATTATCAATATGTTATTATTTATCAGTCTGACTCCAGCTTCCGTAGCGAGAGGATGTGTATCGCTTGGAAGCATCGTTACGATTTTTTGACGAAAGGCAGATAGTGGTTATTGCTCCCGAGTGCCATTGCGTAGTCAACGTGATTACACAAAGCGTGCAAATCGTTGTCTACGTCTTTCTCCGGCATTCGCTCGGAATTTGTGCTTTCGATCGAGCGGCGCTTAGCCCTGATCAACGTTTATGGCTAGTGTGGTGATTGTGTGTACCAGTAGATCGTTGCGATAAGCGAGCGTATCGACGCTGCATCGTCGCATCGATCGTGTACAGTCCAGTGTGTGTATTTGTGTGTGTACCTTTGCGCGCGAGTTGTTTATCGTGTGTGACGGTAAGTCTTGTCGCACCCCACCTCCTCCGTTGTCTTTGGCCATATCATGGTGACATATGCGTCTGACTTGGAGAAGGAGATTGAGCCGCATGTGAAGCGCAAATCTGGTCGCCCTAAGGCCGCTCCTGCCACTAAAAAGTGGCATTAGAAGAGAGACCTTCTACCTCGAAGGCATCGAGTAGTGCCCCGCCGACAAATAGTTTTTATTCCCCGCCGGCAAAAAATAATGAACTGCCATCAGAGCATCGAGCACGTGCTTACCCGGTGTCGTGGGAGGGCAAGCCGTTAGTTTATTTTATGGCACGCGCCAAACAGCTCGACGTGAGGACGATCGCGGCATCGTTATTTAAGAAGTACCCGGGCGTTGCCGATGTGTTTCGGATGCGCCCTAATAAGATCAGGGTCACCGCAAAGGACCTGGCTCAAGCCAATGTCATTGCGGCTGATCCAGATTATATGGAGTACTACCGGGTTTACATCCCTGGTAGTCTGGTTGAAGTGACCGGCGTGATCGAGGATTTCGATTACCCGGAGGAGGAAATTTTGAACTTTGGACTGGGAGCTTTTCTACCAACAGGTACCCCAAGGGTTAAAGTTCTTGAGGTGAAAAAGGTCTTCAAGCTAGACCCCTCAACAAAGGATGAAAAAAAATATGTTCCGACCTCCTCCCTCCGGATCACGTTTGAGGGAACGGTACTTCCGCAGGCCCTCATCCTAGAAGGCCTCCGGATACCCATCAACCGGCCATACGTGCCAAGGGTGGCCACCTGTTCGAAGTGCAGCCGGATTGGATATGCCGATCCGTTCTGCACTCACAAGATTTGCTGCGGAAAATGCAGAGGAGCTCACGCTACCGAGGAATGCAAAGCCCCATCCCAAAAATGTTCGCATTGTCGGGAGGAGTGGCATGAGGTTGCATTGTGCCCTGTGTACCGGAAACTGCAAAGGGAGCAGACCAAAACGGTAGCCGAGCGGGCACGCGGCTCATACAGCGATGCTCTCAAGGGAGCAAACGCATCGAACCCCTTTGCAGTCCTGGATAACACGGCTGCAAATGGCGAGGCCAATCCGACTGCACTCGAACAGGTGCCACTGATATCGGTAAAAGCACTGAGAGTACCTAATAAAAAGGTACAACGGAAGGTCTTAAAGACGAAAAATAAACCATTGGCACCACAGCGCCTCGCTAAAGTTTCTTCCCCCGGTCCAAAACGTGACGCTGATCCGAAAACTCCCACCCCCCAAATTGCCAGGAAACGGCCAAGAAGAAGCGATCACCTCGGGACGAAGTTCCTTTGGAAAACCTAGCTTTTCCGACTGAGCCCAAGGGCTTCCCGAGGATCCCTACACCGTCCCTTTCCGAGATCCTAGAATCCCTTCTCTTGGCCCTTAACCTACCGCAGCATCTGCATTTGATCGCAACTTGGGCCCTTCCTTTCCTGAAGGGGATGATCAAACAGTGGCTGGCTCAATGGCCATGCTTAAGTATGATGGTCCGTTTGGATGATTAATGGCTCCTACGGCTACTATCATACAGTTAAACTGTAGGAGTTTACTTGGCATGCTAAACTTCTTTAAAGCATTAGTGGGCGAGCACAACTGTGATGTGTTTGCCCTCTGTGAAACTTGGCTATCGGATGACATTAAATTAACCTTCCCGGGATATAATATAATCCGTGAAGATCACGTTACTAGGGGTGGGGGGGTACTGATTGGTCTTCGAAAGAGTCACACTTTCACCAGAATACCTACACCTAGACAAGAAATTGTCGAAACTGTCACAGTTCAGGTAAAACTGGGCGTTCTTCACGTGACAATTGCATCTATTTATATCTCCCCGATAGCCAACAATGAAAAGGAAAAAATTGAAAAGTTCAAAGAGGATTTTGGAAATTTAGCAGCGGTCTTGCCTGGACCGCTTTTGATCCTGGGAGACTTTAACTCCCATGGAATCGACTGGGGGTGCGATAAGGATGACATTCGCACGCCCATCATCCGAGATTTCTGCGACAGATTTGGTTTTTCAATCCTTAACTCAGGAGAGGCAACTAGAATGCAGACACCTCTAAGTAGGGCGAGTGTGCTGGAACCTGTCTCTGTGTCCATCAACAATGGCCCTGGATTTGAGTTGGAAGGTGATCCAGGACCCTATCGGCAGTGACCACTTGCCGATAGAAATTTCCTACATCAAGGGAGGATGTCCAGTAGAAGGAATCTCCGTTAAATGTGACTTAACGAGGAACATCGACTGGACGAGATACGGCGAATTAATAGCCGCTTCGCTTTCACTTGACTTGGAAGATTTGTCTCCTGTCAAGGAGTACGAAAAACTTGTTTCAATTATAAACAAGTGCGCCCTTGAGGCCCAAACAAGGACATTCCACCAAGCAAGGACATTTAAAAAACCTCCCACTCCTTGGTGGGACAAGGATTGCCAAGCGGTTTTTACCAAGAAGCGTGAGGCATTTAAAACCTTCCGGGACACGGGCTCAAGGTCCTTATATGAACAATATAAAGGACTGGAAAGAACTTCACTTAATTCGCTTTGGAGAATGGCTAGAAGGATGCGAAACAGCAACAACATCAATGAGAGCGAAAGCTTTTCTGGCGAGTGGCTGTATGAATTTGCCCACAAGCTTTGTCCCGATTTCGTTCCTGCGCAAAGCTTTACACAACATGCGCCTGGTAGTGACCCTAGGATGGATTCACCGTTTACAATGGTAGAGCTATCACTTGCTCTCCTATCAAGCAAAAATTCCTCCCCAGGTCTGGATCAGATTAGTAGCAAATTGCTTCAAAATCTTCCCGACGTAGGGAGGAAACGTCTGTTAAGCATATTCAACAATATGTTGGAGGTCAACAGCGTCCCGCAAGAGTGCAGAGAAGTGAAATTTGTCACTTTCTTGAAGCCTGGCAAACCGCCATCAAGACACGACTCGTATCGGCCAATATCGTTACTGTCGTGTCTGAGGAAACTCCTTGAAAGGATGATTCTTTTCCGGCTAGAAGAATGGTTGGAATCAAACAACCTTCTCTCAAATACCCAGTTTGGTTTTCGTAAAGCCAGGGGTTCTAATGACTGCTTAGCACTTCTGGTTACAGAAATAGAGCTTGCTCGTGCACGCAAGCAGAACATGGGATCTATTTTCCTGGATATACAGGGGGCATTTGACTCAGTATCACCATACAAGCTGAGTCATAAATTAGAAAATGTGGGACTGGGTCCAAAGTTGAACAACTTGCTGTTCAACCTTTTGTCGGAGAAAGCTATGAGTTTCAACAATGGTCATGTGCAACTAAAGCGAACCAGTTTCCATGGACTAGCCCAAGGGTCCTGCTTGAGCCCCCTGCTATATAACTTCTAAGTCAGTGAAATAGATTCTTGCCTAGCTCCGAACTGCAGCATTAGACAATTAGCAGACGACGGCGTCATATCTTTTGCAAGAAGGGACGCCGCCGAAATACAACTGGCTTTACAAACCACTTTGGAAACCTTGCCGAGTGGTCTGAAAACCTTGGTATCGAGTTCTCTGCAACGAAACCTGAGATGCATATATCTTTTCTCTTTTAAGCGGCACGACAAAAAACAGGGAGAAGAGACTATTTCACCCGAAAATTGATTTCTTTTTGTGATGTCTTTTTGATGTGAAAAGATTTCAACTACCGACAATTTTCGATACCTTGGTGTTTGGTTCAATTCAAGGCTAAACTAGAGTACACATATCACCCATCTGGTGCAAAACTGCAGTAAAAGAATCAACTTTCTAAGGACAGTCACAGGATTCTGGTGGGGCGCACATCCATCAGACGTCCTGCGACTGTTTAAGACAACGGTTCTATCCGTGTTGAAATATGACAGCATATGCTTCCATTGGGCATCCAACACGCATATCCTCAAACTAGAAAGGCTACTGAATCGTTGTCTTAGACTCGCACTAGGGAGAATGAAATCAACACACAACATGTCCCTAGAAGTGATGACCGGAGTGATGCCGCTAAAACTTCGTTTAGAAATGCTGTCGCTTCGCCTTCTAGTCCGTTCTTCAGTATCAAATCCCTTGATCGAAGAAAATTTTAAAGCGCTGCTAGAGACAGGTTCTAAGAGCAAGATCTTGAAAATATACGAAGATTTTGTTGCCCTACAAGTGCATCCTAGCGCTCCACAGGCGTTAAACCGTGCTGCCCTTCCTGAGACCTACAGTTCCCTTTTAACAACAGATTCCTCGATGCACGAGGAAATTAAGACCATACCGAATGATCTTCGCCCGATGGTAGTTCCGGGCATTTTCAGGGATAAGTATGGCCATCTAGACCAAAGTAGCCAGTATTATACTGATGGATCATCCTCTAAGGAAGGCACCGGCTTCGGCGTTTTTAGTGAGTCCGCCGAAGCATTTTTCAAATTGCGGGAGCCGTGTAGTGTCTACACCGAAGGACTAGCCGCAATCTTGTACGCACTATTGATGATAGCAGCGAGACCTTCGGTTCAGTACTTTGTCTTTACAGATAGCCTTAGCGCTATTGAAGCACTACGATCCCCGAAGGCTGTTAAGAGTCAGGATTTCCTTACCATGAAAATCATTTAATTGCTTGGCTCCATGTTTGACAAGGCGTTCAGGATTTCGCTAATTTGGGTACCTTCCCATTGTGGAATTCCCGGAAATGAGAAGGCAGACTCACTGGCCAAAACAGGCGTCCAACAAGGCGCCTTTTACGACCGTCCGATCTCGGCCCGAGAGTTTCTTTGCCTACCACAGCAACTTTTCCTGTCTCTCTGGCAGAGCATGTGGGAGGCGGACGATCTCGGGCGATTCCTTTTCTCGATCTCTCCGCAAGTGTCCCTGCGGCCTTGGTTCGGTGGGCTCTCTGTTGACCGGGCATTTATACGCATGATGTCTCGACTTATGTCGAATCATTTCGCGTTGAATGCTCATCTTCAGCGTATAGCTCTGGCTCAGATGAAGGTGTGTGGCTGCGGTGACGGATTTCACGATGTGGATCACCTTCTGTGGTCCTGCGTGGAGTTTTAAACCGCAAGACCCTCCTTGTTGAGCGCATTCGAGAGCATCGGCAGACGAACGGGTACAGAAATAAGAGAAATTGTAACGACTAGGGACCTCGCTTACATGAGGTATACCAATTCGCCAGAGACAACGGTCTTATCCTTTGATTCCGCATCCCCATTATCCTTTCAATCCTAAGACATTCTCCTACATTCCGTTTTTGTTATTCGTTGTGTTGTATTTGTCTTAAGTGTGTGTTTTTTTTTTTTTTTTTTTTTTTTTGTAGTGCCACGGGTGATCCGTTGACGAAGCAAGAGCATCCGGGGCAATGCCGATACTGTGGTAAAAAGGGAGTCAGACTTTTTTGTGTAACAGTGTTCCTCTTCTTTGTCTAGCCTTGATGGGGCGAGCCCGGCGTGCGTTGGGTTCGGAGGTGGTCGACGAGTGCAGCCTCATGATTAGCAGAGACCCTGCTGTTACGGGATGAATCTCGCCGATAGTTTCTGGATTCGGTGCTGGCATGGTTGAGCTTGGGCTATCACTGCTGGACAGTTTGAGGAGCGCTTTACGCAGGCAAATGTTTGTACTGTCCAGAAAGCTGTTCTCTTTTTCTTTTTTTTTTTGCCAGACCAAACTCGGCAGGCAAATCTTGGGGAAGATGGCGGAGCAACAACTCCACTCCTACCATCTCTTCATTGATTTCAAAGCCACCTATGACAGCATAGCCAGGGTAAAACTGTACGACGCAATGAGCTCTTTTAATCCCGGCCAAGCTTTCCAGGCTTGTACGAATGACAATGGCCAACATCACATGCCAGGTGAAGGTGGATGGAAAACTCTCAGGGCCCTTTGCTACCACCAAGGGCCTGCGCCAGGGAGATGGGCTTGCCTGTCTCCTCTTCAATCTGGCGCTAGAGAGAGCCATCCGCGACTCAGAGGTGGAAACTTCGGGGACCATCTTCTATAAGTCAATCCAGATCCTGGCATACGCTGATGACATAGACATCATTGGTTTGAGGCTCTCCTATGTAGCAGAAGCTTATCAAAGGATCGAGCATGCGGCACAAAACCTCGGGTTGGAGATGAACGAGGCGAAAACCAAAATGATGGTGGCACCACCAGCGGCCCTGCTAACAAACACTGATCTACGCAGGGGTGATGTACAGATAGGTGACCGCACTTTCGAAGTCGTCCAAAACTTCACCTATCTGGGGTCAAAAGTCAGCACCGACAACAACATTGATGTTGAGTTACGCGCACGGGTGCTGGCTGCCAACCGGTCATACTACAGCCTGAGGAAACTTCTCCACTCTAAATACCTGTCGCGACGGACGAAGCTGGGACTGTACAGAACTTTTATAGTCCCAGTTCTCACATACGCCTCTGAGACATGGACTCTGTCCAAGACTGACGAAGCCCTCTTAGCCGCGTTCGAGAGGAAGATGCTCAGAAGGATTTTTGGCCCCGTATGTGTGGAAGGACAATGGAGGAGCCGCTACAACGACGAGCTCTACGAGCTGTACGATGATCTCACTATCGTACAGCGCATTAGACTCGCCAGGCTCCGGTGGGCTGGTCACGTCATAAGAATGACACCGGACGACCCAGCCCGTAAAGTCCTTTTAGGCCGTCCACAAGGACAGAGGAGGCGTGGTAGGCCCAAATTGAGATGGAGTGATTGCGGTTATGCGTCCGCCAGAACGGCCGGGATAACGGATTGGCAGACGACGGCGCTGAACCGTGAGCGGTATCGAGGATTGTTGCAGCTGGCCAAGACCGCAAAGCGGTTGTAGCGCCTGATAAGTAAGTAAGTAAGTAAACTCAGAAGGTCCCCCTCCCCGTCCCGTACGTAAGGCTGACTTCTTTACTACGGGTAAAATCTAAGTCACAATCAAATCGTCTCGAGCAAGTCAGGTTTGGTATCGGCTCCACTAAAAACGTAAAAAAATTGTGTGTAAAATTATTTGTCCGTTGTGCTTCCCTGCATCAATTGTTTGTTTGTGTATCATTCTATCCGTACTTACCATCTCCTTGCTTTAACGGTTGCTGTTTGTGTCCTAATTTGTTCGATTTTGTTTAGCGCCACTCAGCTGTTTGTTGTTGTTTATTCCGTGGGCTTGTGTGTTGCGCTGTGTGTGTAAATGGCTCCTGTGTGTTCGGCCTGTGCAGCGGATGCCTCCGTGGCCAACGATGTGCTGTGCTGCTGCTTTTGTGATGCGGTTTGTCATAGAAACTGCACCTCAGTTCCTGACGCCGTTCTGGAATGCATCAGCCCTTACCAAAATGTCCACTGGAGCTGTTCCACTTGCACTGTAACCGTTGAAAACCGCCGCAGATTGCCCACGAAGGATGGTAGCTTCCAAGCGGGCTTCCAGACGGCGCTAGATTCCATTTTCGCGTCGCTCAAAGACGCCATTCTGCAGCCTCTCACTAGTGAGATTCGCTATCTGATATTTCCTCGGAAGACCGGCTTAACTCTTGTCTCTCACCAACCAGATACTGATCATGGTGCGCCCACCTCCTCTCCGATCAGGCTTCCTCCTATCCTTAACACCGACCGTCCTTCTTCCTATGCCGCGATCGCAGGACAAACCCCCGCTCCGAGCCTTGTCGGAATTTCGGGCACAAACGCGGTGACGTCACCTAATCTAGTAGCGACTCAAGCGCGCAATCCTCGCAGATTTTGGTTGCACCTCCTTGGAGTTGCACACTATATCACGACCGACCAAGTGAGAGCATCAGTGATACGCCGTCTCAACACCGAGGACGTGCTTGCTTTCTCTCTCTTGGCTAGAGGTGTTGATCCAGCTTCTCGACGCTCTCTATCTTTTAAAGTGCGTGTTCCAGATTCCTGTCGTGAGTTGGCTCTCTCCCCTGAAACGTGGCCTGTTGGCATCCGTGTGAGAGAGTTTATCACCGCTACTCATCACGATCCACTTAGACGTCCACCGGCTCCATACAATACTCCTGTTTTAACAGCTAGTAACTCTCTCATCGCCGCTCGACACCGTCGTAGAGAGGCTCCCTACATCAACCGCACTCAGCCTCTCCACAGCACACCTTCATCTCCTGGACACAGTTCGGACTTGACTTTGATCCACGCTACACCACTCACTTCACTTCCTCATCCCGCTCCCCCTAGCAAGCGTAAGAGAGTTCTAACTTTTAGTCCCCATCAGAAAACATTGGACCAATTCTTTCGTGCATAATTCGGCGCCCAGGAAAAAAATGTATGCCTACTATCAGAACGTGCGGGGTCTCCGCACGAAACTCATTAACTTCCACCAGGCCTTTGCTGAATCTGATTATAACATATGTGTCCTGACCGAAACCTGGCTCGATGATTCGATCCCATCGTCGCTTCTTTTCGATGAAAACTTTATCACCTATAGATGCGACCGCAACAATAGGAATAGCAACCTTTCGCGTGGTGGTGGTGTGCTTATTGCATGCTCATCACAACTTGCGGTCTCGTCGATCTTGTCACTATGCGCATCGTTGGAGGCGGTGTGGGTTCGCATCAACCTGGGGACCTCGCACCTGTACCTTGGAGCCATCTACATTCCGCCATACAGCAGCTCATCCTCATCTGTTATTGATGATTTGATGGAGGGCATCGGTGTAGCCCTGGGGCGCATGCGCTCCGAAGATAAAATTATGATTTTTGGCGACTTCAACATGCCGGGCATCTCGTGGACTGCTGATCCCCATAATAAACTGTGGTAGTATCCTACCGATTTTAGGCAGCGGGATACGACGTTCATTGACGGTCTGAACTTTAACCACTTGAAGCAACTCTCAGTGGTAACTAACGGTAACGGACGTCAACTGGACCTAATATTTGGCAATTCCGCTGCAGCCACGATCTGTGATTCAGTACACCGAGTGCCTTTGACGATTATTCCTGAGGACACTTATCATCCAGCATTGGAGACGTGCATCACCGTCATCGCGTCGCCCTCTGATGGTCCGTCTCGTTTAGTTTTGACGCGTGAGCTGAACTTCAGGAAGCTCTACAACAGAAAATTTATTCGTCTCATCTCGACATACGACTGGAGCTCGCTGGACGCTGTACCTAGTATTGACGAGGCTGTAGCCAAGTTTACGTCTGTGATTTTGTCTTTCCTCTCCCAGTGTTGTCCCTTTCGTACCCCTCCTCCAAATCCCTTGTGGTCAGATAGACACCTTCGTTCACTTAAGGCGGATCTTAAGCGTGCGCTTCGTGCGTATCGAATGCACCGCTCCACTTTTCACCTGTGTGTCTTCAAATACGCAGCATCTGCTCATCGCAGTTATAACAGGATCCGCCTTCGTACCCATAACGCGCGCATTCAATCCCATCTTTATACAAATCCTAGGTCATTCTGGAGATACGCCAACAAATATGTCTTTGGGCGATTGCTCTGCTTCCTCCCCGTTGGAAATATCTAATTTGTTTGCGCATCACTTCGATGGTCTTTTTGTTGATCCGACCCACTCTACCGCGTCTCTTGTGGCTGGGCTCTCGAGTGTTCCTCGGGACTATATTAACGCTCACTCGGTGCATATCGACGAGCAGATGGTGCTCACTGCACTTTGTCAGCTTAAGCGCTCCTTTTCTCCTGGTCCTGACGGCATCCCTTCTTCCGCACTCATTGACGCTAGAGAGGCGATTGCTCTTGTGTTGATTCGCCTATTCACTAGGTCGGTTGATACAGGAGTTTTTCCCTCTCTTTGGAGATCAGCTTGGCTGATCCCAGTCTTAAAGAAAGGTTGCCGGACGTCCCCCTTAAATTATCGAGGCATCTCCATCCTTTGTGCAGCGTCCAAAGTCCTCGAGTCTGTGATCTACTCTTCTATCCTTCCTATTGTTTCCCCGTTAATCCCATCCTCCCAGCACGGTTTCGTGCCGAGACGCTCTACCCTGTCGAACCTTATGTCGTTGATGATCGATCTGTTTCCGCACACAGTCGCTGGTAGGCAGGTTGACGTCATCTACACAGATTTCAAAGCTGCGTTCGACTGTTTGTCGCATCAATTGCTTATGGCAAAGCTCGAGCGAATGGGTTTCGGTGGAGCCCTTCTTCTCTGGCTCTGTTCCTTTTTGAAGGACCGGTCGTACAGGGTAAGGGTCGATGGGGCTCTGTCGGACCCGTTCATCAGCAAATCTGGGGTTCCTCAGGGTAGTGTCTTGAGTCCTTTATTGTTTTCACTCTTCATCGCCGATTGCATTCAATCGCTTCCCCCTAACGGTTGTTTGTTGTATGCCGACGATGTCAAGTTTTATCTTCCTGTGTCTTCGTCCCGCGACTCCCGCTCCCTCCAATCCTACATAGATGCTTTCGCTGGCTGGTGCATATCCAACGGGCTCGTTCTTTGTGTCTCGAAGTGCTGTGTAATTTCGTTTGGTCGCTCTTCTTCCAAACATTTACACCAGTATCGGCTCTACGACTCAACACTTCCGCGAGTTTCCTTGGTCAGGGACCTTGGGGTGTGACTGGACGACAAATTGTCCTTCGAGCCGCATCTCAACTCGGTCCTTGAGCGGGCTAGCAAGGTGTTGGGTCTAATCGCTCGTATGTCCACTGATATTCGAGACCCGTTATGCCTGAGAGCGCTGTATTTTTGCTGGGTGCGTCCCATCCTGGAGTACGCCAGTGTTGTATGGTCCCCAGCTGGTGTCACCGCTATGAATAGGTTGGAGAGGGTGCAGAGGAAGTTTACGCGGATAGCCGCTAGGCGTTTACTGAACAACCCCAGCACAACCTTACCTTCTTATTCGGAGCGGTGCCAGCTGCTGGGTTTGGTTAAACTAGAGGATCATCATGGTCATGCTTGCAAATTATTTATTGCCAACATCCTGCTTTCCAACATTGACTCCCCCGCCCTTCTGGCAGCTATCCCTTTATATGTCCCTTCCCATCGCCTACGCGTACGTCCTCCCCTGCTTATCCCTTTTTGTGAACTGTTTGACCATAATATCTCCATTAACTGTTTCCGCTCCCGTCTTTTGTCTTCTTCAAGGAGGTAAGGTAATTCCTTGTCAATTGTTGTATTTTGTTATATTTGTGAAATTGTAATTCGTTAACACACGCGGTGATGACTATACGGCGACTAGCCGCCACACTTTAAATAAATAAATAAATAACATAGGTTGCAAAGGATTGCATTGTTCGTAATTATTGCTTATACGAGCAATATCAAAGTGAAACCAAAATCGCATGGATCTACATGGACCACATTTGCAAGTTACTCGGGAGGATCTATTTCGTTGTATAACAACCGAAATAGAAAGATGTACTAATGGTTTATTTTTCTTAGGCGTTTATATTAGGTTTATCTTTTTCGAAGGCGATAAAAGCACGGGTCTTCACACGGCAGGGCCGGGATTCAAATTCAATCCAGACCACCTCCCCGTACTTAGGGCTGACTACGTTACTACGGGTAAAAATAAGTTTCAGAAAGCCAGAAATGGCGACCTTTCGAGCATGGATCCATACTTTTACATGATACAAACAAATATCTGAATATGTTTGATATATTACATACAAGTATGCATAATGGAACATAAATCAGTCGCTTTATAGAAATTGTTAACAAAATTTAAAAATTTGTCAACGTCCGACAAATATCCTTATTTATCGGTGGATTCTTATTTGCGTGATTTCACGGTAGATGGCGGGTCTGTCAAACTGTGGGCACGAATAAGCACGAAGCCTCGTAGGGAATTGCCAGCGTGGCAGGGTCGACGACCGAAGGAAGAAGAAAACAGAATAAAAAGGGATAGCTACGAAAACGGAGGACTCAAATCAACCCACGAAACTATACGAGTCCGACTAATTTTTTAACACGCCGTACTCGCCGTACTCGCCGTATTTGCCGTACTATTGTACTAATAAAAGTGTTAAAAGTAGTGGAGTGTAAGAGTTTGGGATAAGGGTTGAACGAATTGGGAAATTCGTGTCGCGCTGTTGCGATTCGCAACACAAATCAAATCTTCACTATATCAAGTTCGTAATTTTTGTTCATGCAGAACGATCTGACCGTTTTGCTCGAAGTTCGTAAGTTATTCGTAGATAATTGTTCTGCTGTTGTGTGTTGTTGTATGTCTTCTCGATTTCATTTCGTAGTCATTTTTTCCATCTATCTTTATCAGTTGGAATTCTTTTACAACAGGGGTTTCATTTCAGTTAGAAAATTTATCTTTGAAGTTCTCCAAAAATAGGTTTTAAAGGATTTGAAAGCATATTCAGCATATTCAATGGAGCAACCACAGTCAATAAAATAAAAATAAAACAATAAAATTATTATTTATGTTCATCATATGGAATGGATACACGACCATATCGTCCTAGAGCTTTGTGCTGCAGCAAAAACAGACCGATCTTTACTTTTTACAAAACAGGATTACACAATATGGCCAGGTTGTCAGTTCAATACACACATTCTTAACGAAAAACTTAATCTATTGTTTGTATTTCCAGATTACACTAACGCATTCAATCGGGCGAATAGCGCAATTATGTTATTTTTAAACCATTATATTGAAAATTCTTAGCAACAGTCTTTATCTTTTACTTCTTCTTGGTTTAAAGTCCTGCGTAATCATGTCGATCATTCAATGAATTACTACGGAGTGAGGGAGGGCAGGTGGCCGGTTAGCTGCTGCGATTTTTATTCACAATTTAGTCAGATATATAGCTACGATTACTCCTCGCCCCTTCAAGCTTCACACCCCATACAATTTAAAACAAATTCCCTACAAATTGTCGAATGTCATTTTTTCGTGCGTAATATCCCACTGTACACCACTTACAGCAAAAAAAAAAATTAACTTTAACTTATTAAATAGTAACATATTACAAAAAACGCTGTTAAATTATTAGAGTTTACAGGTTATCCAACATCAAATAATAAATATTACTCTGAGCAAACATCAAAAAAATTATTTAACAACCTTTACCTCACGCTGGCAGCACTGGACTTGATGATAACGGTAATAGATAAACGATTGTCGATTGATAAAAGAGTGTTTTTTCTTCCAAATCGCCAAATTTTAATTATCTTAATTTTACTAATACAATCGGCTCTCGTGTTTCTGTTTTAGTTTAGAGACAAAATTATCCGAAATTTTGTGAGTTTTTCGTTACTTTTGGTGTTAATTAGGCAGGGAACTAGGAATGATGGAAGTTGTTAGTTCGGCCAGCATGATAGCTAGTTCAGCTAATGCAGGAGGCAGGATTATTAAAGTTAACACAGAATTGCGAAGTGTGTGGAGTTAGTATGAGTAAACGAGTAATAAACACTAGAGATCGGTTTAAGTGGGTGTGCCGCAGTGCTCAGTGTAGTAATAGGGAATATTCCATTAGGAAAGGAAGTATTTTCAGGCAGTCTAAGTTGTCATTAGGAAAGCTATTATTGTTTTGCCTATCGTGGTCAAAAAATGTTAGGGTATAAAGAACAGTAGACGAACTGCATGTTAACAAAAACACTGGAAGCATGTGGTACAGATTCATCAGGGAAAAATGTGCAAGTTATAGTGAGGAGAACGAACGGTTAATATGAGCCGAGGGATGACAGTCGAAATAGACGAATCAGTCGTGACGAAAAGAAAATACAATAGAGGACGAGTGTCAGGAAATAATCAGGTTTGGTTAGTAGATGGCATTTGCCGAGAGACAAGGGAGATCTTTATACAGATTGTAGAAAGGAGAAATAGGGCTACACTCCACGATTTGATTTTAGAGAATGTTTGTCAGGATAGCACAATAATCACAGATTATTGGGCAGCGTATAGAGGACTAGAACAGTATGGATATGGGCATCTTAGGGTTAACCATTCCCAGCATTTTGTTAATCCATTTTGTAAAAAACATTTTGTAAAAAAATAATCGAGGAATACACACCCAGAATACAGAAAACATCAAAGATTTTCTTAGGAGCAAAGGAACAAATAAGGGTAAATTGACAGATTATTTAAGGGAGTAGCAATTTAAAAGACACAATCCTAATAGGTTTGGTTCAGTGCTAAATATTTTACGGGCAGAGTAGATTGTATAGAAATTAAAAAGAAAAAATAATGAGGTGGAGTGTAGATGCAGATTAGATGGTTAGGTGGCTGGCTAATGCTAAGCTGCTTAAATAATGCAAAGTTAGATGTTAACTTTAAGCTTAGTTAGATGTGCATTGTTTAAGCTGCTTTAGAACTCCGATTTCAAACCTCCTCGTGGTGCTGGCTGGAAGATAATTGTTGCACATTTTACACAACAATTATTCACTGATTGAGACGGGGGTCATGACATGTTTAGAATTTGTAATGATGTAATTGTATGATACCTATTGCTTTCATTTTACTAGGTTGTATAGTTGTATAGTTGTATAGTTGTATAGTTGTACGGTAAGACGGTTTGAACGGAATTATTTAACCATTTCTTCCACCTGAAGACCGGTTCCACTGCCGCCCTGTGCGTGAAACATCGATCTACATTGTTTTTTATTTATCAAACAAACATATAATAATGGGTGCTGTTGCCGAATTCATACGGTTCATATCACATGCGCTAAACGAATGTATGCCGCTTAAGCGCCCTAAACGAGGTTCTCTCTGGAGCGACGGTACACTGCGAAGGCTTAAAACGGCCAAGGCTGCGGCCTACCGTGAATATCGTGCGTGTAGATGCAGCGTTTCGAGAAGCAACTACAATGTAGAGTACTCTCTCTACTGACGCTATAATAAGAACCGTTATTTAGCCTACGTAAGACGCATAAGTTCGAACTCACGCAGTTACCCCCGTGCACTTTGGAACTTTGTCAATGCCAAGCGGAAATCCTCCGACTTTCCCAGCTCCATCAGCTTCAACGGTCACTCTGGCAACACACCATCAGCAGTCTGTGATTTCTTTGCCTCACGTTTCGCCGCCACCTTTCTTCCGGAAGTGAATGAGGCGGGGCAAATTGTTATCGCACTATCACACACACCACGTGATGCCATGACTCCTTGCTTACCGATGTTCGATGCCGATCATTTAAACTACTATTCGTAAAAGAACGTAAAAGAGTACACTTGTATTTCGCCAAAAAATATGACACATTAATCTCAGTGATCATTAACCAGGTGCCGGCGCATCAGCATATGGTAAAAGGCATTGTAAACATCACTTTACTAAGGGCAGCGGTACAAAATTCACGCGTACCAACTATTATGTATAAAGCGTAAATATGCAACATTATGTATAGTGGTGATTGCGTAAATATGCAACATTCTTTGAATAGGTTCTCTAAATGGTGTGCGTCTAATTTGTTAACGTTAAGTGTCGAGAAATGCAGTGTTTTTATAAGTTTTAATCGCAAAACGAACCCTATAATTTATAAGTGAAACAGAAAACTGAACGGAAAACTGAAATCCTCGACCTTGGAACTATTCTTGACTAGTAAAATAACATTTACTAAGCACTACAAATCTGTGATAGACAAGGCCGATCAAATGCAACGATTTATAAGAAGAAATGAGAAAGAGTTCAATTACCCTGTTACAAACGTGTGTGACGCCCGTCAGCGCTTGCAGCATGGGCACGCCTGTATTCGGGCTTCATCATATCGATATAAACGATAAGAAGTAAATGATCGGGTCGTATAAATAGAGACGAAAGATGCGCTTACTTTCTCTTTTCCTAATACTGACGAATAAAGGACACGTTTGTTAAAGTTGTTGTAAAGCTATTAAAAAACGTTTCTTTACATTTACTAGTGAATGTGGCCCGGTTACAAGGCTACGCAACAGAAACTCAGGGTGTACGCAAATTCGGGGGTGATTTTCAAGGTGTCTTTATGGTAAACTCTGTTATGGTCAAATAATACTTTTCATTGTTGTCCTCATCACATGTTCCTTTGAGTTATGTGGTATTTTTTAATCTTGATATTCTACCAAACAATATTAGTTAATACAGGTACACAGTTTATAAATGAATCAAAATACTTCTTTTCTAGACTGTAGTTTAAAATGTTGTTTTTCCTTTTTTTCTTCTATGGCTTTAAATCTTTTTTTTCTATAGCATGTATCCTCAGTTGCATAATTTTACCCGTAACGAAGAAAATTCAATTCCTGCGTACGGAGCAGTGGTCTGGATAAGATGTGATCCCCGGTACTGCCATGTTAAAACCGGCGCCAATACCACGGGAATGCCCTTTTTTATCTTCTTAAGCGGTTCAAATGAGCGTTGAGACCAACTGCAGTTCCGTTTCAATTCGAAAAAGTCGGTTTCGTTCAAAAGAGACATTCCATTCAACAATACCATCAAACGTCGATTTGGCATTCGAGACGTAAACGAATTCTCTGACCTATCACGTTGTAGGCATAATAAGTTTTACAACCATTTTTTCGTTTTACTGTTGGTTATCCAACATAACGATGTTCGTATCATCATTGCGAAACCCCTGCTTTCGAATGCGTTTCTGGAGCGATAAGTGCGTTCTTATCGCTTGTCAACTGCGTGAGCACGTGGGAGAGAGTTTCCGGCGTGGATCCTCTCTCCGATCTTGCGATAGGATTTTTGTAAAAGGCTTCGTGTGTACGATCGACGGATCGATCGCTCTCTTCATCATCAGCCTTCGAGACCAACGGACGTAAATATACCCATATTACTTTAAAAAAACGCTTTATCTCTTCCGCAAGATAGGATCATTTTTAGACGCTGCATCCGAAAGACGATTTCTACTTTGACGCTCCTTAACTTCGTGCCTTGTTCGCTTCGTGAAACTACGTGACGGCTGCGTGTCGATTAAGTGTGTTAACTTAAGAAATTTGCGACGCGATTGGTTACAATGCATAGCTCTTTGAACCGTAGGAAGAAAAATACTCTCGCACCTCCTGTTGACGAAGATCCAGGAATAAGAGGAGGATTAACGTAGTAGGCTTCCGCCAGAGACCCCATCGGTGAGGAGGCTTCACCGGTGATGAGAGAAACCAGTTATTACTACTTCATAAATTATGAAAAATCAAGTCCACACCAACAAAGAACCGATGAACAGTGGGTGACCTCATATAAGTGACCTTACCTTGCCTTGAATTAGACGCCCCGTAGTTGCCCGTCAGATAGGACACCGTTGGATAGAACGTTATATAGCATCAAGAACCTCAGCGTCCACTCAGGGACAAACAGAAAAAATATATTTTGACTTTGACATTGCTGCTCCTTTCCAAGTTTACCAGATTTCCACCCACGGTCCGCCCAGTCCGGAGAAGATCTCCTAATGGCATGACGCTTGCGGTTCAACCGTTAAAACCTTTCGGCGGGCGTCTTCTAGGGTAGGTTACAGTTACGTACCAACTTTCCCGAGATTCTTCCTGCAATTCAAACTCTACCATTGTTCTAGAAACAACATTAGGATAGTTTGTCAATCATTGCACACCAAAGGAACAATCGTCGTATTAGATTTTTCCCGGAAATGCACAAAACGTGAAGCATTTATGTAGAAAGAGAAAGAGAATACTCTGTTCAATTTTTTGGTGGGTCGAGACAGTTTATTGGTTGGCGATTAGCGGGAGACTCCTTAATTTGGCTTTGACGCTCGTTTTTATATCCGCGTGACGACACCCATTCCCGAGTGACCGATCGCTCTCCTTTTTTTTTGTATTCGGGTCACTCTAGTGACACTCATCCTACATTTATACTACAAAAAATGCATAAAAATTACGTTAAAATCACTTTTTCTATAAACTAACAAAAACACACCTACGTATACCACATCAATTAACCAAGCAAACACACTTCCATCGCATCGCTTGTAAATTGGTTACTTTGATTACTACCGAACGGGGAACGAACGGGAAACGAACGGCGGTACCGAACGAACGGCAGTTACCATGGAGAAGTAACGCAGCGTTCCCCATTTGTAGAATTGTATATTTGTATAGAGATTGTCTGACGCAATAGTCTTGATTTCAAAACTATAACAGGTGCAGAGATGCTTCACGAGGATATTTCTCCGATGTCTTCTGGGCCTCAATCGAGTCACACTACCACCTTACAATGTCCGGTGTCAAATACTTGGCTTGGAATCATTGGAGACGAGGAGTCTTCGAGCCCAGGCTATGTTCATTGTCGGACTGCTTCTTGGTGTCACTAATGAACCGTCACTCCTGTGTCTCAATATCAAGTCACAGAAAGCCAGAAATGGAACACCCGAAACTTTTCGAGGTTATAGTGCCACCGAAGAAGAAGAGCTTAAATAGATGTTCTAATAACTTGTAGAAAATAACAAAACAAACATTTTGAATAACAATAATAATCTTACAAACACTTTTATAATACAAGTTGTTTTGGCACATGCAAAATTGCTCCACATAACATTATTATACGTAAAGTTACGGAAAATATTTTGCTCTGCTTTTGTAATGGCCTCAAAAATCGTGCAAAAATACAGCATAAGTATTTCATTAAATTAAGTTTTTTTTTGAATTAATTAAGTTTAATAAACGTTAAGTTTCAAATATTTTTAGTCTTTTTGATATCACAAGTATTCATTCCAGTTTTTATGACTTACGGCATTTTTAATAACCTTTTAAATGATGTATTTGTATTGAAAAAGAAAAACCAATGCGCAATTGCTATTCACAGATTACACTCAGTCCTTCTGATAGCGATGCAAGAGGTAATATGTTCAACAATTTACTTTACGCTTCTGTAGCTGTTTATCAAGAAGAGTTCTTAGCCAACTTTGACAGTGCGATGAGTTTTGCTATATTTTCCAATATTTTGTAATATTTTACCTTTCCCAACAACAGACTACCTTAATTTTACTCTAGGTTTACGAGTTTCTGTACTCATGTAAACCTAACCATATCCGATATTTTCCCATACCTCGCTTTGCGTATCTATTTCTTGCACTGCTTGCAGGAATTGCTACTTCAATACAAATGCATTATTTGAAAACAAACCTTTAAATCTGCTTTAAGTTATAACAAATTGGAATATAAGTTACGGCACGTGGCAGTTACCCGAAACCAGCAAGGGCACTTCACGACAACACCAACCGAAAACCAGCGCATGCAACGTACATCGACATCGCCAGCACGTGGCCCGCTGACCCGACAGAACGCGCAGCACCGTGAGAACGCGCATCGATGGGAACCGCGCAATCAGCAGAATCAACGATCGACGAGTTTGGCGAAATCAACGACAACAGCGATCGTCACAAAGCAGTTCTTCCTACGCGTCCGACCAATATAGTCGTAACTAATAAAATCACCCCTTTTTTAAAAATTGTACTCGAGCGGGATTTTCGTATCTTGTATAATTGCAATACCTAAAATACTAAAAACTCAAATATTAAAAAGTAGTATCTCTGCCGCAAAATCTGCATAATGGTGAACCAAAAACTTAAAATAAAGTTATTCTTAAATATTTTTACATTTATGAAAAATATCTTTAGCTGATTATATTTTTTACGATTTTTAAAGCGATTGCAATAGCAGAGAAACATATTTTCCGGAGGTGCTCGTATAATTATGTAATATGGAGGAATTTTTCGTATGCCAACTTGTATAAATTGTGTAAATATTTGTTTCTTTAAAATATGTGCTTTTTTATTCTCTGCAACTTACTAGAACATCTATTTAAACTATCTCTTTTATTTTATTTTATTAATTAAGGATAACGGACCGATGCCGTATTGTCACTACGGCATGTGGTGAAGGTGAAATAAATTCACGAAAAAAACACACTTAAACAAAATTAACAAAATTAACTAAGCATTTCCTCATAGTTTTTGCCACATCCCGGGCATGCTCGGTTAACTATCTCTTTTAGTTGTTGTTTTATTAAACAACACAGTCTTCTTGTGTCTGCCGAGCAAGTAACAAGTGCGTGCATCTGCCTGTCCCGAAAGACACTCGGCACAATACCAGAGTGTATTGGTGTTAGTGAGATCAGCAATCCTGGAAAGTGCTGGATCATACGGATCCAGCACTTTCCTACGGATCATACGGATAAAGTGAAAAGGCAACCTTATCCAATTGCGGCCTGGCGGACAGTTAGTCCGTGTGCAGGTCGATAACAATGAAGAAACGCTAAAGAGCTGCGTGTCCGAAAGCAAATCTCGAAAAAGAATGCAACACCAATATCGTTCGCAAGCGTGTCGCATCACGCAATCTAGCCGCAACGCTGGCTTCCTTAAACAAAGGTGATAACGAGGTCACTCCTGCTGCTGATCCTGAAGCTGATAAGAGCACCATCATGGACGGTGATCTCATTACTCCGGAGAGCACTTTCTCTCGCAATGAAAAAATACCACCGATAACAGTGCGTAACCTAAACGAACAGCAATACAGCTCTCTCTGTGCTGCTACTCAACGAGGTGAACTGGACGCATCGTTTAGTTTCTCTGCAGATAGTTGCTGCAGAATATTCTGCAAAACGTGGAAAGATCACGAAGCTGCTAAATCTTTATTAGCCAGCTTCAACCGTGAGTTTTTTATCCACGACTTTCCGGGGGATAAACCTTTTCGGGTTATTCTTAAGGGCCTGCACTTCGGCAATGAGTTGCGCGTTGAAAACATGTTGAAGGAATGCGGCTTTCAGCCCTTGCAAGTGCGTGAGCTACATGCTGGCGTTGCTTTAAAGACACCATCCAAACTATTCGCGGTTTCCTTCAAAACAGGAATCACGACCCTTGACGAAGTACAGTCCATCAAGTACCTCAACTACACCAGTGTCAGGTGGGAGCGCTATTCGCCAAGACGAGACGAAGTCCAACAGTGCCAAAACTGTTCATCATTCGGGCATGGCTCGAACAACTGCGCAATGCTCTCTCGTTGTGCTAAATGCGGTGGAAGTCATCGCACAACGCAATACACAGCTGAACTCAAAGATCAACGCGTGTGTGCAAACTGCTCTGGCAACCATGGCCCCCGCAATCCGAACTGCCCAACACGGATCGCTTACTTACTTACGCTTACGCTTACTACCAGCTCAATCTCACTACATTGGATGCAGAACAACCAGCGCCCAACTATAACAACAACAACATCAAATTCCATGCCAACACAGTTGCATGTAGCATCGTTGCGCTACAGCAGCAGCAAAGTCACCAGCATCAATACTTGCAACTGCAAAATCCCAAACAACAGTCGAAGCACAAGCAACAGCTACCATTCCCAGCACAGCCGCAGCTAAATGAACAACAACAGCACCATCGGCAACACACACTAAATCACGATCTACGTCCCGACACCATCGTAGGCATCCCAAAACAGTTGACCGGTACTGTAACCCATGGCAGTGTACCACAAAAGCCAAAACCTCATCGACAACCTGCCCAAGACAAGCTCAACAAACTGCGTGCAGACCTCAGTGCAGAAGCTGAGGATGTTGAGAAAGAGCTGTTTAAAGTGGTGGTTCAGCTCTGGCTGAAATACAAACGAGTTGTAAAACACTGCCCCAAAGACCAGATTCTCACAACGATGGTCGATTTCATCTCTGGGGCCCTAAAATTATTGTACGTGGTACTTGGAATGCCCGTGTCGGAAATTAATATCTATTTTTTTCTTAATCACTTTGAATGATGTTTAAAGATTAGCTCTAGATCAATTATTATAAGAATTATACCGTATAGCGTAAACACAACAGGACGAAGGTTTAACACATACATAGAAATTAATGAAGATGAACACGAATGTAATTACCGAATGAATTTGTAATGAAAAGGACAGTACAAAACGAACACTCGATCACGCAACATCGACGATCATACATCGACGTAGCGAAAGAAAATTAATTGCACAAACCTTATCACTAGTGAGATTTCTCACACATTGCTTGCCTTAACGGAAACGCACTTAAAACCAACACAATCCTTCTATCTTCCGGAGCATGCTGTTGTACATGTAAATCGGCAGAGCCTAGGTGTAGCGATAGCAGTGCATCGGTCTCTTAAATTCCGTGTACTTCCTCTCCCAGAGACCAAACTGGTTGAGTCTGTTGGAATAGAAATCTCCACTACACAAGGAACGCTCCGCTTCTATTTAGCCTATTGTGCGAAGCAAGCTAGAGGAAGCGACGGTTCAATTCAGATACTGAAAAATGATCTACAAAAGCTTACACGAAATACACATCAATACATCATCGCCGGTGATTTGAACGCCAGACACCGCCAATGAAGCAATGCTATCGCCAACAGAAACGGAACAATTTTGTGGGATGACCTTCAGGCAGGATTTTACACAGTAGAATTACCACCGCAGCCGACATACTACAAAAATGGAAGTTTCTCTACCCTTGATTTGTTCCTGACCAACATGGTGGTAAATGAACCCACAGCGATCACAGCACTTTCTTCGGATCACCTGCCTGTATTGATGAAAATCGATGGTTCGGGGACCGAGCCCAGGAAGGAACGCCTAAACTATCATGCAGCGGATTGGACGAGATTTCAACGCATCACGGAAGCTACTATCAACGCCGAAATTCCGCTTAACACAATCAACGGCATTGACGCAGCCATCACCATGCTCGAAGCCTGTCTAAACAACGCGGTAAGTTCGTGCGTTCCTCGCGTTGAAATAAGTACAAAACTCATCCAGCTTGATCGTGAAACAAAAGATCTAATCGCCCAAGAGAACATGCTTCGTAGGCATTACCAAAGGACAGGAGATAGGGCCTTCTATTCTGCTTTCCGTTAAGCGACTAAACTTATCGAAGATAGGTTTAGGTTACATAATAACCAACGATTCTCCAAAATGGTAAAGAATCTTCCCAAAAATTCCCAGCCCTTCTCGCGCACTAAGCCCTAACCCATTCCTCCTCTGAAAGGTAACCCCATTTGTTATTTGCTTCACACCACAAGAAAAAGTATCCTTATTAGCCAACGTTTTTGCTAGCTCGCATAACATCAGCGACACAATGACCAGTCCACATGAAAACATTGTGCAAAATAGTATTGGTGAAATCAATTCCCACTCTGACCCTGCTTTAGTCATAAATAGGACCTCACGAAGTGAAATTCATAATCAAATACAGCGTTCCTTCAAGGCACCGGGCCGGATGGCTTTTTCAACATCTGCCTAAAACATCTTGGATTCAATTCTTGGACCCTTCTGACCAACATCTTCAATAGGTGCCTTGAGTTAGGATATTTCCCAGCTCACTGGAAACATGCAAAGGTTATTCCTATCAGGAAACCTGGGAAAGATCCCTGCATGGCTTCCAGTTACATAAGGCCACATAAGGCCTATCTCCTTATTGTGCGTTCTCAGCAAAATCCTGGAGCGCATTATTCATACAAGAATGGAAAACCATTGCTCTGAGAATAACACCCTGACTGAAGTTCAATTTGGTTTCAGGAAAGGTCACTCTACGTCTCATCAACTGCAACGTATGATTAACATCATAAACCAGGGCAAAATCCGTGGCTGGTCCACTGCCATAACACTTTTAGATATTACAAAAGCCTTTGATAACGTAAGGCACCATGGGCTTCTGCACAAATTGAATGTACAAGGTTTACCAATGTACATTTTAAAAATCATTCAAAGCTAACTTTGTGACCGTACGTCAGCAGTTCATTTGGGCTCAATCCGATCAGAGCCCTGCAGTAACAGTACAGGTGTTCCTCAGGGGAGCGTCTTAGGACCTCTTCTACACAATTGCTACACTACTGATGTTCCATGCATAGCTCTCCGGTCTATGCAAAGCTCCATTCTGGACTGCAAAATAGCGTTGATAAATATTTAAAACATTTAAACGACTGGAAGATACTGGTGAACAGCAGTAAAACGTAGGCCATTGTCCTACCTTACCGAAAGCGTACTATGGCGACAATCCAACGGAAAGTGAATCAAATAGCAATCCACGACAATCCAGTCCCCTGGACCCCTACCATGCGTTTGTAGTATGACATATTGAAAAGCTTTAACTCAGTCAGAGGATTTATCTTATCAAAAGACGGTCCACTCTTACAATAGAAAGCAAACTTATACTGTACAAACAAGTTATACTACCTGTAATTCTATATGGATCACACATCTGGGGGTCATGCTCCAACAGGAGTATCCTTGCTGTACTGCGAATACAAAACAAATTTTTGAAAATGATCCTCAATCACCCGTCAAGATACCGCACAGCACAGCTTCACAAGGAAGCTGGAACACTTCTTGTCAGGAATCATATCCCACAAAATCTGGATAACTTTAAACATAAATGGCTGGCATCTAATTTTAGGATAATTCAGACGTTGTTCATTGATGATTAGGCAGGAGATTTGAAAATGTACATATTGTAAGTATTTCCTTGTTCAAAATAAGATAATTTAGGTTAGTTAGTTAGATACTGTAGGTACGTAAGATAGATTCTTCTTCTTCTTCTTCCTTGGCACTACAACCTCGAGAGGTCTCGGCCTACCATTTCTGGCTTTCTGTGACTTAGTTTTACCCGTAGTAAAGTAGTCAGCCTTACGTACGGGGAGGCGGTCTGGATGGGATTTGAACCCCGGCCCTGCCGTGTGAAGACCGGCGCCGCTGTCGCCTCGGCCACCGGACCGCCCCAAGATAGATTAAGTAGATTCAAATAATATATGGGATGATTCCTTTCATGAAGGCAGCTTAAGTGACCTTCCTCTACCAGTTAGTATAACTGGTCTTCATAAAAATATGACTTATTTTCTTCAAATTAATTAAATTCGGTAGAAAACTACAGCGTAAACACTAAATAGGAGGATACCTGTCAGGATGTTCAAAGCGACATATTAATGTAAATATTATTGTCAAATAAAACCAATTTTGTTCTTTAAAAAATCAAAAACAACAGGTGCTCGTATAGTGGAGTAAATGACTGTATATCAGGGTCCAGAGAAACGACAAAAAACCAAACCTTTCCAAATTACTAACAGTTAGTTTTTGTGGGCAGTGCTTGTCTTGAGGAAAATGTCGGGAAGTGACAAAACCTTCAAAATGGATTTTTCGGAAATACCACGAAAACCAACAAGAGCAAAAATTTTAAAGGTCCTTACGGGTGCTTCCAAACTGCTTTTGACGACGGAGAAACTTTAGATGGTCCAAATGTTGAACCTCTCTTCTAGTGGAATTGAACGATGGTAAGCACATTTTTAAATGTAACGGTAGCGAAAACGTAATCCCACGCACACACGTACGTCGCGTAAGAACACTAGGGCAACACCGCAGCTTAGTGTCGTAACCGTAACCAAAGTATCATGCGGAACAAACTCCGGACAGTCCGTTTGTGATTCCGAATCACATATGTCACTCCACCGATTCCGAATCACATAGTACGGCAATGGTCCAATTCGCGGTCACTAGGAGAGAATTCTCGTACCGCAAGACGCTAAGTGTCGTTTGTGAGCGATTCTGAATCGCGACAGCCTAGCGTCGGAGTGGGAAGCGAAAACATCACCTTGGAAGATACTCGACGCGGAAAACTTCCAGGACCAACTGAACAGGTAGATCTGCGTACTGCAGATCCCAGCAGTGTGGGTAGAAATCCACGCCAAGCGCCGCAATCGTTCGCGGCACACACCACCGACCCGGGGTCAAAGGGGGTCAACCCCGGCCCCAGCAACCACGGTTAGCGCGACTCGCGAAGACGACGTAAGAACGGGACACTCTTCCACACTCGCGACACCGATTACGCTGACGAATGCCGCATCACTCAACTTCACATCCACCATACCAAATCTGCCGATAACATCACACTTTGAGAGACGCCAACAGACACCATCGACGAGTGTCACTACGCCATCGCAGCGAAATCCACAGCCATGGCTCGATGGCCGACAAACGTCGTTTGATCCGTTTCAGATGAGCTGGGAGGAAGTAGAAGTGATGGATTCCGAGATCCTGCGCCGAGAAAACGATCTCCAGATACAGATAGTAAAACTAAAGTCGGAGAGGCTTCAAGTGAGTGTTTTGCAGTTGAACGCGTAGCGAGTTTATAGCGATGCCTTCGATCGTGCCGAGAGTCAACGTGGGCACACAAGGACGACGACAAACCCAGCAGATTTGCCTCAGCAATGTCTGATGGGTTCAACACCAATCCTGGCTCTCAGCCCACACATCGAACGCTTCCGACGTGGAAGCAGAGTCAAATATACTGCCTGCGTTAAGACGGAGGCAGAAGTAGATCGCGAAAGCAGTGGGGTGTAGACGGTTGCAGATCTATACACCATCAACTGTTACACGATACGGGATGAAACCGAACCAGTACTCCGGCCTCGACTGCGCCAATACCCACTGACGACGCGTGTACACCAGCAAAGAAGGTAATTGTAAACACCCATTCGTCCACTAGCGGAGGAGTCTTACTCAAATACGTACCTGTGGTTGTATTTGGCGACAATAAGGCCGTGAAGACGTGCGCGTTTTTATAGTGGTTCAACGGAAACGTCTATTGAAGAGAGTTTGTTCGGTGAACTGGGTCTTAAAGCGACACCGCATCCGTTGTGCATCAGAGGGACCGGTGAGACTGAAAAGGATGAAAGTCGTTCAGTAAAGGTAGCACAACAAATAGCCAGCGTCGACAACACGATGAGAAAATTTACGCTTACAAAGGTACACACTCTGCAACACCTGTCGTTACCTTCACAATCGTTCTCAGTAGATGCTGCGTCTAGAAAGTATAAGCATCTGGAAGGTCTAAAGTTGCGATCTTAAAGTTGCGACGTGACACTGCGAATTCTCATCGGCATCGATAATTGTCAGCTAATACGTCCATTTGCATACGTCCAGGGAAGGAAACAGGAGCCAGCCGCCATCAAAACCCGCTTAGGTTGGATCGCCTTCGGACCGAAACCCCGTGGATCCTTGCGACAAGACGCAAACGCTTACGGCAATTCCCTCATATTCTCACATGAACCAGACAATCTACAAAAAAAAAGATACATCACAACCAATTCGCTAGGTGAGGCCAAAACGCCAGGAAAGATACCCTCAAAAAACGATGAACGAGAATTACCGGGAGAGGTTTGAATCATCGAAGCGGAAGGTGGCTTCGAAATCCGTAATCGGATGGATACGTTGCAACAGGGGACCCGAACGGACAAGCGTTCGATTTTCTGCACGGGCGCCTCGACTGGGGAGTTTCTAGGAGTGGCGTGGCTAACGACGAACCATTGTTTTGAAATTCCAAACCAAAATCATCCGATGGAAGAGTTCGACGATAGAGAGGTAATCTTGAAAATCATGTGCTTTTTTCGCAGGCGTAACAGAAAAGATCCGGGAATCGTGGGTTGCGGATTATATACTCACCTTAACGCGGCGAGAAAAGTGGTTTAAGCGCATTAAACCATTAGCAGTAGGATAGACAGGCGACGACACAAACGGGGTGGGCTTATTAGTGCGACTAACCACTTAACTGAGATGTTACACTTACACCAATGGTTAAGGAGGAAAATATTGATAGGGAAAACCAACGAAAGCACTAAAATAGCAGAACCGGGCAATCTTCTTCTTCTTCTTTTTGTCGAGGTATTACCACGGTACCACATAGGAATCCAAACTTAGGCTTTCCTTAGTTACTCCGTGGTTGAGGCTTATTACCACTACCCCTAGTGATTTATGGACCGGCTGCTGAGGCCATATGTCCTGATGTTCTATGGTTGTTACAATTGTTCTGTTCTGTTTTTCCGTCTCTCGGTTGTGGGAAGGTTCGTGTTTTGCTTTATGACGTTCTTGTGTGCGTGACTGTTCTTTGCATTTATATCACAGGATTGAGCGATTGTGATTTCGATTTATGTTTCATGTAGCTATGTAATTCAGAACTTTATCCTATTGTCTTTTATGAATTTGATTATTTTAATCAATCCTAATGAGTCTTTTCTTTTCCATGTTTTTTTGAACGCTACTTCGTTGATGTGGGTTGTTTTTCTTCGTTCTAAGGCATATCTTTCGCAATGGAAGACCCTATGCTTGGCCGTGTCCGGCACATTACATGTACCGCATAGGCCGTTGTCCACTACCCTCATTTTGTGTAACCAGTAGTTACTGTGATCGTGTCCCGATATTAATCTGTTGATCATTTTTATGCCATGAGCTGGTAGTTTTAGTCGGTGATGCCACATTCTTTTCTCCATTCGAGTTTGATACTCCGCAAAAGTTTTGCCTTTGTGCTGGCTTATTTCTTTATACCACGTGTTAGCTTCCTCCTTTGCCTTGTTTTCGAAAATTGTTAGCGCGTCTTTGAGCGGTATTTTATTGTTTATGGTGTTGTTGCTTGTAATCCCTTCCTTAGCAAGCCTGTCCGCTACCTCGTTTCCCTCAATACCAACGTGGCTGGGGATCCACTGTATTCTGAGGTTCACTTTTATGCCATTGTTCAAGATTTCCGACACTATATCGTCCGTGTAAAATTCCTCCAAGGCTCCTTTGATAATGAGGCATGCCGCGCGACTATCAGTGAAAATAATTGGGCCATCTAATCGTTCCTTGATCACAAAGTCTAGAGCAAGTTTTATAGCGTACAGTTCTGTTGAGCATATGGACATAGGATTTTTCAGTCTATAGGATTGGTTTAGTAGTACTTGGCTGCCACTGATGATGTATATTCCTATACCGCAGTTTTCGTCTATCTTACTCCCATCTGTGTAGACTTGCATGGATGTGGGGGTGGTAATTGTGGTGTTAATCAAGTCAAGACTTAGCTGACGTGCTGTTGTGGGGTTATAGCGTTGTTTGCAGTTTTCTAAACCGGGTATTGAGGTGGATATCTTTATGGTACTACTACTTTGGATAGTATTATTGAATTGGTATGTGACTATGGATTGTAGAGTTTCATTGAAGTTTAGGTAGTTTTTTTCTATTTCTGATAGTCTGACGGTTCGACGATGATTTAGCTTGGAAAATAGGGCTTTGTTAGGTGCGGAATATGCTATTGTTTTTGCTATTTGTTTGCATACGAGATATTTGGCTCGAATGTGGAAAGGTCTTTCTGCTGCTATGGCATGGAGCGTGTTGAGCGGCGTTGATCTAGTGCATCCGGTTATTCTTCTTAAGGATTGATTTAATGTGATGTTAACCCTGCGAAGTTTGTTCTTGTTTGCATTGAGGCTAAATCCTATCCCATATTCTATAGTACCTCGTACTATGGCTCGATGTACTTGCATGGCCTTTTCTGGGTTGACGTGGTTAGAATTGTTGCAAATAGCTTTAATCGGGTTTAGTCTGTTTGTTGTTTTGGCGATTTGATTGTCAAGATGCTTGTTGAATTTTAATTTGTCGTCAATCGTTAAGCCCAGGAATTTGTGTTCTTTCGTTTGCTCTATCACTTCGCCATCTACATTTACTCTGATACTGAACTTGCTGTTAGGGAAGGTCATTACTTTTGATTTGGCACTGTTGATTTCTAGATTGAGCTGGCTGAGGCGCTCTTTTAGCCATGTGATGCTTCTTTGCAACGCTGTTTCAACTGCTTTTGGTGTTATTCCGGTTTCAATAATTGCAAAGTCATCCGCATACTGCAATAATCTGATCTTACTGTTGTTTAGTTCATGGCAGCTGCTCGTGTAGATGTTAAAGAGAGTTGGTGAAAGCACATCACCTTGTGGAAGACCGTTACTAACAATCCGTTTGATTGTTTCTTTTCCCACTGTTACTTCTAGGCTTCTGTTATTCAGAAAACTTGCAACCCATGCAATATCCTCTTCAGATATCATGTCAAGTCTGAGAATTTCAAGAAGTTCCTGGGTGAGTACGCTGTTGTAAGCGTTTTTAACATCTATAAAGACTACTCCCGTGTATTTTCTTTTTGCATTGTTGTGAAGAATTTTATGAACCAGGAGGTTTACAACAGTCATCGTGGATCTATGTCTTCGGAAGCCAAATGTGGTTTCCGGAAGGATATTAAATTGCTCCAGGTGCTGTGTTATATTTTGCAGGACTGCTGAATTGACTATTTTAACCAATGTACACAGAAGTGCTATAGGCCTATAATTTTCTACACAGTTTGTGTCTTTTCCAATTTTGCCAATTGCTACTATCTTGATTTTTTTCAGTTTTTTCGGTACCCTTCCATTTTGGTACATGTTATTCAGTTCTTTGATCAGTACCAGAACCACTTCATCATTCAGCAATTTCAGGGCTTTGTATGATATACCATCAGTACCAGGTGTTGTGTTTTTTTTATTGGCTAATATTTTTTTCCATTTCTCCAAATTCAAGATTTCGATGTCTGAAATGAATTGTGGAGCGTACTGCCATCTTGGCCTTTTCGGGCTGCTGAAGTTTAACTTTAGGAATTTTTTCGCATTTTCCGTACTTTCGGCTATTATATTAATGCCGTTATTGTTGATTGGTTTTCCATGACATTTGTTCACAAGGTCCCACAGTTCTTTGCTAGTGCTGTCCGAGTTGACCTTATCTAACCATTTTTCAAAGTTTTTCTTCTTCTCCACTTTTTTTAGGAACTTGAATTTAGCTAGGTCCTTTTTGGATTGAATCAAGTTTTCTATACTACGGTTGCGATTAAAATTTCTTCGTGCTTCGTTCTTTTTTTCCCAAGCCCTTTGGAGCTCTTTACTCCACCAGCTTTTTGGTGTGTATTCAATGGATTTGGTGTTTTGTTTCATGATTTTCTGGAGGGTATTTTTAAGGCTATCTATGGTGGTATTTTCGGTACTACTTATATCACAGATTTGTTGTTCTACTCTTACCATATTTATCACAGATCTTGTTTGTACTTTGGTAGGCTTTTTTAAGGCTATGTGAATTATTCTGTGTCCGCTGTTGCCAATGTGTTGGTTTGTGACCTTACGTTCGACATCTAGAACCATATTAGGTGTAACGATGGTTAGGTCAATGGCAGTATTTTTTTTATTTACATCAGGGTTTATAAAGGTATGTTCCTTACTATGCACCAGTACCAAATCGCTGCTATTAACTTCTTCCAGCGTGATTCTTCCCCTCATGTCACAGAAGTGGTTGCCCCACGCTGTGTGATGGGCGTTGAAATCACCCGTTATTATGGCTTTTGTGTTGTTGACCGTACGAAGTAGCAGCTTGAAATATTTGGCGAATATGTGTTTAGGTGTGGTGGGTTTCACATAGGTGCTGATTACCATTATATTCAGCCCTTTTAGTTTGATACCAGTAGATTGCATGTGTTCGTTCTTAGGGTGTACCTGTACGCTTTCTACTCGATATTTTTTATGTACAAAGATGCTACAACCACCATAGCCATCTTCTCTGTTTTGGTAAAAATGATTGTAATTATTTATTCTTGTTTTGCTTGCAGTGTGATCCACTAGCCAAGTTTCTTGCAGGCAGATCACATCAATGTTTTCGTTGCTTAAGATGTGCTTCAGCTCGTCTATGTTGTTTAGTAGTCCTTGTATGTTTGTTTGTGTTACTTTGATGTTGGTTTGTGCAGCCATTTTAATAGTAGAGTGTATCTTATACTATTTCTCTGAATCGTTTGGCTGCATACTCCTTTCTTTGTTCTTTTGTCATTGCTTTGAATGGTATATTTTCTTCATTATTTTGTGTGTTATTAATGTTATTCATAACTCCTGAGTTGGTCGAGGGGGCTATGTTTGTGGATGAGATGTTATCTTCGTCATCTGATGTGTTGATGATGATCGTTTTCGTCATGGGTGGTGTATTAATTGTTTCCTTTTCTGTGTTGTTTTTTTCTGTACGTTCTGTGCTATTTTTAGTTTTTGTATTATTATTTTCTGTTATTTTATTATTATTTTCATTATTGTTTGCTGTAATTTCTTTGTTTTCTTCGTTGTTGTGATCATTAGGTGCGGTTTGGGTGTTTTTCTTATTGGCTGTGTATGTGGCGTAGTCTACGGTGGTATACTTCCTAGGGATGACAGGAGCAATGTTCCTGCGGATGACTCTTGCTTCGCGCATTGTTACTCTCTTTTCTACCTGTATTTTCTTGATTTCACACTCATCCTTATATATGGGGCATTCTTTGTCAAGCGTGCCATGAGCATCTCCACACTCTGCGCACTTTGCTAGGTTTTCACACTTTTCGTGGAATGGTTGGCTACATTTCGCACATTTTTTCTCTCTATAGCAGACTTTTTTTGTGTGCCCAATGCGCATACAATTCATACAACGAGTGGGTTTGGGAATGTATAATTCCACTCTTTCAGTAAAGTATCCGATATCGATCTTCCTGGGCAACACTGTGCTGTTGAAGGTGAGTATTGCCGACCTTGTATTTACTATTTTACCAACAGCATTTTTCCTCTTCATAATTTCCACCTTGGTAACTTTCTGGTCCTTTAATCCATCCAGGAGTTCTTCCTCGGTTAGAAACAAACATGCATCACACCTAACAATGCCCTTTGTGAGGTTAAGCGATTCGTGCTCGTATACTTTTACGTTCAACGTGCCGCCCGGGTGATTGAGGTTAAGTTTTGACAGCTTTCTGGCGTCGCTTCTGTTCTTCATCTTCATGAGGATTTTGCCATCCCTCAGCAGCGTCGTTTGTACCGGTTTGCCATTAATGGCAGTCTCGACTGACTTTCGGAATAGAAACGGGTTAAATGTTGCTAACGTTTTCCCCTCTGTGATACTCTCTACCACCATAAATATTTCCTCGTTGTCACACATTTCTTCCAATGCTACTTTCTCCCCTCTCATCTTCCTTTTCCTCTTCCCCATCACTCTATGATCCTACCCGAGGATCTCATAATATGACCCGGGGGAGCCTCCCCCAGGGTCCACCACCCCCATCCTTAATTACTTATCCTATCCGTATGTCCTTAGCTCGTTTGTCCAAAATCAAGGCGGTTGCTTTTAAATCAATAGCTTTTTGCTTTTTTGTGAATTTAAGGAACAGTCACTTCAGAACGTGCGGGCCACTTGTTCACTTGTCAGAGGTTCACAGTCGAATGAGAACCGGGCAATGACGATCAGAACACGCAAAAACTGCCGGATGTAAACAAAGCCACATTCATACAATGTGATCTTACGCTGAGGGGGAGAATGTCAAATTAATTTGACCCAACCGTCTCCATAGTACCGCGCGTTTCCAGTAGGCTGCCCCACTAGCGCAAAAATATATAAATAAAGGAAAAAAGGGGCCGAAGCGAGGAGTAAGAGGAATGAGCGGTAATAAATTTCGAACCGTTAAGGAAATAGACTTGAGAAGGCCCTCGCCTGCCGAAATTTGTTCGTCCCAAGCGCTACAAATTGCTTGAACGACTTCTGAACGGGGTCATTTAGACTAAAGCTTGAGTCTAAATGGAATGTAAAAAGACCACATTTAGCAGGGGATATAAGACTGAGCTTTCAGGTTTTAGAAAAAGATAAGAGCTTACAAGCTCATCACAGAAGCGAAAAAGCTACGCAACAATGCTTTCACCGTTTTTTACGCTTTCGATACATACCCCTTGCCTTCTGCTCTTTTCTATTCTCTTAACTTTGGACTTTGCTCAAGAACCTTTGAAATGAGTGGATGGGAGAGATATTTTTTTGTTCTATGGATTTAGTTGTGGATTTGTTCCAGAAACACTCGTTCGCTAATTCGAAGCGTTACAACTAGATCTGTGATGCCGTGTGATACGTCGAATGATAGGAGCGTACAAAATAGTGCGAAACAAAACGTTTGAGAGTGTTCAGAACTCTCTTCCTCCCGTTGTTAAAAGAGATTTATGCATAATGTAGATCTCTTCCTCAAAACCTCCGTTGTTATGGGAATTGCGAAAAAGTTCTTTTTTTCACGCGTATGCGATCAGAAACATGTTTCAAGAACACACACAAAAACATACATGCAGAAACACGTAAAGGCTCAAACTCGCGCACACACTCGCACGCACACATGTGCAAAGGATCGACGCGCGCAGTCACCCATTACGCAAGCACACACAACAAAGAGCGAGCGCGTGCATGATCGTGCATGCCCACATTCGCATACCTCAATATGAACGAAAAAAAAAAAAAACATTCACGCCAAGAGGTTTGCTTCTTGCAAATATGCCTGTGTGCGGAGGATAGGAGAAACAATCTCGATCATATAACTATTCGATAGTGAAAAAGCGCTATCTACTGAGCGCATCACTGAAGCACTGAAACTTTCATGCATCGAGTTTATGTCTCTGGGATATCGAAAGGACGCGATGTAGAGAGGAAACCTCTGAAGCTCAGAAACTTGAATTTTTATATGGACTCTTTGACTCAGGGATAACGAGAGGACGCCATCTAGTGGTCAAACCAATGAAGCTCTGAAACTATATGGACATTTTGTTTTCCAGTCGTTTAAGCATAATTTGTGGCGCGGGGGTATGTGTTTTTAAGCTCGAAGTTTAAGTTTTAAGTTCAATGATAATTCTCGAAATCCAATAGCGTTCATGATTTTGTATAGGTATTTACGATTAAATCTGGTAAAAGACTCGAGAAGGCCCCCCATAGAATCTTTTGTATGCAGCACTGTGGCCTGTCATTTTTTATGTACAGTGGGATGTATGAATGGTCAAAACTCATTTGATATAAACATTGTGCATTGTTCCTTAATACTGGTACTAGACAGCGAGTAGAACATGATAATATACATTATAACATGTGATTTAAATGCTGATATTCTTATTTTTCCTCCTTTCCTGAATATCTTTGACCGGGAAAAAGTATTCATCGAATTACGGTAAAAGACTCGAGAAGGCCCCCCCCTGACAAAATTTGTTAGGCGCTGTAGGATTTACGCCTAAAGATATGCAATCCGCAGTACACGTTGCGAGAGCTTCACAGTGAGCTTTCAGTGTGCTTTCAGTGTGGTCAAAATTGGTTGAAGAAAGTCGAATAAAATATTGCTATTATTTGATTAAATCCCCTCTCCGCTAACCCTACCATTCATTTAGGGTTACAGGAGCTTCGTACTAGTTTTCAGTCGCACTAGGGGTGAACAATCGGGCCTAAAACATGCACGGCGTTCTCGGACGGAAACGGAACAGTAATTCGATGAATACTTGTTACCTTGCATTGATATTCAGCAAAGGAGGTAAAAGACTCGAGAAGGCCCCCCCCTGACAAAATTTGTTAGGCGCTGTAGGATTTACGCCTAAAGGTATGCAATCCGCAGTACACGTTGCGAGAGCTTCACAGTGAGCTTTCAGTATGCTTTCAGTGTGGTCAAAATTGGTTGAAGAAAGTCGAATAAAATATTGGGTAAAAGACTCGAGAAGGCCCCCCCCTGACAAAATTTGTTCGTCACTATACGTTTTACGCCTAACAGTATGCAATCCGCAGTACACGTTCCGAGAGCTTCACAGTGAGCTTTCAGTGTGCTTTCAGTGTGGTCAAAATTGGTTGAAGAAAGTCGAATAAAATATTGCTATTATTTGATTAAATCCCCTCTCCGCTAACCCTACCATTCATTTAGGGTTACAGGAGCTTCGTACTAGTTTTCAGTCGCACTAGGGGTGAACAATCGGGCCTAAAACATGCACGGCGTTCTCGGACGGTAACGGAACAGTAATTCAATGAATACTTGTTACCTTGCATTGATATTCAGCAAAGGAGGAAACATAAGAATATCATTATCTCAAACCACTTGTTAAAATGTATTGTATCAAGTTCTACTCGCTGTCTATTAACAGTATTAAGGAACAATGCACAATGTTTACATCAAATGGGTTTTGGCCATACAGAAATCCCACTGTACAACAAAAATGACAGGCCACAGTGCTGCACACAAAAGATTCTAGGGGGGGCCTTCTCGAGTCTTTTACCAGCATTTCAAATCACATGTTATAATGTATATTATCATGTTCTACTCGCTGTCTAGTACCAGTATTAAGGAACAATGCACAATGTTTATATCAAATGAGTTTTGACCATGCATAAATCCCACTGTACATAAAAAATGACAGGCCACAGTGCTGCACACAAAAGATTCTATGGGGGGCCTTCTCGAGTCTTTTATCTTCAAGTCTATTTCCTAAACGGTTCGAAATTTATTACCGCTCATTCCTCTTACTCCTCGCTTCGGCCCCTTTTTCCCTTATTTATATATTTTTTGCGCTAGTAGCGGTGCCTATCGGAAACCCGCGGTACTATGAAGCCGGTTGGGTCAAATTAATTTGACATTCTTGCCCCAGCGCAAGAGCACATTGTATGAATGTGGCTTTGTTTACATCCGGCAGTTTTCGCGTGTTCTGATCGTCATTGCCCGGTTCTGCTATTTTAGTGCTTTCGTTGGTTTTCCCTATCAATATTTTCCTCCTTAAACATTGGTGTAAGTGTAACATCTCAGTTAAGTGGTTAGTCGCACTAATAAGCCCACCCCGTTTGTGTCGTCGCCTGTCTAGCCTACTGCTAATGGTTTAATGCGCTTAAACCACTTTTTTCGCCGCGTTAAGGTGAGTATATAATCCGCAACCCACGATTCCCGGATCTTTTCTGTTACGCCTGCGAAAAAAGCACCTGATTTTCAAGATTACCTCTCTATCGTCGAACTCTTCCATCGGATGATTTTGGTTTGGAATTTCAAAACAATGGTTCGTCGTTAGCCACGCCACTCCTAGAAACTCCTCAGTCGAGGCGCCCGTGCAGAAAATCGAACGCTTGTCCGTTCGAGTCCCCTGTTGCAACGTATCCATCCGATTACGGATTTCGAAGCCACCTTCCGCTTCGATGATTCAAACCTCTCCCGGTAATTCTCGTTCATCGTTTGTTGAGGGTATCTTTCCTGGCGTTTTGGCCTCACCTAGCGAATTGGTTGTGATGTTTTTTTTTTTTGTAGATTGTCTGGTTCATGTGAGAATATGAGGGAATTGCCGTAAGCGTTTGCGTCTTGTCGCAAGGATCCACGGGGTTTCGGTCCGAAGGCGATCCAACCTAAGCGGGTTTTGATGGGGGCTAGCTCCTGTTTCCTTCCCTCGACGTATGCAAATGGACGTATTAGCTGACAATTATCGATGCCGATGAGAATTCGCAGTGTCACGTCGCAACTTTAAGATCGCAACTTTAGACCTTCCAGATGCTTATACTTTCTAGACGCAGCATCTACTGAGAACGATTGTGAAGGTAACGACAGGTGTTGCAGAGTGTGTACCTTTGTAAGCGTAAATTTTCTCATCGTGTTGTCGACACTGGCTATTTGTTGTGCTACCTTTACTGAACGACTTTCATCCTTTTCAGTCTCACCGGTCCCTCTGATGCACAACGGATGCGGTGTCGCTTTAAGATCCAGTTCTCCAATCAAACTCTCTTCAATAGACGTTCCCGTTGAACCACTATAAAAAACGCGCACGTCTTCACGGCCTTATTGTCGCCAAATGAAACCAGAGGTACGTATTTTAGTAAGACTCCTGTGCTAGTGGACGAATGGGTGTATACAATTACATTCTTTACTTGTGTTCACGCGGCGCCAGCGGGTATTGGCGCAGTCGAGGCCGGAGTTCTGGTCAGCTTAACGGTTTCAATCTGTTGCTGCAAAATACTCACTTGAAGCCTTTTTGACTGTAGTTTCACTATATGTATCTGGAGATCGTTTTCTCGGCGCAGGATCTCGGAATCCATCACTTCTACTTCCTCCCAGCTCATCCGAAACGGATGAAGCGACGTTTGTCGGCCATCGAGCCATGGCTGTGGATTTCGCTGCGATGGCGTAGTGACACTCATCGATGGCGTCTGTTGGCGTCTCTCAAAGTGTGATGTTATCGGTAGATTTGGTATGGTGGATGTTAAGTTGAGTGGTGCGGCATTCGTCAGCGTAATCGGTGTCGCGAGTGTAGAAGAGTGTCCCGTTCTTACGTCGTCTTCGCGAGTCGCGCTAACCGTGGTTGCTGGTTCGCGTCGTTGACCGGAGTTGACCCCACTTGACCCCGGGTCGGTGGTGTGTGCCGCGAACGATTGCGGCGCTTGGCGTGGATTTCTACCCACACTGCTGGGATCTGCAGTACGCAGATCTACCTGTTCAGTTGGTCCTGGAAGTTTTCCGCGTCGCATATCTTCGATGGTAATGTGTTCGCTTTCCGTTCCGACGCTAGGCTCTCGCAATTTAGAATCGCTCACAAATGACACTTAGCGTCTTGCGGTACGAGAATTCACTCCTAGTGATCGCTTATTATGGACCACGACCGTACTATGTGATTCGGAATCGGTGGAGTGACATATGTGATTCGGAATCACAAACGGACTGTCCGGAGTTTGTTCCGCATGATACTTTGGTTACGGTTACGACACTAAGCTGCGGTGTTGCCCTAGTGTTCTTACGCGACATACGTGTGTGCGTGGAATTGCGTATTCGCTACCGTTACATTTAAAAATGTGCTTACCATCGTTCAATTCCACTAGAAGAGAGGTTCAACATTTGGACCATCTAAAGTTTCTCCGTCGTCAAAAGCAGTTTGGAAACACCCGTAAGGACCTTTAAAATTTCTGCTCTTGTTGGTTTTCGTGGTATTTCCGAAAAATCCATCTTGAAGGTTTTGTCACTTCGCGACTGTTCGTTCGCGGGAGTTTTCGGATGTGGTTTTTTTTTGCTGCAGTGGTGGATATTTACCGTCGTTTGTGTTGCTTGGAAGTTCGCAGGTAAGAGAGTTTATTTTTCCTAGTGCACTTATATTTAATACTTTTATTCGTGTGAGCGCCCCTGCACTCAACACGAATCCTGGCTACGCGAGTGCCCCAACTTAACGAAAGCACGATCGTGCTTTCGTCGACTGTCAACACGTCAGGGTTGTGTACAAACATCCTCCCCACCTTGACGAATGTCAAAACAAACAACAACAATAAACTTAGCAAACCGCGGGGTCTTGGTTAGTAGGTAAGACACATATTTTAGTAATGGGACGCGTAACTATACCTTTCGCTGTTTTTAGTGTTACCACGCGCACGATCTTATCTGCCCCGGGATGTACTTGCAGGATGCGCGCAAGTGGCCAGCGCGTAGTTGGTAGCGATTCGTTCATCAGCACAACCAATCTGCCGGTGAGTATGTTGCTGTTGTTGCCGCCCGACTGAGTGTAGGTTTTTTGCATCTCTTGTAGGTACTCGGTTGCCCAATGTTTCCAGAAGCGTTGAACCAGTAGCTGCCACTTCTGAAGATCATCGAGTGTACTGGACTTCAGACGCGTGTAGTCCGGTTCAGGAACGGCGTGTAGAGATGACCCAATCAGGAAATGTGCGGGAGTGAGTGCGGTCAAATCGTCGGGATCGTCAGACAGCGGTAGTAAGGGACGGGAGTTCATTGCTGCCTCTATTTGGTAAAGGACAATGCAGTAACCCTCGTACGAAAGCCTCGTGCTGCCCAGGTGTCGATAGAGATGCCTTTTTGCTGTCTTCACGGCGGCTTCCCATAACCCGCCGAAATGTGGTGCTTTTGGAGGGGTGAAGTGCCAATTGATGCCCTTATCAGCACAAGCAGCAGCCACGGTGTTCCGGTGTTGCTCGTCCTCGAAAAGCTTGAAAAGCTCCCCAAGCTCATGTGCGGCTCCTTCGAAGTGCTTCCCGTTGTCGGAATGCATTTGGGATGGAAGGCCTCGTCGGGAAATGAATCGGCGTAAAGGAGCGAGAAATCCGGCAGTTGTGAGGTCCCCCACGAGCTCCAAGTGCACGGCCTTCTTAGCGAAACACACGAAAACGCACAAGTAGCTTTTAACGACTGCGGCTCGGCGATGTGCTGGCTTCAGGTAGAGCGGTCCAGCGTAGTCCACTCCAGTAACCGCGAATGGACGACCAGGTGTGGCGCGCGAGGTGGGAAGCTGGCCAATGGGCTGCTGGGCGAGTGCAGGATCCTGACGAATGCATCGGAAACAGTTCCTCAAGATGCTTTTCACCAGCCGACGTCCGTCTAGGGGCCAAAAGCTTTCCCTTATCTGGGACAGTAGGAGTCTTCCGCCGGCATGCATTAGCTCCTCGTGATGGTGTTCTGCGATGAGGCGAGAGAGCTTGTGATGCTTGGGAAGTACCACGGGATGCTTCGATTGGTAAGGTAGTTGCGACAGCTTCAATCGACCTCCAACCCGAATTAAACCCTCCTCGGCAATGAATGGGCTTAATTTGCGTAATGATGACTGCTTGGCTAAGGCTTCTCCTCTTTTCAGTTGTCGGACTTCGAGGGAGAAGGCGTCTTGTTGTGCCAATCTACAGAGAGCAGTTTTGGCAGCGGCGATGTATGGTGGCGGTATCATCAGTGATGATGAAGACGGCGACAGCTGCTGGGTGCGCGCCTTCTGTTTTGCGTTGCGTGCAAAACGTATGCAATGCGCAATGATGCGCAGCAGTCTGGTGTAGGATGAGTAGATATCGAACCACGGATGAGTTGGTGTACTAACGATATTCGCACTAACCTGACGGATTTCGAGATCAACTCCGTCGATCGATTCAGGATTCGGGTGTGGCCAGTGGGATGACGGAAGCACAAGCCAGTCCGGGCCGGAATTCCACAGCGTGCTTTGCGTGATGCTTGCTGCGGACATGCCACGGGAGACTAAATCCGCTAGGTTGGATGAACCGGGAACGTGTCTCCATTGCCGGGGATGAGAATGGTGCTGCACTTCGGCGACGCGATTGGCCACAAAGGACTTCCCAGTGTTTGGGGGAGACGCAATCCAGTTCAGTGTGACGGTAGAGTCGGACCAGAAGACGCGGTGGTGTAGATGAGCTCCCAAAACAGCAGCGCTGAGCTCCAATCTCGGTAGCGTGATGTGTTTAAGAGGTGCCACCCGGGACTTAGATGCTAGGAGCCTGACTCGGACCTCTCCTGACGCGTTCTCACAGCGCGCATAAGCGCACGCGCCATAGGCTGTCTCGGAGGAATCGGTGAAGGTGTGGAGCTCTAGTTTAGAATGGGGTAAGAAAACAACGATTTATTTTACATTCTCGAAAAGAGTTCCAATCGGACTGAATCGCCTTCCACTTGTTGCAGATGACATCGGGGACGGGATCGTCCCAGCCGGATCTCAGTAGCCACAGCTCTTGCATCAGCATCTTTGCGCGGATGATAATCGGGGCGATTAATCCATTTTGGCAATGCATGACAAAAGATGAGATGCCAAGCGCCTTCACTGTCTCGTTGGGAACAAACTGGTACAAGGACTGCGTACCGATTTGATCAGCACGCAAACCAGACAGCACATCGAGCCGATACGAGGTCCATTTGCGCAGTTCGAACCCACCCTTGGCAAGTACACCAGCTAGCTCTTTACGAGGAAGGAGCGCATCTTCCACGGTATCGGCTCCACCAATGAAATCGTCGACGTAAAAGTTTCGTTTGAGGGCAGAGCAAGCAGGCGAATAGTCGGAACCTTCATCTTCCGCTAGTTGAAGCAAAGTGCGCGTAGCTAGGAACGAGGATGGCGTGAGACCGTACGTGACCGTATTGAGTTCGTAAGTGTGGACTGGTGTTTGAGGCGAAAAACGAAACAGGATGCGTACAAAGCGGCGATTGCCGGGATGAAGCAAGACCTGCCGATACACTTTCGCTATATCACCAACAAGAGCAACCGGGTACGAACGGAAACGCAGAATTACATCAAGTAGGTCATCTTGCACTATAGGTCCGACACATAGAACATCATTTAACGAATAACCTGTACTCGTTTTTGCAGAACCGTCAAACACTACTCTCACTTTCGTGGTGGAACTAGAAGCTTTGAAGACGGGGTGATGCGGCAAATAGTATTCTTGTTCTTCTGCAACTTTGGCAGTTACGGGCGACATGTGACCAAGCTCTAAATACTCCTTCATGAAATCGTGGTACGCTGATTTCAACTGTGGATCGCGCTCCAATCTTCTTTCCAGAAACTGAAAACGTCGCAATGCTGCTGCTTTCGACACACCGAGCTTTTCGTTGAAGTCTGGGTCGGCGAACGATGTATCGGCCTAAAACATCACGTTGGGTGGTTTCTTTGTAAAACGTTTCACATCACTGCTCGTCGGGTGAGTAAGAGTTGGCAACGTTAACCTCTTCCAGCTTCCAGAAGCGTTCGAGCGATTCTTCAAGGGACACCATGCATACAGCGTTAGATAAAGCGGTACAATTGGTTAGCGGATCAGGCGGTGTAGGACGACAGGAACCAATCATGACGTAACCGAACACGCTGTTCATCATGGAAGGCAGATCCGGTGATGTATCATCCTGACGCAGGTTGGCAAAGAAGGAAGCGTAATGTCGAGCGCCAAGAATGATGTCGATCGGGGATGACTTGAAGAACTGCGGATCAGCCAGAACGATTTTGGATGAGATGTTCCAGCCGCGAGTACATACATCATGCGCCGGCAAATCAGCGATCACCTTGTCTACGATCAAAAAGTCCATCTCCGCATTGAAATCGGAAATACGAGAAGCAATCGTTGCTCGCGCCGATTTACTGACAGGTCTTGTCGAAAGTCCTGCCCCTTGTAAGGTAACATTCACTTTGTCGTGTCTCAAGCCTAATCTACGAGCGAGCCGTATGCTCATTAGATTAGGTTGCGATGCACTGTCCAAAAGTGCTCGCGCAGGATGCGAGATTCCGTGTACATCGACAATGTTTACGAGAGCGGTTTGAACCAGTACGTGTGTGGGGGTTTGCTTCAACGCCGCTGCGAAACTACGTTGTGTGTTGGACATGTGATCGTCGTGGGTGTGTGTTGTGTTACTCGGTTCACCTTGCGCAGCTGGCTTACGTGCAGTGGAAAGTGTTCCGGTATTGTGTGGTGCGTGTAAAAGTGTGTGGTGTAGTGCGTTGCAGTGTTTACATCTGTACGGCGAAGAGCAATCTCGTGTGTGATGAGTGTCCCGCAGGCAGTTAAAACACAACCGAGCATTTACAACCGTGTTGTAGCGTCGTGCATGATCCATTGCAAGGAATCGCTGGCACTTTGTTGTCATGTGAGGTTGGCTGCATAGAGTGCATTTCTTCTCGTGGTAGTGGTGATCGGTAGTAGCAAAACTGTTAGTGCGCGTGAAATTCGTTCGATGCGATGGTGTTAGGGGTTCCGTGTAGGACATATCCAACTTGTTGACGGATAACGATTCGAGTACACGCATACGACGTTGTAAAAACGAGATGAGTCCATCGTAGCTGGGATTAGTATTGGTGGAAGCGTGTTCCTCCCAATCACGCAAGGTGGATACAGGCAATTTAGTGCACAGGAGGTGTTCTAAAATGCTGCTCCATGTGTTGGTGTCTTCACCCAAATGGTCCAGCGTTTTTTTGTGGCGCTGGAACTCATCGACCAGCTGATGCAGGGTCGACGCACTTTCCTTCTTGGCCGGTGCAGTGCCGAACATCGCTTGCAGGTGACGCTTTTTTAATAGGAACTCATTTGAGTATCTCTCCGTCAGCATTATCCAAGCGAGATCGTAGTTGGATGCACTTATCGTGATCGCTTCGATCACTTGAGCAGCTTCTCCCTTGACAGCAGTGCGCAAGTAATGAAATTTTTGAATGGCTGGTAAATCGTCGTTTTGGTGGATGAGGCACTCGAAAGTGTCCCTAAAGGTCAGCCATTGCATATAGTCACCATCGAACTCCGGGAGTGCAATGGTGGGCAGTTTTATGCCATGCAGCGGGTTGCCACCCGGCCTTGGCTGCGCATTCTGTAGGCGGGAGATTTCCTTCCATTCCCGTTTTAACGCGGATTGAACGCGAATCACTCTCGCCTCAAAGTCCTCGCGGAGTGCAGCATTATGTACAATTTCTTCGGCATTGCTCGTCTGGTCTTCGAGCTGCTGCTGGATGCTTTCCAAATCCTTGGACAGCTTCTCAAACCTGCCAAACCGAACCTCCACCTCTACGGCATCCCGTTCAGCATCGTATTCGTGCACAAATTGCACGTACCGCACCAGAGCAGCTAGCAGAATCGTTCGTCGCGATGCTATCACTGTCGAATGCGCAGGCATTGTGGGGACGAAGTATGTGAAGGGATTGTATTTTGGTGAGCGGAACAAAAACGGACGAAATGACGAATCACGTTACGCGCGCGAAAAAAAACGTTAAAAACTCGCGAAAATTTCAGGAATCGCACTGTAAATCCTGGTCACGGCACCAATGTTCGTTCGCGGGAGTTTTCGGATGTGTTTTTTTTGCTGCAGTGGTGAATATTTACCGTCGTTTGTGTTGCTTGGGAGTTCGCAGGTAAGAGAGTTTATTTCTCCTAATGCATTTATATTTAATACTTTTATTCGTGTGAGCGCCCCTGCACTCAACACGAATCCTAGCTACGCGAGTGCCCCAACTTAACGAAAGCACGATCGTGCTTTCGTCGACTGTCAACACGTCAGGGTTGTGTACAAACACCGACATTTTCCTCAAGACAAGCACTGCCCACAAAAACTAACTGTTAGTAATTTGGAAAGCACGTTTGGTTTTTTGTCATTTCTCTCGACCTTCAGTCATTTACTCCACTATACGAGCACCTGTTGTTTTTGATTTTTTAAAGAACAAAATTGGTTTTATTTGACAATAATATTTACATTAATAGGTCGCTTTGAACATCCTGACAGGTATCCTCCTATTTAGTGTTTACGCTGTAGTTTTCTACCGAATTTAATTAATTTGAAGAAAATAGGTCATATTTTTATGAAGACCAGTTATACTAACTGGTAGAGGAAGGTCACTTAAGCTGCCTTCATGAAAGGAATCATCCCATATATTATTTGAATCTACTTAATCTATCTTACGTACCTAACGTATCTAACTAACTAACCTAAATTATCTTATTTTAAACAAGGCAATATTTATAATATGTACATTTTCAAATCTCCTGCCTAATCATCAAGGAACAACGTCTGAATCATCCTAAAATTGGATGAGAGACATTTATGTTTAAGGTTATCCAGATTTTGTGGGATTTGATCCCCGTCAATCCTTGACGGGTGGTTGAGGATCATTTTCAAAAATTTGTTTTGTATTCGCAGTACAGCAAGGATGCTCCTGCTGGAGCATGACCCCCAGATGTGTGATCCATATAGAATTGCAGGTAGTATAACTTGTTTGTACAGTATAAGTTTGCTTTCTATTGTAAGAGTGGACCGTCTTTTGATAAGATAAATCCTCTGACTGAGTTAAAGCTTTTCAATATGTCATACTACAAACGCATGGTAGGGGTCCAGGGGACTGGATTGTCGTGGATTGCTATTTGAATCACTTTCCGTTGGATTGTCGCCATAGTACGCTTTCGGTAAGGTAGGACAATGGCCTGCGTTTTACTGCTGTTCACCAGTATCTTCCAGTCGTTTAAATGTTTTAAATATTTATCAACGCTTTTTTGCAGTCCAGAATGGAGCTTTGCATAGACCTGAGAGCTATGCATTATTGCAGTATCGTCTGCGTAAAGAGAAAGTTGCACACGTTGATTTAGTGATGGAACATCAGTAGTGTAGCAATTGTGTAGAAGAGGTCCTAAGACGCTCCCCTGAGGAACACCTGCACTGTTACTGTAGGGCTCTGATCGGATTCGGAAGGTCGGAAGGTAGCTTTGAATGATTTTTAAAATGTACTTTGGAAAATCTTGTTGTTGTATCGTTTTAAAAATATGTATAAGTTTATTACAATAACACTTAATTACTACGACACAATAAAACACGCACGTCCGACCCCTGTCGCGGTCCGTCCTCGAGACCCCTAGCACTCAACCTAACACGCATCCTAGCCTCATCCTAACACGCATCACTAGGAGACTGATGAGTGTCTCCCACGAGCGGCACTCACCACTTCGGTCTCAGGGGTAGGCAGTCTATCGTATGCAACATCTCCCCCACTAATACCGGCGGTATGGTTCCATCCACTGAGGCGATCTGCGAATCCTCGTAGAGCGTCGTAGAGGCTGTACCGGCGTTGATGATCCACTGTCGGCTGTAGCAAAACCTGGAGATGTCGCCGATCTTACCTCTTCTGAGGACGACGATGTTGGACTGTCTGACTGTACCGTTGACGACAACAACAACGGTGAAGACGATGAGGATGTTGGGAACGACGCTGACGATGACGATTCTCTGTCACGTTATCTAGCTATCTCTATGTTTGATTCAGCGTTTTCCTGTCTACTTTCTATTGTTCCATTCAATGTTATATCCCAAGCATCTAGCAACACGTCTAACATCTGATACGATTTGGACCCATCGGGGATATGAGACCTTCCTTGTCTTCTTTCATCACACACACGTGAACGCATCTGGTTAATGTGGGAACGCAGAAATCTGTTTTCTTCCGTGACTATCTCTTACATCACCGAACCTAATCGTTTCCTAACTGTTCCGGCTACCCACTTCCACTTATTCCGATAATACTGTTTTGCGTAGACGAGATCATTACGTTCATATTTCCTAAGCGGTTCACCGACTTTAACGCCTGAGCTTACATTCATAGTTGGTCGCAAAAGCTCCATACACGTGCGCAATCTACGGCCTAACATCAATTCTGCTGGCGACTGATTTCGTTCTAACAATTTATGTGGCGTGCTACGATACGTCATTAGGAAAATATCCACGGCTTCTTGTACTGAACCAGCTTCCCCCTCCATTTTCCTAAGTGCTCGCTTAAAAGTATCAACAAATCTTTCCGCTTGTCCGTTGGATTGCGGATGGAAAGGGGCTGTTCGCAAATGCTCAATGCCGTTTATTGTACAAAATAGCTCAAATTCCGTGCTTGTAAACTGCGTCCCATTATCGCTCACTAAAACATTCGGCATCCCAAAACGACTAAATATTTCCCGTAAAATCCTGATTGTTGTTTTTGCTGTCATGGTTGTAGTCGCTACTATCTCTGGCGATTTAGTGAATGTATCGATTACTAGCAAGTAATACATTCCATCGAGAGGCCCCGCAAAATCAACATGTACACGCTGCCACGGAGCAGCTACTTCTGGCCAAGGGATGGGTTTACTAAGAGCGGGAGATTTCGCAACTGCCCTACATCGCTGACATCTTCTCACTTTCTCCTCTATCTCACGGTCTATCCCGGGCCAATATACATAACTTCTTGCTAGTGCTTTCAATTTTTCCATTCCGGGATGGCCCTTAACTGCAGTAAGTATCTCTCTCTTTGTGGCTACTAATCGCTCACCAAAAAGCAAACATCCGTTTACTGTCGACAGAGACTCACTCCTGCCGTGGAAATTTCGCAACTCCTGATTTACCATTTTCTTCTTTGGCTATCCATTCACGATGTAATTCCTAACCTCTCTCAATATCGGGTCTTTGTTAGTTTCACTCAAAACTTCTTCAAAAGTTATTGGCATTATTTGCGTAACGCTGCCAATCATGGCTTGGATATCATTATCTGTTTCGATGCAATAACATAATCCTCATCTGGCCTCTCATGGTTCGCTATCAAGCGCGACAACACTTCCGCATTTCCGAATTTCTCTGTAGACACGTACTCTATGCTAAAATCATATAGCAGCAATGTTAAAGCCCAGCGTTGTAACCTATTCGCGGTATAAACCGGTATTCCAGTATGTGAGCCAAAAATACGCAGTAAGGGCGCATGATCTGTTTGAAGCGTGAAGCGCCGCCCAAAGATCATTCTATGAAACCTAGTAATCGCGTAGATTATCGCTAACCCTTCACGGTCTGGCTGGCTATAATTCGTCTCAGTTTTCGTAAGTGCGCGAGATGCATGCTGAACTATCTTAATCGTGCCGTCCGGCATTTTATGGCTAATCGTAGCCCCCACACCCACTGACGACGCATCTGCTGCTACAATTATCGGCTTCCTCGGGTCATAGTACGTCAATAACAGATCTGAGCTAAGCAAGCGTTTAAACGTTTCAAAGGCCTGTTGGCAATCCTGACTCCAATGCCAATGCCCATCTTTCTTCAGCAGCTCGTCAAGCGGGTAACGAAGATTCCTCATCTGCGGGACGAACTTCCCGTAATAATTGATCGCTCCTAAGAATGAGCGAACTTCGGAAGGATTCTTCGGTGAAGGCATGCTCACAATCGCTTTTATCTTGGCAGGATCCGGGCGTTGTCCATCACGATCTAAAATGTGACGAAGATATTTAATTTGCTTTTGTAAAAAGTTACACTTTTCAGGCCTGATTTTGAAACCGTAGTCCTGCAACTTCGCTAGCACCGCGCGAAGATTCTGGATGTGCGTGTGTTCATCAGCTCCGCCGATCACGATGTCATCTAGGTACACCGCCACATCCTTCAGTCCAGCCAGCATGGTCTCCAATAGCTGCTGGAAAGCCCCCGGAGCTACTTTCACCCCAGGTGGAAGTCGATTATACTCGTATAATCCTCGGTGTGTGTTGACTGTAAGCAGTTCTCTGCACTCGGGTTCCAACTCAACCTGAAGGAAAGCATCGGTCAGATCGATCTGACTGAACATCGCTGAATTCGCCAACGTTAAAAATATGTCCTCCGGCAGCGGGATCGGATACTGGTGAGGTTGAAGAGCATCGTTTAACCCCGTCGAGTAATCTCCACATATACGTATGCATCCGTTCGCCTTGCGTACCACTGCTATAGGCGCTGCCCAAGCTGAGAAATTAACACGGGTTATGATCCCTGCTTTTTCCAGCCGGTCTAACTCCTCGTCTACTGCGGAGCGCATCGCATACGAAACAGGGCGTTTCGGTCGAAATACGGGGGCCACGTCCTTCTTCAGCTCCATCCTTACTTATGCCTTCATGCAATGTCCCAGCTCGTGGGAGAACAATCCGCTAAACTCCCTTTTAACTGCCTCTAGACTTTCGGTCGCTACACACACACGGTTGCACACCGACGCCAATGGAACGTTCCATAAACCAAAAACTTCCATTAAATCAGCACCGTATATCATCAGCGGCTCTTCAGTGACTCGCACCATACATCGTTTCAGCTGTTGCTTCAAAGAAATATTCGCGCAGAATTCTCCTTTAATCTCCAGCTGGCTACCCGACGCCGTTTTCGCTTTCACCGATGACGGACATAATGGTGGCTGTCCTACTTTCCGCCATTGCTTCATTGATATTATCGAAATATCAGCACCAGTATCCACCATCATTCTCACAGGCTCACCATTTAGAATCACATTCACGTGACCTTTTCCGTTACTGCTGACTATATTCATCATAACCGTTCGTACTTTTCTGTGCGATTTCGATGCTACGAACCGTGCCGCTGCGTTGCAGTACCCTGCCTTATGAACAAACTTGTGACATTGCCTGCACTTGTAGTTCCTATATGTGCACTTCCGGGCATAATGTCCTTCACCACAGAGCCAACATTTTGCGGTGGATTTGGCCGGTTGCGTATCACGCTGTACTCCTATGTTTCTGCAATTTCTTTGCCATGTTGGACCGGGTCGAACGTACTTTTCGTCATTCACGACGTTAATCTGCTTCTCACTCTCTATCATAACGGTGTCTCTCTTCAGCGTAACCATCTTTTGACACATTTCCACCAACTGCGTTAACGTGGTTTCTTCGTTGTCTTCAATCCTGCTCAGCAACCGAAGCCTTATATCTGCGTCTTTATCGTCCTTCAGCCCGCACACGAAAAGGAAACATTTCAGCTGTTCCTCTGAAAGCTTTGCGAGCTCTGCTTCAACGACACTTTTATTAACGCGGCAGCCAAACATCACGTAATCTTCCAGCCCGTTCTTTTGCAACTGCAAGCACTTGAACCGCTTGCTGACCCCTGACTCGCGAGAGCCGAACAGTCCCTTTAGCGTACTTACAGTCTCTGCAAAACTGAAATCCTTCGGCTTACGCGGCAGTACGTAGCTAGTGTACCGTTCATGTTCAGCTTGCCCCAGCCTCCTCAGCAGCAGCCGCACCTTTGCATCGTCCTCCAACTTACTCGCATCCTTCTCAAAGAGATCTTCGTAACGGGAGAACCATCCGGCAAAAGTTGCATTCTCATTGGGATCGAAATGGAAGTCTCTCACTTGGCTTGCCAGCACATCACTCAGCTGTTCTCCGTTCATGGGCTGCTTAAGATGCGCCGTCTTCCAAATTTCCGCAATCAGTTTCTCCTATTGCGCCATAAATGCCTGCTGCTGTTCCTGCATCATCGAATGCTGTAGACGGAACAGTTCGTGAATCCAAGCGGTTCCAGGTTCCGCTTGACCGAAGCCTTCCACTTCTCCGTGATGGCCGCTGCGCGATGGCCGCGCTTCATCACTGTTGCTGGTCTGCTGATTTGCTGCACCGTTAGTATTCATTTCACACACTCACTTTTGCACAGGTGGTTTTCTTTTAAAATGTCCTCGTCGCCACTGTTGTATCGTTTTAAAAATATATATAAATTTATTACAATAACAATTCATTACTACGACACAATAAAACACGCACGTCCGACCCCTGTCGCGGTCCGTCCTCGAGACCCCTAGCACTCAACCTAACACGCATCCTAGCCTCATCCTAACACGCCCCTACTAGCAAAAATGAGTGACTTTCCTATTGGATTCTCGCTCCCTCCAATAAGAAAGGAGCGAATCTTCGAACGCGGCAGACCGTTCGAAGATTTATCCCCGAATGATAACCGAACGCATCATCGGCGCCGATCGTGCGGCCGTCGCCGCCAATCGCTCGGTCATCGGCGACCGACTGCTTGCACACAAAAGAATAAAAAAATGAATGAAAAAGGAAACAAAAAAACGGCTCGAGACCGGGCAGTTTTACTTTTGCAGGGTATTTCTGTTCTGCTCTGCCCCGTGCCCAGCTACTTCGCTGGCTTTTTTATTTATTCTATGGAGAGGCGGCGGTGGTGTTGCCTCTGAAGAATTGTGGTGGTTGTGGTGTTTGCTCGCTCTCGCCCCCCCCCGTATCGTCGTTCCGTCTGTGGCGTTCTCTATCCGAAGCTGCTGCGTTCACAAGCCAGACGGTGAGGCATTTTACCGTGTGTGCTGCAAAGGAAAGAGAAATTAGTATTTTTTTCATACTTACCCAAAGTTGTCTCGATCTGGAGTCTGTGTGTTGGAGCTTCTTGACACTACCATGAGGCCATCGCGGTGTTGAAAAAACTACCGTCTACAAGGTGTGCAGTATTGGTCGGTGACAAACAGAATTGGAGCAACGAAGTGTACGCGTGTGTGCTTTCTTGTTTTTTTTTTGCTTACCGAATTTTCGGTTGCACGCTTTGCATGCTTTTGGTATGTGCGAAGAAAAAATTTTAATTGTTTCGGCTGGAGGTGGTTTGGAATCTAACGGAAAATCAGCCACACAGTTTGCAGTTGGCATTTTGGTCAGACGTGTTTAACCGTGTGAATACTTGTATTAAATTTTTGGTTCCTAGTTTTGTTTGCTCTGGTGTTCCCTTTAAGGATTCTAAACGATCGATTTTTCAGAGGTGTGTTTTAAAACTTCATTTATTGAAGTTGACGTATTATATTTATCATGATATCATATATATTTATCATGAGTATTTCATAAATACAGGCATCATGGAGGCCGACAAAATTTTGAAGCCCGTTGTTTCCCGGACTTGTGTTGGTTTTGGGACCACCTCGCAGACCCAGTTGTCCCCTCCGCCATTGGCTGCACTGCGAACCACCAAGTCTCCGCCAAAGATGGGGTCACGGCTGACAATGGTGTCCTCAGCGGCGATACCGCTAACTACCGGCGTGTCCCCTCCGTCGTTGATACCACGTCGGATCGGGGCGTCGTTCAATACGGTACTACAGCAGACCATGGTGTTTCCGGGGCAGACCCGCCTGTCCCCTCCGCCGTTGGTCGCACTGCGGACCAGCGAGTCTCCTCCGTCGTTGATACCACGGCGAACAAGCGTGTCGCCTACGATGGTACCACGGCAGACCAGGGTTTCGCCAGTGCCACTACCGCTAGTTACCCCGCCGACCCGCTTGTCCCCTCCGCCGTTGGTCGCACTGCGGACCACCGAGTATCCTCCGTCGTTGATACCACGGCGAACAAGCGTGTCGCCTACGACGGTACCACGGCAGACCAGGGTTTCTCCAGTGCCACTGCCGCTAGTTACCCCGCCGACCCGCTTGTCCCCTCCGCCCCTTCCTCGACCTTCTCTGGCGATTAGCCCATCCCCACGGCAAGAAGCTTCTCCATCGCGTAAAATAGACGACGAAAATTTAAAAAAAATTGATCAAATGTTCAAAATAATTATAGAAATGGACGTAAAAATGGATCTTCTATGCAAGATGTTTTGTAAACAACGAATTGTTTTTGAAAAAATAAGAAGTGAGCAGGAAATAATTGAATTCAATGTAAAATTAGAACAGCCGGAATATCAATAGGATGTTATGAATTCAATAGGCTTAATTATAGCAGGTATAAATAATGTCGAAAATAGAATGCACTCGGCACTTGATATAATTTTTGATAGACAATTTTTCGCCGAGTGTACCTGGAAACGTGGGGGAATGCCACCAAAAATTCCCCTCGCACCGTTTACGAATATTTTAAATTTATTTCAATTAATTGGTACGTCAGGTAGAGAAACCCCAAGTTCTGAAATGGTGGAAATGTTTTTCAAAAAAAAATTATACCACGCAACGGATAGATTAAATTTGCTGGGGCAAATAGAAACTACATGCCATAAACGTAAAAAAGTGTGAATAAAAAAATCGAAAGATGCAAATGGTTATAATTTATCCAACAAAATTTCATTGTGAATATTTATTTCTTGTTAATCCTGTCGCATCGTTCGAATCCAATCTTATCCTATCCTATTCTATCTTATCCTATCTTATCGTACCCTATCATATCTTATCCTATCTTATCGTATCCTATCATATCTTATCCTATCTTATCGTATCCTATCATATCTTATCCTATCGTATCCTATCTTGTCCTATCCTATCCTATTCTATCCAATACTATCCTATAATATCCTATCCTATCATAACTCCTCCCATCCCAAAGTATGTAGTAGTGGCGTAAATATGAATTCAGTTTGTTTGCTTGTCCTTGCTGCTACTAGCTTACATTTAATTTCAGTTAAATTAATGGTTACGGTGGATGCTACAAGGTTGTCCATCGTTGCTCTGAATGTGTTTATTAAATTTGCACAGCAAGGATAGCTAAATGCCGGGATATGGTTTGGCAAAACATGGCCCTCAATTTTAATAATATTACTCGCCTCTGTAGTAGCAGAGCTGTATTGCATAATATGATTACTTTTTGTAAGAAACCAGCTGTCTTTGTTTCCTGTTTTCAGTACAAATCCATTCCTAACATAGCAAATTACCTCACTGTTTTTTATTTTTAATTTTGGATACGATTCTAAGGTTTCCTCGGCCGCAACATTGCACTCTTTGCGCTCTCCTAATCTGCAAATTACTTGTTGCAGTGTTTTGGAACCACTTCTTATCAAGCCTTTTATGATTTGTAAATGGTTTTCAAATCGATAGGTTGAAAACGTGTGGAGTGGACCAAACCTATCTACCTCTTCACTTACGTGTATTAAATTGTGAATGTTGCTGGTCAAGTGATTTCGGCTATAAATTGTACCGAACTGATTGACGAATGTCTTTAGTAAAGAGCCTGCGTATTCCCAATATTGGCTATAATAGTTCGATGACAAAAATGTAACAGCACAAAAATAAAGTTTGAAATGATGGAACGCACCTTCATTTAAAAAGTCCGACAGTATGGCCAGGCTTGCATAATGGAGGAAGGTACGATATTCAGTACCTTTCCAATAATGCAGGTAATGTAAAGGACGTAGAGTACGATCAGTTATTTCCGAGGGAAATTCAATTAACTTAAATAGTTTGTTAATCCTATCACATTCTTTAGACGACCACTTAGTAAATGGTTCCAACCCACCATGCGACCAGCCTTTCAATAGTTTCTTCGTCACTCCAAGATCTATTAAATGCAGCCTATCTCCAACTATAACGTTTTCAACTATGTTGAAATTCTTAATCTCAATAAGCGGGGATGGTCGCTTATAATGCGCAGCATACAACCCGCTCCTGAACTCTGCATCGGTGCGTTTTTCTGCTTCGGAATTCTCGAAAATAACCTTCCGAGCATCTTTCACGTGCACTCCTACACACTTGCATTTCATGCAACCGTGAATTGCGTTGAAGTAGGCTGCACCTGAAAATATAAATATATATTTGTTTTAAAAAATCTTCAGTAATGGTAAATATTTTGTGTCATACCTTTTATGAAGGCTCTTGCTGGTGAGTCTGCTACAATTAGACGCAAGTTTACATGGTATTGCTTTCCTCCTATTTTGAAACCAGACTCCAAAAGTTGGTTCAATTCGGTCACCAACGGTCGTAAATAATCTTCACAGTTATTCGGCTTACTGGATCCACAAAAAACACCTATCACCAGAACAGGTGTCCCAGAGATGTTGTGTAATTGCATCAAAATGGGCCAAAGCTGGGTTGGACCGTTATTGTATACAGGAATTCCATCCATCGAGAGATTGATATCCAAACGATCGATGGTGGGCTTTGTGTTACTAAAATAAATAGCATAAAAATAAATTAATATTACCTGATTGAGGAAGCGAATGAACAAAAAATTTACACTTACCTAAAATAGTTTTGCAGGGCGGTTTCAATCCCCTGATACCAAAGCTGACCGCCTGCCACAGTCGCTATCTGGCTTCCAACACGTGTTGGCGTATTTAAAAATGTCCTGGCATCTTTGGGCACATAATAATCGGTTGTGTCGCGAACTAGCAACAACAGATCATTCACATGCGCCAGTGAAATTTTTGACGCAAGGGCCCAACGGCGTAGACCTTCTGGGAACGTCATTTTTTTACGTTCATCAGTCGCTACATTACCATCAAAAGTATTATGGTCCTCGGGAATGTCGTCATCGTCTTCAAGGATGTACGAAGTCTCTTCCGTTTCCTCGGATACTTCAAGTACTGGCGCGTTGTCAACCACCGCAACCTCAGCAGACGGAGGGACGGCTAAACAATACATTATTTAACGTATATCACCGACTGCACCAGTATTTAACTATATATACATACCATTCACCAACAAATCTGCGCTACTCGTTCCTGCTTGATGTTCGCGCTGCCAATCTTCCTCCAGCATACGCTTTTTAGCCGCACTTAGTTTTGCAAACTTTCCACTTGCTTTCAACTCTTTCACAGTGTGAGACATTTTGCCAAACTAAACTTTTTCATGTTTCACAGGGTATTTAAAATCAGCTAAGCGCTTTCACGACCGTCTTGCTACTGCGAGCAGATTTTCGATTTGGCGCGTTCTACAGCTGACGCCGGACAGCTGATCACCGATACCAATAAGCGCGGAAAGGGGGTAAACGTAGAGGTGCAAGAACGAATAACGATTCATTCTTGGGCGGGGTAGGAAGTGGGGATCAAGGGACGAAGGGGAAACGACGACGAACAGCCGTCGCCGAACGTATCGATAGGCGCGGGCAATGGAGGAAACGTAGAGGGGCAAGAACAATTCGTTCTTCGGGTTAATTGATGGACGACGGAGACGAGTCGCGGTAATGGCGGTGGGTAGCGCTATAGGCTTTGCCGTGAGTAGGAGCGAGATAGTAATACAAAAGTCACTCATTTTTGCTAGTAGGGGCATCACTAGGAGACCGATGAGTGTCTCCCACGAGCGGCACTCACCACTTCGGTCTCAGGGGTAGGCAGTCTATCGTATGCAACACTTGTACTTTTTTTAAATTTGTGCAGAAGCCCATGGTGCCTTACGTTATCAAAGGCTTTTGTAATGTCTAAAAGTGTAATGGCAGTGGACCAGCCACGGATTTTGCCCTGGTTTATGATGTTAATCATACGTTACAGTTGATGAGACGTAGAGTGAGCTTTCCTGAAACCAAACTGAACTTCAGACAGGGAGTTATTCTCAGAGCAATGGTTTTCCATTCTTGCATGAATAATGCGCTCCAGGATTTTGGTGCGAACGCACAGTAAGGAGATAGGCCTATAACTGGAAGCCATGCAGGGATCTTTCCCAGGTTTCCTGATAGGAATAACCTTTGCATGTTTCCAGCGAGCTGGGAAATATCCTAACTCAAGGCACCTATTGAAGATGTTGGTCAGTAGGGTCAAAGAATTGACCAAGATGTTTTAGGCAGATGTTGAAAAAGCCATCCGGCCCGGTGCCTTGAAGGAAACGCTGTGTTTGATTATGAATTTCACTTCGTGAGGTCCTGTTTATGACTAAAGCAGGGTCAGAGTGGGAATTGATTTCACCAATACTATTTTGCACAATGTTTTCATGCGGACTGGTCATTGTGTCGCTGATATTATGCGAGCTAGCAAAAACGTTGGCTAATAAGGATACTTTTTCTTGTGGTGTAAAGCAAATAACAAATGGGGTTACCTTTCAGAGGAGGAATGGGTTTGGGCTTAGTGCGCGAGAAGGGTTGGGAATTTTTGGGAAGATTCTTTACCATCTTGGAGAATCGTTGGTTATTATGTAACCTAAGCCTATATTAGAAAAGTTTAGCCGCTTGACGGAAAGCGGAGGCCCTATCCCTGTCCTTTGGTAATGTTCTTTTGGTCGATTAGACCTTTTGTTTCACGGTCAAGGTGGATGAGTTTTGTACTTATTTCAACGCGAGGAACGCACGAACTTACCGCGTTGTTTAGACAGGCTTCGAGCATGGTGATGGCTGCGTCAATGTCGTTGATTGTGTTAAGCGGAGTTTCGGCGTTGATAGTAGCTTCCGTGATGCGTTGAAATCTCGTCCAATCCGCTGCACGATAGTTTAGGCGTTCCTTCCTGGGCTCGGTCCCCGAACCATCGATTTTCATTAATACAGGCAGGTGATCTGAAGAAAGAGCTGTGATCGCTGTTGGATAATTTACCACCATGTTGGTCAGGAACAAATCAAGAGTAGAGAAACTTCCATTTTTGTAGTATGTCGGCTGCGGTGGGAATTCTACTGTGTAAAATCCTGTCTGAAGGTCATCACACAAAATTGTTCCGTTTCTGTTGGCGATAGTATTGCTCCATTGGCGGTGTCTGGCGTTCAAATCACCGGCGATGATGTATTGATGTGTATTTCGTGTAAGCTTTTGTAGATCATTTTTCAGTATCTGAATTGAACCGTCGCTTCCCCTAGCTTGCTTCGCACAATAGGCTGAATAGAAGCGGAACGTTCCTTGTGTAGCCTTATGTGTCCTTCCTCTGGGAGAGGAAGTACACGGAATTTAAGAGACCGATGCACTGCTATCGCTACACCGCCTCCTAGGCTCTGCCGATTTACACGTACAACATCATGCTCCGGAAGATAGAAGGATTGTGTTGGTTTTAAGAGCGTTTCCGTTAAGGCAAGCAATGTGTGAGAAATCTCACTAGTGATAAGGTTTGTGCAATTAATTTTCTTTCGCTACGTCGATGTATGATCGTCGATGTTGCGTGATCGAGTGTTCGTTTTGTACTGTCCTTTTCATTACAAATTCATTCGGTAATTACATTCGTGTTCATCTTCATTAATTTCTATGTATGTGTTAAACCTTCGTCCTGTTGTGTTTACGCTATACGGTATAATTCTTATAATAATTGATCTAGAGCTAATCTTTAAACATCATTCAAAGTGATTAAGAAAAAAATAGATATTAATTTCCGACACGGGCATTCCAAGTACCACGTACAATAATTTTAGGGCCCCAGAGATGAAATCGACCATCGTTGTGAGAATCTGGTCTTTGGGGCAGTGTTTTACAACTCGTTTGTATTTCAGCCAGAGCTGAACCACCACTTTAAACAGCTCTTTCTCAACATCCTCAGCTTCTGCACTGAGGTCTGCACGCAGTTTGTTGAGCTTGTCTTGGGCAGGTTGTCGATGAGGTTTTGGCTTTTGTGGTACACTGCCATGGGTTACAGTACCGGTCAACTGTTTTGGGATGCCTACGATGGTGTCGGGACGTAGATCGTGATTTAGTGTGTGTTGCCGATGGTGCTGTTGTTGTTCATTTAGCTGCGGCTGTGCTGGGAATGGTAGCTGTTGCTTGTGCTTCGACTGTTGTTTGGGATTTTGCAGTTGCAAGTATTGATGCTGGTGACTTTGCTGCTGCTGTAGCGCAACGATGCTACATGCAACTGTGTTGGCATGGAATTTGATGTTGTTGTTGTTATAGTTGGGCGCTGGTTGTTCTGCATCCAATGTAGTGAGATTGAGCTGGTAGTAAGCGTAAGCGTAAGTAAGTAAGCGATCCGTGTTGGGCAGTTCGGATTGCGGGGGCCATGGTTACCAGAGCAGTTTGCACACACGCGTTGATCTTTGAGTTCAGCTGTGTATTGCGTTGTGCGATGACTTCCACCGCATTTAGCACAACGAGAGAGCATTGCGCAGTTGTTCGAGCCATGCCCGAATGATGAACAGTTTTGGCACTGTTGGACTTCGTCTCGTCTTGGCGAATAGCGCTCCCACCTGACACTGGTGTAGTTGAGGTACTTGATGGACTGTACTTCGTCAAGGGTCGTGATTCCTGTTTTGAAGGAAACCGCGAATAGTTTGGATGGTGTCTTTAAAGCAACGCCAGCATGTAGCTCACGCACTTGCAAGGGCTGAAAGCCGCATTCCTTCAACATGTTTTCAACGCGCAACTCATTGCCGAAGCGCAGGCCCTTAAGAATAACCCGAAAAGGTTTATCCCCCGGAAAGTCGTGGATAAAAAACTCACGGTTGAAGCTGGCTAATAAAGATTTAGCAGCTTCGTGATCTTTCCGCGTTTTGCAGAATATTCTGCAGCAATTATCTGCAGAGAAACTAAACGATGCGTCCAGTTCACCTCGTTGAGTAGCAGCACAGAGAAAGCTGTATCTTCATTTAGGTAACGCACCATTATCGGTGGGATTTTTTCGATGTGAGAGAAAGTGCTCTCCGCAGTTGTGAGTTCACCATCCATGGTGGTGCTCTTATCAGCTTCAGGATCACCAGCAGGAGTGACCTCGATGTCACCTTTGTTTAACACTTTGGCTGCCGTGTCACCCAAAAATTGGGTGACGGCGATTCTTCTCACCAGGCCGCGTCACCCGCTTTTTGGGTGACAGCAAATCGGCTCGACGTGCCGTATACGGAGGGCACGAATGCATGAACTGTTGTGATTACGAATTATTAACGAAAACACATTTTACGATGCTATTGAATTGAAAAAAAAAAGAGATTTAATATTCAAAGACCTTCAATTTTTATTACTATTATGTATAATTCAATAGCATTCTTCACAAATTTGTGGCTGATTCGAACAACCTGGACAATATTTTGTAGTTTTTTTTATATTTGAACGTGCTTTTGTCCGTACCATCTCGTCTCTTTTCATGGAATAACATCGTTGACATGCACGCCTAACGGGTTTTCCTGCATTATTTTTGCGTATGGCAATGAAATGGTTTTTTTTTTCTCCAAACTTCGTGTAACATTATTGGCAGACAATCCTAATAATTGTTCCGCTATAATTTCCCGAAAGTTACGGATATTTATATTTTTATTTGTTATTTTTTTGTAAACCACACACGCGTTTACAACTGAAATTCCGAGCAAAAGCTGTATGCCTAGTTTGTGATACCATTTTATACCTCTTCTCATGGTCGTAGCATATGACATCATTTGATCGGAGCCGTCAATTCCACACTTTCCCTTATTGTACTCCAGAACAGCCAATGGTTTTAGTTTTGTGACCGAAGTACTTGAGGAAGGACCACCAAAGGTTTTATTGGTCTGTACCATAATAGGTTCGTGTTTTGTTGATATTAGTCTCACATCTCGGGTATCTCTCCATTTCAACAAAACTATCCCATTTTCATCCTCCTTGGCTACCATCTCTCCTTTTTAGGGTTTGTAATCTAAAACAGATGTTGGGAAGTTTTTTTTATTATGACGAAGAGTTCCTACTACATGAGTCTTCCGAGCTAGACATAATTTAGCCAATTCGTAACTTGTATAAAAGTTGTCTATATATAATGTTCGCCCTTGGTCGAACAATTTTTCTGCAAGATGCACACAAACATTTTGAGCCAATCCAATTTCGCGGATTCCGTCAGCTGATTTACCTGAATAAATTTTCATTGCCCAGGTATAACCATCGTTCGCACAAAGTTTCAACAATTTGATACCATATTTGTGCGCCTTGTTCGTTATGTATTGTCTGAAGATTAATCTTCCACGCCATGGAATCAAGGATTCGTCTATCACAATATCCTCACCAGGAGTATAAACTTTTTGGAAATTATCTTGAAGTTGGTTACAAAATTGGAATATTTTTCCTACTCTATCTTGTAGAGTAATCGTATTATTATTGACGAAATGTATATTGCTCAATAATAATTCAAAGCTATTACGAGACATTATGCTGCTCGGTAGGCTAAAGTTATATACTGTAATATTCCGAATTATTATTCGAAATAACAGTTTAACTTTGATTTATCCGAAGAATCGAAGGCTGAAGGACAGAAGGCTGAAGAACAGAAGATGTTTGCTATCCAACGATTTGTTGGGAGTAGAACCGTACAGAAACCACAAACGTTTCGGATATAATCGCGATAATCAGTTTGGTCGGAAAACAACGCACGTCTGCTCGCTTGTACTGTATTTACCAAAGAGTAGAATTATTACGATACACACACATACAAAATATTCTGTCATCCACGCGTGACAGTTCGGGGGTAGGAATGCCATGAAACGCCGAAGGTATATACATTGCTATTTCTAAAGCTTCCCGTAGACGGGACATACTTTTGACAGCTCCAGCGACCTATTGTTCTCAAGTCGCCGGCTCGTAACCCGATGTATGCGGGAAACACGCCGGCGACATGGATGACGGATCGGGGATGTGGTGGTTAGCACTGGTAGGTTGGAGAGTTGAACTGTCGTGTGACGAACAGTCAACACATAAATTTAAAAATTCACCGTTATAATTTTTTTTTGTATGAAAAATCCTTAATCTTCTAGAAATGAAATAGAAAAATGATTGTAGATTTTTAATAACACAAAACACTGTACAAAACATGAAACTAGAAGCCACTCCAATATTTTTTGTGCATATAAAGTTCTCCCTGTAAGCTTTTAAACTGTACCGAGTAAAACTTTTTTCTGTAAAATATGAGTTTCTATCAATACAAGCTCTCTAAAACTAACAAAACATTAGGTTTTTAATATACTTTTACGTTAAAATACAAATATATTTCATACTGCATGTATCGGGATATTTTTATATACTCAATATTATCCGCTATTTTGTCTCTGTGTCAGCATGAATGTTTTATTTAATATTTGATGGCTTCAAAAGCGATTTTCCTTTTGTTGAAATAATTACTAAGGCGATAAAAATGAACGTTTATCGAATTTAATAGCTTACTTTGAAGCCGTAATGGATTCGATCCTATCCACAGTGATAAACACAGTGGAGTTATTTTTTTTGGGGCATTTGACAGCTACAGCTGCATGTAACCGCTGCTACCACAGGAGGGGCCGAAAACGATAGCTACGGGGACGCGTCTGACAGCATACAAGAACAAAGGAAAATCGGTGGTTGTCAAAAGTCGCCTGTCAAAAGTATGCACCGTCTACGGGCGGTTTAATAACACGATTCACAGACGAATGACATTTTATTTTTCTTGTCCGTACGCACACTGATCGTGACAGTGGTCATGATCAAAGTTGACACACGATGCACAGTGGTTGGTTCGTGGTCATATTTCTTAGATATTACAATACATTCTTTTTCGACCAATAATTGGCAATAGGGCTAACATTTACGAGCCCCATCCATAACAACAATCCAATAAATTGTTTAATTTCTGGCGGATTAGTTGGCTTCCATTGGTGCATACGAGCACTTGGTGATAGCTTCAATCTGTTCAATTTTTGCTGCGCATAACGGTTTGTTTCTTGGACGAGCACGTTTATAATACTGTCGTCGACGAATAACGAAAATACACTACACTGATTTACATCGCAAGCCAACTGTACATTTAGTAGATTTGTAAGTTCAAATGTAAATGATGTTTGTCGACCGCTGAATTCATGCCATTGAATTTGTTCAACTTCTGTGCTTTGAATACTGTTCATATTTCTTTCTTCTTCCAACAGTAATTCACCAAAAATCTCATCAATAGCGCCTTTACTTTCACTAAGATTGCAAAGTTCATCAGCACAATCAGAATTTGATGAATCAAGTACATAACGCTTTCTCTTGCTTGGCTGTATGACTTCTTCCTCATTACTATTATCTGAATCGAAGTTATGAATATCATTTCCACCAATTTCGTCATCGCTGCTAATCGATTCACTATCAGGTGATTTATCCATGCTCAATCAAAATCAGCGAAAATTTTACAAAAGTATTGAATTGCAAACGAAGCAAGAAGCGAGTAAACTCGAACAATCTCAAATCACTACTAATCAGTAACCTAACATTGTTTACCTACATGCATGCATACCAAAAAAACGATCGAGTATGATACACGAAGTGAGCGAGGCGCATTGTACTAAACATAGAAGGAAGTGACCTCTACTCGGAAACGGTTCGTGCGGCCTGACTGAGAATTTTTGCTCGAGACACGGACTAACTGTCCGCCAGGCCGCAATTGGATGAGGTTGCCTTTTCACTTTATTCGTATGATTCGTAGGGTCCAGCACTTTCCAGGATTGCTGATCTCACTAACACCAATACACTCTGGTATTGTGCCGAGTGTCTTTCGGGACAGGCAGATGCACGTACTTGTTACTTGCTCGGTAGACACAAGAAGACTGTGTTGTTTTTGAATAAAACAAAAACTTAAAGAGATAATTAACCGAGCATGCCCGGGATATGGCAAAAACTATGAGGAAATGCCTATTTAATTTTGTTAAATTTTTTTTTTCGTGAATTTAATTCACTTTCACCACATGCGGTTGTGACAATACGGCATCGGTCCGTTATCATTAATTAATAAAATAAAATAAAAGAGATAATTTAAATTGATGTTCTAGAATAGAAAAGCACATATTTTAAAGAAACAAAAATGTACACAATTTATACAAGTTGGCACACGAAAAAATCCTCCATATTACATAACTATACGAGCACCTACGGAAAATATGTTTCTCTGCTATTGCAATCGCTTTAAAAATCGTACAAAAATATAATCAGATTAGGATATTTTTTATAAATCTAAAAATATTTTAGAATAACTTTGTTTTAATTTTTTGGTTCCTCATTATGCAGATATTGCGAAAGAGATACTACTTTTTAATATTTGAGTTTTTATTATGTTAAGTATTGCAATTATACAAGTTACGAAAATCCCGCTCGAGTACAGTTTTTAGAAAAGGGGTGATTTTATTAGTTACGACTATATTGGTCGGACGCGTAGGAAGAACTGATTCGTGACGATCGCTGTTGTCGTTGATTTCGCCAAACTCGTCGATCGTTGATTCGGGGTGGTGTTGTCGTGAAGTGCCCTTGCTGGTTTCGGGTAACTGCCACGTGCCGTAACTTACATTTCAATTTGTTATAATTTAAAGCAGTTTTAAAGGTTTGTTTTCAAATAATGTATTTGTATTGAAGTAGCAATTCCTGCAAGCAGTGCAAGCAATAGATACGCAAAGCGAAGTATGGGAAAATATCGGATATGGTTAGGTTTATGTGAGTACAGAAACTCGTTTTCCTACAGTAATAATAAAGTAGTCTGTTGTTGGGAAAGATAAAATATTACAAAATATTGGAAAAATATAGCAAAACTCATAGCACTCTCATATTCGGCTAAGAGCTCTTCGTGATAAACAGCTACGAAGCGTAAAGTAAATTGTTGAACATATAACCCCTTGCATCACTATTAGAAGGACTGAGTGTAATCGGTGAATAGTAATATTCTTATTGTGATAAAAACTTTGCTGGGTTAATAGTGTTAGTTCTAATGGATCTAATGTTTATTAGATGGGTATGTGAGACTGGCAGTATTTGTAAAATTAGTATCATACACCCGCTTGTGCGATTTGTTGGCAAGAGATTGCACAAACGCTTCTATAGCCCTTTTTCACGACGAGTGCCTATCCGACTTGGGCATTTGGTTTAATTTTGCTATATTTTTCCAATAAACTGCCCCCTACATATCACCTTTTTGAAAAGTAAATTGCCATATTTTTACATAAGGTTTCCGAGTTTCTGCAGTCATGAAAAGTAATGTTTGCTCGATATTTGCCAACTTTTATTTATATTTTTATTATTTATTTGCCTTTAAATAATTGCCAATTGGTGTCTCTTTTTCAATACAAATACTTCATTTAAAATATCGATATACATGCGATATCATGTATATTAAATATCTATTTATACATGCGATATCAAAAAGACTAAAAATATTTAAAACTAAACGTTTTTAAACTTAATTAATTCAAAAATATATTAACATTCATAAAATACTTATGCTGTATTTTTGCACGACTTTCAAGGCCTTTACAATAGCAGAGAAAAATATTTTCCGTAACTGTTCGCATAATAATGTTATATGAAACAATTTTGCACGTGCCAAAACAACTTGTATAAAAGTGGGTGAGATCATAACTTTTCTTCAAAATTTGTTTTTTGTTATTGTCTGCAAGGTACTAGAACGTCAATTTAATCTCTTCTTCTTCATGTTTGGTGGCACTATAACCTCGAAAGATCTCGGGTGTTCCATTTCTGGTGTTTATTCGAGTCGACCAAGCGAAGGAGTGATCGATTCGGGAAATCTCCGCGCAGATTCCTAGCCTTGTCAGAGTTGCTTGAATCAGGCGGCTAATCTTTTTTTCTGGATAACCAGGAGAAGTTTTTAGCGGCAGACTCGCACTTGACTAACTCGGCGTGGACAATGGGAATGCCGTGGCGCGACCAGATGATTAACCTTTTTTCCTGGATAACCAGGAGAAGTATCTTACCGTGGATCTTGCTTGGCTTATTTTCGACTAATTCTAACGACGGAGTGGGGAGACACCAAAGTGCGGGACCAACATCCGTAGGGAAGGCAAAGGTGAAACTTTCCCGATTCTGTAAGAGAACCCTAGAAATGAAACACAAGCTTCTTGCTTGAGGTCGAATTACAAGTCGATTTTATTTTCAAAAAATCCTGTCTTATATACTAAAATTCTGTGGGAAAAAGAACATGAAATGCATTACATCGATCTTCTTCATCCTAACGCGGTATGCCGATACGTTTGATGCTATGCATCGTCCTATGCATATTCGATAGGCTAAATCTGTAGCTCAAGTGCGTATGTTTATTTTCCTATCTTTTGCCTGTGCGTCGTTTACCCTATTCGTTTAATGTTTTTTCCTTCACTGTACTACGGATAATACGTGGTTGGCCCCTTTTTCGTGAAACTGATTGCGCAACGATAATGTATGTGCTGGGCTCTAGCTTTAACCGTTGTTAAAGCCCATGTTCTTTATTCTCGTATTTTACCACAAGGCCTTTATTTATGATTTCCATAAGTCTGGATATTGTCCCTCTTCCGCTTTTAATAACGCACCATACTGTCGTTTTCTCATGGTAAGAGGTCGCCATCTGTGAGTTCAGGTTTAGGTGAAAGATATTTAATTATTTAAAGTTGTTTATCTAACCTTCGCATGCCGTTAAATTTATTTCAATTTGTCGCGTTCGTAACATTCCGGCCCTCGTAAAACGACTAGTTTTACCAGATAAACGTGACGTAATTACTTAGATATTAGATTGTTAATGCCCTAGTTGATTTCACTCGATTTAATTTTGAACTCGATTGTATCGATTATGAACTTGAGACTTTTAGTAATAATATATGTGCCTCTCGCCGTTGAAGTAATATTTCCCAACCGTGTTGAACATGATAAGTGTTTGGACCAATACTTCTGAAATTAAAGTACCGAATGAGAAGCCTTGAAGATTTGGTTGTTGACTTGTTATTACTCTACGAATTACATACAGATGATGCTGTTCTCGTATTTCTTTGCTCGTATATCATGTCTTTCATTTTTTGCAGATTTTCATAGTCGTAGACTCCACTTTCCATCAGATTTGGTTAAGGTATATATGACCAAGTTGTAATAATGTCGGTTGTTATTTCTGGATGAGGGATTGTTTCTCTTAACCTGTGATCAATGGTGTACCATCTTCCACCAATGTTAAATTTAGCAGGTAATATTGGAGAACAATCGATTTGAGTACGTACCTCTTTGTTGTAACATTTTCTTTATGTTGTTATATTTCACTGGTATTTCCTGATAGCAATCATCTTTTCTGTCGTAAGTAACGAATACTGGCTTGCATTCGAGAATATACCATACTTTCGCGGCGACTACTGCTGTATAACGTGGACGTTTTACAAGATTTGAAACGAACTAGCTGGGGTTTGAGCGTGAGTTAACAACCTGCGTTGTCAACTCAGCATTTCCTAGTGTTGTCAACCGCCACCGGCCCGAATGCACACGATCAGCAAACAGCGTCGATCAGCAAACCGTGTTGATCTTCTGACCTAGTTACCGATTGCAAAACATGCAATAGCCGAATCAGCAATAGTCATCAAGAATCTTCAATACCTTTCCCTTCCCTATCCAATTCCCAATAACCAACTTGTGTGTAAATCAAACTTAATAAACTCACACCGATTTTGACCGCATAACAAGCAAGTCTCGATTTCCTTCGTCTGTGTCCGAACCCTATAGTTTTAACTCGTGCAAGCGCTAGTTTGGTCTCCATTAGCGCTTTATCTATTTTACACATTTCTGTCATTACCGTTGTGTAAACGTCATTCAGCTTCTGTCCTAGATAACTTTCTACCAGCGTTATTTTGGAGTTAAAATAGGTTAAGAGATCCATATTTCTCCCATTTACCGCCTTGAGTTTGAACGGTGATTGGTAACCGTTTAAATCAAGGATGAAGATTCTCGGGTGATCGGTTACGTAGCTGTCGAAGCCGCAAATTTGTTTTATGTCGCGGGCCCTTATGGAAAACAAATTCTTTTGTTATTAGGGTGTACACAGCATTTTTATAACCGTTAACTTTGTCGTTGTCAAACGTCTTGTTTACCGTGCTCTCGTATATTATCTCAAATTCGGTTCTTTCGCACAACCTTTGATGATCTAACTCCCAAGTGAAGTATCCGTATTCGGCGTCGAGACACCAACCGGCACTATATGGACACGTAATACCATTTCTTATTAATTTTTGGTCGTCTTCGATGTCCGCTGATGCTGTGTATTCGAATCGCCTGATTTCGAACTCGTAAAACACCAATGCGTTCTCCCAAGTATAGATGGACGTCTTGTAGACCCCTCCGGTGCACGATGAGCCCTTGACGCTGCCAATTACCAGTGTTTTACCTCTTATTGTTTGATTACGACTAATTTCTGTTATTTTATGATTAAACGTGAGTGAAATTACTCCTGAATATAGTCTTTTCCCTCTTGATGGAAATTTGTAATATGAATTTCTTCGATAGTTTTTTCTACTATATTTTGCGGCCACTTATCTTCTGGCATTTTTAAGAATTGTGCCCTGTTAAGCATATTGAAGGTTTTGTTATTATTTTTGTCGCTTCGTCTGCTGGATTGTTTTCTGATGGTACCCATTTGTATTGATTTACCGTTGTGATCTAATATCTAATATCTCGCCGATCCGGTGCGCAACAAAATGTCTATATTTGCGGTGAGATGAATTTATCCATGCCAGAACAGTTTTAGAATCATTCCAGAATATCGATCTGGTGATTTTCATTCGTGTTTTTTTCTATAATTGTTTCCCATAGTCTTACTCCTAACAGAGCTGCTTGCAACTCCATTTTAGGAATCGATAGTCCCTTTATAGGAGCTACTCTAGCCTTAGCAGCAAGAATTTTGACGTGAGCTCCAGTGTCCAGTGTCTGCGCTTCTAGCATATAAAACGGTTGCAAAGCAGCATATAAACGGTTGTATATCGGATGCATCCACAAAAACGTGTAATTCTATTTCCGATTTAATAGACGTGTTTAAAATCCATCTCGGAATGCGTATATGATTGACCAATTCAACACGAACTAGCCAGTCGTTCCACATTTTGTTTGATTTATCCAAAATTGGATGATCCCACTCATTTGTTTCCTTATGTAATTCTTGCATTAACATTTTACCTTGTATTGTGACGTGAGATATTAGTCCCAATGGATCAAAGACACTCATTATAAACGATAATACTTGTCTTTTTGTAGGAGGTCGTAATTTATTGAGGACTTCTGGTGGAAGCTCTTTCAATTTGGCTCGAAAACCTATGTTATCTTTTCTGGTATTCTAGTATATCCCTAAAATTTAAGAGGATTCGTTATTTTTACTGTCCAGAATTTACTTTGTCTAATTCAACTCTTTCTTGTGGTATTGACGTGAGTAATTCTTTGTTTTTTGAGCAAAATTTTGTTATAAATAACCCGCCTTGTTGGTGAGCTTGAATTACTTGTTCGATCGTCTCCTTGGCATCTTTTAGAGAGTTAACACTGTCATTATAATCATCAACATAATGTTGATTGATAATGGGTTCCAATGCAAGAGGGTATTTTTCTGTCAATCTCTCGGCGTTATCGTTTTTAGCGGCTTGAGCGCATGATGGTGAGCATGTCGAACCGAAAGTCATGACTTGCATGACATAGATGTCTGGATAGCGGTTTCTTAGCACAATCTCGCCATATAAAGCGTTGTGCGTTTTGATCTTTTTTGCGAATTCGGACCTGATGAAACATTTCTTTTATATCTCCGCAGACGGCGTATTTACCCAACGAGACAGTTTTGACCGTTTTCGAACAAAAGTGTTCTCTCTGTCTAATCGTTCTCAGTTATTCCCACGCTGAGATAGCAACGCGAGAGATTGCGAGTACGACGGCGGCTTTATTTTTTCTCAGTCAAGAAACGGTCAGAGATTTGACCGTACAAACTCATACGCTGCACTCTCATAACCGGCGGTTCTGTACATTTGTGTGCGTGCATGTTAACCGATTTTATTTTCTATAACGCGTCGCTGACTCTTCTTTACATTCTTCATCGTATTTTACCTTCGTTTAGTGTTATTGTGGTTTCATGTCAACTTGCGAACAGGCAGAAGTTTTGTGTGAAGTTTATGGTTTTATGTGAACATTTTGATTTTTTTTTTAAATGTCGGATATAAAACGTGCACGGAAAAGTGGAAGATTTTACCGGCGGTCGAACAAGTTTAAGGCGCTGAATCCATCAGTTGAAATTGGACAAGAAGCGACACAAGCTGAAACATGTAAGCCCATGTTGTGCTCAATGCTGTTGACAAATAATAAATCATTGATTCCATTCTAGGCCCCCAATCGTTACCTTTAGATCTATTTGAAGATGAATCTACAGTACCACCAATCGGTATAAATGAACCCCAAATTGAGGACGAAGATGAACCATTGGTAGATTACATGTTTTCTGATAATGATGATGAGGATGACGATAGTTTTTTGAAAAATGACAATGCTCTAACGCTGGATAAGTTGTCCGTAGTAGACGGAATTCGATATTGGGCATTGTCAACAAATGCCACGCATAAGTCCATTGACATGGTGTTAAAGTTATTCCGAAAGGTTAATGTAAAAGTCCCTGCAACTGCTAAAACCTTGCTGCAAACGAAACGAAACGCATCGTCAGAAATAATGGAAATTGGAGGAGGACAATTTTGGTACCATGGCATTAAAAAGTGTTTGTGTAATTACTACCGGTAAATAGTTTTGGAAATGTCAAAAAAATGGTGTATATTTAACCATAATTTGAAATTTTTAAATTATTTTCACGCATAGATACGACAAGCCGCCATCGAAGCAACTGACGCTGACTATATCCATTGATGGATTACCGTTGCATAACAGTTCTGCAATGCAATTCTGGCCAATACTTTTTAAAATAGTAGAGGATTCAAAAGCACCGGTAATGACTGCTGCTATTTTTTGCGGCTATAACAAACCAGAGAGCACCGAACAGTATCTCCGCCCAATGGTTGAGGAATTGAATGATTTAATATCCAATGGTTTAGACATGCACGGTGAAAATGTCGCCGTTAAGCTTTTGGCCATAGTTGCTGACACGCCGGCAAGGTCGTTTGTGAAAGGTAAAATATTTTTCAATTATTGCATGTAACAGCGTATAAAGTCCTTTTTAAATTTATTTTTTTATAGGTGTTACTAGCCACACCGGCTACGGAAGCTGTTTAAAATGTACTATCGAAGGAGAGTATTTGGGCCATAAAGTTACATTTGTCGGTTTAAATGCTCCAAAACGAACAGACCAAGCATTCAGAAATGACGCTTATCCCGGACACCGCAAAGTGCACACCCCTCTGTTGGACATTCTATTTTTCGACATTATTGAAGATATATGTGTAGCAGATCGGATGCATCTTATTGACTTAGGAGCAACAAAGCGGTTGCTTCTGGGATGGCGAGACGGTACATTGGGCATAAAACGATGGACGGAAAAACAATGCAAACGGATTTCGGAGGCTTTTCAAAAGTACTAAAACCTCTTGAAGTACATAGGAAACAACGCCATCTCAAATACCTCAATCATTGGAAAGCATCCGAGTGCGCATTTTTTTTGCATTACGCGTCATTTGTCATCATTAAAGATCATCTGCCTGTTGAGGTGTACAAACACTTCATGCTACTGTTTTGTGCCATTACACTGTTTTCTTCAACAGTTCATAAAAGTAAATGGCACGTTGCAGGTCAGTTACTAAACAAATTTGTTGAAAACTTCCCTAGCGTGTATGGCAGACAGTACATGACAAGCAATTTTCATAATTTGCAACATATTTATGATGAAATGCTCAGGTTTGGGTCACTATCACTAATTTCGACATATCCTTTTGAAAACCATCTTCAATTTTTGAAACGTCTTCTCCGTAGTGGATGGAAGAGCTTGGAACAAGCCATTAACAGACTCGCAGAGTTGGATGAATTTAAGATTCCTAAAAGTAAAGATGCTTGTTATCCATTAATAAGTGAAAAAAAGAAAACAATCAGTGTAACTGTAAGAGAAGATTTTGTATTGCAAAATGACCAAAGAAATTGTTGGTTTTTAACAAAAGACAATAGTATCGTTAAATTTCATTCAGCAAATCATGTTTTAGAAACAGGTAACAACAAAATATGTATCAGAGGACCAAAACTAAATTCGAAAGAGTTAGTGTTCGATGACCCAATTGAATCAAGTGAAATGTTTATATTCAAAAGCTTCAATAATGCTTTGTCAGAAACTACGTTCGAAACATACACTGATCAAATACTGTGTAAGTTAGTAGCTCTTCCAACCAGCTCTGTGCAAGAAATAGTGTTTGTTCCTTTAATACACACATTGATAGAGTAGATGTGCTTTGAATTCAATTTAGATAATAAATATGTAGTTCATTTCATGAGAAGTATCACATTTATTTACCCATATATGCAATGAAACTAAATAAGATCTTAATTAGTGTATAGCAAATTATTTAAGAAAGAAACAACAACTCGATATTAATAATAATTTTTCAGAGAGATATCATTTATTTCGGTGGTAGTCTACATGATAAGTACTTAATGATTAATGAATTAATTTCTTTTTTTATGAAGAGAAGTGTGTTTGGTAGGAGAAAGGTTAGCTCGAGACGGAGCGTGCTTAAGACGAATTTTTATAAAATCTGCAACGTATTTGGGAGTTGCTAAAACTCTCGCATTACTTCCTATTTCTTTTAACAGAAGAAGTATGCCTTCACACTTCCTGAACTCTATCTTCGTTGATCCCGGCTTACTTTTTCCAGTCCAACTGATTGTGGCAAAAAATGGTCGAGTAAAAAGGAAATCAAGCGCTCCATGTAATCGACTGTCTACATCTGCGACTGTTATTTGCCTCTGCAAATACCTAACTACATTTTCTTTAAATGATGGGTCAGTGCTAATCGATTGCTCAAAGGTATCTAATTCTTCTTTTGTATTAAGCTTGGCTAGCTCAAATTCGTTCCTAGAAAGTAGACCTTGCCTAGGACAACTTACAGCGACTAACTCCTCTACAGCTTCTCGATGCCGGGCTGAATTTCTAATAAGTATATCAAGTTTATTGTCTATAAGATCCTTTAAATACTTATTTTCTTTCTCTAACCGATCCACTTTGGCTCTAAGCTCCGCAATCTCTGCTTCTGAAGACAATTTTGCTCTTTTGTTAGCTATAATAAAAATGAGAATATTTTAAAATTCGCACATCGTATCACATAGACAAAATACTCAAAAAGTAACACATACTTTGTTCATTGCCGCAAATTTCATCTGGTTGGATTGCTCGATCCGCGCATTTCTCGGTGTTGGCATGACAAGAAGAATCTGAAAGTTAAAAATAATGCTATATAATTAAAAAGAACCGAATCGTTTTGACCGCTTTGAAACTTACTACATGGCTGCATGTCGACTGCAAGGTTATTATTATTGTTCGTGGAATTGAGCTGTGGTTCCCCTATTATTTTGATTATTTGGAGGTTTGGAACTGCAAAGGAAAATGTAATTTATATTATTTGAACATAAAAAAAAAAACACTTTACCTGACTTACTATTTGGAAACTGAATGGTTGGAACTTGGTTTGTACCAACTTCTTCGTAGGTGTCCTCACACCACATGTCCTCCTTATTTGTCGTTTCCATTTCGAATCTTTTGCAAAGTTTGATGTTATGATTTTCAACTGTTGTTTCGACACAATGATTGAAGCAATCTGAATTGGTTTTCACTATAACACTTTATTTGCTTGTGTGACGCGTAACTGATAGCTTAGGTTAGCAACTGAACTTTCCGATGGTTACAACAACTCTTGTGTACGAAGGTTTTAAGACAACTCTCGTTAATTAGGGTTGCAACCCCTTTTTATATCCTTTTTGGAATAGCACTGCAATTTTTAAGCAGTGCGAAGGAGTCCGCAATGCGAAGGAGAGTCAGCATGAGTAGTTATGCACCCTGACCGATGCGTACACAGCCCAATACTCGCGAATTTGTTACGATCGGCCAGGGTAATCTTTTGTTCTTCCTTGCATCCGTGAGGTCAGGGTAAGGATATCCTCCTTCCTACATGCGTGAGGTCAGGGTAAGGATATCCTCCTTCCTACATGCGTGAGGTCAGGGTAAGGATATCCTCCTTCCTACATGCGTGAGGTCAGGGTAAGGATATTTGCAGATCGGATGTTATGAAGGAGTAAGTGGAACCGAGGAAAGCGAGGAGAACTCTATGGAAATTTCCATGCGGTTGGGTGGATTGAGTGTTTAAAAGAGGAATGAGATGAGAAGAGGAACTTTTGCTGTTGAATATATACATAAGCCATAACAACCGTATTTTTGCTATATACATGCATATCAAATTACAAATTAAGAGATAACTTTACTAAAACTGAGCCTGCTTTTGTGAGAAAGTAAATATTTAACAAGTTAAACGCTGTAAATTTTTATTCTACTTTCCGTTCTGGAGGCATGTCGCGCGAATTGCAGCAAGTTGTGCTGTGCGTGCACGTTTAAACATGTCCCAATGATACAGGACAATGCAAAATAAAAAAAAAATAGAGCTTAACTGAATATAATTGCTAATTTTTTTCTTAAGACATGATTCCCGATTACTTTTAAAACATCAAACAAAGAAACGCTTATTTGTTAATGCAAAATAATTTGCATTATCGGTTCCTACAAACAAATTGTCAAAACGGTATGCATAGTTGGCAAGCTTTTTCCATTAAATTGTATCGTCTTTTCACAGACACGGTACACATACGGTATAATTCTCAACATGCATAGCTTAGAACAAAACCTATCTCATAACAATCACATACGACACAGCCTCGGTGGTTCAAATCGTAAACACATCAAACAAACAAGGTAAATCCGATCATAACCAAGTTCTATTCCCGTTCTTACTTACCTATTTACTACAGCTCCTGTAAAAAAAAGCGTCTGCACTCGCCTGGAACAAAACCCGCGCAAACTAATTCGCACAATATCGATACACCTCACACTTCGCCCCTAGCCTAGCCACAAAACGTCTCCTCTGGTGCAATCATCCATCCTACACATAGAAGAAAGCGACAAGAACAAACACGTGTGAAGAACAAGAGCGAACATGAAATAAATACCACCAAAAAAACGCGTTGGCGACAAAGCAAAACCAAGCCAAACAAGGAACAACACCATATATACTTTTTTTTGCTTGTATATGCCTGTTCGTCTCCCATGCAAATACAGTCAATAAAGTAACCGTTTTTTGACCATTTTTTTGCAAAGGAAAAGAGAGTGAGAGCCTGTGAAGAGCAAATGGTCAAATCCGTCTGCTATTTTTAATGTTTTTTGACCGTGTTTGGACGGTCAAATCTTAGTCAAAAAACGTTCCAAAAAGCAACGAAATCGTTCGCTTGGGTACCTTCACGGAATCTAATAAGAATTCCAAATAATGAGGTAGTAGCATCTGGCCCTAAGAGTAACGCGGAATTAAAAGATTATCCTTTTACTTTGACTGCGACGTCGAAAACGAGACGTGGTTTCGGAGGATACTTGTTTTTATTGATTACAATAAAATGTGATAAATAAAATAATTGGGATACGTTCTTCACCATTTCCCATGGTTCCAATTTCCTTGCGTATCCTTTTTTCTTATCCATAACAGCTGCGCTTGGAGCGGGGAGTATCCAATACAGCGAAAGGAAAGAGAAAGAGAGCATGAGAATATGGTGAGAACGAGTGCCGAGTACGCTCGCCGCTCACGCCCGGTCACTCAAGAAGGCTGAAACTCAAATGACTTTCCCCGCATGACAGAGAATAACTCATTTTGATGCCTCTCGCTACCCCTGACCCACACTTACTCGCACTCCGCAATCCCACTTCATGCCTGAACGCTTCCACCAGTAGTGTGTTTGCCGAATTTTCTTCCTGAGCATAAGCTACCCTCACACTCCACCTCGATACTACCTTCCCTCTCCATTCCGGAGCGCTCGTTCCGTTAAGGTGTTCGAAAAATTTCGCCTTGCGCTCGGCTCACACTCTCGCACTCTCACATAGTCCACCACTCTACGCTACTCCTGAATGCTCTCTCGTTCTATGTGTTGGAAATTCACACTTGTGGTATAAAGTTTACCAGACAGATCACAGGTAGATTTCAACTTGGCTTGGCTTGGTGCGCATGAAAGCGGATTATAAAGCTTAAAATTTTATATTTTAAATACAAATATCATTCTTTTATAGTGTTTTTGGTGAAATAAACTTTACCGTGTGGCTATTGAACGAGTTTAAGTCTATTCGCATGCGCAAAAGTGTTTGATCGTACTAGTGCAGTGAACCAAGTGATGAAAGAGGCGTTCAGTATAGTTCCGTGGATCAGGAAGCCGATACGGATTTCGACGTGCACGAGGACAGCGATTGTCAGGACATGAAGAGTGACACCACCTATAGTTTCTTCGATAACATAACGCTGGCAGAAGGGCTTCGTTATATTGCCGTCACGAAAAATTTATCGCGGTCAACCGTCAACATGATACTGGCCCTACTTCGAAGAAAACTAAATGTGTTGCTGCCAACGGATTCGCGCACCTTGCTGAAAACGCCTTCCCAAGTCGGTTTTGAAATTCAACCAATCTCGGGAGGGCAATATTGGTACAGGGGAATCGAAACAGCGTTATACACATAGGTTCACTTTGTAATAAGATTTAAGTTCTTTTTTATTAATATTTTCTATTTCTCAGGGACAATATCCCACCTGTTAATCAATTATCCTTTCAGATTTCCGTCGACGGATTACCGCTTCATAATAGTTCGGCAAGGCAACTATGGCCGATTCTTATGAAGGTTGAGGAACTGCCAGAAGCCCCGGTAATGTTAGTTGGGACATATTGCGGATACACCAAGCCGGACAACATCGAGC